>NW_023425349.1:30799484-31401627 GCF_014108415.1 Molossus molossus
AGTGGCTCGAGACTCCGGCATGGGATGGGGCCGGGGGTGCTGCTCAGAGCAGAGACCACAGAGAGCCTCGCTGCCCACGGCAGAGCACAGACAGGACGGAAACATCGCGTCCCTGCCGCCCGAATGCCGCAGTGCAAACTTTGCAGCATGTTGCTGTGTTCTTGAGATTGGAGCTGCCACCCCGTGGGCGAGCAGGCTCTAGCAAATGCACGGCCTATTTATAGCCTGTGGCAAAATGTTCATTTTGGCTCCAGCGCAGCCCAGACATGTTGCTTTTGCCTTCTCTGCCCTCCGCGGTGGTCTGGTCTCGGTCCTCCAGCACTGTGACCTGGGTTCTGGCTTTAGCTGCACCAGCTGTGTGACCTGGGGCAGTGCACTTTACGTCTCCGGTCCCTGGCGGCCACACCTCCAAAGTGGAAGCAATGATCCCTGTCCCATCGGCCTCGTGGGGTTGTCGAGAGGCTTAAATAAGACCATTGAAGGGAGACCATCGTCCCACCTGTTAACTGCTGCACTGATGTGAGGGTTTCTCACTGTTTCAGTGAGCTATGATATTAAAGGGAAATGTCCTTATATGGGAGGGGCGCAGGCAAAAGGAAAGTTAATAAAAGAGGAAATGGGATTTTAAAAAAAATTCTCATCATGGTTCCCAGTCTATGGCTAATAGGAACCGAAGCAGTTCATGGGACTAAAGAAGGTGAGCTAGGACATGGCAGGGCCCATTTGGTGGCCATAGGTCCTGAGACCACATTCCTGCCGGAGGCAGAGAAAATGAAAACCAAGGTGACCAAGTAAACTGGAAATGTGTCCATTCCGTCACTCCACAACCATGTGTTGGGTGACCTTAGTGCAGCAGGCACTGTGCTGAGCACTGAGGACCCTGGAGGGAGCAGACTCCACCTCCCAGGAGCACCCCCATCTGGTAAGGGAGACAGCCAAGCATACCAGCTGCTACCGAGAGCTCACGTTCCAGCAACCTCAGCTCTCTGGATGTGGGCATACCGGCACTGAGGCCCAGGGGCTGGCCACGGTTGCTTTAGACAGTGGATGATGTATTTAAGTCCAGTCTGCTTCCCTTTTAGACCCTCACTCAAAACCTATTGACTTTTGCTCCACACGTATTTCCACAGTCCCTGCTTTCCAAGCCCATAGCAGTATAAAAGCAGCAGAGTCCAAGTGAGGAGAGGGATGTGGTGACAGTGGAACATGGCTGCCTGGATCCAAGTGCTAGAAAAGAGACAAAGCCACAGGAAGTGGATCCCAAACTCTGAGTAAAATAGTCCAGGACCCCTGGGGGTTTGGACCAGTCTTCTTCACCCCCAGGAGCATCACTGGCCACAGCCCATAATAATGACCGAAGTTCACAAGGGAACTATGTGCTCCCGAGTGCAGTGTGGGACAGGCATGGTGCACATAGGACCTCATTTAACTGTTACACAGGCCAGTGATGGGCTTTGCTTTCCACAGACTGCAGATGAGAAGGGTGAGGCCCAAGGCGTTGTGTGCTAGTTACCCAGCTGGTGTGGGGCCGAGAATCTAGTGCTGCTTGACTATATATATATGACCAGAAGGTCATAGACAATTTTTTTTCATAAAATCGACTAATGTTTGAAACAAAGTGTGTTGTCATTCAAATGGACCAAGCTTCCATTTTCCGGAAATTCACTCACCAGAAACAATTCCTCATGGGACCCTGGCAGGTCCAAGTGCTGCCATAGCAGATCCCTTCGAGGCTCCTCACTTCCTGCTCAGTGCTGCCTCCCAGAGGCAGAGAAAATGAAAACCATTTCATTTCGTCCCCTGGTCTCTGTCCTCAGATTACAGTCGGCCCTCGTTTATCGCGGTTAATCAGTTCCAGACTCTACTGTGATAAATGAATTTCTGCGAAGTAGGATTCTTTATTTATGCACACGAATGGAAATCTGCCCCTGTGCCTGACTAGAAGACCTCATGTCCTCACGCTGTATCTGTTGACTCTTATTGAATGTGCTAGTAAGTGGAGCTGTCTTCTTGCCTCAACCTGTTATGATTGGGGCTGCCAGAAAGTTTTGTTTCATTTTATTTTGCTAAGACTAGAGGGGAATTTCAAAAAATGGACTTTGAATCTACTTGGAAACTTCATTCTGGACCCAGTTTTGATAGGTGAAGCAAAGCTGTCAAAAAGTATGCTTTTCCTCATATAAAATCATCACAATAAGAACCAAAGCCAAACAGAGCTCCAGTAGAACAGTCTGGTGATTTTTTTTTTTAATGGGAGGAAGGCAGTGTGGTTTTGCAGCATAATGGTCAGCAGACCTAGGTTCCGGCCTGACTTTTCTCCCTGGCTGTGTGACCTTGGAAAGCGACTTTCTGTCTCTGATTTTTAGTTTCCTCACTTCTAAAATGAGGATAATAAATTCTGCCAGGACCACCTCAAAGGATGAACATGAATGACAAATAAGATATATATAAAGCATACAAATGTAAGGGACTTTTGTTAGGATTGGACTTATGCACACTGATCTTTGGGTAAAGACTCAGAGAGACTGCTCAGTTTGCCAGGAGGCATCTTAGATAAATTGCATACGTAGATTAAATTTTCTTGGCCCCTTGCAAAATTGCTTCCCCTGGATTGTGTTTTAAGATTATGATCTCAGCTTTTAGTAAAAATCTATACAAAAATAGCCTTATGAAATCTGTTTGTTGTAGGGATGCTGTTGATAGCATGCTGGCTAATATGAGGCATTTGTGGGGCGGGGGGTGGGGGAGTGGGTGGGTTAAAGCCTAGAAAACATTTTGTTTCCCTGAAGAAATGGTGTGTTTTCTCCCTTGTTTATAATTTATTTTTTTATCATCACCCAAGGACATTTTTGCATTTATCTTCACATAGAGTGGGAAGGAGAGAGGGAGGAAGAGAGAGAGAAACATCGATGTGAGAGAGACACATCGAGTGGCTGCCACCCACACGACCCCAACCAGGGCCGGGGACAAACTGCAACCGAGGTACGTGGCCTTAGCGGGAACTGAACCTGGGACTCTGGTCCATGGGCCGATGCTCTAACCGCTGAGCCAAACAGGCCAGGGCTGTTTTCTCCCTTATTGATCGTAAGAGCTATGCAGATCATCTTGTCACCCTTTTCTCTTGCGCTTACAGGAGTTCCTGGTGAAATATACAGCTTATTACATGTAGTGTTAGAAGCTTTGGTCGGCTTGTCTGTGTTCTGTTCCCTTTACCTCCTGTAAACAGTAATAATTTATATTTACATTTATATTTACATTTTAATTTTTATTCAGTGTTTATTATTCTATTATACATGTTATCCATAAACTACCTTGGGTCTCTCAACAGATAACGAGGAGGAAAAACCAAGAAAGTAATAGAAAAATTAATAAATCCTCTGTAAGAGGAAGACTGAGCCCCCCCCCGCTCCCCCCCAACCCAAGCACGCGCGCGCGCACACACACACACACACACACACACACAACATACACACCTCTCTCACAGGGCACACAGCCTTGAACACACGTTTAACTCTTGGTGCCTTCTTGGTCAACCCATCTGTTGCAGGCATATGATGAGAACGTGTACGGTAGCAAATACCAGTGGATCATCCCAGGCTGGTATGAGCCTTTCTGGTGGGAGCAGGTGCATACAGAAGCCAACTCATCCCGTTGTCTCCGGAAGAATCTGCTTACGGCCATGGAGGGCTACATTGGCGTGGACTTTGAACCCCTGAGCTCCAAGCAGATCAAGACCATCTCCGGAAAGGTCAGTGCCTTTCTCAGCCCACAAATCCATCTCCTTTGATCACCTTATCTGATTATGTTGGCAAAAAGTACCCTTTGCTATGTGTCTTTAAGCAAATCACTTGACCTCTCTGAGCTTCACGTGTCTATTAAATGGGAATAGCCAGCCATCTACTGCATGCCCTGCTAAGAAACCGTGTGCATCAAATAAGGTAAACAGTGCACATGTAAGGGGTGGAGTTGTGGCCTTTACAGGACCAACTACAAGTGTTGCCTCTGAGACTCTTACGGTTTTGTCCTGTGCCCCGCAGACCTGGAATATCATTTCTCAAACACACCGATGCTCCTGGCATCCTGGAGAAGAAAGATGCTCCAGTAGACTTGGGGAAACGTGCTGTAGACCAGCCAGCCTGGTTTGAACCCCAGTTTTGCCACTTACCAGCTGTG
Source organism: Molossus molossus (assembly GCF_014108415.1). Lineage (NCBI taxonomy): Eukaryota > Metazoa > Chordata > Mammalia > Chiroptera > Molossidae > Molossus > Molossus molossus. The sequence goes on from NW_023425349.1 coordinate 30,803,658, forward strand.
ACCTTGAGCTCTCCCAGCCACTGTTTTCTCTTCTACATCACGGTGGTAGAAATGCCCTCCTCTGAGGCTAAAAGGGAGCCGACAGCGGGTTGTGCAAGATGGCTAACATGGTGCCTGGCACCTTGGTACTGTCACATCTGGGAGGAGGACCTAGGCGGGTGCTTAAGTCCTTGGGGCCTCTGTATGTTTTCACTAGGGGTCCCGAACCCCTGGCCTGCTTATCCAGTCGGGCTGCAAGAGAACCAGGCAATGTGGCACGTGCAAAAGTATTTCAGAAGTACATACACTGTTCTCGATCAGTGAGGGTTATCGGGAGTCGGGGGATGCGAGCCCCAGCGGAGATGGTGGCAGTCACCTCTCAGTGCTAACTACCGGCCAGAATCCGGTGCGGCGGTGCACATTCTCTTCTGTCTTCTCCGAGCTCAGACTGTTCAGTTCTACACTCAGCTCTAGCGTGCTCACAGACCCAGTTTCATCTAAAGAACAAAGTTCATGTAAAGTAAAATATGTATGTATTATTTTTATCCATTATTTAATCTCAATTGGAGCCAATTCTTCAAGAATGGTTTATTGATTTGTCAAAAAAAAAAAAAGGCAAATCATTAGGACACAGTTTGTAAACACTCTTTAGATCATGCTGGCACCTGAGAGATCCTAGAAAAACACTCAGGTTAGGAGAGGTTGAAAGAAATACTTTCATACCGAAATCAAGGGGTATTTAAAAAGGTTTTGAGATGCTGAATAATGAGCAACAACTCATTATATTTCAGGAAGTGTTATTATTAAAATGTCAAAGTTTGCAGTTTACTAGAAAATACTTGGTCCAGAGATACCCAATACTTTAAAAATAGTATAACATTTGAGGAAAATACAAAAACTAAGGTAAAAATTCTGTGCAGGCGTATAGTGTAATAATTAAAACCGAGAGACTTAAGGAAGCTCAGGGATGTAAGTGATCACACACGTGGTCCGTGAAGCCGGGTGGGGGCCCTGGGACACCATGAGAGGGGGCACGACTGTCATCCTCAGGAGCGTGGCTGTGAGCCCGGGCGGGCGAGCACACGTGTGAGCTGTGCATTTTGGGGAGATCATATTTTCAGTTCCTTGGAGCAAGTATTTCGACTTTAAACAAATTATTCCCAGGTCACTGGCTTTCCTTTTTGATCTTTTTTTAAATTAGGGGCTGGGGAGGAGGCTGACCTTACCCCCCATCTTGCTGTGCCGGTTAATGGGACACCTTGGGGCTATTCCTGGGGCTGTTCACTCCACGGCAGTGTGGGCAGCCACTCCCGGGCCTCCCAGGCTGGGGCAGTGCCATGGGAGCAAAGCCAGGCTGCCTGAGGCAGCTTTCACAATTCCAGGAGACCCAGTGCCTGTCCCCAAAGTCTCTGAGGCCAGAGGCAGCATTCCTTACATCATCCCGGGACTACAGGATGATGGAAGTCACACAGGGACACCTGCGGCTTTTCGGCCTCTTGGAGTCAGAGCCTGAGGGCTATCCTGGAGGTCCTGTAGACCAGCCTCCCAACAGACTCTCAGAGCCTTCCAGCTGCACAGGACTCACAATTTCTCCCTTCATGCCCCCTACTGGTCCCTCCGGGCCCACACAGGTCCTTTCAGGTTCCACAGCTGGGACTAAGGGCAGAATTTAAGGGAGTGCCCAAACCCCCAGTAATCAAGATAAAAAGTATCTTCATGGCGTATTTTCTGTGGTTGATGCTAATCCTCACCCGAGGATATTTTCCCATTGATTTTTAGATGGAATGGAAGAGGTGGGGCGGGGAGAGAGAGAGACACACGAATGTGACACAAACACATCGATTGGTTGCTCCTGCACGACCCCAACCGGGGCCAGGGATTGAACCTGCAACCCAGGTACGTGTCTTTGACCAGGAATCAAACCAGAGACCCTTTGGTCCGAGGGCCAACACGCTGACCGTTGAGCCAAACTGGCCAGGGCAGTGCAATATTTTTTTAAATTCAAAATTAATACAAAACTCCATGATGAGCAAAATATCAAAATTTTTAATAAAGACAAGATCCTGAGGACCAGGATTCGGGTGAGCTAAGTGATTTGAATCACGCGCTTGTAGGATTGGCTCTTTCTTTTCTTAAAATGTTGATATTTTATTCATCCTAGACTTTTTGCATTAGTTTTGATTCATTAAAATATTACTTATCTTGATTACGGAGGGTTGTGGCTTCCTCGTAAATTCCGCGCTGGAAGGGAGCGCCTCGCCCGCCGACCCCTGACCCTGGCCCTGAACAGGCTGTACCTGTCGCGAGCCTTCCGGGGCTCAGCCATCCTTCACGCTTGCTCTGTTGAATGCCCTCTCCCCAGGTGTGGGGCGCAGAGTTAATAAAGCACTCCTGTTTGTGGTCTGACCACAAGCCAACTTCCCCAACCAGCCTTCAAAAGTCTCAGGTCAAAGGAAGTTCTAGAGAGTTGAGAAATGTTTTTTGAATTTGAATTTGCATCTTTCATGACTGCGGGGGATGGTGGTCAGCATGGCACAGGTGGCTGGGTTGATACCTGTATTTTGGGGCCCATCAGTGTCCACGAAGACAAGCAAACGTGAAGAACCATCCCAAGTCAATGGGTTCTTGCCATCCTCACTATTTTCATATAGGGGTGCTAAGGGGCAAAAGGGACACCCCCGAGATCCCTGTAGTAGGTTGAGTAGTGACCCCTAAAACGATATGTCCACATCCTAAACCTTGAAACCTGTGAACATGATCTTATTTGGGGGAAAAAAAGGCCTTTGAAGATTTAATTAATTTCAGGATCTTGAGATAAGATTATCCGTGATTACCTGGGTAGTCCCTAAATCCAATAAGTGCCCTCATCTGAGAAAGGCAGGAGACTAGCCACAGGGAGAAGGTCCCGTGAAGGCAGAGAAGGATGGAGCGATGCACCCGTGAGACAGAGAGCCCCAAGGGTTGCTGGCAGGCACCAGGAGAGGCTGGAACGGATTCTCCCTCAGAGCCTCCAGAGGGAACCAACCCTGCCAACACCTTCGTTTCAGACTTCTGGTCTCCAGAACTGTGAGAGAATACATTTCTGTTGTTTTAACCACCCAGCTAGCGGACATTTGTTATGGCAGCCCCGTGAAATAGATACAGTCTTGCAGAAGCTCAGGGAGCGTCCAGGACTTGCAGCCAGACTGCCAGTTTCCCACACTGTGCACCTTCCTGCCTGCCATGCCATCCCTCCAGACTTGTGACACACGTAGGCACAGAGCGTGCCCAAATCAGCCCTTCCTGTGGCATCTCAGCAGGCCCCTGGGAGCGAGTGGCGTAGTAGGAGCATACGGGTCTGGTGCTTGGGAGATCTGGCACAAATCCTGGCATCCCCACCAATTGATTCACCACCCCAGCTGGTCACTCTCTCTTCCTGGGTTCAGTATCTTCAACTGAAAATGAGGAATGTGGACCACATAACTCCTGGTGTCCTTTCCAAGTTAAGTTCTCTGACTATGTAAATGCGGTATGGGGTTATCACAGCAAGCGGGGGCATGATTTTCGTGTTAAACCCTGGACTCCCAGGATAAAGGTGACTCCTGAGAGAGAAAGTCACAGAATCAAGTGGGACAGTTTTCCCTCTGGGCAGGCGTTCTCCGACGTTCCCTCTTCCATATGCTTGTCTCCAGCATCAAGCCGTCCTCAGCTCCCGCATTGGTGCCCAGGAGATTTCTGGTAGGAGGAATACACGGTCATGGTCTCCTCCAGAGCACGTTCACGGGTGTTCACGGGTCCCTTCCTGTTGGAGTTTCCAGTGATGGAGCAAGTGCAGACCGCTGGCTTCCCTGAGCACATTCAGCTGTCTTTTGGAACCTCATGATGACCGCCCCTATACTTGCTTTGGCTCTAATGTCTGGCTTTTTCTCTTTGTTGAGGTTCCCCATCACCACTCTGCTCCCTCACGTGACTCTGTTGACACTGATGATTTCCAGTGTCCGTTTTCACTTTTCTTTTCTTTTTTTTAATTTGTTTATTTTTGTTACAGATGTTTCTCCTTTTTCCCCACTGATTCCCGCTGACCCCTCCCTCCCCACCCTGTCCCCAGCTTTGTTGTCCATGTCCATTGTTCATGCATACATGCATCATTTTCACTTTTCAAAGTCCCACTAAGTTTGTTTCCATGGTTAGCATTTGCGATTCTGGTGATGGCTCAGCCTTGCCGATAAGGACATCTTCCCATTACGGTTCCCCTGCCGAGACACAGAGCTGGGCCAGGCACCAGATGGAGATGTTCACAGAACCTTGGAATCAGTGGGGACTGCAGAGGCAGCCCCAACACTCTATCAAAGGCACAGGCTCATTCTCTGGAGGAGTTTTGTAATGTTTTCTGGCAGGAAGCTTCTGCGACCACCCGCAAGTGTTTCATCAACAGAACAGGAGGAAATACGAATCTAGTAAGTCCTCAACTTAGAGCCAGTGGCCCATGACACGCTGCACCCACCTCATCGTCACTGCCATGGGAGCTCTGTGACAAAGAGCATGGAGCTCTAGGGATGAGATCATACAGAAGAAAGTGTCTTACAAAGTCCCAGACACAAAAGAAGTGCTCAACACACTGTAGTTCTTTTCCTTCTTCAGCATAGAAACCTCAGGGGTAGGAAAAGGAGTAGTGAGGTGATGAGCCCATAACTCAGTTATGTCAGGTGAGGAATAGCCGGAAGAATTGGGATTACTTCTGATTTTTAAAAATAATTGTTTTTATTTAAGTAGAACACCTATGTAGCCACCACTCAGGTCAAGAAAAAGAAAATTACTAGTAACCCAAAAGTCATCCTTATGCCTTGTCCCATTCAATACCCACAGCCAAACGTAACCATTCTTCTGACTTCTATCACTTTACAGATGCCTGTTTTTGAACATTAAATAAATGAAATCATACAGTTTATATACTCTTAGGGGCCTTGCCTCTTTCACACAACATTATGTTAATGAAGTTAATTTATGTTATCCCACATAGACATCTGTTTCTTTTCACTGCGATCGAGTATTCCACCGTTTGTACACATTTATTTAATGGGACATTTGGTTGTTTAGTTTTGGGCTATTATGGATAGTATTGCTTTGAACATCATCGTACATCTCTTGGTAAGTACTTTGAAATCCCTTTTCTATAGTAAATGTTCTGATCTGTCCAGTTACTTTTTTAGTGTCTTCAGATTTAGGGTGGATTCATCTTGCTGATATTAATTATACCTTTCCCTTAAATGGCTCCCATCTTCTGTTTGCCCATTTTTTTAATTTACTTCTATTTGCCACAAGCCTTGCACAGGGCATAAGTGATTGCAGGGAGGAATTGGTTCATTTTTCTCTTTGCTCACAGTGACTTGGAGTTCTGGTCTTCCCCATCTTCAGTTACTGGTGAGGGTATGATCTCGTATAGAATTTTTGCAGCTGTAAAGCCATTTAGTATAGTTTGGGGAGGTTGATTAATACACAGCTTGCATTGTCTTCAGCTGCCTAGAAGTCCTCTAAATGGTATTTTTTAACAAACACGAATTCTTTATTTTAACGAAGCATACCCTGAGGTCAGGAATATGTTTTCCTCTCTTGTCTTTTAGAAGTGAAATTGTTTCACCTTTCACATTTAGATCTACATTCAACCTGGAGTTGATTTTGTGTATGGTGTGAGGTGAGGATCAAGGCGCCTTTTCTTCCTTTCTTTTTCATATGAATAGCTAATTGACTCATTATCAGTTATTGAAAAGTCTGCCTTTTCCCACACTGTGCTGCCATAGTACCTTTATCATAAGTCAAGTGACTGCAGATACCTGTTTCTGTTTCTAAAGTTTCTTTTCTCTTCTGTTTGTTTGTCTGGTGTTTTGTTTTTTTTCCATCAAAACACCTTTTCCTTAATTACTATAGCTTTATAAGTCTTGGTAACTAGTAATAAGGCCTCTCTTTTCTTTCATGATTGTTCTTAGCTATTTTTAATCTCTTTGAATTGTTGTATACAGTTCTGAATCAGGTTATCAGTTCATGCTCACATACACACATACCTGATCTGGTTTTTGCTGGAATATTATTGAATCTGTAGATCTATTTAGGGAAAACCGACATCTTCATATTATAGTCTTCCAATCCACTAATTTTGTATATCCCTGCATTTACTTAGATCTTCTTTAATTTCTCTCAAAAATGTTTTCTCATTTTTTTTCTGTAGAATTCTTGCACATATTTTGTTTGATTTATTTCTAGGTACTTGATGTATTTTGGTGAATATATGTTCAAATGACTATTGGGTGCATACTTAGGGGTAAAATTTCTGAGTCATAAGATCTGCATATGTTCAGCTTCAGTAGACCCTGCCAAACAGATTTCTAATGTGGTTGTACCAGTTTACACACCCACCAGCAGTGATTGAGAGTTCCAGTTGGTTCACATGCTCACCAACATTTGGCATTATCAGCTTCTTAATTTTATCCAATCTAGTGGGTGTATAGTGGTATCTCATTTTAGTTTTAATTTATATTTCCTTGATGACCAATGAAGTTGGGCATTTTTTTCATCTCTTTATTGGCCATTTTGATATCTTCTTTTATGAATCACCTACTCAAGACTTTTGCCCATTTTTCCACTTGGGAGTCTCTGCCTATTTCTTATTGATTTGTAAAAATTATTTTTATATTCTGGATATGAATTCTTAGATGGTTGTATGTATTACTTATATCTTCTCCCATTCTGTATTTTATCTTTTCACTCTCTTAGTGATGTATTTGATGAACAGAAATTCTTAATGTTTTTTCAGTAATTCTGAATTTTAATGTCATCCAGTTTATTAGTCTTCTTTATGATTAGTATGTTTGTATCCTGTTTAACCATATTTGCCCACCCAAGCTCATGAAGACATTTTCCTATCTCGTCTTTTAGAAGTGTGTTTTACCTTTCACATTTAGATATAGAATCCACATGGGATTAATTTTATGTATGATCTGAGGTAAGATCAAGATTGATTCTTTTCTACATAAATAACTAATTGATTTGGGACCAGTTTTCTTCCCTACCCCCTATGCTACAGCATCACCTGTGTTGTAAATTGAATGACTATATGTAGTATGGGTCTGTTGGTGGACTTTCTGTTCTCTTCCATTGGTCTCTTTGCCTACTCTTTAACCAATACCATGCAGTCTTAATAATGAAGCTTTATAATACGACCTCATATCTGGTAGTGTAAGTCCTTCATCTTTGTTGTCCTTCTTTAAGATTTTCTTGGATGTTCTTTGCCCTGATATAATTTTTCACTGAGATCTACTCACATATTCACATTTTTATTACTTTTCATTCCTCCCTCCATTTCTGTTCCTCTATTCTTCTGTTTTCTTTCTGCCTAAAAACCTCTTCTTGGTCTTTTACTATAGGTTTGCTGGAGACAAATTCAGTTTCTGGCTGTCTGAAATTTTCTTTCTTTTACCTTTAATTTTAAGAGATACATTAACTCGGTGTAGAATTCTAGATGATCTGTTATTTTCTTTCAGCGCTTTAGGATGTCATTTCATTATCTTCTGGCTTCCGTGGTTTCTATTAAGTCAGCTGACAGGCTTTTTGTTGCTCTTTTAAAGGTACTGCACCTGTTTTTTTTTTCTTCCTGCTGCTTTTAAGATTTTTGTTTTTGCTTTGGTCTCAGCAGTTTTACAATGCTTTGCTGAAATGAGGGTTGTGTGTGTGTGTGTTTATCTTGATTGGAATTCACAGAGCTTTCGAGAACTTCATGAATCTGTGAATTGATGTGTGTTGGGGGAAATTAAAGGATAATGTCCCTTTAATATCGCTTCTGCTTATTCTCTCTGTCCTCACATTCCAGGGCATCAGTTATACATATGCTGTACATTTTCAACATATTGCATACATCGTTTATGTTCATTTTTTATTTTCCATCCTTTTTTCCTTCTGTGCTTCAGTCTGAGTATTTCCTACTAAATTTTTTCAGTCTACTTACCTATTTTATGCTGTGTATATTACGCTGCTTCCATTATTTATTAAGTTCTTAACTTCAGTTACTATATTTCTTAAATTTATCTTTATTGTTGAAAGTATTACTGATGATTTTTTAGAATTTCCATTTAATTTTCTTTCATAGCTCCCAGTTCTCTGGTGCTATTCTGTGTCTTTTAATCTATTTTTGTACATATGAATCTTGCTATTTTAAAGTCCATCTCAATTTCAAGATTTGGGGCACCTGTAGGTCTACTTCTACATCCTACCTTTCTTCTTTCCAAAATTACTTACTTAACTCACTTCTTTTCTTTTTTTCTTTTTATTATGTGGTCCTGTCTCCTAGTATATATGGTAAAGTTGATTAATTGACTTGGATATGAAAATCTGTAGAGGCTATAGATGATATTATCTTTCTCTAGAGACGATTTCTTTCTCTTCAAGCAGGCAGCTAGGCTAGAAGCAGATCACTTTAATCCAATCAGGAATTAAATGATTCAGGCTTGACTTTTGTTTTTGTAAGGCCTGTTCTATTTTAGTTTGCCCTCATTTCTGGTATTCGTTCTCAACTGAAATCCTGGGGTGTTTACTGGCCCCCGAGTCCAAGTTGTGCCTTTCTGGTACTATGAGACTCCAAACACTTCTGCTTATTTGCTTAGCCCCTCAGCTCCACTTTTTGCTTGGCTTCATAGCCTCTGGATTTATGCAGCTTAGTTATTACCAAATATTTCAAGTGCGAATACCACTCTGAATACCGGGCTCACTGTTCTGTGCTTTCTTTTCTCCGAGAGGCATCACAAGGCTTGCTGCTCTGCTCTCCATAAACTAGAGTGTTTTTGTTTTCCCTTTCCTATGGAACTGCTGGAAACTCTGACCAGTGCTTTCTGTTCCTGCAACTAGCCTTGCAAATCATCAAGTGCTTCAAACAGCAAAGAATGTTGGACTCTTCGCGAAGCATTTGTCCTCTCTCCAGAACCGTGACTCCTCAAGCCCTGGGTGCCCTGGTTGCTTTCTGATGCCTTTGGATATCTCTTTATATTTTACTCTGCTCTTCCAAACTGTCTTCATAACAGCTTTGGTCTGCATAGCCAGGCAGAAGTCTGACCTGAGACCATTTCACTTAAAAGGAGGACAAGAGCCTGTTGGGGATGGGGTAAGCATGTCACTGCCTTCAGCTCTTCGAGGCACTGTAAGAAGGAGCAGGCATTTATTGCGGCTTCGCAGGAGGATGCAACATGCTGGTGTAAGTTATAGGGAGAGAGATGAACTGCATTGGGAGTGGTAGTCCCACAGCCATCAGACATCCCTTCTGTGCAGGGCTCTGCCTGAGAGAGAGTGAGCTCCCAGCACTGGAGGAGTCACAGAAGGAGCTCAGCACCTGGAAGTTGTTATTGAAAAGATCCAATAATCAATTTATAGGAGGGACTTAATCAATAGTAACTGATTTGTGTGTAACTGAAATCTTAGAATATTTTTTAAAATATAGATATATGAGTTATCTCACAGACATCCTGAAACAAAGTGCAGAGCCCTGGCATCTGCGTTTTTGTCCAGCTCCCAGGTGATGTACAAACTGGAGCGTAGGAACTGGGAGACTAAACGTCCCCAAGTATACCTTTCAAATGAGACTCTGTGGTCCCCACATCTTATAAGGAATTCTAGGGGGAATCCTGCCAGTTCGACAGCTGGCGGGGGGAAGGGGGCGAGGAGGTGGCAGTTGGAGATGTGTTCTCCTCCTTCTCTGTTCCATCCTTGGGCCCCCTCCTCCAAACGCAAGACTCCGCTTGGTTCTGTCGGGATGACAGGCCCCTAAGGTTTAGTCACATTGTGGGGTTAGCAAGCCTGTGTGGGCTAGCCCGGGAACCTAACCACTATTTATAACACAGTTTCTGTGGGAAAATAAGCCCCAACAACTGCCTTTCAGAAATATGCTGGAGCACAACCTGTCGGTAACTGGGAAAATATGCACAAAGTTATTTTCTCAGGAGCTTTTAGCATCTCACACACTTGACCTCAGATAATGAGTGATTAATCAGCTTTCAGTGTGGGCTTCACAGTGGAAGAAGCCCTTCTGCCTGTCGTAAACCGAGGCCTCCTTTAAGAGCAACTGTTCCTTTTTCTCCAGCAGTTGTTTCGTCCTGTGTCATTGGCTCGCCCAGGGGAGATTGGTGCGGCTCCCCCGGGAAGTGATGGATGGCCCGAGATGCCGGGTGGTAGCAGACACTTCAGCTTGGCGCTTACACAGACAGGGAGAATGAGGTCACCTTTCAGGGTTTAGTGACACCTGTGTCCCATTCCAAGGACTCTGCCCTTGTCCCTGAAATGGAGGACAGTTTTTGAGACAGAAAAGATATAGATTTGTAAGTACACATGTAAAAAGGATCTTAGGGGCTTGTGTTGGCCCCAAGGTCAAATTGAATAAACAATATGATCGTGATCCTCCTAATGTCCCTTCAAAAAAAGTAACCCCAAGGAAGTTTAAAACTGGCACTCATTTACCTCCTGGTGATACCACGCTCAGGTCTGGACTCTTATGTTAAGAGGGTCACAGAAACCTTGAAGGATGCCCCAGCGGCATGACCTGGATAGGGAAGAGGTCTAGAGACGACATGTGATTATATAATCATTAGGTTGAATAAATAGGACTCAAAGACAGACACCAGCAGCCCCCAGATGCCTCTGTGTGCATCAGGAAAAGCTCATAGGAGCAAAACCCAGGAGGAGAAAAGTCAAAGAGACCACATTCATTTTATGCCTAAAGCTATTAATTAAGGAAATACAATTCAAATCATTTTAATACTTTAAAAATCGCCAGTAGCTGAATAAGCCAGAAATTGACCCATATTGCATTTAAACATCAAAGAAAAACATAGCCAAATAGTCAAAGATAGAAAAGTAACAAGGATGCATTAAAGCAAAACATTAGCCCTGGCCCATTTGGCTCAGTGGTTAGAGCGTCAGCCTGCAGACCAAAGAGTTGCAGGTTCAATTCTGATCTAGGGCACGTACCTCAGTTGCAATTCGATCCCCAGGCCTGGTCAGGGTCATGTGGGAGGCAGCCAGTTGATGTGTCTCTCTCACATCAATGTTTCTCTCCCCCCCCCCCTTTCTTTCCCTCCCTCCCACTCTCTCTGAAAATAAATGGAAAAATATCTTCGGGTGAGGATTTAAAAAAAAAAATCAAAACAGTATATGTGTGACTACCACCACAGCAACATGGTATTAAAAGGAAATGCACCTAAGAAATGGCAATTGCCCATTAATGTTTGAAAGGAACTACTCTAATCAGAAATCAGAGAAATGCAAATTAAAATTAAAAGGAGATATGCTTTTTCTTAACCTAACAAACTGACAATGACTTAAAGTACCTGCTGTTATCAAAGATACAGGGGAATGGGTACTTTCGTACACAGTGGAATTTTAACATCCCGTGTGAGGAGAATAATTTAGCCTTATCTATATAGGCGTGAATGGTGTTTATGTTTTGTATCCCCTTTGCCTCAGCATGTATACTTTTGGGAATTTATTCTGAAAAAAATAACTACCAGTGTGTGTGTTTAGAAAATTTAGATTCAAGGATGCTTTTGCCTAAGTGTGCAATGATTGGACATTGTTGAGGAAGTAAAGGTAGGCTGTCCACTGGAGGACCGCTGGCCCGTCAGCATGGGCTTCGGCACCGTCCCGGGTCTTCAGGGCATCTGGGCAAGTGGCTGTCTGGATGCCAGGTTGAAGAACCCACGTTTGAGTCATGGACCTTTACTCTTAATAGCAGTGGCTGGTATTTGTGGGTACCTGCACGTCCTGGACACTGGACCGGGCGGTTTGCATGCGTCATCTCCCTGAACCCTCAGGGCCACCCAGTAAGGGAGGTAGGACCCACCCCAGGCCACAGTTAACAAACCACAGAGCTGGGGCTGGACAGCAGGTCAGCCGGCACCCACGTCCAGTGTCCTCACACACTGCCAGGCTCTCGCCTCTGTTCCTCAGGGGAAATGTCTAGATCGCTTGGTCCAACCTTCTCAGTTTTCGGATGGAGAAACTGAAATTGAGAAAGGGTCTCTAGGTATTGTTTTGGGTTCTGGTGATACCTCTGTGATCAAGACAGCATCCCTGACCCCGTGGAGACTAATTCTAGTTGTGGGGAGAGGGGTTGGGACAACAGACAATAAGCAAGTAAACACGTAAGTAGGAAAATTGCAGGCCATGAAAAGTGCAATAAAGAAGATAAAACCAGTGGGTAGAGAATGCCTGGGGTGAGGGGGTTTCAGAAAGGGTGGGTCAGGAAAGCTGTCCCTGGGAAGTGACCAGTGTCGGCACTGGAATGCCAAGACTATCACGCGAAGACTGGGGAAGCAGCTTTCTAGCAGCGGAAACATTACTGCAGACGCCCTGAGGTGCGAACAGACCATGTGATCGAAGGACCCAAAAGGTTTGATGAAGAGAGAGAGCCTCCTAATGGACCGTCCCGCCCCCAGGAGGAGCGAGATGGCGGAGGATGATTGCGGAAAGCTGGCCCACGGGGTAGGCTGCGGGTGGGGCGTGATTGGCAGTGGGAAGCGGCTGAGCTGGGCAGGAGGCGGTGCAGCCTCCGTGAAGGGCCCTTGCTTTGGCGGGAGTTTCTGCTGTGTATTTTGAGTGATGAACAGAATGTGATGGCTGGACATGGTGCATGTCTGAGGAAAACTGTACACAGGGATGAAACCTTAGTCATCCAACAGGAGCTTAAACAAAAAAGAGGGAGGTGGATCTGTTGCTGGGGCACCAGCATTTGGTGGGCAGAATTCCTCACCTGCAGGGTCCCAGTGGGAGGGCCTTGGCCGTCCCCTGGCACCTGTGTGAGCGACCCTCTTCTGCTAGCACCTTGAGCCAAGTGCAGGAGACGGGCCCCAGCCACGGGATGACCCAACCTGTGATGGCCCAGCTTCACCACCCTCCCATGCTCGAGACCTGGCCCCAAGCAACTTGGGGTGGTTTCAAATAGGAATTGTGCCCTCAAAAGTAAAAAATGAGAGAAGTATCAGAGATGAATTGGACCAGTCCTGCTACACACATGCGTGCACACATGCTTACACACAAAGCACAAGCTGTGTGACCTTGGGCAAATCTCGGGACCTCTCTGTGCCTCGGGCTGCAGGGGTGGGGCATATGTGACCACATCGAAAGGCCCTTCCCAGAATAAACTGATAGTGAATCGATGGTTTCTAAGTGTGATTTGCCCCAAAGGTTTTTCCAAAGACTAAGCCATGGCTCTGATGACGTTCTGGTAGAGGGGTTCAGAAGTGATTTGAGAAAAGGCCGTGGAGAGGCTGAGGTAACAGGTTCCCCGGGGCAGCATTCATTTGGATGTGCAAGCTTCAGGGACGAGTAAAAGGACACTCCCAGTACTTTGTGACCACAGTCAGAATGTTAATGTCACCAATGAAATTTTTTCATGAAATTCAGTTCCATGGGAGAAAATACTTTTTTTTAATGCCGAGTTATTAACAGATCCTGCTATAGGATGGAAGAGGAAAGAGGAGGGTTTGATGTTGGGTCAGAACAGCTCGTACACCTGGGCACCTGGGATGTGCCCTATGCCCCATGCTCTAGGAGGGCCTCACTCAGACCCCATGGAGCTCAGAATCCACCAGGCCACTGGGATATGCCCAGCCAAAGCCTGTACCTCTCTCCCTCCTAGACCATGCCCCAAATCCCTGCCCAAATGGCTGGAGCTGCTTCTGGTGCCCAGGGAGCATCTTGCCTAGGTCAGCCTTCTTCAGGGTGAACCGCGCCTCTGGGTGGTCAGAGGCCTTCTGATGCTGGAATGGGAGGAGGTGCGCGTGGCTGGGCTGCCGGAGTGGACCGCAGAGCGAGACCAGCATGCCCCATGCTGCCGTGTCCAGCCTGAAGCTCTGAGGAGCCCTAGAGTTCTGAATTCAGGCTTGGACTTCCAGAACGTCAGAAGGGCTATTTATTGAACAGTTTGTTGATCTGTCTGTCTGTAATTTACATATTTAGACATAAAGATGGGGGCCTCCACTGGCACTGTAGCCCTGGGCCCTACAAATGTCATGGGGAGCCCTGGTTAGGGACCATGATTTCTTCACCCTAACCTTGTCAGATACCAGAGTTCAAATCTCAGCCCTGCCGCTCACTAGCTCTGGGGTGCTAGGCAAGTCGGCTTCCCTGCATCAGTCTGCTCACTTGTACAATGAAGGTGATGCTAGTACCTATCATGTGAGGTTTCTGTGAGGCTTAAGGGAGATCATGCACATACAGAGCCTAGACGTTCGGAGAGTCTCAGCTCTCGGCCCTGTGTGCCTGGTGTCCCTGCAGGCTGTAACCTGCTGTCCCCCAACCCTTTGTTTTGCAGACGCCCCAGCAGTATGAGAGAGAGTACAACAACAAGCGGTCAGGCGTGGGGCCCAGCAAGTTCCACGGGTATGCCTACGATGGCATCTGGGTCATCGCCAAGACGCTGCAGAGGGCCATGGAGACGCTGCACGCCAGCAGCCGGCACCAGCGGATCCAGGACTTCAACTACACGGACCACACGCTGGGCAGGATCATCCTCAACGCCATGAATGAGACCAACTTCTTCGGGGTCACGGTCAGTCCCAGGCCCCCAGGCTCTGCTTTCCTTAGTGCCCCCTGGAGACATCCAAGGCCAGGCGGGCTGTGTCACACACCCTCTGGCACTGGATCCATTCTCGCAGATCATTGCATAACGTCCTGTGGGCTGTAGGATTTCAGGGCTGCTAGAACAGGAGGTGCAGTGACGCTCTCTGACACTTTGGGAAAGGGCTTCTCCATAACCCATGGATTAGAAAGCCCATACTGAGTTGACTGCACGCAGAGCAGTGGAATGCACCGGCCGTGGGTGGGTGGGTAACAGAAGCTCTAGACCCAAAGTTAGATTCAAATCCTGGACCTTCACTTTTAGGTTACCTTCTCCAAACCGAGTTTTCGTTCCCAACATGGAAATAATACCTATCCTGTCGGGTAATTGTAAAGATTAGCCATCCCAGAGTGAAAACTGCTAATATTTGTGGAGGATGCAACTGTCTCAAGTTTTTCATCTGAGAAATGGGGGAAATGATAAATGTCTTGCACAGAAGTTGAGAAAATTAACAATGATAATAATGGCTATTATTTCTTGAATGTTCATTACTGCTAGATGCTATGCTGATAAGCACTTTATGTAGATTAGACTCAATAAGGTATGCCCAATGCTAGGCACACAGTAGGCACTCCGTAAATGCTAGCAGTTATTATTGTTGATAATGGTCTCATTGCATCCCTATGTCATACGTAGAAAGCAGGTCTGTTATTATCCTCATTAGAGGTGAGGAGCCTGGAGCTCAGAGCATTTAAGTACTAAATCTAATCAGAGCAGAGCTGGACTTTGAATTGGGTCTAGCTCTTAATTGTTGTGTTACACTACCTTCTTGTAATGGACCTAAGTGGTAGTTATTTCTGTCTCCTGATGTATTTGTCATTGACTCTGCTCCCAGACAATATGAAAAATTTGTCTAAAGAATCGGTTGAAATGGCTAACGTACTGACCTGAGTTTTCAAGAGTCATCTACAGAGCCGGTCTGTCTTGGGGTATTAAGAGGAGTACATAGGATAAGTTGATCGGTGCGTTTCTTAAACATTTGTGTTCCTTTGTGTGTGCACTCAGCCTCGCACTGCTGGCCGGTGGGCCAGGCACTGAGCACCTGTGCAGGTGCTGGGGGGCAGACGATGGTGTGGACACCGAGGGGAGTAAGGTGGGCTCCCTGTCCAGATGCAGAGGCCAGACCTGAATACAAATGACAGGAGGTGCTCAGCGCCCTGGGAGAAACCGTGTGAGCCCAGAGGGGTTTCTGTGACCTCTGGGGAAAGGTCAGGCAGGGCCTGGGGAAGAGGCAGCCTGTGAGCTGTGCCTTAGATATGCGGAGTGTGGTGAGCAAGAGAGAAGCACGTGCGTGTGTGCGGGGAACATAGGAAAGGAGGCTGGCAAGGCTGGAAGGTGTACTGGGGCCCATTTCTAAGGAACAAGCTGAGGAGGCGGGCCTTTCTCTTAAAGTCAAAGATCCTCCAAGTATACCGGGACCAGCAGCACCCAGTGTGCCCTGGGAGCTGGTTAGAAATGGTGATTCTCGCCCTGGCCAGTTTGGCTCAGCGGTTAGACTGTCGGCCTGCGGTCCAGAGAGACCCGGGTTCGGTTCCTGTTAAGAGCATGTACCTCGGTTGCGGTTTGTCCCCGGCCCTGGTTGGGTCGTGCGGGTGGCAACCACTCGATGTGTCCCTTTCATGTCGATGTTTCTCTCTCTCTCTCTCTCTCTCTCTCTCCCACTCTATCTGAACAAAAAATGGAAAAGTGTCCTCAGGTGAGGATTAAAAAGAAAGAAAGAAAGAAATGCTAATTCTCCAGCCCCGCCCCAGGCCCCCTGAATCAGAATCTCTGGGGTGGGCCCAGAGGCTGTGGTTTAACGAATCCTCTAGGTGATTCTAGTGCACTGGAACCAACAAAATGGGTGTTTATAGCTCAGCCTACATTCAGACTGGAAGGTTTAACAGCTTTCCTCAGAAGAATAGTTTTTAAAAAAAAAAATTTTTTTGCCCTGGCCGGTTTGGCTCAGCGGTTAGAACGTCGGCCTGCAGTCCCGAGAGACCCAGGTTCGGTTCCCGCTAAGGGCATGTACCTCGGTTGCAGTTTGTCCCCGGCCCTGGTTGGTCGTGCGGATGGCGGCCACTCGATGTGTCCCTTTCACATCGATGTTTCTCTCTCTCTCTCTCCCTCTCTCTCCCTCCCGCTCTACCTGAACAAAAAAAAAATGTCCTCGGGTGAGGATTTTTTTTTAATCCTCAGAACCTCTTTCTATAAAATCTCAGATGGTGTCTGGTATGTCATACAGAGGAGAGAGGAGCTCCTCAGTTGAACAGAGGGGGAGCCCAGAGCCCTGTCTGTTTACCCTCTTCCCATAGTCCCTGCCTCATTCCACCCAATATCCCAGAGAACCACCCCTCCCCACACACACACACACACACAGAACCAAAGACCTTGGAGGGCCTTTCTCTTCATGGTACAAATCCAGACCAAGACTTAGAGAGGGATGGGATTTCCCCAGGGTCCCACCAAACACTGTGGCAGAACTGTCTCAAAACAGGGGCACATTTATTCAGGTCATCTTTTCACACGTGGCTTCTTATTTCAGAGAATGAATTCATAGCACCCCAAGCTGAAACGGCTGGATAGAGAGCTACAGAATCTAGGAGGCGTCTTGCCGTCTCGCATAATCCTAGAGCTCGGCATTTTGCCTGAGGTATCTTAGCAGGAGTTAATTCATAACTACTTCTAAGTGCTCCCTTTCATCTAAGCCGAATAATTCATAACCCCTACTTGATGAGCAATTAGATCAGACTGCCTGAATCGCTTGCCACGGCTTGAAGATGAGTTTCTTTTTAATGGGAAATTCCTTGACACATATTGATGCTCCGACTTGTGACTCATAACTCAGCAGACGTCAGAACTGAGAGCATCTTCAAGATCCTCAGATTCCGCTGCCTTGCGTTGGAGGTGAGTGTCTGAGATACCGTCGGGGCGCTTTCAGAGTCACCCAGGAAGATTGATTCAGCAGAGCCAGGTACCGAGGTGGGCCCTGCCCCACCGCGCCTGGCGCCTTCTCCTCCTGTTCGTGCCAGCCCCCGTTTCCTTGAGAAAGATATTGCAGTTGAGGAACAGTTCTCAACGCCCCCTCATCCCCTTTGTCACATATTAATATGTGCTTGTCCCTGGGTTGTAGACGGGTTTCGTTAAAATTGTCTTCTGATCAGAATAAAGAAAGGATGCCTTCTAATACAATAAAAAGTGACTCTGTGGTCCAAGGAGACCACAGAAGGCCAAGTTCAGTCATAAATAAATAGTTAGAAAGGAAAGAAAGGGGAGGTGGGAAGAAATGGAGGCATTTCCTGTTTGCTGAAGGGCTTTCATCAGACAGCACGCACCCTGACCATCCTTCCCTTCTCAGGCAGACACTTTATTCTGGGCCACACGCATTCAGCATGTTTAGTATACAGAAGATCGTTTAAACACGTTAAATTAATTATATCTGTGACTCAATTTCAATTGATTCAGCGTGTACATCTCGATCGGGAGCTGGGCCCGTGGCTACTACGGCATGTGGGAGAGGGCAGTTCACCACTGGGGAGCTGGCGTGGCCTGGGGCCCAGCTCTGTTTCTGTTTCTAGGAAGCTCTCCTTCCAGTTACTCTTCTCAGGGAACACTGGAAATGGAGTTCTGTGTCCCACCTGCACACGGATGGCCTGGGGATCCTGCCCACCTCAGATTCCAAGGGCACGGTTCTGATGATCAGCCCTGTTACGGATGGTTCACTGTCTCGGTCTCAAAGCCCAGAGAATTTTGAGAATCCCAGCTTAGCAGTCACAGGGGTGAGGAACCTTTTTTCCACCAAGGGCCATTTGGATACTTATAACATCATGCGCAGGCCATACAAAATTATCAACTTACAAATTAGCCTGCTAAATTGTGAGGCATATGATGTTAGCTGATATTGATTCCGTGGGCCTTAGGCAGCCCGTGGGCCAGCTGTTCCTTCCCCTGGCTGTAGGGCAATGATTCCTAAACTTCTAGATGAATGATACTCTCCCAGCGAGCTTAAAAATTCAGATTTCCCAGGCCTGCCCCAGAACGTATGATACAGTGGCTTTGCAGTAAGGCTGAGGGACTCACATTACGAACAAGCAGTCCAGGTGATTCTCAAATAGCAACCTTAAGAATTGCTTGGGGCTCCAGTGGTGTGTGTGTGTGTGTGTGCACACGTGCGTGTGTGTGTGCACGCACATGCTCACGTACCTATACACACACACGCTTTTATTTTAAACCTGTCAAGATGTATTTGTTTCTGCATTCATTCACTCCTTTAGTATACCCCGTGCTGGGAGCTGGGAGCACACCGCCTGGTGGTGGGGGGAGAGATAGGCAAGTAGAAGAAGATTTGCTGGGCAGTACCCTATGTCTGCCCAAGGCCCTTGGCGGGAGGACCCCGTTCTGCTTACAGGAACAAAGCCTGGAGAGCTGTCCTCGATGTTCCTGCAGTTCAGTGGGAACTACCTGTGGAGCAGTTGCAAGGTGCTCATGCTGTGGTGCTGACTGTCCTGCGCCGTGTGCTGGGAGCACGGGTGCAGTGCCAGGCTCCTGTCCCCAGCACACATGGCCATATACCATGGGTTAGCAGGCTCCCCCACTGAGGCTCTCCTGCCTGCGATATTGTGATTTACAAAAAATACATGTATGTGGTCATGGTCGTTCAGGTGACCAACATATATTTCTCATATGCATGTGGTGTTGTCTCCATTTCCTGGCTCACAGCTCCTAAAACCTGTGGAATTTCCTAAGTGCTGAGAATGATAAAGGTGTCTTTTGTTAGGTTAGTCAGGTGACTTTTGGGAGTGTGTAAGGATGGGGTTGATTGCTAGTGGAACCAACCATGGGATTAGCCTAACTGGCCGGCGGTTCTCAACCTTCCTAATGCCACAGTCCTTAAATACAGTTCCTCATATCGTGGTGACCTCCAACCATAAAATTGTTTTTGTTGCTACTTCATAACTGTAATTTTGCTGCTGTTATGCCTTAGGCAGCCCCTGTGAAAGGGTCATTCGACCCCCAAAGGGGTCGCGACCCACAGGTTGAGAACCACTGGATTAGAGGGTTGGGACGTCCAGTCCCACCTTCCCACCCTCCCTCTGGGGAAGAGAGAGGAGAGAGGGGCTGGAGGTCGAATCAGTTGCCAATGGCCAGGGGTTCAGTCAATCACACCTATGTAAGAAAGCCCCCATAAAAAGCCAGAAGGAGAGAGTTCCAGCCAGGCTGCTTCCATGAGCCCCAGTGCTGAGCCCCACGCTCCACAAGGACAGAGCTGCTTTGGGACCCTGCCCTGTGCATCTCTTCACCTGGCTGTTGATTCATACGTGTCCTTCAGCATCCTCCGTAACAAGCTGGTGATCCAGTGAGTAAACTGTTTTTCCTGGATTTTGTGAACTGCTCTAGCAAATTAATCGAGTCCAAGGAGTGGGTAGTGGGAACCTCTGATTCCTAGCCAGACGGTCAGATGCACAGGTCTGAAGCAGACGGCTGTCCTGTGGCACGGAGCCCTTTACCTGGGGATCTGATGCTGTCCCCTGGTACGTAGCGTCTGGATTGAACTGAATTCTCAGACACCCTACTGGGCTTGGAGAGTTGCTCGAAGGTGTGGGGAAGCGCGCGCACACACGTACGTTGAAATTGGGTCCAGGAACCCCTTTATAACCAGAGGTACACTAAACTCATCAACAGAAGGACAGAACCCTTCAAAACATGCTTGAGAACATGTGTTAAGAATCCAGGTGAAAATCAAAGTCTTAATTTTGGGGGGTGATTATTTTACAATTTTTCTCAATTTCCAGTCTCTTAAAACAAGGATAATATCCCAGATCTCAAAGTGGAAAAATCGTTCGGGTATGCCAGATATGATGGCTCTAACCAACAGTGTAGACCCGTGTTGGTAAATGTTTCTTCTAATCTCTTTTATTACAGTTTTTCCCCCTTCATTTATTTTAGAGAAAGAGGAAGGGAGAGGGAGAGAGATAGAAACATCGATGAGAGAGAACATTGACTGGCCGCCTCCTGCATGCCCCCACTTGGGATTGGGTCCACAACCTGGGCATGTGCCCTGACCAGGAATCGAACTGGCGACCTCTTGGTGCATGGTCAATGCTCAGCCACTGAGCCACACCGGCCAGACTCTTTTAATCTCTTTTAAAATGACACTGTATTGAGTCTGCGGTGCCTATGACAGAGGCTAAATTAATAAAATCTCATTGGACCCTATTGTGAAAATGTAATACACATAGTATTTTTCCTAGAAAGTTACTGAGGGTATATACATCAGGTTTGTGGGGGGCTCTGAGGCGTCCAAGAGCATTCGGCCACAGAGAAATGGAAAGAAGCTCCTGGGAAATACTTTGATTGTGAGAAGAGGGCCCATTTTACTAAACTCTCTCCTGTGATCGCCTCCTCATTCCCTGGGGGTGGCCTAATGCAGAAGTAATCACAGCTGCAAAATGGGTGACCCATAAGTTTCTCTAAAAATAGATCCGTTCTTCAGCCCCTGCCCAGCCTCTCTGGGCCAGCCGTGGGTCTGGACATCGCTATCTAAAAATCAATGGGAAAATATCCTCGGGTGAGGATTAACAAACAAACAAACAAAAAAGCTCCGCGATGAACTATAACAGGAAACACAGATTTGAAAAGCCAGGCAAAGAGTCCACAGTCTACGGCGTGGAGCTGTGCGACCTCGGGGAGATTATTTACTCCCTGCCTCCGCTTCCTCGTCCGTGGAGCGGAAGGAAGTCTACCCTACTTTATAAAGTATTGTGAGGTGACAAGAGTGTTTAGCACCCGATAACTGCAGCATCATTTTTGTTGTTAGCATTATTACTACTGCTGTTACAGGTGAGTTAATGTGAGCCTAATCAAGCAAAATTCAGAACCAGGACCAGCAAACAGTCATTCTACACCTACCAAGTGCCAGTCTGTTTCACGCATATTCTCTCATATAATCCTCTCCACAGTGAACAACCCTCCTAACTTGTAGTAAGGTTGTAGTTGTTTAGTATCAAAACAAAACAGAGTAAACCACGCCTGGAAGCTGGATTCTCCAGCTGCTGCCACTCACTCTAGGGATCTGACAGTCTTCTTACAGGTGGGGGCCCCTGCTCACAGACCTCCCTCCTGCTCCTCCCTTCAGTCCAGCTCGCTGCCCCTCACACTCCAGTGGCCCTGAGAGTTACCACTCAGCATGATGCACAGAAACTAACCGCAGCAGATGCTGCTGGAGCCCCAACTGGATGTCCTGGGACTCGTGTTAGGGGGTTGGTTAGGTTTGCCCATCCCCCGGGGTCTTTGGGGGCCTGTGCTGATGGCTCACACCTTGGGCAGTTGGAGCCTCCTGCCTGGAGTTGCCTGGGACTGGCACCCAGCCCCGCCAGCAGCAGGGACTAGCCGTGTGGTACACCACGAGGGCCGTCCACCCTCCACGGCTCCCCACGGGGCTGGGCTGAGGCTCGCCCCCCTGCAACCACGTCCGAGCTTGGCCTTGCCCTTTCTCTGTCTCCACAGATTTCTCCTGAGAACACATCCTTCATAAATCACTTCACGCCGTCCCCTGTCCTAGACTGCTTCTGGGGGATCCAATCTAGACTTCCATATTTGTATCTGTGGGCAATGTAAAAGAGGGAGTTTTACCGTAACCTAACTGATATCTGTGTATTAAGTTAAGCACCAGACCCGCCCCCTCGCCTCCCCCCTCCAGGCTCCGGACTCCCCTCAAGTGCACTGCGCTCTGCGGGCTGCTCTCAGCTGTGGCGGAGCCTGGTTTGTCTCCTCCAGTGAAGCAGCAGCTCTCGGGTTTGCAGGGACCACAGCGCCTCGTCTCTCGGGTCCCCACAGGGCTTTGCCTAGCACTTCACACCTGCCAGCAGCTCCGGAAACACGGCCACCTTGAGCAAACTTCCATCTGATTGACTCCACACGTGATGGAGAAACTCGGTCCCACCCTCCTTCTCCGCTGCCTTCCAGGCTTCTGTAAACTAGAAAGCTTTTCAACACAGCACATAGTCAGAACTGACAAGGGAAGTATTAGCAGGAATCTGCTGATAGTGGTTCCCATATTCTTGCTGTGATAGGTAGTGTCACTATTTCACCCTAGTGTGGACGTCTCCCTGGTTGTGTGTGTAGGGGGGGGGGGTGTGGAGTGGTGTGTGTGTGTGTATGTGGTGTGTGTGGGGGGGTGTATGTGGAAGATGTGTGGGTGTGTGTGGGTGTGGGGTGTGTGTGTGGGGTGTGTGTGTGGGGGTGTGGGTGTGTGGGGGGGTGCGGTGTGGGTGTGGGTGTGTGTATGTGGTGTGTGTGCATGTGTGTGGTGTGTGTGGGGGGTGTATGTGGGGGGTGTGGGGGGACGTGGGGGTGTGGTGTGTGTGGGGTGTGGGGTGTGTGTGTAGTGTGTGTGGGGGGGTGTGGGGTGTGTGTGGTGTGTGTGGTGTGTGTGGGGGGTGTATGTGTGGTGTATGTGTGGTGTGTGTGTGTGGTGTGTGGGGGGTGGTGTGGTGTGTGTGTAGTGTGTGGGGGGGTGGGGTGTGTGTGTGGTGTGTGTGGGGGGGTGTATGTGTGGTGTGTGTGTGTGGTGTAGGGGATGTGGTGTGTGTGGGGTGTGTGGTGGTGGGGTGTGTGGTATGTGTGTGTGGTGTGGGGGGGTGTGGTGTGTGTGGGGTGTGTGGTGGTGGGGTGTGTGTGGGGGTGTGGTGTGTGTGGGGTGTATGTGGGGTGTGGGGGTGTGTGGGGTGTGTGTGTGGTATGTGGGGAGTGTGGTGTGTGTGTGTGGTGTGTGGGGGGTATGGTGTGTGTGTGGTGTGTGGGGGGTGTGGTGTGTGTGGTGTGCGGTGTGTGTGTGTGGTGTGGGGGGTGTGGTGTGTGTGTGGTGTGGGGGGTGTGGTGTGTGTGTGGTGTGTGTGTGTGTGGTGTGTGGGGGGGGGGTGTGGTGTGTGTGTGTTGGGATGGGCATGAGGGACTGTCACTGCTTCCTTCCTGAGGCAGGAGAGAAATCTATTCTTTACACATCAGCATCAGCATCTCTCCCATCAGCATCTCTCTGGGGCTCAAGTCTCAGGGCCTGAGGGGGAGAGGGAGCTGCTGATGGGCCCTCTGTGCCTGGAGGCTGTCAGGAGCCTTTCCTAGATGTAACTGCTAGTAATAAACTACAACTATAATAATAATAATCCTTGATGTGTGGCTGTCCCGTGTACAGGGTACATTTATAGTCTCCTTCTCCTTTGTTCCTTGATACAATTACACTTATTAACGTAATGCTAATAACAGCTACCAATTAGTGAGTTCCTACTGCATCCCAGGCAGCATCCTAAGCACTGTACACTGTTATTGAGAAGAATGCTCAGCACAGCCACCTGGTGGGGCTGTATGGTTCCCAGTGCCTGGGACTCACCTATGTCACCTCCGCCCAGTTCTCACCTGTGTCACACCTCTGTCCACGTCACCCCTGTGAGGCCCTCCCCGACACCCTGTTTAGAACTGCAGCCCCCACTGCTTTCATCCTCCTTCACGATAGCTGCCCCCATCGGATGCGGTGCGTGTTTTACTTATTCCTTGTCTGCCTTGTTCTCTGCTGTATCCCTGAGACTTAGAACCAGGTGCCTGGGACAGAGGAGGTACCCGATGAATATTTGTTTAGTGAATGAATGATTTAGATAGTTAATGACCATGTCATAGATTTGAAAAAAACAGACTGAGCCAAGATAAATGACCTACCCAACATCCCACAGGTAGCGAGTGACAGTTTATTCAAAACTGCCCAATCTGGCTGGCTCAGAACCCACCTTCTTAACCATTTAGGCATTCCATTAATCCAGCTAGCATCCTGTAAGCCAGATCCGGGCCAGGCAAGCGTAAGATGTAAGGTTTGCCCCCAAGGAACTCAGGGTGCGTGCAACCATGTGGGATGCCTGGGGGAGAAAGCAGGACGATGTTGTGCCCCATCTGCACGGGGTTATTGTGTGTCCATCTGCCCTTCCCATGGACTATTGGCCTGTGAGCCTGGGGCCTGCTGTTTTCTCTGTACCCCTGCTGCCTTGTATAATACTGGCCCTGAGTCCACAGAATACTTGTTTGTTGATTGAATAAATTAAGAAACTGTTGCTCCGTGAGGCTACAAAGTGGCCATGCTAGGGCCCCAGGGTGCGTTAGCGGTGAGCCTCATTCAGAACTGCATCCTAGGTCTGATTATAAATGCAGGTGTCTCCAAACCTGTGTTCTGGGCGCCGCTTGGCTGCCCTCCCCCCACTTATGTAAACACAATTACAAATGACTGCAGACAACATACAGCACAGGAAAGAAATCCACTCCTTCTGCTGTCAGACAAATTTGAAAGATCAAAATAATGTGGTTTAGTAATTTGTTTGAATTGATGCCTAGCCTTTCAAAGCTTGCAAGTTTGACTTCCTCAAGTCAGGGGGAAAAGAGCTGTTTCTGTATGAAAAGTGGTGTGGGGGCGTGTATCATCTTATGAGCGCTTCAGCAGCAGCCCTATGTACAGACTCTGTCCGGGTCCCTGCGAGAAGCAGACAAAGGAAGGAGCCAGCGACTTGGTAATCACAGGGACAGCCACTGAGATGACAATAGGAATGGCGATCGTTCTGAATGTTCACTATAGCCAGGTGCTAGGTGAAGCTCTTAAATGCATTATCTCATTTAATCCTCACGATAACCCCTGTCGTGGGTTGAACAGTGTCTCCCTATAAATCTGTATTTGAACTTCTAACCCAGAGTACCTGCGAACGTGACCTTATGTGGAAATATGGTTGCTGCAGATGTAATTAGTTAAGATGAGGTCCTGCTGTAGTCAGGTAATCCAATATAACCAGGGTCCTTATGACAAGGGGAAGTTTGGAGACAGACATGCACAGAGGAGAGAGCCAAGTGAAGGTGAAGGCAGAGATGAGGGCTGCTTCTCTAAGCCACGGGATTGCAGCGATTGTCAGCAAACTGCCGAGAGCCGGGCGAGGGGCCTGAACGGCTTCCCCTTCGGCTCTCAGAAGGAACCAGCCCTGCTGACACCTTGCTCATGGACTTGGAAAACCAAGTTTGAAGTGCTCCCCATACGTCCCATGCATTTCTCTTTGCAAGAGGCCAGAACATGCCCTACGCCCTCAGTGTGTGTCAAGGTGTGTTAGCCTGTGAGCTTGCTGCGCGGGAGGGACGTCTCCTTCGATCAGGAGAGGACAGCTGACGTACATTCAGCTGACAAGACACACAGCTTTGAACACGGATGGATGCTGGCCCTGCCGTGTGCTCGTGCAGAGGTCACTCACACACACTCGGATGTGACCCTCTGCCTGCCTGCTAATAGCCAGCCTGCTTGGGGGCAGGGGGTGGTGGAGGAAGCTGGGAAGATCCAGTTTCTCATGGACTTGCAATCTCTCCCTGCTTTCTTATTTTTCAGTGGAATTCAAGCATCCTAAAATGCTTGCTGAAACCAGTAATTGGCAAGCAGAGCCCTGGAGCCTGGTCAGGACATTTTAAATGCTGGGGGTAAAGTAGAGAGAAGACTGAAGCGGGGGGGGGGGGGGTGCTCACCTCTGTCTTCCTAAGACGCAGTAGTGGGAAGTGCCTAGGGGCATGGACTCTGGAGACGGACCTCCTAGGTCCCCATCTTGGCTCCACTTACTAGTCAGGTAAGCATGGGCAAGAACTTCATCTCTCTGCACCTCAGTTTCCTCATCTGTAAAGTGGGGGCAAGGTCTTAGATAGGGATCCTTGTAAACAGACTCGGGGACAGAGCATTGTGTGCAGAAGGTTTGTGGGAAAATGAGCTCTGGAAACAGAATGTAAGGAAGAGAGGGTGGCCAGATTGGATAGAGCAAGAGGCTGATCTGAAATGGGATTGCAACTGAGGCTACCTGGTCCTCGGGGGGCTCGAGCCAGGGTGGCCCTCAGACTTGCTCAGATGACGGCACAGGACCTGGGCCTTTGTATCTTCTCATCATCCAGTCCCAGGCCATGGCTGGGCCTCAGAGGGGTGTGTTCTTGGGCGAAGCTGTTCTCCATAGTGGAGGGTAATTCCCAGCAAGGGACCCTGCTGGGACCCTCAATAGCCAGTATTCCCAGGACCTGGGGGATGGTGCTTCTGCCATAAAGAGGGAACCTGAGCAGGGCCCCCCCCAGGATCCCTGTGGATAGCAGCAAGGCCTATCTTAAAGCATTGTGATGATTAAAGAGGCTTGTTGGAGGTTTGTAGAGTGTCTGGGGTATGGTAAGTTCTAACTCACTATGAGGATGATGAGGAAGGATGGTGTGCTTGGATACCAGCTACACAGAGTCCCCTCAGACCCTCAAATACCAGGGCTTAATTTTCCAGGAAACACAGGAGTTGATAGGTCCCCATGTCGTTGCTTCAGTTGTCATTCTTGCAGCTTTTGCCGTCACCTCTCCTAAGCACACAGGCAAACACACACTCACTCATACATACCCGCACACCCCTAGGATGTGATCGCTGGGGGTTCATGTTCATCATGTAGATGGCTATTGATCAGTCTATCCACTGATATTCAGACTTGTTTTACAAAAGAGATTTAAAGTCCAGTATCATTGTTCCTCATGTAACATGTACATTGACCTTAAAAATTACATTTAACATTACTTTTTTTTTTTTCAAACGTGCCCCTTGGAAAACTGTGTTAAACCTTCTTATTTAAAAATTAGCAAGCACGTTTCTGCAGGAACAGATGAAGTAAAGCCTGCAGGGACACAAGCCCTCAGGTCAGGCTCAAGGGTAGCAGAGGTGGTGGCAGGTCCCCTGACAGGTCTCAGAGGCAGCAGAGGGGATGATCTTAGCTGGTATTCAGACCTACGCTCTGTTGTTGTTGTTGTTGTTGTTGTTATTAATCCTCACCCGAGGATATTTTTACATTGATTTTTAGATAGAGTAGAAGGGAGGGAGGGGGAGAGAGAGAGAGAGAAAAACATCGACATGAGAGAGACACATGGATTGGTTGCCTCCCATACGACCCTGACCAGGGCCAGGGATCAAACCTGTGCCCAGGTACATGCCCTTGATCAGGAATTGAACCTGAGACGCTTCGGTCTGTGAGCTGATGCTCTGACCACTGAGCCAAACCAGCCAGGGCCTACGCTCTTTTTTAAATTATTGTTGAGGGTATTACAGATGCCCCCCATTACCCCCCCACTTCGCCCCCTTCCACCCAGCCCTTGCCCCACCCCAGGCCTTCTCCACACTGTTGTCTGTGTCCATGGGTTATGCATATATGCATATAAGTTCTTTGGTGAATCTCTTACCGCCGCCCCCTCCTCCCTCTGATATCTGTCGTCTGTTCCCTGCATCCATGCCTTTGAACCTATTTGGTTTCAGTTTATTTTGTTCATTAGATTCCACATATAAGTGAGAACATGTGATATTTGTCTTTCTCTGACTGACATAATAATCTCAAGCAGACCTACACTCTTTAATAGTTGTGTTTATTTTAATGTGTACTACAAAAAAAATAACTAGCATTTAAGGTAGTAATATAAGGTTTCTTTTTTCAGTTTTTTTTAAAGAAGAGGCAGATACTTAGTAAAGAAAAAAAAAAACATATGGTACGTGGATGCTGCAGAAATCCTGAAGGTGGTCCATGTGTGATGGAGGTTTTGGAAGCAGTGACCTCCTTATTGCTTTGTCTTTGCTTTATCTTGAAAGGCACTGTGGTTGTCCTCTAAAAAGGCTAAGAAATGAATCATAAAAGAGTGGGAAGGGAATGAGAGAGAGAGAGAAGAATCAACCAACAGCAGAATATTGGTTTTCTTGGCCAGATTGTATAGTTACCAAAGCAACAAACAGTACCGTGCTTGTATACACGAGTGTTTTTGTGGTGAGGTTAATAGCCTTTTTATTGAATGCCCTTTCCCACATTCGTGTGTTTTTAGTAATAAAATATGGCGTTCGGCCAAGGGGTGGTCCATCAAACAGGCAAGAGCCCAGCTGCTGTGTGGGTGCAGCTGCCTGTGGTGGCCATCAGAACATGGCCCTCACACCCAAGCGACATGACGTGGAAGTCCTTGCATTAACCCCTGTTGTGCAGTCATTTCGTTCTCAAGTTGTGGGCTAGTTTTACAGCAGAGACTCTACTACCTGCTTCTTGAGAGTGAGATTCACCTGTTTTCTGTTGCTAGCTCCCTGTCTGCCTATATTTGAATTTTAGCTGATGGTAAATTAACAAATACATCACAGATATTTTTTATGACCACCAGTCTCCAACCTTTTCAACATCTCCTCATGGCTTTCACATAGTAGACATACAGGAAAGACCGGTTAGCTGGTTGGGTGGAAGAGAGGGTGGACGGAGGGGTGGTGGGTGAGGAGGTAGCTGGATGGCTGAATGGATGGACAGATGTATGGTAAATGAATGGATACAGATGATGAGAAGTAGACATAGATAGATGGATGAATGGATGAGTATGTGGGTGCATGAATAGATAGCTGTGCGGATAGGTGGATGAATGGATTGATAGATGGGTAGATGGTAGGTCGGTTGATGGGCTGCTGAGTAGATAGACAAAGGTGAATGAGTGGATGACTTGGTGGGTGGACAGGTGGGTGAGAAGGAGTGAGTGAGTGAACTGTACATCTAGAAGAGGTCATTGTTACTCACATGCGTATGCTTCATTCTAATCAAAGCACATTTTCTCCAGGAGGCAGCCCTGATGTCTTGACTCGTTTTCTGTACAAGGTCCTGATCTCCAGAGAGTGTTGGCTATGTCTCCTGAGGAGGCCCCATCTTGTCATCTGACAGATGGAAACACATGTTCCATTGTGTGCCTTTATTTTTATTTTTTAATACTCACCCAAGGACATTTTTTTATTTATCTTCAGATAGAGTGGGATGGGGGAGGGGGGAAGAGAGAAAGAGAGACATCAATGTGAGAGAGACATATAGACTGGCTGCCTCCCACATGACCCCTCCCACAGGGCCGGGGACGAATTGCAACCAAGATACGTGCCCTTTACCAAAATCGAACCCTCAACTCTGGTTCATGCTCCAACGCTCTAACTGCTGAGCCAAACTGGCCAGGGTGCATGCCTTTATTCTTCACTCACCCTTCACCCTTTCAGGGATTCAGCCTCATTAAAATCTGTCCTCCACCCCGTTCCTCTTTGAGGAACTTCCTCATTAAGGCATTTTTGCTATGGAAAGTATCACACCGACCCATGTGAGTGCCAACCTGAATGCTAAAGACCGTTACTAGCAGATGTAGCCTAGAGATGTTCCAGAGTTGTCAGTTCTGATGTTCATAGGATTACATTTTCAAACACCATCACGCATCCTCTATGACAGACTTGATTACCGTGATGAACTAGTTTTCTTCCTTTGAGAGATGTTCCAGTTGCAAAAATGATTCTGAAATCATTGGAGAAAAATCCTGGGCAAAACTGAAGTGACACTGTCGTTTGGGTGGCTTGCTGAGCTTGTCGGGAGAGAGAGGCAGCTCAGTGTGACCACAGACCTGGGTTTGCATGCTGTCCCCTACATCTGAGCAGTGGTGACCTCGGGAAGTCTCTAATCTTTGCTTTCTCTTCTGCAAAGTGAGACCAGTAACCAAGGGCCTCCTGCTAGGTTGCTCTGGAAATGAAGTCAGGAAGGTGCGGTGAAACTGTAGAGTCTGTACGCTTGAGGGGTCCCTGCTGGAAGGCAAAGGCTGTTCCTCATATGGATCACATTTTGGGGAGGGGGGGGGTTGAGGGGAGGTGCTTAAAGAACAAAAGAAATAAATATCCAGTGAAAAGAATTAACTATATGTCCAGGAACCCATCAAACACTCTTTCTGGGCCATGGAATCTTCTAATCAGTGATCGGACCACAGCGTACAAACCTGGCACGCTGAGAGAAGTGCTTGCTTCTCCTTGCTCGTCCGTTCCTTCTGCACGTGTGTGCTACTACTTGAGTATGAGAGGCACGGGGAGGGGTTGCTATGGACATAGGATTGAGATGGGCAGCTGTGGTCCTTATACCCAGGAGGAAACAGATAATAAAGAGATAATCACCTGAATAACTATTTAAATATTAATTGTGGCCCTGGCCAGTTTGGCTCAGAACTTAGAGCGTTGGCCCTTGGACCAAAGAGTCATGGGTTTGGTTCTGGTCAAGGGCACGTACCTCGGCTGCGGTTTGGTCCCCAGCCCTGGTCGGGTCATGTGGGAGGCAACCAATTGATGTGTCTTTCTCATGTTAATTTCTCTCTCTCTCTCTCTCTCTCTCTCTCTCTCTCTCTCTCCTCCCTCCCTCCCTCTCTATCTGAGGATAAATGGAAAAGTATCCTTGGGTGAGGATTTTAAAATATATATATTAATTGTGAAAAGCGCTCTGAAAGTAAGTTACGGCATGCGTCGAGGGTATGTAATATGGAGGCCTAGGCTGGGAGTCAGAAAAGACTTCCCTGAGGAGGTTGAGATCGAAGAATGAATAGGAGCTAATAGGCAAAAAGGATAGAAGGGCATGCCTGGGAAAGGGAAGAGCGATGCAAAGGCCCTAGGGTAAGAGGAAGTGTGGCACCTTTGAGAAGGCAAAATAAAGCCAGCATGGCTGGAGCAGAGAGCGTGGGTAGGATGAGCCTGGGGAGAGGGGGAGAAGGGTTGGTGGAGGCCAGATTATGTCACACCTGTTATTCTAAAACCAGTGGGATCCCATGGAAAGATGCCTAGCAAGGGAGCAGATCGGTTGCTGTTTTTAAGCATCTTTCCCTGGTTTCAGTGGAAGAGAACAGATGAGAAGGAAGCCAGAGCAACAGCAGGGATGCTGGTACCGACCACGGCAGTGAGTGCGCAGAGGGAACCAAGCGGATTCGAGGCACAGTTCAAGAGAAAAATCATAAGGCCTGCTTTTCGACCAGTCATGATAGAAAAGGGGGAGATCAAGGATATACTTCTGATGCAATTACTTCCCATTTGAACTGAATGCTTCTCAAGTTATGTACTCTCTGAACATTACTACTGTAAATTAAAGAAATGTATC
The DNA here is from genome assembly GCF_014108415.1 of Molossus molossus. Taxonomy (NCBI): domain Eukaryota; kingdom Metazoa; phylum Chordata; class Mammalia; order Chiroptera; family Molossidae; genus Molossus; species Molossus molossus. The sequence continues at coordinate 30,835,206 of NW_023425349.1, forward strand.
TGTAGACTTTACGGTAGTCTATACAGTTTAACATCTGAATAATCTGAAATTTTGCATGGGTGGCCCAGGGAGAGCGGGTGGTACAGTCAACCCTCCAAATCCCGCAGAAAAATATTGCATGTGTACAGAGGCAAAGATTGGGTCCAGAAAGATGCTTGGCAAATGCTCATTAAAAGCAGAGAACACGCATGTGCAGGACAAATCTGATTTGAGCCTTTAGGCATTCACAGTCTGTGGGGAGGCAGACGTGATGTAAGGCTAGACCCTCTCCAGTCTGTCTGCAAATGAGGTTACAACATTAAGGAGACCTCCTGGTGTTTGGCCCTGGTGTTTGCGGAATAGACCTCCTGGTGTTTGGCCCTGGTGTTTGCGGAATAGTATGACCTCAAGTTCCATCCCACCTCCACAATTCTCTCAGACCTTCCTCTGGAAGGCAGCTCACAAAGGGTCCTAGTTTGGCCAAGTGCCACAGCCTCTTGATGACATCCAGTGCCTGCAAGACACTTGTGGGGGCCTCTCACCACCCTATTGCGAGATCCTTGTTCCCCAGTCCCCCACACGTATGGGGCTTCCGCAGGCCTGGGCTGGTCTCAGCCCGCACTGGGGAGGGAGGCCTCCTGTTCCTTGTCTCTGTCACACTTGCTTAGCTGGGCCCAGTGCTATGTTGGAACTGACTTGTATCAGCTCCTTATAGCTGACTGTCGCATGTCTTTCCAACTCCCTGTTTAACAGTGGTCGTGATGGGAGAACTTACACCACAGCAATTGGCAAACACTACAAATCAGGGCTTCCTCCTTCTCCCCCTTAGAGAGCTTGTTAAGCATTTCTCAGCACTTCACTGGCTGGGCTCAAAGGTCAACTGCGGTGCACTGAGCCCCACAAGATTCCCTGTGAATATAATCCCTTTAGCTTCCACCTAGACCCTCTCTCCACAGAGTTCAGACCCAGTCTCTGGGGTCAGGCTTGGGACAGTCACCATTTGTCTTCTCAGCCCCCACCCTCCACATGAACACATCTTGACACCAACACACGAAACACCTCCTTTTCTGGGGGCTGTGGCCCTAACAATCCTCGGAGGGGTGGCTCTGAGTCCTAGTGTAGGCACCGCTGGCGACCTTGTAACTGCATAGCTGTGTGTAGATAGGACCGAATACACTTGGGAGACACATCCGAGAAAGAACATTCCCAGGTTCCAGGGAGTCACAGCAGAGAGAATTGTTTCCTGCTGGAGACAGGATAAGACCCTCAGGAGGGGTGTTCATTCTGCCAGCGACTGACTCACTCATGCCAGGCCCTGTCTTCACAAGGAAACAGGAGGGGGTCCGATACATCCTATATCCGCACCGTTCGGTGTGGCAGGTCCATTATACACCTGGTTCAAAGACTTAGTACCAAAAAAATGTAAAATATCTCCTTCATAGTTTTTTATATTGATTGCAATTGAAATAATACTATTCTAGATATACTGGGCTAAGTAAAATTTATCATTCACATTAATTTTACTTTTTTTTTTTCCTTTTTAAATTGGTGACTGACTTATCTTAAATGACCTGTGTGGCTCACATTCAATTAGTCACCATGCTTTAAACTTTGAAGACGCTCCCAGCCAGAAGCATAAATGTTTTGTCCAGACAATCAGGCTGGACCTCAAAACGCAGAGAGTGCTTCCTCGAAGTGAGCACTCAGACCTTCTCATGCCCTGTAGGAGTACTGCGTCCCATCCCCTGGGACCTAAAAACTGTACTTCCAGGAAGTTTCCTTCAGGAAGCTATTGCGATATGATCAAAGACATGGCCAATTAAAAGTTCATGGCAACGTGGTTTATTATGGTGGGGCAGCAAAAACTGGGAATAACCTGAATGTGCAGTGCCTGGGCTTAGCTAGGTAAATTTTGATACACCTCTACAGTGAAATTGTTGGCAGCAATTAAATAATAGTTGTTATAGAATAATATCTAATGGCATAGAAGATTGTTAATAATACATTCTTTAGTGAAAAGAGGCAGGATACAGAGGCCTGTATGGTAAATTCCCACTTTTGATGAAAATGTAAAACTATGTAGACTAGAAGAATGCACTCCAACATGTTAACAGTGTTTGTCCCTGGACAGAAGCCTTTCTCTTTGCTTATCTCTCCTTTCCAAATGTTCTGTGGTGAAGATATGTTACTTTAGGTCTCAGTAAAAAAGCAACAAAAAAACAACAAGAAGACGTAAAAAAATATTAACTTCAAAAGACCTGGGTTTTAATTCAGTCTTGGTGCTTTCTGGCCAAGAGACTTGAGCGGGTAATCCCTCAACCTTAGTTTTCCCATCTGTGCAGTAGGGTGTATTCACAGGGCTGTCATGGGGATTAACTGACACAGCTCTGACTGGCACAGTTCTGAGCACATGTGGGCTCTCAGTCAATATTACTGCTCCTCCCCTTTCCGCCCCCTTCTTAGATGGACCCTGATTCTCGTTTAGAAGTCCGTGGGCAGAGAAGGGACACGGGGTTGAAGTGGATGCCAGAGAGGCCCTGAGTGTTTCCTGCCCTCGAGTGGGCCTCAGTTTCCAGTCTTCTTTCTCCTCAGTGCCAAAGCTCTACTGATTGGATCGCCGCTGGCTGGAGTCCAGTTAACTGAGGGCATATTATATAATTTGATCTTGAATGTGTAGAAAAGATAAGTAGGGTGATAATGTTGCCTAACATAGGGTATAGGCCTCCTTAAAAATCTCTTGAGGTTTGAGGCCTTAAGGGGCATACAGATAATTACTGTTGTGACTGATCAGCTCTAGTCTGTGACTCTCATAGACTCTTGGTGTAAATGTATGAAGCATGCAGGAATTGTGTGTGTGTGTGTGTACCTACCTACATACAGACATCTATCTATATTTACAGACCCACAGCATGGAATGAAACGGTGGCCTGGATTCTCTCTCGAGCACACAGGATCTTTAGTAAACCATATGTGGAGATAGTTAATCCCCACAACCACTGTCAATTCCTTTTCAGTAAGTTGGCAGGACCCCGCAGTGCGCGGGGCTCTGCAATGCTTTCTGCAATGTACCCCAAACATTCCCTGTTCATCCTCAAATCTAGTCATTCTATCAGCTAGCTTAGGAAGAGTTGCCTCAGTAATCCAGGTTTAATGACCTCAGCCACTGGACAGCTGTCTCAGGAATGAAGTTTCTTACGAACAGAGTATCCTGGGGTCTAAACTCCAGGGTAGTGGAAGCTCATCCTGCTTCCCTCACCCACCCCCAGTGCAATGGGATTCGGAGCAGATGTTCAGCTCGGCCTCCTGTCCTTGGGCTCATGCTTCCCACCCCGACTTTAGGAGTAGTAGAACCATATCAGGCAGTGATTTCTCCTACGTCTCCCCCGTTGGGTGGTCGGTGGACCTCAGCTGGGGCTGAGATGATGCAGGATCCAGACGCTGCCGCCTGGTGCGGTCAGAGAAGCGACTCGAATGTCTGGAGCCTCCTGTGACTGAAGTAGTGAAAGAGGAAAGGTTTTCGAGATGGGAACCAACACTGATGTAGTCCCCAGAGTCCTGAATTTCCCGAGACCAAGCCCTGCCTTTGAGGGAGATGTGATCATTGCCAGTTCACAGAAGAGGAAACCAAGGCTGAAGAAGCTGAGTAAGCTGCCCAAGCTCATAGGCGGGAACGGCGCCTCGGTTCACAAGGCGGGACGTGCTGGGGTCCGGTGACAGGCCTGACGTCTGCCACCTCTCATGCCCGCGTTCTTTCTACACGTCTGCCACAACCCCACCTCTCTGTGGAAGCCTTCGGAGCCCAACTTTGCACTGTCACACCAACCACCACTCTGTACAGATGTCGTCTCCACTCCCCCCTCCACCTGCCGAGCTCTGCTGACTCTTGAGATCCCAGATGCCGCCCCTCCTCCCCCTCGCCACACCGTCATTCTGGCTCTCACTTTACAGCCACCAGATTACTGTTCCTGAATAATCTCTGGCCACGCTATTCCTTTTTCAAAATCTGTGGCTCGCCACTGCCCGCAGGATGCACCCTGGCATTTTAGGAGCTCCATCCCCGGGCCATGACCCGGGTGACCAGCTGTTTCTGCCCCTGCTGCCCTTCGCACAGAAGGGACACGGGGTCCTCTCCCACACAGGCATCCTCACTTCCAGCCTTCATCGCTGCTCTTATGGGGTCTTGTTTTTTATCTTTTCAATCATTTATTCATTCAGTGAGTAGTTTTTAAGAACTTACTATGGGCCAAGTACTGTATTGGGAGCTGGGGATGCGGCCATGAACCAAGCAGTCAGAAGTCCCCTCCTGCAGAGAATCTACAGTCTGGTGCAAGGAGGCAGTCAAAATTGACATATTATTAAATAGGTAAATTAAATCATATGTTAGAAGGCAGTGGTTGCTATTCGAGAGGAAAAGGAATGTGAGGAGGGGAAGGAGGACTGGAAATGCCACTAGAGGAGGGGTGGGGGGGAGTTTTGAACAGGGTGCCCAGAAGAGGCCTCGCTGGAAGGGGCCGTTTGAGAAGAGACTTGAGGGAGGCAAGAGTGAGCCATGGATGACTAGGGTAAGAGTGGTCCAGGCAGACGGGCAGCTATGCAAAGGCTTAGGCTCAGAGCGTCTGGAGTGCTTGGAGGAGGGGAGCTTGAACTTCCAGCCAAGTAGAGGAGTAATAGGGACTGGATCTACCCTCCTGCCTTAAACAACTGAAAAACCAGTCAAATTATGTGAAGCAACAGTTTTCTGACATTGGACTCCAGACAGCAGAGGAGAGTGGCCCCTGAGAGAAGGGACACAAAGGACATGAGCCTGACGACGGCCCAGCTAGCTGCCTGGAGAGTTTTCGAGCCACAGCACAGGAAGGAGGTGGGGGCCCAGGGCCCAGCAATCTTGCCCAGCTGGGGAGCAAGAGTTGAGGATTTGGGTTTAGAGAGAGCAGGGAGGCTAGACTCTGCAGGCAGAGCAGCAGGGAGAGCTGCAGGGAGAGCAGCGGAGAGCAGCAGAGAACTGCAGGGAGGGCAGCGGAGAGCTGCAGGGAGAGCTGCAGGGAGAGCAGCAGAGAGCTGCAGGGAGAGCTGCAGGCAGAGCAGCGGAGAGCTGCAGGGAGAGCTGCAGAGGGTCCCGCAGGCCTCAGCTGTTTGCTCATCAGCACCTGCCCTGTAATGGGGGACAGGACCCAGGAGAGAACCAGCAGAATGGAACAGGCAGAAGGATCCTGAGAGCAGGGCCAGGAATCATTTACATTCCCACCAGCCAGGGTGGAAAAATTTCATAATAGAGAGGGAGATACTCAGAAGGATATTGTCTCAGTGGTGGGGTTAAAATTAACCCTAGACTAAAAAGTGGCCCTGGTCCCACCAGAGTTTAAAAACAAGCCTCAAAAAGGTCAGACACTTGCTCAACTGGTGTGGCTCAGTGGATTGAGCGCTGTCCCATGGACTGAGAGGTCCCGGTTCGATTCCTGGTCAGGGCACATGCCGGGGTTGCAGGCTTGATCCCCAGTAGGGGGCGTGCAGGAGGCAGCCGATTGATGTTTCTTTTCATCGATGTTTCTATTTCTCTCTCCCTTCTTCTCGCTCTCTAAAAAATAAAAATAAAATAAAAACATATTTTTTAAAGGGTCAGACTCTTTCCAAATAGCTTAATTATGTTCTAGACAAAGCCTAAGAATATTTAAAGGACTGTTTTTAAAAATTGAGCATCCAATGAGAAGTTTGATATCTAATAACAAATCATGAAACAGGCACAGAAGCTGGTGTGTGAGGCCCTGCGTGGAGGCCGGTGTGGCTGGAACGGTGTCAGTGAGGGGACGCGAAGTCGGAGGAACTGTCAAGAAGTCGGGCCAGGTTGCGTCAGTCGTAGTAAGCCACTGAAAGGACTTCGCCCAAGGCAGGAGCCGGGAGGAGATGTCGTCCCTCATGCCTCCCCTGCCAGATTGGACAGTGCTCCTGCTTTGTTCAAAACTCCCTGGGAACCACCAAGTGAGCAGCCTGTCCTGTCGGGTCAGCCTTGAGTGTCCATCTGCCCACGAAAGGGCCTCACACAGTCCTTCGAGGTGTGGCAGTTCAATGAGGAAGCCGGAAAAGAGGAAAGTATGAAAGCAAAAGTTCTGAAAGGAGGACCTTTTCCTCTGGGGGCGAGGAAGGGCCTGAGGACCTGCTTCCGTTCCGCCTCCCAGCCCCAGATCCATTGCCTGCCAGGCGTGAGGCCTTGGGAATCTTCCTAACCCCCATGACTTGTCTGCTTGTTTGACTGAAATTAGTCACTGAGTGCCACCTGCTTCTAAAGAGAGTTTGAAGCAGTTTTAAATAACAGGCATATATATACATCAAGGCCACTGAAACAGAAGTCAGAAATCTAAAATCACACAATGTGCACACAAAACATACACCAAAAACCTAGGCTAGGGTAGTGAACTCAATTATGAACTTAAATGAGCTGGTTGCCAAGTGACAAAGAGAACTGAACGTCATTTTCTTCATTTGTAAAATGGAATTAATGATCTCTGCTCAGCCTACCCCAAAGAGTTGCCACAAGAATTATCAAGGCTGTGGATGAGAATGTCCCATCCAGCATGCTTCTGGTGCAAGTAATAGAAAACTGTACCAACCATAACAGTGAAGTTCGGGGTGAGGTTTCTGTCTCTCCACCCCTGGATCTGATTTCTCCTGTGGCAGCTCCATTCTCAGCCTCTTCACGGTTGTTTCTGCTCCCATCATCACAACACCAAGTCCAGCAAAAGAAGGAGCCCATTCATTTCCCCAGTAACACCAACAAAATCTCTGGAAATGTGTCTCCTTTGCCTTGATTGGCTGACTTGGGTCATGCGCCCATCCCTGAACCAATCACTGTAGCTAGAAGATAGGCTGCGTTGACTGGTTTAGTCTAAGTCATGTGATCCAGCCCTGCAGAGAGTCAGCTTCCTAGAAAAAGGCTGAGGATGGAGCCCGATGGATCTGTGTTGGTTTTTCTGTCTTCTCGTTCTGTCCTCCCACAGATCCATGTTCTGCCCTTCTCCGTGCACTGAGAGGCTGATCCTATAGTTGACGTCACTTGGGATCAGTTGTCTTCAGGCCTCTGGTTGGGTTTGGCCAGTGGAGGGTACAGGCAGGAGATTGGAGGCCAAGAGGAGAGGGGGGTCCCAGGGCAGCCCTGCCCTGCTTGGGTGCTGTCTCCTGAAGTAGCTGTGCCCCTCGCTCCATGGCTGCGGCTTCTCCTCTGTGTCTCCCACTCTTATAAGCCCTGAGGACACTATTTCTTCCTTTCCTCCTTGCTCTGAGTATGCAACAGCTCCTGCCACTGCCGGTCTATGGGCACATCATCTTCTCTTATTTGCGTTGCTATTCTGACCCCACTCTGTAAGTAGTCCTTGAGAATGTCTCTTCTTTTCAACCATCCAGGGTGAATTCTGTCTCCTCCTGTGACCCGGTATTCACCTCTTATTACTTCCTAACACATTATCCTAAAGCATAGTAACTTAAAGCGATAATAAACTTGTATTATCTTGCATACTTTCTATGGGTCAGGAATTCAGGAGTGACTTTGCTGGGAGGTTCTGGCGTGGGGGTCTCTCCTGTGCAGGCAGGCAAGATGTCTGTGGGCTGCAGTCTCCGAAAGCTCACTGGGGCTAGAGATTCGCTTCCAAGATGGCTCGCCCATGGGCTGGCAAGTTGAGGCTGGCTGTTGGCAGGACCCAGCTCCTCACCACGTGGGCCTCCCCACAGGGCTGCCTGGGTGTCCTCCTGACATGGTGGTGGCTTCCACCAGCAGGAGTGGTCCAAGAGAAAGCAAGGCTAAAGCTGCGGTGTCTCTACACGACCTCGTCTCAGATCAGATCACGCACTGTTGTTTCTGTGATGTCCCACTGTTCACACAGGCCAGCCCTGGACTGTCCAGGGTATGATTACCAGGAGGTGACAGTCACCGGGGCCATCTGAGAGTGTGGCTATCACAGACCCTGACTGACATAATCACTTCATTAAAATCAGGATACTGATTTTATTATCATCTACAGGGGGAATCCGTTGCTGAGCAAGAAAAATAAGTGTTCACTATAAAGTAGACAGCTATAAAAAATTTAAAAAAGGTGAAAATCCTATACTTCTAGGAATTATGATTCTTGAATTCACCAAGAGGACCCATAACTTGAGCAGGGCTCTTAGAAGAGTGACTGTGGATGGGAGTGAGGATCCCTTCACGCCCAGGCCAGTGAAGGGCTGTGAGAAGAGAGACCCCATCTTACCCCAGGGGTTCCTGGATCTGTCTCCCCAGTTTCCGGAGCCCCACGCCAGCCCTGAAAACGGTGGAAGACACCCACTGTGTTCGCTGCTTCTCCATCCCTGGCATTTCACAGCCTTCGCTCTGGTTTCTGCAGCTGGAAGTAGCCTCCTGACCCTCATCAGCCTGAGACATCCAGCTGGGCTATCAACACAGCAGCCTCTCCCTTTCTGTTTTCCCCTCCGCTAACTCCCGTCTCTCCTTCCCAGGAGAATTAGTGGGAGATTTTTTTAGTTGATGGAAGATTTTTAGGCTTAGCCCAAGAGAATAGTCCCCAGTGCCCTGTGAGCCATCTGGGTTTCTAATGGAAGAGCGGAGCCAAAGGGGAGAATGGGTTTTCAGTCAGCCGTGCCAGGGCCACCTGCCTGCCAGCTGAGTCCGCTGTGTCCAAGGTGGGAGGTGGGAAGGGGGACTCGGAGCTGAGGGTCGTTAGGGCTGCAAGGAGCCTGGGAGACTGTCACATCAGCTCTCCTTGTCTTTGCCCTGCCACACACACATGCACACTGGCAGATGCAAGTTCACACCACCGTTTACAGGTTGAGAAACCAAGACACAGTCAAGATTTGGGGAGCCTCCTGCATCTGTGCAACCTGACGTCAGCCACTGGGAGCTTGGAAAGGTTGTCAGGAGGCTCCATTTCTCTGTCCCCCGGTTGCAGGGTGCCTACAGCTGGCCTGCAGATTCCTTCCCATCCCCGGGGACTCACTCCCGTGTCCCTGCTCTGCTGAATTCACTCAGGATTCGGACCCTTGTTTTCCTCAGCTCTGAGCCACACTGATTATGATAACCACGTAAAACAAACAAACAAACAAAAGCACTCCCCTTTTATGAGGACTTGTGAAGGGTTCCAGTGAAGATGTGGGGGACAGGTGGAGGGAAATCAGCACCAGAGGATGTCATTTGAATAATTTCGAGTTGGACATTACTTATTTCAGATTGAGTTCATCCTCAGCCACCCCATCTTCTTTTAGAGGCCAGTTCTCCTGTGGTCTCTCCCCAGCTCCCACTTTTCCTTCTTCTCTACAGGAAAAAACAAAAACCAAAACCTCCCTCCTGTATTCTCCCCTGATGCCTTGGCTCCCACCTGCTCAGATACATACTGAGGGTCTTACCTGCCATCCAGCAGACCAGTCAGGTTCCTTTCTACACAAGATCGTTCTGGACCTGGCTTTGAGACAGTGTGACCTTCATCTCCTGACACACTAGGAGAGACTGCAGCCACAGAGCTAGGGGATCCCAGGCTAGAACCCCAGAGGTCCACCTCCCAACACAGAGCCCCTTCTGAATCCCTGTCTGTGAGTCCCCTTTTATTTTTATTAAAAATTCTTTCCCTTTATCGATTTTTTTAGTGAGAGGGAGAGAGAGAGATAGAAACATCAATGAGAGAAAATCATTTGGCCGCCTCCTGCTCGCCCCCCAGCTGGGGATCAGGCCGACAACCTGGGCATATGTCTTGACCGGGAATCGAACCAGCGACCTCTTGGTGCATGGGTCGATGCTCAACCACTGAGCCACACCAGCCGGACTGTGAGTCCCCTTTTAATATTTGTCTGTCTGTGCCTTTCTCGCTGCCTGGCCTCACCCCTGGGCCGCTGATTGCTGGAGCAGCTGCTCCCCCCGGCCAGTCTGCAGCCCACCCCAGCTGGAAGTGAAGATTCCAACAGATTGCAAATCGCATACCTCAGACTTTGAGCTGGACTGGTCAGCAATTTGGTTTTCCTGGTGGAGGCTAATCTATTTAACAAAAATAGAACATACAGTAAAGCAAAATTAAATATTTCTAATCATGGAAATGCTTGCATCGGCAGCAAACCAGGAAGGGAGATTGGAGGTGAGGGCAAAAAGCCTGGAGGGGGCCTCACTGCATGGCTCCCTTGGCTCCACCACCCACTCAGGAACCTGGACAAAGACTCCACTGCCTGGTCCAGCCGGCTCCCCTCTGCTGTCTGTGGGGGTGAGGAATGGCACCGCCTCCATCCGTCTGCCCAAACTGGAAAGCCATTCCCTGCTTCTCCACTGTCCTCGGCCCTCACAGCTGGGCCATCCCCTCGCTCTGGCCGGTCCACTTCCACCTCCTTCCCACCGTTAGGATCGTGGGTCCTTCTCCACCTCGTCACCCTCATCTCTCCCTTGGACTCCCAGCAGCTTCTAACTGGCTCTTTGCCGCCAGGCTTGCCCTTGTGTCCATCCATGTTCCATGCACCAGCCAAGTAGCTTTGCTTTTCTGCAAGTAGAAATTGTATATATTTAAGGTATATAACTTGATTTGGTATATGCATACATTGTGAAATGATCACCACAGACAAGCTAATTAACACACCCATTACCTCACAGAATTACCATTTTCTTTCTCTCTTTTTCGGTGAGTACACTTAACAGCTACCCTCTTAGCAAGTTTCAGGTATACAAGGCAGTACTGTTAACTGTAGTCACCATGTTGTACGTTTCATCCCCAGAACTTACTCACCTGCATAACTGGATGTTTACACCCTTGGACCAACATCTCTCCATTTCACTCCCCCTCCCCTGCCCCAGCCCCTGGCAACCACCATTACTCTGAGCTTCTCTGAAGTTAACTGCTGTATAGTTCTCATATAAGTGATACCTTATAGTATTTTTCTGTGTCTGGCCAATCTCACTTACCAGAATGTCTTCCAGGTCCATTATGTTGTCCCAAATGGCAGGATTTCCTTTATTTTAAAGAGCACATTGGACTTGTTACCTCCTGGTTTACAACCTTTCTGTGAGGTTCAAAGCCCTTCCTGATGTGTCCCCTGCCTTCCTGGCCTCCACCAGCCCCCTGCCCCTTGCATACCTCCCGCCAGCAACCTTGCTCTTCCTTCTGGGTCTCCAAAGAGCCATCTTGCCTCCAAGCGCTTGCAGACACTGTTCCCTCTGCCTACACACTCCCTTCCCCACCCCCTTTGCCTGGGTAGCTCACGCTGATTCTTTTCTGTCCCCTCCAAGCCATTCCCTCGCGAGAGAGGTGCCCTTGCACTGTGCTCCACGACCCTCAGTACCACCCTCTCCTGCCAGTTATCACACTGCCTGGTCATTTTATTTTTGACCTGTCACCTGCATTAGAATGGGGGCTTCTGGAAGACAAGGACTTCGGCTTAGCGTGGCAAGTCCCCAGGGTCTGACACGCACAGCCTGTCCCAGAGGAAGCTCTCAGCAAGTGCAGCAGGTGGCAGCTGCTGCTTGTACATCTGAGGAAACCAAGGCCCGGAGAGAGGAAGGAACAGAATTACGGGACACAGGGAGTTGATGACAGAAATGGGGCTGGAACCCTGAATGTCCCACATTAAGCCCAGGGGCACAGACCCCTAGTGCCGATGTCCTACAGGGGCCTCTTGATGTCCTGACCTGTGGTAACCTGCTGGCCTCGGTGATGACCAGCTCCCCCGCCTCGGGCACTGCTCGGCCCGCAGTCCCTCTCACACCGTGCTGCTGACCGAGCACCGCGCTTGCCCAGTGCCCTTTCTCTCCCTCTCCTCCTCCTCCATAGCTCCTCTGAGGGTGCTGCTCCAGCGATCCCCCAAAACTAGGGAGCCCACTTCATTCAACTGAACTTGGTGCAGTTCGACAAAGGATCTGCACTGCTGCCCCTCAGGCCTTGAAGGGGAGGGTGGGGCGCTATCCCAGCAGGAGGCAGTTACAGTGTGCAGTTCAGGGTGGAAGAAGAAAGCACCGGCACCACTGAGGTGGGCAGGGAAGGCACCTGCTAGCGTCCATCAAGGATGTGAGTAAGGAAGGCCACTTGAATTGGGGCCTCACTTGTGGAGCTTGTGCCTGGAAGACCAAGGCCTCTAGGGACACGTGGTAGATGGAGAGGATGAGAGTCCAATCAGGAAACAGAAACACAACTAGGCATTTCAGTCAGCGAGGATTTAATATGGGGAATTGTTTAACAGGTGTTGGAAGAAGAAAGTTATAAAAGGAACACTGAGGCAGCAGAGACACCAGCTGCTGAGAGTAGTCACCACCCCAGGGCCAGAAGAAGGAAAGGGAGGCCTTCAGAACCTCGGTGCTCAGAGAGAAGGCCCGCACAGCTGGTGCCCAGACACCTGAGGAGGGGCACTGACCCGCTGCCCTTGGCCCCTCCCCGGGGCGTGGCAGGACCAGTGCTGGAAGGGTGGAAAGGAGCCAAAGACCCTGACAGGAGCAGGAAAACGGACGCTTCGGTCCTTCTCCTGCATCCCACCCTCCTTCAGAGCCTCCTGTTGGCAGAAGCTGATGGGGAGGGAGTCAAGAGATGTGACTCTCCGAGTCCCAGCCAAGAACCATTTGTTAAATGAACGGGAATTACTGATCCAGTTGTTAAATGGTTGATAGCCTGAAATCTGCCTTGGTGGGAGTATTTACACCAAGGAAATTGGCAGACATTACAAATCAGAGATTCCTCTTTGTTCCCAAAAAAGCCAGTTGTTACACATTTACCAGCACATCCTTGACTGGCTACTTTCCTTCCTCTTCCACCTACTTCCTAGTCCCTCCCCTGCCCAAGGCTCCATAGGACTGGTTCTTGCAAAGGGAGGCAAGACAGCTTGTGGTTAGAAGCGTGAGCGCGAAGTCAGACATGTTTGGGATGAGTCCCAGTTCTACTACCTCCTAGTCATGTGACCCTAGGCAGATTTCTTAATTGAGATAATAATAATATGTAGTTCATCCCACTGGGGTTGTTGTTGAGAATTTACTAATAAAGGAGAACCCCAGGAAAAAAATCTTAGATAACATACACAAATGTTTCAGCAGAGATTTAAAATGAATTAAAGAATGTTCTGCAGAGCGAACCCCGAGAACAGAGATGAGAAGGGGATTGCCCCCAGATTCTCTTCCTAGAAAATGGTAGAGCACAGCCTGAACCTACAGCTTCAGGCCCTTGTTACTGCTCTTTCCATCATTCTAGGTTGAGGAGAATGTGCTTATGCTGCACAGATCTCTGGCTCTCATTCAGGAACACTCGAAGCTGTCAGTAAAAATTAATCTATTCCGAGAGAGAGCATTATTTTGTTGGTGATGATGTTGCTATTTTTGCCTGTACAAATGTGCCTTATAACATCCTTTCAAAAAGTTTTTAATAAAGTTTTCCTGTTATTAAAATAATACATGTTCATTATAGGCTACTGAAAAGTAAAAAGAAGAAAAAGCCATAATCACACAACCCAGGACCTACTAGTGTTAACATTTTGACTTTGTGGGGATGCTTTTTACATAATTGTGAACATACTGCATATACTACTTGTATCCTGTCTTTTTTTACTTACATTATGGTATTAGTTAGGATAAATAACACCAGCTGCTATAACAAAGATATCTAAGAATCTCAGTGAATTAACACAGTAAAAATGTATTTCTTTCTTAGCAAAATCCAAAGTAGTTGTTTCTGGTTGGTGGAGAGCCTTTCCGCATAGTGGTTCATAAACCCAGGCTCCTGTCTCGTGTCCCCACTGTTCCTCAGGCCTCTGAGCTCTCTCAGAGATTCTGTGAATCTGGTTAACAGATGGGGGAAGTGAGGGAGCATGAAGAGTCTGTGGGAGGTTTCATGGGCCAAACCTGGATTACCATAGGCCACTTCTACCCACATTCCATTGGCTAGAACTGTCACTTGGCCACACCTAACTATAGGGAGGCTGGAAAGTGCAGTCTAACCATGTGCCCAGGAAGAAAAGGAAAAGGATTTGGTGAAGAGCGAGCCAGAATCTAACACAGTCAGATGATCACTTTTTCCAATCTTCTATCATTTTTATACTATAATGTGCAAGTCTGTGTAATTTAGATCAAGTCACCCTTATTTAAAACCTTTCAGCAGCTCACTCCCCTTGCATTCAAAATGAAGCCCAGAACCTTGATACAGCCCATAAGGCTCTGCATGACCTGGCACCCATCCACCTTGCCAGTCACATTTCTTGCTCATTTCTTCCTTAATTACCACTTTCAGTTCCATGGGCATTGTTTCCTGCCTATAAAGGACCTTTATACTTGCGATCCCCTCTTCCCAGATGCCCTCTCCCCCACTCTGAGCTGACTCCTCAGGTCTCAGTGCAAATACTCCCTCCCCAGGAAAGGCCTCCTTGACTTCCCCAGTCCAAACTGGGATCTTGTCGGAGTTCTCTCTTACAACCCTATTTTTCCCTTTATACTACTTATTATAGTTTATAATTGCGTATCTGTTGGTGTAGCTGTTACTTAATGTCTGTCTCTCTCCCTTCAGACTGCAAGTTCCGTGCAATCTAGAACCCGTTGACTTTGCCCACTCTCTATCTGGTGCCTGCCTGGCACATGCCCAGCACATGTTCGATGCTCAGCGGTGCTGGATATGAATGTATTCTAATGTTTCATCGTGTGTCTATCACAGTTTACTTCACTCTTGCCCAATTTCTTGGACATACCCTCCATTTCTGATATTTTGCTCCTCTAAACCAGCCTGACCCTGTGTCATTACTGAAAGGAGAGGGAGTTGGTTCCGCCGCGCTTGGGCATCCAGCCAGCCCTCTCCTCTTGGTCCCCACTCCTCTCCACTGCACCCCCGCTGGTCAAGGGTGCAGAAGGGTGGCAGTTGGGCAGACCACACTTCCCATCCTGCCCCTTTTCTTCATTCCCTGCACACCCACTGCTCAAGACTCCGTGGAGATCAAACTTTCCTCAAGGCTTGGGACTATCCAAAGAACTTTCCATGTAAGAAAATATATTAAATAGTATACAAACTATGACTTGTCCCTACAGCCCAAAGGGACATGCAGGAAAAAGTATTTTTCACCTTTGCAGAATATGTGTGTGGATGTACCCAGCTGTTCGGTATTTTTAAGTCCTGGCATCCCTGGGGGCAGAGAGGGCTCCTTTTCTTGAAGCCCACACGGTGAGGATCTCTACCCTTTGTGGAAAATCTGACCAGCAATCTAACCCCAGTGTTTTCTCAAAGTCCCCGTTATTCATTTGAGACAAGAATGATTCTGGGTGGAGGGCTGTCAGCAGAATGGTCCAAGGTGGGCTCAGATCATCCACACAGATAGGAATGTGCTTCCCCATCTGGCAAACCAACAAGGATTCCCCCATCGCCCTTCCATTCCCTTAGATATTTTGCTGCCTGAATGACATGTCAGGGCTCATCTTGTTTCCCCACAGCATAAATCAAACACTCAGATGAGCATGAATGCTCACACATCCCAAAGACAAACACAACTGCCCAGAGACAGGCGTGCAGTTAGGGTCATGTTAAGGAATGAGATCCTTCCCTAAATAAATGCACAGAGATCTGCAGAGACTATGTCCCTCAGTGGGCCCAGGGCTCCAGGCAACTAGGCTGAACCAAGTGAGTCCTCACTCTGTGTAGCCTCCAGCTCCAGCCAGACACCAGATCGTTCCAGGGCAGGGTCTCTCTGCCCTCTGCTGTGAAATTGAAAGAGACCACGTGGGGCTTGATGCATGCAATTCATAAACTAGCGGAATTAAAAGTTACCCTTTATTGTGAGCCAGCCCTGGGTTATGCCCTCTTCATAATTGTCTACTTTAATTCTCAAAAACAACCCTGAGGAGCAAGTATTATTCTTACCATTTTTCAAATAGCAGAACTGATGCTCAGAAACACTCAATGACTGTCCAAGGTCACAGTGATGCCGATATTTACTCTTGTCTGGCAAATGCTGCAACTTAGTTTTTTTCCACATTATCTTATGCATTCTGAAGATTTCTCTGAAAAAGAAAATGCAGTTTTATGGCTACTTTTCAGGAAAACAAAAATCCTTATAAATGATCCATCTGGGATTTTACCTCCATTATTTTATTTTCATTCCAAATGATCTCTGTGGTCATTCTTACAAACTCCTCAGAAGTTAGAATTCATGATCAAGCAGCATGCAGTCATGAAAACAGAAGCCATGTCAGGCACTTCGTGGGGAGGTTTAATGCGGGGAACTGGTGACAACTTTGTTGGAAGTGGTGGAGGAGAAAAGCCGGCCAGTGCTGTCACGGACATGAGTATTCACAGAAGAGGCCCAGCCCCTTGGGGGAGAGGACCCAAAGGGGACCCGGTGCCATGGCCTCTCAGTACCTAAAGTGGTCCTATTTCCTTGACAGCTTATTGATTGCGACTGGATTCTAACTTCCGAGTAGTTTATAAGGATGACCACAGCTACGGTTTGGAATGCAAATAAAATAAAGGGGACCCAAGCACACTGGTCACTGAGGTTCCTGCGACTGTTCTGGGGACACCCCCCCCCCCCGGCCACAGGAGCACCCCCACACTGACAGTGCAGGGCTGTCAGGGCCCACAGAGACCTGCAGTCACTCAGAGCCCCTGCTGCTGCAACCAAAGCAGAAAACAAAATAGATTTTCCTTTATGCATACTTTCTAATCTCCTATGAATGCTTCTCATTAGCAGAACCTAAATGGAAACCAGCTGGCAGGGGATTCTGGGAAATGTGGTTTCTGGGTTTTGGGCCCCTGCGACACAGAGGAGGATATAGAGTGGGTATGGATCGTGGGCCGACCAATATCAGCCGCCACACCGGCCAGAGTTACCGGACTCCGTTGCTTTGGGGTGTGATGCATCACATGGGTTGATCTCGAGTGGATGTGATGATCCTCAGCACAGCCCTGGGATCACACACAGCCGAAGCCCAAGGAGAGTCACGGCATTATTATGTACATAAAGAATACCCCTGTGGGGAGGAGAGAATAAAATCCCGCTCAAGCTGGGGTTTCAGAAACGGAAGCCGGCCCCTGGCCTGGCTGAACCGCCAGCCCGCGAAGCTGGAGCAGTCTGGGTGCTGCGTGGGCTTCACTCAGAAGCCATCGCCCTGTTCCCACAGCCTCATCACCCAGGCTCCTTCCCGTGACCTTTGTTGGCAGTGTCTTAGGTTGGGTTACCCGGGAAACAGGTTCTGAGACAAAGACTAGGGCACAGGGAGTGTATCAAGGAGTGTTCTCAGAAACAAAGCCTGGAGGGGGAAGTGAAGCAGCCGGACAGAGGGACAGGTTGCAATGTGATGCAGCTGCAGTCACAGCCTCAGCCACCCCACGGGGACCTCTGCATCCCATGCCCCTTCACAGCTGTCTTGAATTCGGGTATGGGGGCTAGAACTATCCCCTTCACCTTTACCACTGAATATCGGCTGGCCCCAGGAAGGAGCGTAACTTCACTTGACAGGGCTCCCCCTGGGGGCAGGACCACTCAGCAGCAGCCGATGTCAGCAGCCAGGAAAAGGCGTGCCTGTTCTGGGGGGGCACCCCGGCAGCGCAGCAGGGCACCCACTGCTCAGTGCTAACGTGGATTGTAGTATTTCTTGCTTAACTCCCACCCCGGGCTCTTGGCTGCGCTCCAGAGCCCTGCCTGGACCTCCAGGTGGAATGTGACTTGGCCCACTCCCTGTTCCTTTCCCACCTGCGGGCCTCGCCCTGCGGGCCTCTCCCTGGGCATGGGGTGCGTCCTTCCTACGATGCAGGCCCACGCTCTCTGTCACCCCGGCAGGGGAGTCGCTCCTGGCTCCCCTCGCCCAGCCCCCAACTTTCATCTCCCCACAGCACTCTTCACTAACTGAAATCATCTTACTCATTTATGGCAAACCTGTTTTGTCTGTTCCTCCTAATCAAATATAAAGCTCTCAAAAAGCAAGAATCAGCACCTACAGAAGTACCTGGCCCAGGGTAGGTAAATATTTGTGCCACACATGATGTGAACTGACCACCTGCTAATATGGAAGACACCTACTGGGCAGAATTTCATGAAAATCACCTGATTAGCAGGTGGCCTTCCTCATGTCCAGTCTTAAAGAGAATGGCTAGACTGGGATGATGGTCCCTGTCCTATCAGCCATGGTCAGGGCAGCAGAGTTGGCTTCAGGGGTCAAAGGCAGCAGGTGCCATGGTAACTCCTTTGGGAAAGAATCGCATCGTCCTCAGAAGGCAGCTTCTTGTCTTCTTCCTGGTGCAGACCCTCAGTCTAGCCAGTTACCCATCTGTGTGTCGGTCACGGCGCAGTTACCATGGTCATGGAGTTCTCAGATCTCTCCCGTGGTAGACCCCAAGTGTGGTTCGAGAACTCGGTCCCCTCGGGGCTGATGTTTGAGATTAGGACACCTCGGGGAAAAGCCCACCAGTTACCCTTTTGCCAGCTGAAATCACACAGTGTGGAACATCTCTTCCCAGGGGTTGGACAGCTCTCTCCTAGCGAACATTTTTAAGTAAAAATTACTACTGCCGTTGACTGTGTGCCTGTTGCAGACGAGGGGCCGTGCCAGGCCCATAACTCAGACACTGGCATCCTTCCCCCGTGCTCCTGGGAAAGTGAGGGGCTGGGAGGAGCTCCTGCGAGTGAGAATGGTCATTGTGAGTAAAATCAAGTATGACAGGTCTTCCTTCAAGGAGGGACTAATTCGTTCTGTTTAAAAGTAAGGGGGTGGGAGGAGTAAAGGGGAGATTCCTTCTCATCCCCACCCCGTACTCCACCCCATTTCGTCCCAGCTTTGAATACTGTTCCAGCCGCCTTTTAGTTTGATAAGGATTCTGCAGACTTTGTCCACATTTTATATCTGGAAGTCTTTGGAATTCTTCAAAGCTTGGCAGGAAATGGGTGGAGTTAGATCTCCCCCTTGGTCAGAGGAAGAAATGTCTTCTGAATGGTGCAAAGTGGACGGTTTGCATACAAGCGATCCTTCTGGAAGATGTTCTGTGTTTTTCCGTCATCCCTGGAAATAAAATTACAGCTCCTGTCTCACCTTCCGCTGAAGTGTCTTCACACGCCAGGGAATTGCTTACCGGCAACTAAATATAGACTTCAGGGGCATTCGTTTCAAACTGACGCTGCTCACAGCTGTCTTCAGGATGTCCACACAGTGTCAAAGTGACCAAAGAAGGTGTTTCTTGTTCTGAGAACAAGAGTGATTTTCTCTTAGTGCCGAAAGCCCCGCAGGGCCTCAGACCCTGGGTTTCCACCGAGGGAGGATACTTTCTGGCACTTTCTCCTGAGAACTGAGTGGGACCTGAACGCGTCTGTGCTGTTACTGACAATGTAAGAGCGTGACTGAGAGTAAAGCAGTACACCCTCAAGACCGTTTCTTTCCCTAATGTCTCACTAATGGACGGATAGGAATTTATTTCTGGATCAGAAACTACATGCTATGGTGAAGTAAACATTAAAAATCAAACTCGATTTGAACTCCAGCAGCTTACTGTGACCTTACAGACAGGGCATAACCTCCTCGGTCAGTTTCTTGATTTGTAAAGTCAAGATTATCCCCCTTTGCACGCAAGCTTGTCATAAGATTCACTGATGTGACGTGTGTCCATTTCTTCACACGGCTGCAGAACTTTAGGTGGACTATAAATTGGCTAGGGGAGACTGCTGCCCCCCATGTTCCCAGTACGGTTAGCCCAGCGTATGGAACCCTTGTATCAGCCAGCAAAGCAGATGCCACTCACTGTCTTTAGCCCCCGGGCTCCCTAATGAGGGGTGCTCAGCTGCCTGTGACACTAGTCATGTCACTGGCTCAAGAAGCTTAATTTTGTGCTGCCCCGTAGCCCTGTTATAATTGGGGCTGATGTCACCACTCAGAAAGAACTTACAAAAACACTCTCTGTCCTTCATAAGACTTGCTAACTGACCTTCAGCCCCCTCTGGTCCTCAAGCAAATAGCCTCAGCAAAGCCACACATCTTTAGGGGTGGGGCACGGGGGCCATCAGGGCCAAGCTCCAGGGGCCTCGCCTCTGCCTCTGTCTTTCCAGCACCCTGGAAGACCTTGTCCCAGGATAACACAGGACATGTGGGCGTTTAATAAGTAGCTGCGATGATAATGATGATGCATATCTCGGCTTTAATTCACATGTGTTAGTTCCATTATTGATTGTGTGCTCCTTAAATTAACCAGATAAAGTCACAACCAGTTTAAAAACAATTACTTTAATTTGCATCTGTGGTCTAGCAGGTGTCTGGGTTTTTTCTAATATTAATAATTACATTGTACAGTTTATGAATTTTAGTTGAGATTGGTAGTGTCTAAGCTAATGTAGCATTTTTCTTTTGTTCTCATGTTTGTTTTGTTTTGTTTTTAGGGTCAAGTTGTGTTCCGGAATGGGGAGAGAATGGGGACCATTAAATTTACTCAATTTCAAGGTAGGCTTTTTGATACTTCTTTCTAGTTGATAAATTCTGTATTCAGGGGTGTTGTTTCATGCAATAAAATACATCAAAACAAATGAAAGTATGATGTTCCAGATAAGAGAAATAAAAATCAATAGAAAACACTTCTCTGTGAAAATATTAGTTTCAACTTATTTAGAATATTTTTTTCTCTACTGTATTACTTCTCAGGCTGATTCAGTCTTTCCCCATGACTATGAGAAACTCATTAAATTATGGGGGTGAGGGGTAAGTCAGTTCCCATATTCTGAGAAAACTTGCATTGTTCTCGTCTTCGATTGTAGAAATTTCCAGACTCTGAAGTTGAGAGAATAGCATAGTGAATGCTTCACCAGCTTCACAGTATCAACATTTTGCCAATCTTGCTTTATCTTGACCCGCCCTATCACCCCTTTGTTTTTTGCTGTAATGTTTCAAAGCAGCTCCCAGACGTTATCTCATTTCAATCTATAAACACTGCAGTATGCATTTCTACCAGATAAGGACTTTCAAAAACATAGCCACAGTACGGTGATCACACCTAAAGCACTTAACAGTTGTTAATATCCTCTCATTCCCAGACTATGTGTCTCTGTAGTTTCTTTTACTCTGCAGACACCGCACATACCCTATTCACAGAACCTTTATTTATGCATTTATTTTAGAACCAGGTCCTTGGTTGGACTTTTCTGCCGTCAGAGTTGGAAGGGGCTCTGAAGTCACCCAGACCGAGTTTCCCACGCGATAAGGAGGAAGCGCGCAGAGGGGCAGTGGCTTGTTGGAGCCCACGGGGCATCCTTGAGGCGTAGGGGCTGGGCCGTCCTCAAGGCGGCGCCAGTGCAGCTCGGGTGGCCGTTAGCAGGGCTGGCAGCCAGAGCACCAGCCGGGTGATCCGGCAGCGGGTGCTCTCCGGCAGCGGGTGCTTCTGGAAGCCCAGCCTTCTGCGTCAGCTCAGATCCCAAAGTCATCCAGGGGAAAGCAAGAAAGGCAATCGAGTTACTCAGATTCCTTCAGAGAAATCCACCAGATTCGGATCAATCAGGAGAGGTGTCCTTGGGTTCTACTGCTCCATAATGCAATCTTGTAGATTTACCCATTTGTCTTCCCGTGGCAGGTAATTGAAACGCATGTCAGCTCTCTGGTGTGCGTAAAAGATGTAATTTTAGGCAAATGTAATTATTTTCCCATTTGTTAAGTCTTACTTCTTTGTTGGTTGAACAAAGTAAGCATCTTGGCAAAGATACTTACTTTTTTTTTTTTTTTTTTTTGAGTGATTGCAACTAAATTCTCTTGTCACATTTTCAGTTCTCAAATTATATCATTCTGGGAGAATATTTTGTAAAATATTGATCAGCCAATCACAGCTACAAGTGTGTACCTATTTTATTGCCTCTCTTTCTTTATATTAGGATTAGACGCCAACTCCAGTGACTGGTTTTAGGCATTTATAAGGAAAACAGTGTAGCAAGCAGTAGCTGAGGTGGGTTTGACCCACCTGAGTTCAAGTTGCTGTAGAACATCAGGCAAGTGACTTCACCTCGCTGAGCACTGATGTCCTCGTCTGTCAAATAAGAATATATTCCTATCTCTCTGCTTAGGCTATGGGAAGAACTAGATGAGATAAGACAGAGAAATATGTGCATATATTTCTTGCTCAGCAAGCAATAGCAATTATGACTAGCACTTTGTCAAAAATTATGACACTTTTCAGGGGCAAATCCAGATTTCCTTGGTGCGTTGAAACCCTCCCGATGCCTTTTTGTCTGCCTACCCCCATCGCTGCTACCCACACGTAGCGATGTGGGATGTCAGAAGGCACAAGGCCGTAGAGATGATCTTGTCTCCCCACTTTGTGGGGTCAGTGGGGAAGCTGAGGCCCAGGGAAGGGAGGTGTTTCCTCCAGGGACATGTGGCTGATTGGGGGCGGTGCCAGCGCCCGCGTGCTCACATGCACACAGGCCTGAGCTCTCTCACCGTGTGTGTTCCGCGTCTATGGACTGTCAGAACTGGGGCTGGCAGGTCCTCCTGTTTGCGAGTTTTCAGAACAGACGCTGATCCTGCTGACAGGGGGATGCTGTGCCCAGGGCGTGCTCACATCAGCACAATAGTGAGTTATCCAAGTTCATAGGGTCTCAGAGGTGCCTTGTCTGCCAGGATGGAGGGGTTGAATACTAAAGAGGCTGTCCAAGCCAGAAGGGCTTCTGGTTGTCATCTCATTTCACAGAGGGGAAAGGAAACTGGGGCTCAGGCAAGAGAACAGTCTTGCCTGGGGTGGTCCCTGACTCACTGTGAGACGGTGAGTTCATTCCTTCTCTTCTCTGGGCTCATGCTCCCCCTCCAAGAGGGCTTGGTCCAGATTCTGTCTTCTGGGACCTTCTAGAAATTTACCCAGAGGATAGGCCTGCCTCCTCCCCAGGGGTTATGAGTTCCTAAATCACCTCATGCCGTTGACCTTGCACATGGCTTCTATGTGGTGTCACCATGTTATTTTTGCCATGCCCTTCACACCCTGTCCCCTGTCTGTTTCTCCCTTGCCGCCTGCCCTCTTATGTAGAGAGGACAGTGGATATCAGAGCTCATGACAGAACTGATGCATAAACAACCAGCCCCAGCAGTGGGGGCTCCTTTTGCAAGATCTGCTCTTGGGCAAGTCATTTCATCTCCCTAAGCTTCAGTCTTCTCCTCTGTACAATGGGATGGCATTGATGCCGGCCCTGCCTGTCTCCTGGGGCTGGGCTAGGGCCATTTGAGATTTTGCTGTGAACTCTAGTTCTGGGAAGCTAGTCACATTGCTAGCATGCTGCCTGGCTCCTTGTCTGGCTCTTGGTAAATGCTTACTGAATTAGTTAGTGATACATCTCGTGGAAACTTAAGAACCTTTCATTTACTCATGTTTTCCCATGACTTAAATCAAGGCAGAAGGTCTGGTGAACCACAGTCAGCCTTGACAACAGAAACGTGAACCAAAGCAAAGTCATGATGGCAGCCACTGTTATTCTAGACCGGAGGACCTTTTTCACCAACATAGAAGTGCTGGACAAACAGAACTATTCTGAAATAATGCCCCAGGGCCAACTCCATGGTCCCTCTTGAGACTGAGGCATTTTGAATCCAGAGGGGGTTTCAGAGCCTTAGAAATGATCTTCCTCATCCCTAGTTTCCTTTTATTTACTCCATTTCTGAGGATTCCCAGAGTCCTTGCCTCCCACCAGGACAGTCCTAGAGGGTGGCTCAGAGCATCCAGGGTTCCAGAATAAGCATCTTATTAAGAGCACCTGCAACTCTTATCCTGTGCAAGGAGCTGGTCAGGTGTCAGGGACTTAATGCTTCTGGGGCAGCCCTGAGCCAGGGATGGACAAGAAGTGGAGGACTAATCCCCTAGTGTCCTTTCCCCTTGGTTGGAAATGCCCAAGAACTTCAAGGTATGTTCTAGTCTGTTTCCAGATGTCAGCTGAGGACAATCTCAATGGAACTGTACCTCAGTTGCCTTCCCAGAAACCTGCTCATTCATGCACCTTGTACTGGCTCCCTTCCCTTCCCTGTCTCACCACCCTGAACCCTATCAGTGTGTCCTAAGACCACCTTCCAAATAAATTACATGCATTCTTGCCTTTGTCTCAGGCACTATGCTGAGGGCGCTACCCATGGCTGTCCATAAGGCAGGGATCGTCCTGCTGGCCACACATCCTGGGTATAGTGGGGCTAGCCTGAACCCCTTTCAACTCCAAGTTCAGAGCGCCTCCCCCATGCCATCACGGATTTCCACTAAACCACATTAGATAAGGATGAATGCTAGAGAATTGGCTTTTTATTTCCTTATGAGAAGAAAGAATTCATGTTACTGCCAAAGTCTAAACATGGCTCAGAATTTGCAGCAGGGAAGGAAGTTGAGTGAAGCCATGATTAGAGCCTTGTTTATGCCGTTCTTCGTGAAATCTCAGCATCTGTGCTCTGGCTCACCGTCTCTGCCTTCATTAGGCCTGTTTGTAAGAATCTCAGCGAGTGATGATGTGCTTGAGTTTCATACTGCTTCTGCGGAGCATAAAAGACTCAGACTGGGGAGTTTTGTGTTTCAGCACCTGACTTGAAGGGATCAGGTCTTCCATTGCTCTAACAACATAATTGTCACTCAGAACGTACCTAGTGAAATGTAGGCTTGTCCTTCCCATTTGCAGACATTAATTACCATTTGGTCTTCGGGGTAACAGATATGGTTCTATTCAGTGCACATTTCCTGAGCATCTGCCAGGCACTTTACCAAGTCCTCTGGGGGAAGCCAAGTTGAGTAAGAAATGGTCCCTGCCCCACCCCCACCCCCAAGGGCTTCATAATTTTTCTGGCCGAGAGTCAAAGCCTATGGAAGCAGGAAGATAATTTCCCAGAATCTACTAGAAAACTTTCAGAGCACGTCTGACCCCAGTTTGAGACTCTTAAGGCTGGTTTCTGATATCCTTTTCTCTGTCGAGGCGTGTTCTGTGTGGCTCTCTTCACCAAGCCATGGGTCTGCGGTGGCCAGTTTGCTGACTGCCACTCAACTTGATATAATTAAGAGTGGAGATATAGCCTGGCCGGTGTGGCTCAGTGGTTGAGCGTCAACCCATGCACCAAGGGGTCGCTGGTTCAATTCCCAATCAGGACAGAAGCCCAAGTTGTGGACCCAACCCCAGTGAGGGGCACACAGGAGACCGGTCAATGTTCTCTCTCATCGATGTTTCTCTCTCCCTCTCCATTCCTCTCTCTCTCAACTCAATAAAGAAGAAAAAAAAAGAGTGGAGATGCAGTCCATCGAAATACAGGATACACAGGCAGGCATGTGAGTCAGCAGGAATGGAAAGACACAAGTGAATGTGGGTTCCTACAGGCTGGAAGCCTGACCCTGACCTTGACGCCGACCCAGCCCTCATGATGCAGGGCTCACCTTTCAGGAAGCCCGAGGAAGTGGCTTGGAAGGCAGAGTTATTTAGTAGGCCTTGTGTTTCGTTGAGCCTTAGATTCTCCATGTGAAGGGAGCCCTAACTCTCCTTTACAGCATTTACTCTGTTTAAATGCCTCCAGTGATGGAGAACTCATCTCCTATCATATGGAAAGTATGTGAGCTTTGAAGCGGGCATGTCTAATTGTTAGTAGTAGGCCCTGTGGCTTAATTTCTCTGAGCCATCATTTCAGCATTTATTTAAAAATAGTAGCTCTGACCGGTTTGGTTTAGCAGTGAGATCATCAGCCCATGGACCAGAGAGGCCCGGGTTCCGTTCCCGCTAAGGGCACGTACCTTGGTTGCATTTTGTCCCTGGCCCCAGTTGGGGTCATGTGGTTGGCAACCACTTAATGTGTGTCTCTCTCTCTCTCTCGTCCTCCCTCTCTCCCTCCCACTCTATCTCAGGATAAATGCAAAAATGTCCTCGGTGAGGATTTTTTTTAAAAAGTAAACTATTAGGTGATCATTTTCTTTGCCTTAAGAGGGTGGTGAAAGTCCAACGTCATGAGGCTATGAGTGTTCTTGGGTTGGTGACTTACCCAGAAGGGCCATGGCACTGTCGGATTCCTTCTCCTCCCCTGGGCACTCCTGACAGTGACCCCAGGTTTACCCCTTTCCAGAATTTCTTGAGAAAAGTGCAATCTTGCTTCCTTAGGACATACTTCACACTTTGTCACCGGTGCACAACATCCCCTCTTGTTCTTATTTCCCTCGTTTATTCTCATACCCCGTCTCTGCCTCCCCCCATGAAAGGCAGACGTTCCAAGTGTTTAATGCCTGTGTTGTGTTTGTATCTTTTCTTGCAAAATGTAGTTTATTACTGTTATTTGTGCCTATATTTTGAATTTACATCAGTGCGACTGGATTACATATCTTTTCTGTTTCTCTCTCTTTTCCACTCAGCACGTTGTTGTCTAAGATGTTCCTGGGTGTACACCTAGCCCATAGCTTTCAATGCTCACCCCATGGGCACACCCACCCCCTCTCCCAGTGACAGACACCCAGGTTACCTCAACTCTTTGCCTCCACAAATAATGAGGGTCCTTGTACATGTCCCCTTATGAACCCAACTGGGCATTTTTTTAGGACAAATGCCCGGAGCAGAACTGTTGAGTTGGAAGGTGTTTGAACACTGAATATGCCTAAATTCTGCCAGATGGCTCTGTCGGTGAGTCACCATGCCCGTCTCCACTCCCACCGGCGTGAGGATGCCTGTGTCCCAACCTCCCACCAGTACTTGGTGTTCCCAGATCCATCATTTTTGGGGGGCCAATCTAAAGGTATAAAGTAATATCATATTGTGGTTTAAAATATTATTTCTGCGCTCACTAATGAGTTTGGGTATTTCTTCTTGTGCTTGTTAGACATGTGTTAATTGTCTGTTCTGATCCTTTGACCACTTTTATTTTGAGGGCATTATGTTTTTCTTGTTGATTTGCCAGAGTTCCTTATATAATCTGGGTATCAGTCCCCGGTTGTCTTCAGGCTTTGCAAACATCATCTCCCGTTTGGTCCCTTGTCTATAAACTGTAAGTCCTTATTGAACAGGAATTCTCAGTTTTGAGGTGGTTAAGATCTTTTCTTTGGTAAGGGGGGGAATCCTCTGGTTTGGGCTTATGAAGTTGCTTAATAGTCATTTCCTGGTACCTATGTGCCAGATGCTGACTGGGCACAAGGTGCCCTCAGGGAGCCCTCGGCCAAGTATGGAGCAGACACAGGACCCCAATGGGTGTGATACCTGAGGGCATTTCGAGGAGGGGGCATTTGGCTTCTCCTACAAGATTCTGGGAAGGCTACCTGAGAGAGGTGTCATCTGAGATGAATTTTGAAAGACCCTAGGAGTTAACCAAGAAGAAGAGATAAAAAGTGTCCGAGGGGCAAATAACCTGTTGTATTTGTGTGTGTCCTGTCCCCTCAGGTACTTAGCTTTTGCCCCTGGGCCAGTTTGAGCGAGTCAGTGGACAAGTCTGCCCTTGGTGGGGTCATTATACTCCCTGGACAATGTCCAGTTAGCCTGTTAAAAAATCTTAAAACAGAGGTCAGTGAAGTTAACGATTAGAACTGGGACCGTGGCTGCTGTTTGTGGAGACAGAGCCACGTGTGTGAGGGTCTCCAGGGGCCTGCTCCCCTCTGTTCCCACCCGGTGAGAGGAGAGACCCTGCAGCTCTGTTCGCAGTGAGCAGACTGGCGGGGGGTGGGCTCCCTGGGCAAGGCTGGCCATCCTGGGAAGAGCAGAACCGAGGCCTGAAATCGCCGCATCCGTCTCAGAAGGACCACCAGGAGCAGGAGCTGATGTGATGTGCGGCCTCTGGGCGGAGCCAGGCCTGTGAGGGGAAACCTCAGGGACTAGCTTTCAGCATGAACTGAGGAAGACCCTCACAGCGGCTGCAGAATCACCGAACAAGATTTGGAAGCTGCGAGCTCCCCGAGAGCAGCCCGCTGGCTCGAGCGAGACCCAGGCAGGGACGGGGCTCCCCAGCGGTCCTCACGGAGGGGTGGCCGCCGCCAAGACCAGCTCCAGGAGTCTGCCTCCCAGTCAGAGCCCTTTCGGTCTGGGTTTGGGATTTTCTTAGGCGGGGCAGGGGTCCTAAAATGCATTAATTGTGTAGCATCTTTGATTTTCATTGAGCCAAGATCATCTTTCGTTTTAAACCCCCGAGTTATACATTGAGTCTGTACGTTTGCAGCAATTAAACTTGAAGGACACACACACCTCTCTTCGTGCAGATCTAGAGCCCACTGAGGACCAGTGGACATTTGGGGATGAGGGGAGTAGAGCCCTGTAGCAGGATGTGGGGACCCAGCTAAAACGGGAGGCTGGCGCCCCTCCAACTGGTCCTCCCGCCGGGCTGGTTGCGGTGCAGGTGGGAGGCAGAATCTCTGTGATTGAAGCTGTTTCCAGCCATCCCATGGATGCTCCCAGGCCCTCGGCCAGTGAATATTTTCAGACGGGCCCTTTTTTTGGCAGTCTGATTTTCACCAATAGGAGCTGTCACCCAGATCAAGACTTGGAGATAAAGAGTGCACTTTTTTAAAGAGAACACTCCTTTCTTGCCCCACAAGGAACCGGTACTGTTCTGCAGGTGAGGGAGCTCTTTGTTTCGCAGTATTTTTAGCCTCTGAGAACAGACAGTGTCAGCTTGAAGGGCCCTCCGTGTAATCCAGTGGTTCTCAACTATGCATCGGGGTCCTTTTAAAAATACTGCCACCCGGGATCCAGCCCCAGGGGTTCTGGTACAGCAGTTCCCCGGGTGACTGAGGAAGGGCTGAGAACCACCGGAACCGCTGCAGTGCAGTTTGCAGATGGAGAAACTGAGGCCCAGAGGAAGAGAATGGTCTGTCCGGGGTGGCACGGTGAGTCAGTGGCACCCTGCCCAGAGCTTGCAGGGCAGGGCGGTCAGCCAGTGACAGGCCCCTCTCCCTCTGCTCGGTAGCCCCCCTGCCGACCCCCAGAGGATCTTTCTATCTGTCCACAAGTGCCCTGGTCCACTGTCAGCAAGGCCAGCCTGTAACTCAGTGAAGCCTTAGCAATGTCTGCACAAGGGAGTTACCAAGCAGCCCAACAGTCGAAAGTTGGAAGTGCCAGGAGCCTGTCATGCTACCACCACCTGGGCCATGGGGAATGGAGGAGCCCAGGGGGCTCCATCCTTCCACCTTCAGACCCCAGAGGGGCCCTGGGCAGGGTGCCAGGGACGAGACTCTGTGCTACCCAGAACATCAGAAGCAAGACTTCAGGTTCTGCTCAGGAACCAACCGGCCAAAGGAACCACAAGGCCGGGGCGCAGCTGGGGCATTGCTCCGACGCGAGGGGCTGCCACCCAGTGCCCTGAGCTCACAGCACGTGCGTGCTGGGAGGGGATCGCAGTGGTCTGGGAAGTCTTCCTGGAAGAGGTGGATAAAGTCTGGACGTGTTGGTTTGGTAGCGGGAAGGGAAAGCCCCCTTCCCAGCAGAGGGACCATTGAGGGGAACCAGCGGCAGTAAGAAAACATAGGGAATGTTTGGGGACCTGGCAAATGGCTCACAGTTACTTTTATCATGACTCAAATAACTTCACTGTCCTGAACAGAAATTGCCTGTCTTCTCCTCTTTGATTCTCCCAGCCACTTTGAAAGTTCCCTGCTCTCGGGGTGCGAGCTGGAAAGGAGATACTGTCCGCAGATGGGAATGATTTTCACCTCCCGGCTAGGGCTGTGTGAGGCTGCAGTCACTGAGCTACAGGGTCAGAGGTTATGAACTTTTGTTCATCTTTATAGATCCAGCCTCCAGCACAGATGTCCAGGCCACCTTGGTCAAGGGCAAGGAAACAACCTAATCTTCCACCAGCTACACTGCTGTTTTTGAGGGGTTCTTTATTATGAACTACCTCGGGCTGGGACTGGTGTGCAATAGGCACTCCGTACATGTGGGCTGAGTGATCGGAAGCCCTGTCCAGTATGGGTGGTGAAAGTGCTCTGAATTCGGAACTGGGGGACCCAAGCTCAGGCGTGCACTTAACCTGTGAGAGGCTCCTCCCTCATCTACGCGCTGGGGTGAGGTATGCCCAACTCAGGTTTGCTATGAGCTTGAAATGCAAGGTGTGAAGTGCCTGTGAGCCTCCAAGCATCGCCCCCAGGGAGAGATTATGGTAATTATGGCCATGGTGGGAAGCTGAGTATTATTTTGATGCCGTGGGACATACATCAGGGCCTGTGAGTCAGAGGGGTGGGCTGTGCGGCTGGGGGCCCCAGGGGGCAGCCACACTACTTCCCGCTCCTGAGGATTTATTCCGATCAGCCTGCATATTTCATGTGCT
The DNA here is from genome assembly GCF_014108415.1 of Molossus molossus. Taxonomy (NCBI): domain Eukaryota; kingdom Metazoa; phylum Chordata; class Mammalia; order Chiroptera; family Molossidae; genus Molossus; species Molossus molossus. Next base: position 30,865,342 of record NW_023425349.1, read on the forward strand.
GCCTCCCCATGCCAAATAAATAAATCAGGGCCTCCTTCTCTGAGGAGCAGGAGCTGACTGGGGCTGAGACTTCAAAAGGCCTGAGCAAGGATGCTGGAGCTCCCAGCAGAGTCTGCTAATGTGACATTTAGGAGCTGGGTGGCCCAGGTAAGCCACAGCCGCCTGCACAGTGTGACGCCCTCCAAATGGTGAGGAGACCTTTGCAGGAGAAGGAAGTGACTTTTACAGCCCTGTTTTCCCCCCCACGGTCAAGGAATGCAGGCGGAAGTGTGGCCGGCCTATGGGATTCCCTGTTCCATCTCCTAAATGTCTTTAAGGGACCAGCAGTGCACCTGCATTTATGCAAAGAAATTCACTTTGGGCCAGAGCCAAGGCAGTTCCTCAGGGCTCATGCTTGGTATTCCCGCTACCATATCGCTTTGTGATCTCTGGGCATTTTGAGGACCAGGGTCTGCAGCTCTGAGGACCCGCCTGCCCTGTGGGTGGGCATTTCTCTCTGCAGCTAATCCCAGCTTCCCTGAGTCTGCTTTATCTATTGTCACCATACCAATGTCCCCCACACGCCAAATCTACCGACCCCCCTGATCAAGGGGCGTGTTGTCCCAGCCTCTCAGCAATGTGACGTTGCTGGCCAGCACTGTGATGAAATTGTCCCTTTCCTTGGCTTCTACAGAGCCCCCTCTCTCCTGGCATCCTGCTTCTGACGTCCTGACCACGTCTTCCCAGTCTCCTCGCAGCGTCCTTGCTCGGCACACCCCACATTGGCACTCTCCAGGATTATGCCCTTGGTCCTCTTCACTTCTCACGCAGCACTGTCCCTCGGGGCGTCCCCCTGCTCCCTGCTCCAACTCCCTCTCCCCCGCCCAGACCTCTCCCCGCTCCAGAGCCGAGGACATCTGCGCCCTGGCAGGCCCCTCTGGCTGAGCACATGCAAACGGCAACTTCCCATCCCTTCCCCTCCTCTGACCCTCTCCTGGGCTCCCCACTTAAGGAATGGCACCTGAGCCCCCAGCCACTTATTTTACTCCCCCACTCCTCATCTTCCCCACCCAGTGATCACCCAGTTGTCCAGACTTTACCTGGAAAAAAAGAAACCTTTGTCGAATCTAATTACTACCCGTCATCCCTCGGGCCACAGCCCCGATCCAGTGCTCATTGTCATTATTCTGCAGTGACCAAAACAGTGACCTAACCAGTGGTTTTCAACCTTCTTATCCCCTGGCACACACACACTAATTACTAAAATTCTGTAGCACACCAAAAAAACGTATTTTTTACCAATCTGACAAAAAAAATAAGTATAATTTTGATTCATTCACACTGAATGGCTGCTGTTGTGTTGGCTGTTGTCATATTTTTTATTTGACAGTCTAAGGGAAAAGAGGTCAGTGCCCCTGACTGAATAGTCAGGTATTGCATGTTTTAAAAATTCTTGCAGCACACCGGTTGAAATCGCTGCCCTAAACCCCCCAACAGAATGGTATCTAGGATGAAGGTAGACTCAAGTGTATCACTTAGGTCTAAAAATATGCCGAGCAAGTACATATGAAGGAAATTTTGTGCTCAGTATGACCCAGCAGAGCAATGTGTCCTCTGAAAGATGCAAATTCCACCTCAGAATGCATCAATAGAAATAAGATGTGTAGAATGAAGGAGGGGATGGTCCCCCCCAATTGCAGCTGACCAGAGAGAGCATGCCTAAAGTGCATTGGTCAGTTCTTGGATCTACATCTATCCGACAGACAGTGGGCGACATTGTGGAGTATGGCCCAAGGAAGGGCCTGGGTGGGGTGGGAAATAGAAATGATGTTCTGTAAGGTGGGGTGGGGATAGTGTCGGGGCGATCTGTCTTTGTCTTCATTCTCTAGGACCGCCTGGGGCAGAGAGAGCAGAGGTAGTCCGTGGTCCTACTGGGCAGACACAAATTATAGGGGAAAAGTCACAGAGAGACCCTTCAGCTCAATGCCAGGAAGGACTCAGTAACAGGCAGAGAATCCAGTTATAAGGGAGTGGGCTCCCCTTCTGCACAGCAAAGGACAGATGACCAGTTGACAAGATGGTGTGAAAGCGTGTTCGTTCCAGCCCAGATCTGGTTGGAAGTTTTGTGCGTCTACCTGGGGAAAGGAAAAGCCTGCAAGAACGTGGCCAGGGCCCGCGGGGAGGGCGGGAGCTGGGAGAGGAGCACCCAGCCTTGCGCACAGGACTCGGATCTAACCATCCGCTGTCTGTTGCTCCCCACAGATAGGAGGGAGGTGAAAGTGGGAGAATACAACGCAGTGGCCGACACCCTGGAGATCATCAATGACACCATCAGGTTCCAAGGTAAGGCAGGTGGGCTTCTTGAAGGCACGTGGGCTTCGGGGGGGGGGGGGGGTCTGCTCCATTGCCTCCCAAGCCTTGATATTATCTGAGGACTGGGGACAAGCTCAGAGTCCTTGGCTTTGTGGGGAAGAGGCAACATCCTCTCCTGTCAACACAGTACTCACTGAGCACAGGGTCCCCATCGTTCACGTGGTCCCCATCATCCATGTGAGAGCTGGATTCCCCTCTGGGGAAGGGTCACTGGCACTGTGCGCGTGCTGGCTTTCAGAGCGGCGTCTGTGTTTAAACCAGAGGTGCCAGGAGTGATTCTTTTTCCGTGTGGTCCAGCTAAATCTAGCTCTGTCTTTCCCTCTGGGAAAGGACTTGGTTGGGTTGTAAGAAGACCTCTCCACATGCTGCTCTTCCTGGAGGACCATTCCCTCTTTCATTCTGTGGAGAACTCCTCCTCGGCTTCTAGAACCAGAGCAAGTAACAGCTCTTCTGTGTAGCCTTCTCTGATTGCCCCCAGCTGAGCGAAGGCCCCCTGCCCTTGGCTTTCATAATGTTTTGCCTCTGCCTTTATCATGGTCACTGTCACTTTGTTTAGAAATTTCTAGATTGTTGGACCATGAGCTCCTTTACTGGATCCTATTTGGCTTTAAATTCCCAGCATCAGCCAGGATTTGGCACATGTTTGAGACTCAGTGATATTTTATAAAAAAATGAATGTATGATTGATCAAGTGAGTGGATGACTCAGTGGGTGAATAAATGAATGAACAGGTGAATATATGAGTCACTGAACTAGTGTGTAGATGGACGAATGAGTGTGTGGATGGATAGGTAGATGGGTGGGTGGATGGATAGATGGGTGGGTGGATGGATAGATGGGTGGGTGGATGGATAGGTGGGTGGGTGGATGGATAGATGGGTGGGTGGATGGATAGATGGGTGGGTGGATGGGCGTAACCAGTCTTAACCCCTCCAAGCCATTTTGCCCTGAACAGCCAAAGTACCCTTGCCACCATGTCATGCTCAAGATGCCTCACCTCTGCTCAGAGCCCTTCATGGTGCCCACTGATCACAACAAGGGGCCTTACTCCACGGTGTGACCCCCAGGGCCTCCAGAAGGGACCCCTCCCCCTGCCCTCTCTCTCAGATCTCTCCAACCCAACTGCTCACAGCTCCTCACACAGGCCAGAACACCACCAGCCTTTGCCTCTGCTGGGCTCTCTGCCCAGAATGCCCCTTCCTCCTTGTCTTCCTGGTGAGCACCAACTACTCATCTTCCTTTCCGTAGCCTTTCCTGACTCCCTCAGGCAGCACTACTTCCTGCTTCCTGCTTCCTGCTTCCTGCTTCCTGCTTCCTGCACAGGCCTCCCTGTGCTGTTATTATCAGCCACCTAGTTGCTGTCATTGGAGGCCATTGGCATAGTGTTAAGAATACAGGCTTCAGAGTTAGGCGGGCCTGGGTTCAAATCCTGCCAGCTCTGTCACTTACTAGCTATAAAAACTACCTAACACCTAGAAAATGGTTATTGGCCCTCACTCCACCCACAAAAATGGGAGTAATCTTTTCTACCCATGAGATTGTTGGGTGGACCAAATGAAAAAAAATCTATAAAGTGCTTAGCCCATGGTAAGCATTCAATAATTATTATTGTTACTTATCATTTCCTTTTTCTTTTTACATGACTAATGTGTAAATTCCTTGAGGACAGGGACTGTGTCTTGTTTATCTTTGAATCGCTGGTACCCAGCTCTGGGCCTGATAGGTAGAAGGTGATTATTAATGATGTTGACCATCATTAATGATGATGAATGAAGGAGTAGTGATGGATGAAAGAATGATGGAAAATGGATGAGTAATGAATGGATGGACTGGACGAGGAACAAGAAAGATCATGTCTCAGTTAAGATGCATGTGGGGAGGCACCATTTCGGGGGAAGGGAAGGAGGAGGAGCTGCTGTCAATTTTCTGAAGTTGTTTCTACACAAACAACTAGTGGTCTCAGTCATCAGATGACATTTGATCTGGACCTTGCCCCTTTCTCGGTGCCCAGAGGCGTTTGGGAGCCAGAAGCCACCTGAGCCAGCCTGATGCAGCCCAGGCTACAGGTGGGGGAGGAAATCGGGGAGCAGGGGAGGAAGTTTCCAGATGTTGAGCTTTCACTGGAAGCAAGAAATGGTGTCACCTCCGTCACCTGTGTCTGCTTTTGCCCTGACTGCAGTCCTTGAGGCCACTCCCGAGAAAAGCCTCTCTACTTGGAATCACTTAGCGCTTCGCATGAGCCACGCCAGCAGGTTCCAAACCCGGCGACTTCCCTGGATGGTTTAGGTGGCTCAGGCGCCTCTTATCCGCTGCATGTTCCCAAACACATTTGAATTTGCTGTCAGAATGTTTTAAACACGGATGTTCCGGGGAGCTTTCAACCTCTGCAGCATCTACCCATCCTCTGTCTGTCTCCTGGGAAGGGAGGCATAATGGAGCCTGGCATTCATGGCACTGCCGCGGGGTGGGGGGTTCATCCTGACCCCTGGTGGGTCTCCCCAGGCCCCCAGGTCCAGCCACTCCCAGGCACCTGCTGATCCCACACATTCCTCCTGGAGGGGAAAGCCCAGCATGTCACAGTTCTACAGCAGAAACCTGACTGCAACAGCAGCTGAGAGAGAGGACTTGCAAGAAGTGGGGTGGGGGTGAGGGTGTCCTCCCAAAACTACAACAGGACAATTGTGCCACCTTTTATAAAGAAGAGTCTGCTCTGCGTCCCTCGGGGCTCCCCCAGCTCCCTGGTGCCCTTGAAGAATGAGCAAGGACAGTTCCGCATCACACAGAGATGGAGTCCCGCAGTTTCGGTCCAGTCCTGGCACAGTAGGGAGGGGAAGGCATGCAGGTAGCTTCTGCCTCCCACAGGTAGCGAGTCCTATGAAAATGGAAATCCAGAAAGAGCTTTTATAACATAATGACCTTGAGGCAGAAAATCCACAGCCAGAGCACATACACATCTCCGTGGAATCGACAGGCAAGGCGTCCTCCCTGTCGCGGGGTGGTCATTATCGTGTGTTGGCACAGAGTCTTTGAAAGCCAAAGCCACCTTCCTCACCCCCAGTGACACCCAGAGGTACCCACTCAGCATCCAGCCCTGCACCTTCCAAGCCTCTGTTACCTTGGGAGATAAATGGCAATGGTTTTTCAACAGGGTAATTAGACCAAATCAAATTCTAGTCTTCTAATGGCTATTAAATGCATCACAAATCCCTTATTGATTTTCTTTAGAGAAAGAAATAAGTCCTGGCTAAGGCTCCCTGCTGGGCAGGCTGACCAAGCACCAGAGCCCACTCGCCCGGTAAACGTGTCCTGCACAGAGTTTGTGCACAGGTGGCAGATGACGAGGACATCCAGGCAGAGATGCTCGCAGATACTGACTGCACTGGGCCCCGCTGATGTCTTTTCCTTGGCCTTCTAGGATCCGAACCCCCAAAAGACAAGACCATCATCCTGGAGCAGCTCCGGAAGATCTCCCTACCTCTCTACAGCATCCTCTCTGCCCTCACCATCCTGGGGATGATCATGGCCAGCGCTTTTCTCTTCTTCAACATCAAGAACCGGAATCAGAAGTAAGTCGCGCACGCCCTCCTCTGGGAGCACGCCTTCTGGATGGAGAGACCCTGGACAAAGTGTGGGAGCATCCCGTGACGGCTTCTCCAGGCCACAGGAGCGTTCAGGGCAGTTGCCTAAAGTGGCCGTTCAGTCGCTCAGAAGTTATTAGATGTTTCGTGAGCAAGTGTGCACACTCACGCACATGCACATGCACACACACACAGGAGCCCCTGGTCAGATAAGTTTGGGGAAGGTGGGGTTAAATAAAACGGAAGGATCTAAGTCCACGGGCCGTCTCGGAGCTTTGGCCCTGCTGGTGCACTGTGTGGTGGTCCAGGGAGAAAGCTAGAAGACAGCATTCCCCAGTGTCTTTGCCCCACGCGCAGCATCTTGGGGAAGCACTGTCAGGGGTGGGGCGTCACTGAGTTCAGGGCGGGCACTTCCCATTGGGTACAGTCCTTTGCTGCCCAGGAAGCCCCTCCCTGGGTGACCAGTGAGGGCGCTGAAGCTCAGTGACGAGGCCGCTGTCCAAGGCCACGCCGCTGCATGTGGCAGAGCCCATCCCCTTGGTTTCAGGTCTTCGGTTCTGTTCCCTCACACCTGCCCCGCACTCTGCAGAGGAGAACTGCTCGCTTTCTGAGTCACTCTGGTCAGCTACGGGTGGAACAGGCCACCACCCCAGGTGGCAGTGTTTACTCAGCACAGGCCGCTTCTTTGGTTTCCAAAGCAGGTTTCTGATCCCAGCTCCTTGCCTTGTGGCAGAGGCTGAGCAGGGGCTCAGAGCAGGACCTTCTCAGTCACAGGCCCAGTGCCCACCCTTGGGCAGCTCTGCTCTGCCATCGTTCGTGCCCAGAAGCCACGCCGCGTGACCTCCAGGGCTGCCAGGAACAAGCCCAGTGCCAGGGGAACAGGTGTTTTTCTTCTCTGTGTTTGCAAAGGAATAACCTCCAAACCTAGATTCGTTGTTGTTGTTGTTGTTGTTGTTGTTGTTGTTGTTGTTGTTGGAGCGTTTGGTAGCAAGCGCTTAGGCCAAACATGTTTCCTGAAGAACAAAAAGGAGTTTTATTCACCTGTTGTTTTATTTTATTTATCACCAATAACACACGCACTGCCACTCAAAAAAATTGAAGCAACTTTTGTGTACTCTGTACAAACCTTAAATGCTGAGCGTTTATCAGGAGGCCTGGGCACACAGGTCTTAATTAACAAGAGCCCCTTCCTACAGGCTTCAAGAAAGCCTGTCACAATGGTGAGATGCCCCTGTCCTAAGGCCAAACCACTTTGATTCCTCAACTACCCCGTCTTGGCCTCCTGGGGAAAAGTATCCTTACTCTTTCCAATAGGCTGACATCCATGAGAGTCTTCTGACTGGCTTTGCAGATATAAAAATTTGCAAAGAGATAGGGAAAAAATTTCACTACAGTTCCAAATCCCCCTCACTTCTGTCTACCTCAATGCTACCCATTCGTTAAGGTCTCCTCCTCCGGGAAGCCTGCCCAACTCCGGCCTCTCCCCTCCCCGGCTCCCTGTGATAATAAGAATGAAGGTGCCTTCGCAGTTCATGGTTTGCAAAAGAACCTCCAGCGACCCAGTCTCATCTCAGCTTCACATGCGCCCTCGGCAGTGTGAGCTGTGCTTTTATAGGTGACGAAAGTCAGCCAACTAATTGCCTTGCCAGCGGTGCACCTCTGTGGGTGGCAGGCACCACGCGCGGGACCCACTGCTCCCAACTCGAAAGACCATGTAAATGGTCCACAATTTACAGCAGGCTTTTTCTCTCCCTTCCACTTTGAGACCACATTACACTTTTTAAATGTGGAAGGATTAGTAGAAGTACATACTGCCAAGGAAAATGTTCAGGGAACAATTGATCATAATTACAGTCTGCAAAAGAACACCTGGATCATGGTGCACCTGAAAACCCAAGACGTTCTGAGGGGATTGTGCTGGGGAGCCAGGCACCTCTGAGGCTGAGCTCCTGCCAGCTGATGGTTTAACCCAGTCCTGGGTTGCTGGGCAGCTGGGAGTTACAGCAGAATTCCTGAAGGAACTGAAGGAGAAGAATGTAGAGTCTGAGAGTACAAACACTGCCCCAACCGCAGCCTGATGCAGACTGGGATGGGAGGTGGGAATAAGGACTCCATTGTCCCCCTCCATTACCTGGTGAGGGGAGGTGTTCCCACCCACATGTGTGGCTCTCTTTGTGCACGGGACAGTGTGAGCTGCAGGCAGCCAGAGGGGGCGCTCACTCTCTGCTGGTGACCACTGCTCCTGAGCAGCCTGAGTTCTCAGCTATAGGCTCCTAGACCTGGTCTGCTCAGCATGGGCAGTGTGGTAAGGCACCCCCTCACCGTGGATGGTTGCTGGGCATAAATGCAGAGAAGTCTCTAGATTTGGCATGTCTTCCCAGCCCCAGCCACAGAAACCTGTTGGCTTAATGTTTTTGTGTAACTAGAAATTAGTGGTTGAAGAATCTGATGCTACAACCTACCCCTAGAGCAGCAGTGGTAGGTGAACTTGACCGAGGAAGTGGAAAAATCAACAACTAGGAGTTGATAACTGTCCGGGGTCCTTTAGTGAGGGTGAAACAGCTCCTAACTGGTGGCAGTCTTGGGAGGGGCCGGTGGGGGAGACCAGGGCTTACAGTTTTTCCTCCCCTCTCGCCTTCGCAACAGTGAACACAGTCAAAATATTTGTCCAAGAAATAACTCCATTACCAGTTCTGTTAACTAGTCTCTCCTCCTCTTGTCAGGCTGATAAAGATGTCAAGTCCGTACATGAACAACCTCATCATCCTGGGAGGAATGCTGTCCTATGCGTCCATCTTTCTCTTCGGCCTCGATGGATCCTTTGTCTCGGAGAAGACCTTTGAAACACTTTGCACGGTAAGTCGTTCTGCTTGTCCCAGTGGAACATGACCTAAGGTTTTCTTGGTGACCTTGATCATCAAAAACACACATGCAAACCCAGTAATGCATGAAAATACATGAACAGGCAGGAGACAGCCCACTGAGCTGTTCACACAATTCAACAAGGAAGTAGGTTGTTGCTTTCAGACCAGAATGGACTTAAATGTCGCCTATAAAATTTAGATTAGGGATTTGACAGGCCACTGCTAGACGACAGCCCACTGAGGAATGGCTGGATAACCTAGAAAAGCGAGGGAAAAAAATTACCACCCAGAAAAGCATCCACACCGGGGCTCAGGGTCAGGTCCCTTTAAGAAGGAACAAATCTACCCATTTACCCCAATAACCATCACAGGCTCTAAGGAGAGAAGTCTGTGTAGATAACTTTGAGTCATATAGCAAGGAGCATAGTCATTATTCTCAACTTAAGTAGTGTTTCTTAAGCATTGTTTCCTAAACACCCCCCACCCCGCCAAGGAGCCTTTTTAGACTTTTTTCTAACCGCCCCCCATGAAAATTTAATACCAAAGACATATGTACCATATGTACATCTTTCGTTTCTACATAAAAGAGTAATATTTTCCCACCAGAGTGGCTCAGTTGGTTGAGCGTCATCCCGTGCACTGAAAGGTCGCCGGTCTGATCCCAGGTCAGGGCACCTGCCTGGACTGTGGGTGTCATCTCCTGTCAGGGAGCCTACAGAAGGCAGCCTATAGCTGTTTCTCTCTCACATCAATGTCTCTCTCTCCCTCCCTCCCTCATCCTCTTCTTCTCTCTAAGCATGGCCTCTAGTGAGGATTTTTAAAAAAGGGTAATATTTTTTCGCTTCTAAGACCCACTGTTGGTCCCCTTGAGAACTATATCACCACCAATGAAAATGCATGTGTTTAAGGAAGCCCAAAACAGTGTAACTTATCTACTGTGTTTTAGGAATATTATTTTGAAAATTAATCAATATGTTAAGTTGTTGTTGCCAATTGTTATTTGAAGGAGTTTATACATTGGCCGTTGGCAGTTGTGTAGCACTAGCTCTGGTGGAAGGTATCATCAGCTTACTTTTTAAGATGAGGATGACCTGTTGAGATTTATGTCTGGACCTTGACTACTGTGAGCTCACAAAAACTGGGTTAGCCGTTTGGGGGTCTCTCTCTGTTGTCCCCAGTGCAATAAGTCATCCATTCTCTGTCTGGAAGATCAGAGCTAGATGGAATGGTCAAAGATTGGTGCTAACAAAAAGTAATCCGAAAGCAAGTCTTTTGTTGTTAAGAGCAGTGTCGACCCCTTTTGGCATAGCAGACTCTTTTAGGTTAATTGCTGCTCCAAAGTCTCAGTATCGCCCACTATTGGACGATGATGGATTGACAGTTGTCAGGGAGGGAAGAGCAGGCAGAGGACCCCTGAGACTTGCTGCAGGTCACCACCACCCACCTTGGACTTTCTGGGCTGCATTGGATCCCCGTGCTCTGAGACAGCAGATAGAAAGGAGGGAAACCCCTGGGATTTTATGTTGCAGAAATGAGGCTCCCCTGATTTCTGCAGATTTTTAGATTGGACGGACTCTTACATGGAGTCAATAAATTGTTAATGTTACCAGGAACTTCAGTGTGAATTGTTTAGCAATTGAGATAGAACCTTCCGAACACACTTACTTTGTTCTAAAGGTTTCATTTGAGAAGTGGGTGGTCTTGTCCCTGATACCCCAGGTGGGTGGTGAGTCAAAGGGGTGCTCAGGCATCGATTCTGGGTGGACCAGCGGGCAGTCCGACCCCAAGTCCTGCGGGGCTCACTGAGTTCAAGCTTCCTATCCAAGTGTTTTATCCAAGCCCAGCATGCCCCCTCTGCTTTATCCTGTCTTTCTGGGGGTTAAGAAGGTGAACTCAGGAGTCACAGGTCCCCCATGTGTTCTGACTGAGCTGCTCAGAAGTCCTTGTGGCTGTGAATTAGTGGTTTTTCCCTCAAGAGTCCTCGTGGCCAAGGATGATGACTTCGGTATGCGGAAGTCTTGCTCATTTTAGGGAAGGTACGAAGCCCATGAAGTCTCCTACATTTCTGCTTCAGCACGATTCTGTGCCCTGGGGCGCCTTGCCATTTCCTGGGTGCCATGTGCGTCTGTGGGCAGCTCTCCTGGGCACTGGTGAGGCCTGAGCAAGGCACTGCTCCTGAGGCTCCCTGAAGAAGCTAAGTTAGAAGAACAAGGCTCTCTCCTTCCCTCTGTGCTCGGGACACCCTCCCTAAGCCTGAGGAGACCTTAAGGAAAGTTCTCCCCGGGGACTAGTTTGGTGACTTTTAATTTGCACTGTGCTCTGATCCCTCCATGAGTCCCTGAGAGCTGAGGGACCTGCCTTAGTCTCCCAGAGGAGGACGGGGCAGCAGAACTCTGCTCTGTTCCTCCCAGGGCCACTGTGCCCGGGTCCTCATCACTCACTGCCCGCCACCCGGGAACACGTTCACTGGCCGGAGTTTGAGTGTCCGGTGCAGAGACGTGAGGCCCAGCCCTCGGGGAGTCTCTCCCTCCTGGAAAGAAGCTCCCGACATACCTTCCTGCTCACAAGTGCAGGTGCTACCCGGGGTCTGACCCGCATCCCTCAAACACTGGCTGACGCGGGCTAGGGAGCAAAGAGGGGTTTCTTCTTTTAATGAAGCCTGACATTCTATTCTGGGAGTCGCGCTCATCTGTACGAGGGGAAGGTTGTCCTGGGAAGCCTAGCAAGGCGGCATGAATAAACCATAAAGTGCTTCACTAATCAGCATTAGCTCCGCACACGAGGGCCCTGGGAGGAGAGCAGGGCCCGCTTCTCACCACCCTGAGGACTCATTTATTTGCAGTCAGGGCTGTTTCAGAGGCTCTGCAGAGGGGAGCCCACATTTATGACTGTGGGGAAAAGTCACCGATTAAAGACTCTGGATTGAATTGGGTCATCTCTTTAATAATGCCATTGTTGCCCAGGAAGGGCAATGGAAAGCTCTGGAGTTTAGAGCCCAAACATCAGGACACGATGGGTGCAGTTTGGGATGTGCCCACCTACTGTTCCAGGGTTGGCTCCTCTACTTCCCTTGCTGCCTGGGTCTCTGTTCTCCCCAGACCTAGAAGGCTGCCCCAGTCGACTCCCACCAACGGGGAGAAGGGGTAGAAGCCCACCTGACACAGTGAGCACTGATCGCAAACAGCAGCCCGGGTTTCATTGCCTCCTCTGACACCTGTTAGCTCCAGCTGCAGCCCGTGATGCAGCATCTCTGCGCCTCGGCGTTGTCATCTGTAAAATGAGTTTAACAAATGCAGGGTCATGTGTGGGTGCCTAAATGTAAGTTGACTATGGGGAGGGGAGAGAGGGGGAAGGGTAGGCATCTTTCTCCCCGTCACAGCAGTTTCCTGGAGTCCCACAAGGTAGACCATGGAGCCAGCCTCGGAGGTGGAGCATTGTAAGTCACAGCTCGGTCTGCTCTGCCATAGGCGTGCCACCTTTTAAAAAGCGTTCTCTATAGAAAATGAACACGAAGATAAACCATGAACATCACCTCGGGCAGAAACCTATGACAGTCACATGGTGATACCTCTCTCGAGGCTGTGCCTCTGCTCGGAAGGGCCATTTTAACTTGGACTGGGGCTGGGGAATGTGTCAGTGCACGCACACACACACACACACGCACACACACACACACGCGCACACACACGCACACACACGCACGCACACACACACAGAGCTATCTCTGGGGGTGCAGTAACAGTTAGTTCCCATCCCCTGCTTCTTCTGACCCTTTCCGGAATCTTCCCAGCCTGGTTTCAGCAAGTCTTGCAAATAGCTCCAGCTACACCGTGCTGTCTCCCTGGACACTGTGTGGGTAGTGGAATCACCATAGCAACATGGCCCCTGTGGGCACAGAGCTTCCTATGAGGACAGTGCTGGGTGTGAGCCAGAGCCCAGGTGCCAGGGGGTGGGAAGGCCCAGCACAGCTTACACACTGGCCTGGCTCTGGAACCCCAGCCCCTGGCAGCCCGGAGAGGGAGCAAGGTGGGCAGGGAAGAGGAAAGGCACCCATCTGCCTTGTGGAATTGGGCAGAAAGCCCGGGATGGGCGCGCAGGGTGCGGAGGGACTCTGCAGTGAGCATGAGGAGACAGGTGGGCCGTGGATTCCAGCGGAGGCGTGCTCAGCAGCCTCAGGCATCTCAGGACATTGCTGGCGGCGGTGCCACGTTAGTGCCTGAGCCCGTGCCCTCGTGAAATCCAGTGCCCTTGGCTGTGATGACTGAGGCCAGTGTGCCACCAGGTGCGGCCTTTTCTTCCAGTCCCCACAGCCGCCTGACAAGCCCAGGCCACTGTCCCCACTTTACCGGAGAGAAAACCAGAACTCTGTCCTCCGTGGCCATGGGGCAGGGTTGAAGTTTGGAACGAGCTCTGAGACTCCAGAGACATCCGAGCCCCGGCTGGTGTGGCTCAACGGTTGGAGTGTCGGCCCACGCACCAGAAGGTCGCAGGCCTGATTCCTGGTCAAGGGCACATACGTGGGTTGCAGTTCCATCCCCAACCTGGGTCAGGGTGCATGTGGAAGCAACCAACTGAAGTGTCTCTGTCACATCGATGTTTCTCTCTCTCCTTCTTTCCCTCTCTCCCTCCTCCTTCCTTCCACTCTCTCTAAAAATCAGTGGAAAAAATATCCTCAGGTGAGGATTAACAACCACAAAAAAAGACATCTGAGACATTTCATTCGTCTTTTTTTTTTTTTTTTTTTTAAAGAAAACAATACTTTTTAAAGCTGATTTATACCAGGAGAAACAGATCAGCTAAATTCTTAGGGTTATATTGCAACCAAAATTTTCATCCATTCAGATTTTTTAAAATTGAGATAGAATTTTTTTTTTATTCTCACCCGAGGACACTTTTTGATATTTTGTTCAGATAGAGTGGGAGGGAGAGAGAAAGAGAAACATCGACATGAAAGGGACACATCGAGTGGCTGCCACCCACACGACCCAACCAGGGCCGGGGACAAACTGCAACCGAGGTACATGCCCTTAGCGGGAACTGAACCCGGGTCTCTCCAGACCGCTGGCTGACACTCTAATCAATGAGCCAAATCAGCCAGGGCTTGAGATATCATTTTTATACCGTAAAAATTCACCCTTTCAAGGTGTACAGTTCAGGGGGTTTTTGTGTATTTATTGATTCATTTTTTGATGCATCCCCAAAGTACATCAGAGTGGCTCATACACAGGGGAGCTGCAGTCCAGACTACTGGTGTTCAAACCCTAACCATACTACTTCCCATCGGAGTGTTGAAGTTACTTAACATCTCTGAACCTTAGTTTACTCCTCTTTAAAGTGGGGATAACTTGGGTTGTGAGGATTAAATGAGAGTGTATGTAAAGCACTCAGTGCCTGCCACATTATAAGATTCAGTAAATGTTAGCCATTATCACATGAATGAATGAATGAATGAATGAACGAACGAACGAATGGACTGTCTGAGTAACTGAGGTCGCCTCTGAACATCGCTGAGACACTGATAAAGCAGAGTAAACTTGGGATGAAGAAGAGGCTGGTCAGTCGGCTGTAGGTCTATCCTCAGCAACTTCCAGCCTTAGGTGGTCTTGTTCCGCGAGAACGGTCAGGGACAGGCCTGGGCCTGCCTAAGTCACGGCCCCGCGGCTTTGCCTCTGTTGCCTTGAGTGCTGAAAGGGGCCTCAGGACAGGCTGTGAGGGAGGTAAGAGACTCACGGGACCTCTGAGGGCACTCGAACAGGATTCCCCGGCCACTGGGCTCTGACGTAAGAGCTAGGAGCCAGGTCAGCCCAGGGCGCTCTAAAGGCAGCTCAGAGGGCGTGGCTCAGCTCTACATCCCCCAGCTGCCTCCCCTGGCTGACAGTCCTCAGACTTTTATTTATTTTGTCACTTTTTATTGAATTAAAGGTATATACACATAAGTATATAGCTTAATGAGTTTTCACAAACTGACCTCAGCTGTGAATTTAGCATCCAGATCAAGAAACAGACCATTGCTAGCATCCCAGTAAGTCCTCCCGACTCCTTGCAGTTACTGTCCACACCCCTCAAAGGGCAGTCGTCCCGACTCCCACCGGCACGGATAGTGCTGCTCAGTGTGCACACGTGTCACCGGGGGTCTTAGTGATGCACATTCTGGCTCCGTGGGTGTGGGCTGGGCCTGAGGTGCCGCATCTCTAGCTGACAAGCTCCCAAGTGATGCTGAAGCTGCGTCCACCGACCATGGAGTGGCAAGGTCTAGACCAGAACCCTTGCTTCATTCCTGTGTTTGTCTCCTGGAGACTGTCATGTAAGAGACATGGAAGCACCGAGACCTTGTCCCGTGAGGATCAACTGGGGGAGGCAGGGGCTCCTGGGCCTCCATCCGGAGTCTTGGGTGCAGGGCCGTCCCCTCACAGGAGGTGGGGCTGGATTCTGGGTCTTGAGTCCCGCCCTCAGCCCTCCACCTGCTCACAAGGTAAATGAATGGGCTCAGGGTGGGCAGTGGCTGGGAAGGAATGGGAGAGTGGGGGCCCCGGCACTGGACTGGCGAGCGTGGTGTCCTCTTCCAGCCCTCAGAGATGCGGGGTTTTCTCACTGTAACTCACAAGGTAAAGGCTCTCTGGGAATACTCAAATGGCCTCCAAGTAAATTCAAGCCTAGTAGGAATTAGTGAAGTTTTCAGTTAAAAGGTCATAAATATCTGTGATATTTTTTTTGTTGCTTGGAGATTTCTTTTTGAGACAACTGAAAGGTAACCTAACACCATCGTGTGGTTTGGGGGCTGCTTTGGCATGTGATGCCATGCTTTTGTGGCTGGCCGTGACAAAGTGCTTTGTGATTCCTGAAGGTGGTCGGAAGGCTGGGCCAGGAGATGCCCACACGGTTTGCTGTGGGCCTTGCCTGGCAGGTTCAGACCAGCTGAGGGAGGCAGCCACGGGGCCTGGCTCTGACAAGGCCAACTGGAGTCCTAGACAGGCTGCAGCTCCCTTCTGGGCAGCAGTGGCCTCCCGACCCCTATCACCTCTGTCCCCAGCTATCCAAGGCCTTCCGTGGTGAAGGGCTCCCTGGGCCTCTAGCTTCCAAAGGAAGGCACCGGGGGCCCCCCAGACTCTCCCGCTCATGGCAGCTGATGTCCTGCCCACACACCTTCAGGTGAGCCACTCCCCGCCCTTGCCCTACAGTCCATTCATTTATATGATAACATTTTCAAGGCACCACAATATGCCAGGACCTGCAGGCATGGAGCTGAACCACGCAGATCACCGCCCTCAGAGAGCTGGCAGTGTAGACAGGGAGATGTAGGTACACAAGTAACTCCCTTTGGGTATGTTGCATGCCCTGATAGAGACAGGCTTGGGGGAGGGAGGGAGGCCAAAGTAAAGGGACAAAGCAGGGAACTTAAAATAGGGGACTCTTCAGAATGAGCTGAATTTACTTCTGAAAGTCCCAAAAGATGCCTCTTACTTGCCCACAAATTTCACAACTGCAGTCACCATGGTCCGCCCACCCTCTCCTTCCTCTCGCCCTAACACCCCCTCACTCGTCCATGGCTTCCGTCCACAGAGCTGCCTGGAGACACACATCAGCCCCCTCCCCAGCACACCCGCACCTGCTGTCTCCGCCCATGTTGAGCACGGCACACTTTGAAAACTCCCCAGGGCACCTGCTGGGGTCATGGGGGGAGAAGAGCCTCCCTCTCGCTCTGCATGTTCTGTCCCCTGGGCCATGGCCACCGGGTGCATTGTGTGCCGTGCACTGCAGCGTGCTGGCGTCGGGGCCTGTGACCTGATGAGTCCTTTGGCTGGGAGGGCCTGACAGAGGGGGTTCTTTCCAAAGGATCCCAAGGTAGTGCCTCTCAAATTTCTCCTCCCAAATGGAGCCCCAAGGCTCCCACTGGCCCTACCTGGGGTCCCAGAGTACCCCTGTTTGTGCCCAGAATCTCCAATGACTCCCTAAATTTTCTTCAAAAAGGCTTTACTGTACTCTAAACCCTAGAGGGCACTTTCTGTGCGGATCTTACTGAAAGGATCCTGGGCAAGACAGAGTCTCTAGAGCTATTTATAGAGTGCAGTCTTCAGAGGTATACTGCCCTGGGGCACACACCAAATCTCTCCGCCCCTTGCCCCAGGAAGACAAGGCAGGCCCGAGGGACCCCAGGCTGAAGCCAGGTCTTTCAGCTTCGGGGTGCATGCCTTGCCCTGGACCTCATACGTAAAGGAGGCCTGGGGTTTGCGTTTGGACAGTCTGGATCTTCCTTCCTTGCCCTCTCACTAGTGATTGCCTGGGGAGAGCCGTCCGAACCAAACAAGAGGCCCTTTTCAGAACCTTGGACAGCGGAAAAGCGGCCTGCCCCCCAGCATCCTGCCAGCCAACAGGCTTCATCCTCCGCTGTCTGACTTCCCCACCGAGGACCCACAGGCCTCTGTGCTAGCAGGACACCCAGAGCATAGCGGCTCTTCATCTGTCAGAGCACACCTACCAGAGGGCCGGTGTCCATTTTCCTGCTTTCCCCCAAAAGAGCAATGAAAGCCCTTCTCTGCCAGGCAGCCCTTCCCAAAATCAATTGGACAAGCAGCTGAGCTAAATTGTTCTGGGCACAGATTTTCCCTTCCATTTGGAGATTTGCTCTAATTGTTTTGGGTTTTTTTTTCTCCTTATTCATAGCTGAGACCGAGATGGGCATTGCCTGCCTCAAATTCGTTACCCCCACCCCGTGGATGTATGTGTTTGAGGTAGTGTGCAGAGGGGCCCGAGCACTTTATGGCTGAAGAGAGAAAAGGAAAAATGTTAGCATCAGAAGAGGAAATGTGTGTAAGGCTTTGGGAGAAAAAAATGAAGTAGCTGTTTGTCTTGTGTTGATGAATCAGGAGAGACTTGTAGCAGAGGCAACATATTGGAAACAGAATCATTACAGCCCCTTAGACTCTTCCAGTTGATTTGGCATCATAGAGCTATGCAGAAGGGAGACACCTGGGACTTCATCATATAAAAGCTCCCTCAATGCAGGAAGCGCCCCTACAGCACCCTGATAGGGAGTCCTCCAGGCTCTACTTAAATACGTGGAGTGACAGGGAGCTCAGTACCTCACAGATAACAGATTTCATTTAGGTAGAAGGAATCACTGAGGCCATGAACTCAGCCTCTTTTGCAATTGAATGCTCCAATTCCCTCTGTGGTCTTCTGCATGTGATTGCTTGGCTCGACTTGCACCTTTCTGGTGACAAAGAGTTCATTACCTCTTCATCTGAGCCACCCAGCCTGATGACCCCTCAGTGCTGGCTCCAGAGATCTAAAGGTAGGAAAAGCAGGCTCTACCATCCAGTAGCACTAGTTTGTGGGAGTGGCAGACAGGTGGTCATGTAGATGCCATCTCAGCATGACTGGCACAGCAGAAACATGTGTGAGGGCAGAAGTCACAAGGAGGAGGCAGCCATGACCTCCCTGCAATGTCTAGGAGGGCTTCCCAGAGGAGGTGGCCCATGATTTAGATTTTAGAGGACAAATGAGAATGTGTGAAGGAGATGAAAATGAGGAATGGCATTCTGAATGGACAAAATAGCTGGTGCCAGGCCCGGCAGCATGAGCCCGCGGGGTGTGTGGGGAACTTTATGCAGCGCAGCATTGCTTGGGTGTGAAGCGCCAGCTAAGAACCTGGAGCCGAACCTGAAGGCTCGCTGGGGCAGTGATGGGTTTACTCCCAGAGAGACCTGCTCAGATTTGCATTGGATGGATGAGCAGGAGGTGTGTGCAGGCGGAGACCACTGGCCGGAGGCTCGGGCAGTAGTCGGAGTGGACAACTAGCAGACGCTGGATAAGAACCTCAGCACTTTGCACACCGCCTTTCATCTAACCCTCACAACCACTCTGCACAGTCAGAGACATTCTTGTTATTCCCATTTCACAGATGAAATCGAGGCTCCGGGAGGTTACAAGACCTGCCCAGGTTCACAGAGCACGTGACAAAGCCAGGCCTTGAACCCAGGTCCGTCTGACTCCAGAGCCCTGCTCATAATGACTAATGTGGATAGCTCCGTGGGAGCAGAGAGGAGGGGTAGTACGCGAGACGTGGAGTGAGATGGCAAACCCCCAGCAGAGACAGAGCCCACCCTCTGGGTCACGTAAAGAGGTGTGGGTGAGGACAAGGAAGAAAACACGGGTGTGGAGGCCCCAGAGACCAGCACCTGCAGGAAGACTCGTCACTCGTAGGCCTGAAGGGTAGAGAGCCACTGTCTTCCTGAGCCCAGAGGGCTAGAGCCATGTGAGACGCCAGCTACAGAGAAACAGCACGGTCGCGGCGGCGGCAGGGAGCATCTGTCCCATCTGCTTTCTCCTGGCGCCCCCAGTCTCCTGATGGGGCCTTCCACATCCAGCCAGAAACCAGAGGGCAAGGGAGCCCAGGCATTGCTAACATGGGACCCCACCTGTGAGAGCACAGAGACAGCGAAGGAAGGTCTAGGGGGTGGGGGACCCAGAAGGAGCTGGGCTTGGGGATTGATTAGGAGAGTGAGAGTGGGGGAAGACTCCTGGGGGACTTCCAGGCCCCTCACCCGGGTGACAGGTGGACAGTGGCACCCTCCCTGAGTTGGGAAGAAATGGAGCTGCTCAGGGGAAGCTGACAGCTCAGCTCTGGCTGTGGCGTGTGGACATTCCACAGGACACCCAAGGTCTCTAGCGACGGGCCCATGCAGCTCTGGAACTCAGAAGAAGATGGGAACTGGGAAAGAGATAAGGAAATTGTCAGCACAAAAATAGTGCATGAAGCCTGAAAATGGAGGTGATAACCCAAGGAGAGCCCTCACATCGGCAGCACTGAGCCAGAGGCCCACTTCCATCTTGAAAAGATGGGGGAGGGGTGGAGAGGGAAACGACACGTCCCTTTTGCAGAGGCCCGACCCGGTGCTGAGCCTGAGCGGAGCCCGCTGGGCTGGGCGGCTCCGTGGGTCCGTCTCGCTCTCAAGTTTCCTCTGTGCTTTCGTCACTGTCCGAGGAGCTGCCTCCAAATGGGACACAAACCACGGGGATCCTCTTGTGGAGGAATGTATTACAGCTTTTATTTACTTTTTATGTAGAAAAATGAAAGCAGTTAAGCTTTACTAATATTTAGCCCTCGGACTGACCCTGGAACCCGAGTTCGGTGGGTGTGTCTGGTGGTCTTTACACAAGAACCCTCCCGAGAACGGAGTGCTGGTCAGTCGGTCACGCCAGAGAGTGACAGGGCGTTGTGTTGAGAGTCCCCAAGACAGCTCAGTAATTCCCAAGGAGGATTCATCATCGAAACAATATAAAGAAAAATCAGCAAAGGGAAAAGGTTCAGGGGGCAAAGACCAGGAAAAACCAGATGCGAGCTTCCAAGAACCTCTCTCCGTGGAGTCACAGGGGACGCGCCTAGTTCCCCGGCGACGAACTGTGACAGTGCATGTGCAGTGTTGTCTCCAGGGAAGCTCACTAGCTGCTCGGTGCCCTCAGGTTTAGTATCGGGGCTCCCTCTGCCTAGAACAGACCAAAACTCCAGACTCCCAGAAGGAAAGCAGGTGTGTAACCGACCACATCTGCCCAGACGTTCAGGCAGAGTCGCTCCCATTGAGGGAATGGGGGAAACCCTCCCCCGATCCAGGTTCCCATGTAGCAGCGTAAGGGCCCGCCTGGCCAGCAGGCCGGTCTAAGGACACGGTCCGCCATGCCTGCGACTCTCTGCTGCCCAGGACGTCCTCGGCCTTCTTCACTTCCAGTCTGCAGCAAGATACTGCAGTTTCCAGATGCCAGATTCAATCAATATGATTGAGTTTTAATTAACTCATTTATAACATTGAGTTTTAATGAATTTAGCCCTCACAAAATAGACAAGTGGCCTTGCCTGTTGCTTAAAAAAAAACATAAGTCCAGCAAATGTAATAAGCACGTAGGAGTGACACTTCTACCCAAAATAAGAGATCTTTGCCAGCTCCGTGGTGTGGTAAAAAATGGTGATATTATTTCATCATTTATCATCCTTTTAAAGTTTCCATGTTCTTTATATGTTCATTTTGAAAATTATTTTTCTGGTAGGAGAAGATAATCAAAATGAATCAAAGCCATTGGTCTTAATAGCCGTGGTGCCCCATTCAATTTGGAAGTATGTTGGATCACCCAGGAGCGTGTCCTCAGGCTGGTCAACCACCCCAGTGTGTCCTTTCCCTCTGACAGCTGACTCCTGGAGGAAACTGAGCCAGACTCAGTTGGAGGAGGAGGGAGCACAGTGTAGGGGAGACAGGGCTGGACTGGGACAGCCACTGAGTCCAGGCTCAGCTCTAGCTGGAGCCGTTGGCGCGGTTAAGAGAAACATCCTAGACGCTGAATCTCAGCTTCTTCACCTGCAAAGTGGTTTCTCACTCAGCTGATGGCTCCAAAACATCACCCTGGCTTTTGTTGGTTTTGTTTTGTTTATTTGTTTGTGTTTATCATATATACTTAGCCTCTGGCCTAATAATACAGTCTCCAACTTATAATACAACCACCAACAGTGGTTCAGACTTAGGGTTTTTCAACTTTACAATGGTGCAAAAGCGATCCACATTCAAAAAAGACCTACTCTGAATTTTGAATTGTGCCGGGACATAACCCCTTTGCATAAGTGGAGGACCATCTGTACTTACTGAATGAACATGAAAAGGAATGAACAAATGAATGAATGAAATGATCGATCCATAAGGTCCTATGCATCTCTAACAGACTAGGAATGCATGGTCTGGTCACTGCATGAGCTCAGGTCTAAGTCTGCAATAATTGGCTCCTTCCCTTCTCTGTTCTGTTTACTTTTCTTGCATACCCACATTGTAATGTGGGTAATGATGTGGTCATTCTATGCCTTTTCTAAAGGATTGTGATTCATTCTTGCCTGTCTGATTTCTCCTTGTTTCTGAAATTTAAAAAAAAAAAAAAAAAGAGGAGAGAGAGAGGATAAGTGCCTACCTGTACATTGTCAGCATTCACACCTCACATGTCCATGTTTCTGAAACATAACTAATGCTGTCATCCTTCCGGGACTTAGAGTGGTCAGCCTTGCCGTCTGTCCAGACAGTTACTATTTTCACAAATAAAGTAGAAAGGCGAAAGTCTTCGTCTCTAAAAAGCTCGAGAGCCAAGTGTCCGGAAAGGCAGAGTGAAGGGATCGGGTGGGACATTTCTGGGAGCTTCCTGCACCTGCTCATGGCAGACCTGGGCTGGGCCAGTCGGCTGCGTCCCATCTCGGACCCGTCTGCTCCAGCCTGCCGTCGTTCTCTCCGACCGCATCCCCTTCTCGCTGTTCAGCTGAGGCAGGTGGGGACTTCGGAGAGGAACTTTAGCTTACGAGAGCTGGAGAAAGGCAGAGGAAAAACCGAAGCCTAGAACTCGCGTTCACAGCACACGGCTTTTCTGTCCCAGTGAGCAGGAGGCCCCAGTGGCACACAGCCCAGGGCTGAGCACGAGGTGGGGCCCAGCCTAGAGCTAGGCGAGTGTCCTGGGTATTGGAGGGTGTCCAGTCCGGTCTGGAGAGGCTGGGTCTGGCCATGATGGTGGTGTGAGCAGGCAACGGGCATCCCGGCGGCCCCCAAACCCAACAGATGTGACTGGTCCTTCCCAGCCCGCAGGGACCCAGGCTGTTGGCTCCTATCAAGGCTGGCAGTTCCCATCGGCCACCATCCCAGAGCTGGGGGTCAGGGCACATCTTTGTCCTGGGGAATGGGCAGCAGTCACACAGGGCCTTAGTCTTGAGCAGGGACCCGTGGTCCACTGTGGGCTCAGGGGCCAGGCTGGCCTAGCACTGAGAAACCAGACTCTGGAGGTCACACAGCAGGAGCCAAGCGGCCTAACTATGGCCAAGGGGTGTGGGGGTGCTGGGCAGCAGAATCCAGGCAGCGTCCACTCCTCTCTTTCTCCAAATGCCTGAGGAAACAGGCTCTGGGGTGGGGGGAGTGGGGAGCTCATAGCCCTTTTCCTTTGGCCTTCCTGCCAAACTGAGCAGCCCCTCGTGATGGCCTGAAGCTAGCCAGGTACAGCTGCCAATCAGGTGTTCCCCAGAGCCAGCTCTGGCCGCATCCTGCCCTGTTCTGCCAGAATGGCGTGTTTGCTGAGCACCGGAGAAGGCCCATAGCAAGTTCTGCCCAGGCTCAGCCCCTGTGACTCGGTGACTTCCTCCACCCCTGCCCAAAACACAGGACTCATAGAAGAGGTTTCTGGGCCACCTGGTCCCCTGTAGACCCAGGTGAAGAGACAGAGGTCAGCAATATGTTCCCCTCTGCAGGTCTGTCTCCCCACATGGAAGGCACTCAAGGAAGGGATGGAAGAGGGAAGGCCAGAGGGCAGTTGTCACCCTCAGTGGCCCCTCAGTGGTCCCTCAGTGGTCCCAGGGCCCTTCATGCCTCTCTCTGTGGCTGGCTTCCTTGGGGACCCATTGAAGGCAGGATCTTAATCTCAAACGCCTCAGTACCCAGAACCCTGGATGTGGCAAGTGGCTGATAGAATTCAATGTCTATCAAATTAGAATGTGATTGAAAGACTGTTGATGTTAGTAAAACCCAGTGATGTGCAGAGTCTATCCCCACCATCTAGAGTCCCCCTGTTGGGAAACTCTCGTAAGTGATGAGGTTGGTCCACCTAGGAGACGTTAATGCTTGTGTTTTCTCCTGGCCTCTAGGTGAGGACCTGGATTCTCACCGTGGGCTACACAACCGCCTTCGGGGCGATGTTTGCCAAGACCTGGAGGGTCCACGCCATCTTCAAAAATGTGAAAATGAAGAAGAAGGTAACCACTCCTTCCGTTTCAGGGCATCTGCAGTGTTCACTTAACATTTATTTAACAAATATTTATTAAGCACCTACTGTGTGCCAGGCACTGGGCTATTTGCTGGGAATTCGAGATAAACACAATCCCTGCCCCACCCCAGCCCCTCTGCAGCTTCAGTCACCTGGGGAAATGAGACAGTTAACAAAGGGTTTCCCATGCACACTGATAAGGGCTGGTCGGGGACACGTTGGGATGGAGGTTGCTGGGGTACAAGCAGTCAAGGAAGGCTTCATGTAGGAAGTGTCACCTTGCTGAGACTGGTTGGTGAGTAGGGATTAGCCAGGCAGAGGCTGGGGAGTTTTCAAGCCCTGTAGAGGGAACTGTGTGCAGAGGCCTAGGGAGGGGAGGGGTGTATTCCTGTTGCCGAAAGAGGCTCAGTGTGGCTGGGCACTGGGTTCGTGGAGGCAGGATGCAAGAAGAGTCCCCAGGGTAAGGCAGGAGTCATGGTAAGGAATCTGAACTTTAACTTTGGGGCACTGGGAGCCCTTGAAAGGGGGGACTGACACCGGGCAGGGACCTGGCTTAATCATCCCATGTTCAAAGAGGCCCTTGGAAGACGGGAGTTCTGTTTTCATTTGGGCGGAAAGCATTTGCCGCCCGTGTGGTTGGGTGTAACCAGCATGCTGACTAAGCTTGACTCAGGATGTCAGAGAGAAGTGTTTTCCATCACTGGCCTTTTAGTTCTTGCAGTGGTGCTGCTCCTGCCTTGCTCCTAGATGAAACTTGGTGCAAGTCTCATGACTGTGAAGGTCCTCTGGTCAGCAACCGTGTATGGAGTCCATCATAATATCCAGAACGTGAAACTGGCCGCAGAGGCGCACTTCCCCCCCCTGCGCAGGCGTGTGGAGAGGGAGTGCCGGTGGGCCGCCTCTGCCTTCGCCAGCCTGAGCTTTTGCCCTTCGTCGCATTCCCAAGGTTTCTGAACCCTCCGGAGTCGCAGCCCGGAGAAGTGGAAGGGACAAGAATGACCTTACTTGCCAGTAGCTGGCATTGGGCTTGCTGGGCCTGGCAGGGGTTAAGCAGGCTCCTTAGACTCTCCTGGGTGTCTTTGTGGGCTTTCCAAAGCCCCCATTACTATGAATTTCTCTCCAGCAGTGCCCTTGACATGGGTGAAATGCTCTGCCAGTTGGCCTGTTGTGGCTTCTTCCCCCGCCCCGAGCATCTGGCAGTTCCCCGGCTCCTGGGCACAGCTCGCCTTGCCCTCCAGCTTGTCTCACGCTGGGCACATAGCCCTCTCCCGCCCGTGGCTGCGTCCGCTGTGCAGGAGGGAGGCTCTCCTGCACCTTCTCCTGCAATCTTGAGGATTTCCGGTCGATCCCACTGTACCAGATGCCCTCCCCCCACCCCGAGGGCACCTGGCCAGCATGTCATCCCCTCATAGGCTCCTCAGGCATCAGTTCATTGGGTCCCCCAGGCTGCAGGGACCCCTGCCAATCAAGTCCCCTGAGTACTCTCCTGAAAACCTCTCCTAACTTGAGGTCAAAGAGGAACCATCCCCGCACCCCATCCTCTCACCTTGGGGGAGGAGGGTCTCATAACATCACGACACCTTTTTCCAAAATCCTCTTCTTTTTTTTTAATTGAATGCTACACTTTTTTTATTTTGTTGATTTTAGAGAGAAAAACATTGATTTGTTCTTTGACTTATTTATGCATTCATTGGTTGATTCTTATATGTGCCCTGATCGGGGATCAAACCCACAATCTTGGTGTATGGGGACGATGCCCCAACCAACTGAGCTACCCAGCTAGGGCCCCAAAATCCTCTTCTTGACTCAACCCCACCCCATACACACACCTTACTTTTTAAACCCCTGATATGGGTGTTACCTGTTCACAGACACCTCTGCAGATCCTGCATGTGGTCTCACCCCACTCTGGAATGTGGTACCTCTTGTTCCAATTCTTACCTCAAAAGCTTGGGTTTGCCATCCGGTTACTGGATTTGAGCCTTGGCACCTGTGGCAGACAGCGGGCATGCCCAGCGCGGTGGGGCCAGCAGGCGAGGCAGGAGAGCGGGACTTCAGGCAAAACTCCCACCTTTGAGGCCCTCTGTTCCCGTCTATGAAATGGGGGCATATTGAAGTGGTACTGTTTCCTGAGCTGTGGTTCGGCCTGGCGCCCAGTGGCACCTCTTGTTCTCTCATCATCCTCACCACCTTCCTCTCCCACCGCCAGGGCTGCTTTAGGAGCCGCTGCACAGATTGGGGTGGGGGTATCTCCTTCTCTGCCCTCTGCCCCCTGCCCCCTGCCGGGCCGCCTCAGGAAAACTGCCGGCTGCATGTAGAGCGAGGAAGGAGCCCTGCTTGGCCAGCCCCTGCCCGTGCTCTCCGGGAGGCGCCTTCCCTCGCTGGGCTTCGGCAGCATGTGTACTGCTCCTTCTGTCTGTAAGAGCAGCCTGGGGAGCCACCCTTCTCAGCCCGGCTGCAGGTTACAATCAAACGGGAGCTTTTGAAAACTATGAGAAGTAACCCAGCTCCGGCCAGGGAAACCAAACCTGGGCCTGGGGCTGGGCATCAGGAGTGTTGGACTTTCGCAGGTGATAGTGACAGACAGCAGGTGGAAGAGCTCTGGCCGGATCAAGGCTGGGCCGGCCACAGCCGCAGCAGCAGCATCTCGGAGCTTGTTAGAAATGCACGTTCTCACCCCCACCCCAGCCCTAAGAATCCTGGTGGAGCCCAGGGGTGTGTTCCTCACCAGCCCTGCCCGGAGATGCTGATGCCAGCCAAAGTTTGAGGGGCACCAAGAAACTTCTGGAGCCTCCTGCTCTGCGGCTCTGGTTAGAGAGAGGCTCTGCCACTGATGACAACTCCATCCTGGCTTTGGAGAATCAATTCCTCTGTGCCAGTATGTGATTCATCCATATTATGATCTGTAATAAAGAACCAGCCTTTATGTTCCGCTACTCCTGTGAGCGGTGAGCAAGAACTCTGATTGTCTGGCAGCGACTGACAAAGCATGTCGAGGAGACTGTAGGAGTGGAGTTGTCTGCAAGCTCCCCAGAGGTGGAGCTGTGACGTGGCCACACCCTGCGGCCCTGCCTGAGCCCAGGAGACTCGCTGTACCCCTGGCACTCTGGGCAACTGAGAGCTCGGGCTGGTGCTGGGCCCCAGGGTCCAGGGAAGGGCCTGGTCTGAGAAACGCCCAAGGCCCTGAGTGCAGATTTGGTCACGGTTTTGTCTGCTGTGAAGACAATGAAGGCCAGATGAACACACCATTCCAGCATGAGGAACGTTTTGCTCTGGGCTTTCTAGCCATTCCAGGGGCAGGTTTGCAGCGCTGCACCTATCAACCAAATCAGAGGAGGTAAAAGGTGCAGACGAGAAATCTGTATCACCCGCGGGTCCAGAACTCGCGTCGGGGAACCAGATTGTTTTGCAAGGGCTGTGGTCGTTGCAAGTCAGCATTGGGACTGAATTCTCCATGATCTTCTTTTGTATAGCCAAGATTGGTTTTTACCGTTTTGTTTCATTGGTTTTAAGTTTAGACTTTTTTATTAAAGTAGGCCCCTTAATTTTTTTTTTACTGACACATATGCTAGATTTATATAAATTTCCAAATGCAATCATACACTTTTTTTTTTTTCATACAGTCTTTTTTATCCCTTTCTTCTTTCCCTGGCTCCCACCTCCTCTCTCTCCACCCACGGTGGCCCTCCCCAAATGCATATACGAGAACTCCACCCATATGGTTACATTGTTAAAGCCGTTAAAGGAAAAGAAGCCTGTTGACACGTGGTGACTTAATGCTTCCAAATTCGGTATTTTTACAGCATGTTGCCCTTTTTTCTAAGGGCCAGTCATAAAATCTTGAATTGAGAGGCCCCAGTACAGTCTTCATTCTGCCTCTTGCTGGGACCGAATGGAAATGTTGAGACGAGAGCGGTAACTCAGAGCCCAGCTCTTCTGTGGGGCAGATGGGCTTCCTGAGGACAAAGGAAGTTCACTACAAGTGTGACCTGATTCTGTTGCAGACAGTAACACAGGGACATCCACTCAGATCTCTGTCCAGGCTCAGCTCGAGGGAAATGCCAAGAGAGGGCTTTGAACAGCCTCGCCAGAGCGTCCGCCATCTGCGCGGTGCAGGGAGCGGGCCACTGTGCCGCCCAGCCCCAGAGGACACATCTACACTCTGTTCCCCCTGGAGTGTGTCCCTGGAGCCAGGCAAGAGTTGGTCCAAGAGAAGTTCGGTCTGAATCCGTCAAAGTATCCGAAGCTTTTTGAAGAGACAGAGATGCCTTTTTCAGTCAACCAGGAGTCAGCCAACTTCTTCTGCACAGAGCCAGCGGCAGAGTGCAGGCTTCACGGGCAGGGCCGGCTCTGCAGCAGCCTCTCAGCTCTGCGGCTGCAGAATAAAAGCAGCCATATACAGGCGTGAATGGGTATGGCCGTGTTCTAGTAGAACTTCCTTTATGAAAACGAGCAGTGGGCCCGGCCGGTGTGGCTCAGTGGTTGGGCGTTCACCCAGGCACCAAGAGGTCACCAGTTCGATTCCCGGTCAGGGCACATGCCCAGGTTGTGGGCGTGATCCCCACTGGGGGGCCATGCAGGAGGTGGCCAGTCAAAGTTCTTTCTCATCGATGTTTCTATCTCTTTCTCCTTCTCCCTTCCTCTCTCTCTAAAAGCAATGAAGAAAACAAAATTAAAAATGAGCAGTGGGCCGTATTTGCAGTTGCTAATCCCTGATTCAACACAAAAGGAAGTACCCTGTTAACAGTAGCTGACATCTGTTGAACAGTCACTGTAAGCCAAGCACTGATAACCTAATGTGGTTGGTGTCCTTGTCACCCCCATTTTACAGATGAGGAAACTGGCTCAGGGGGTTAAGAAGCTTATCCCAGATCATATAGCTTGTTCTAAGATGCCAACTCAGATCTGGTGCCATAACCTGGTGAGTCCTCATTCCTGGGCACCTTGCTCTCCTCTCTCACCCAGTGAGGACAGGGCACTAGTAGCCTCCTAGCCTCAGAGAGGGAAGGGAGTGTGATGGCATCAATACGCACTGATGTAGCTTTTGAAGAGAAAGCTGAAAAATAAGGAAGTAAGAGAAGCTGAGGTGAGACTTGAGAGAGGGCCTTGCCTAATGTGAGGATTCTTTGGTACTTAGACTTTGTATGGTCAGGTCAGTGCTGTTTGTAAAATTTTAAATATTAGATCTCTCTTTTTTTTATCCTCACCTGAGGACATTTTCCCATTTTTTGTTCATATAGAGAGGGAGGGAGTGAGGGAGTGAGGGAAAGAGAGAGAGAGAGAGAGAGAGAGAGAAAAAAACATCGATGTGAAATGGACACATCAAGTGGTTGCCTCCCACATGACCCAACCAGGGCCAGGGACTGAGGTACATGCCCTTAGCGGGAACCGAACCCGGGTCTCTCTGGACTGCAGGCCAATGCTCTAACCACTGAGCCAAACTGGCCAGGGTTTAGATCCCTTTTTAATAGGTTATTTTAAATCACCTCTCCTTGATCCTGTATTGTGTATATGTGTGGGTATTTATTTACTTATTCACAGTTAGTCTCTCTCGCTATTGCATGCACCTTGAGGGCAGGATACTTATGTTTTGTCCATCCCCCATGCCTAAGATAGAACCTCACTCAGAGTATGCACTTAATGAATCTTTCTGCAAGTAGTATATGAAATGTAGTTTAAATCCATTCAGTGACAAACACTGGCCAGGCTTTGGGAATGGTACCAAAAGGAAATTAGACATGTTCTCTCCTCTTATTCTCAGAATCTTCCTACCATGTATCCATCAGTGTGATAATTAGTCCTGGGTCTAGTAGAGCTGAGGTGCAGTATCACATTTTCCCTCTAGATGTCACTGTCAGGCACATAAACAGAACCGCTAATTGTCAAAACCCAAGTAATGGTAACCAAATAGCTGCCATTTGTTGAGCATCTCCTCTGTACCAGACACTGTAACTAGATGCTCTCCATGTATCTCATTTTACTTTCATACCAACTCTGCAGCTTAGGGCTCTGTGGCCCATTTCAGAGGTGAAAATGAGCCTCGCAACGTTATGCAGCATGCCCAAGATCACATTTGTCAAGAGCTGGGATTAGAATGAGGTCTTCTAAACCCAAAACCCGTGTTCTTCCCTGGCACCATACTTAGAGATAATACATGAGCCTCCCTGCTCCCTGCGTTCTCCTGCCCCTTGACATTTTATAAATGAGAAATTTAGAATGAGAGAGGAAGTGATTGGCCCAGGATCATACAGGTAGCAAGAGGTGCAGCCAGGACTCCAATCCAAGTCCACTTAATCCCAAATCCTGTCTTTCCACTGCCACGTGCTACCTCAGACTTCATACTAGAGCCTTAAAATGGAAAGGCTTTATCACATTTATCAAAGGGAAGTCCTGGTGTTCATCTGTAAGGCCAGCTGTGCACCTGGGTGCCTTCCGATTCGGGCAGCAGCAGAAGAGGGGCTGTGTCCACCCTGAAGGGAGGTCTCCTCCCTTCACAGGTGACTCCCTGAGGATGGCCCCACCCCGTGTTTCTCAGCTCTTTCCCTTCAGTGCACCACTTCTTGTCCAGTGTAGACTGTGCAGTCCCAGCAGACCCACAGTTCTGTGTGCTGGAGTGTAAGGTGTTCCACACTCCCGTACCTCATGAGCTCTTGGGAAGAGACCAGGAGAAAATGGCACTGCTGAGCAAGTCCAGGGTCACTGGCTCCTGGAAGTAAGGCCACGGGAAGAGCAGTCAGCCTGTAGTCTCGTGGGAAAGCCGTGGCGGAGAAGATGGAATGTGGGGGTGCTGGCACTTACTGGTGGGGAAGCTTGGGGAGGGAGAAGGACTGAAGGCTAAGGCGAGCTGGACCGGAGGGTGCCCAGTGTCTGTGGCATCAGCATCCTCCGTCCATCCTGGTGGTCACTGCTCTGCGTCGGACCTCCTCCCTGCTCACCTGGACAACTGCCCTAGCTCCTAACCGGTCTCCTGCAGCAGACTCCCACCTTGGTTGGGCCCATCCCTCACTGCTGCAGATTACTCCCATCACCCCGGAGTTAAAGGTGCTCAAACCCCCGTGGACCCTCGTGAGGCCCCGTTACGTCCTGCAAGCCCTCCCGCTCAGCTGGCACTGTCTCCAGCCACTCCCGACTCACCCCATCACACCCAGCCGCACCCAGAGCCTCTCACAGGAAGAGTAGGGTGTTTCAGACGAGAGAACCAGCACCTGCAAAGGCCTGAAGGATGAAAACCACAGCTCAGCCTCAGAATAGGAAGGAGTTAAGCATCAGTGAAGTGTACATGTTTGGGAAGTGGTCAGAACAAGCTTGGGAAAGGCTTGCGTGTCAAGAAAAAGAGCTTGGCTGAATGTATCCTATGGGTGATGGGGAGTCACAGGAGCCCCCAGAACCAGGGGTGACATGACACAGTCCCTCCCCTCAGCTGCCATCCAGGAATGTCTCCCAGCTCTGTGATTTGTGGTGCCGTCTCCTCTGCCTGACCCCCACCCCACAACCTCCTCCCTCCGGGCCTCCAGCTCCTCCTCTGTGAGCCGCTTCCTGTCCTCCAGCACCCTCTCATAATCATCCCTGACAAGTCTGTCTCCTGCCAACCCCGGGGGCAGCGCCGGGATCTATCCATCTCTGTCGCCAGCGCCCCACATGGGGACGGGCGCTGAGTGAGTGCTCAGGGCATGTTCTCCTAGGGCATCATCCACCAGCCGGTGCTTGTTGAATACTTTTCCTCTGCTGGGCTCAGGCAGGTGCTAAGAATAGAGAGAGGAGCAAAAATCCAGCTGCACAGAGCTCACAACATAGTAGGATGACAGACATGAATCAGATGATCACACATACAGTGTGAAGTGGCTACTCAGGGACATCAGCTACGGGGGTGTCAGCAGAAAGGTGGGGGAAGACCTTCCAGGGCTCAGGCACAGCGTGAGCAAAGCGCCCTGGGTGAGCACCGCCCTGCCAGCCTGTCCTCCTAAGCTCCTCGGGCATTTCTTCCTTTTGCCCCAATTTCTCAGGGCTGGCAGGCAGTCACTTCGCTCCCCAGAGGGCCGGGGTTAGCTGGGTTTATGCAAAGCATTCGCCAGTCACTAGATGTTTCTGGAAAATCTCAAGGACGGGGCTTTGCCAGCCCCAGGTAAAGTGGCCTTGGTGGATTGGGTCTCTTCAGCAATAACTCAGAGATTTTTTTTTCCTGTTCTTTTCATGGTTTGGCTGCAGAGAGGCCCCTTGAGTTTCTAGTTCTCTTTTAAAAGTGGCTTTAATCATTAAAAGCCAGTCCTGGTGATATTTCATAGGTGTCTGCCCAAGTTTTGTTTATTTTTCTATAATCTTTTCTGGAACTACTTCATCACATTAGCTTTATGGGGGTGGGGTACATAAACATGCAGTGAGCGAACCGCAAGCTAGCTTTGCACTGACAGCATGTGTCCCCGGGCCACTCTCTTTCAGGGGGACAGAAAGCGGGGCGAGAATTTCACAGTGTAATAAAGCTATCACAGGCGGCAAAGAGGGATGGAAGTTATATTTCTTCTTTTTATATTCCTTCTTGGTTCAATCCATCAAACTCCCTACTGCATGTCAGGCCCGGCTAGGTCCTGAGGGTACACAAATAAATGTTTACTGAGGAAGGCAGATGCGTATGAAACTTAATATGATGTCAGCTCAGTTCTGTAAATAGTGGAGGGTATGGACTCTGAGATAGGAGGAACTTGGTTCAAATCTGGACTTCACCTCTTAGGAGCAATATTACACTGAGCGAGTTCACCCCACACAAGCCTCAGTTTCTTTGTCCATAAAATGGGAATAATAGTGTGTGTCTTTATATATGAGATGAGGTACGTAAAGCAGTCAACCCAGAGGCAGGCATGGAGTAAGTGTTCATTAAATGCTAGCTGTTCTTTCTGTTCTTTCTACTATTATCTACTCCTGATAAGTATGTGAACAGTGCTATGGTAGCCATTAATTCTGCTGTGGCAGTAAGAGGGGTCTTCATGGAGGAGGTGACAATAGACTTGGGTCTTTAGGAATTATTAGGAGTTTGCCAGACCAAAAGGAAAGAGTGTTTCAGACAAAAGAACTAGCCCCTAACAAGGAGTGGGAGGTGAAATCACAGCAGGGCCTCAGACTAGGCGTGGCCAGGCCAAGCTTGGGAAGGACCCGGAATGTCAAGCAAAGGAGCCTGGCTGATTTATCCTGCAGGTGATGGAGAGTCTCCAGGGGTTCCCACTCTGAAGGTGGCCCGACTCAGCCGTTCCCCTGAACCGGCCCTCAGCTGCTATCTGGGGAGCAGTCTCACACCCACTCTGCTCTTGCCTTCTCTGCAGATCATCAAGGACCAGAAACTGCTGGTGATCGTCGGGGGCATGCTGCTGATTGACCTGTGCATCCTCATTTGCTGGCAGGCCGTGGACCCCCTGAGAAGGACGGTGGAGAGGTACAGCATGGAGGTAAGCGCGGGCGCCAGCAGAGGGAGGCCTGCGGGAGGCCTCTCCCAGACACGTGGGGACAGAGCAGCCCACCTGCTCAGCTGGACTCGGCAGCCCAAGGTGCACTTCTTGAGAAGAAATCAGGTGGTCGCGGGGAAACCATCACAGTCCATAAGGGCCCACATTCTCTATCAGGAACACATGATTTCTGTTTCCTTCTATTTGAGACATACATTATTTCAGGAAGGCCAGATATAAGGTCTTCACTCCTGGGGGGGAGATTGTGAAAGAATTTGTCTAGGTATATGGATATATGCAGAATTAAAGAGAAACGCTGAGCCGCTTAAATAAATATACTTTCTATACATTGTAGAAATCTCCATTTATCGGACCTATCAGTCCAGAAATTACATTGTGGTTTTATTCTCTTCTTCAAAATAAATTCCTTAATGAGTGCTACTAGGGCATAAGCACGCTGAGAACTCCTCCGAGTTACCATACGATTTGCAAAGTGATAAACAGTAGATTTCTTTTCACATATTTGATATCAGAAATTTGTTGTTAAAATAAAGAACCTCACATAACAGTACTGTGAAACATACATGGGAGTTGTCTTGCATTCGGCCTTGTCCTTCAAAGCGATCTTCCTAGGATGCTCCAGATTAGGGAAGTTCAAGGTGAGGGAAGTGCATCTTTGTTGGTTCTCTCTGAGAACCGTTAAGCCCGCCTCTGCTGGAGAGAGCGGGCTGCGCGGGCCGTGCTCTGATTCCCTGCAGCAAATTCCACGGAGAAAACGGGATTTTTTTCCAGTTCTCCCCCTGCACTCTTAGGGAAATCTTTTTGTGGCTTTCGGTATGAATTCTTAAAATAACCTGGACAGCCCTGGCCGGTTTGGTGCAGCGGTAGGAGTGTCGGCCTGTGGTACTGAGAGACCCGGGTTCGGTTCCCGCTAAGGGCACGTACCTCGGTTGCAGTTTGTCCCCGGCCCTGGTTGGTCGTGCGGGTGGCAGCCACTCGATGTGTCCCTTCACATTGATGTTTCTCTCTCTCTCTCTCCCTCTCTCTCCCTCCCACTCTATCTGAACAAAAAATGGAAAAATGTCCTCGGGTGAGGATAAAAAATAATAATAATAAATAACCTGGACATTGTCATTCTGTGCATTGGGGACAGAAGTTTTTATCCTTCTGGACAAGAAAGTTTTCTAGCAGATGAGATGCCCAGTCGCGTTTGTCTGGAGACAGCCAGAGGGTGTACTCAGCCGAGTGAGAAATGACGCCATCAGACCGGTGGCTGAGGATGCCGCTTCTGACAGCGTGGATTTAGGAGGGAGATTCAGGGCTGTGTGCCTCCGTCTCATCGCCTTAAGTGTACATCCTGGGAGGAAGCAGAGCCAGCAGACCCAAACAGACCCAACACTGGCCTGCCCATGGATGAAGGGGACAGGAGCGCAGATGAGGTCACGTGGGTAGACAGGTTGTTTCCAGAAGGGAGGTGATATCTGGTCACCATTCATCTGCACAGGTGGCAAAGGAGCAGTCCCGCCCCTGAATCCACCCAGAGGGAGTCCCTCACCACCACCACGATTTGGAAATCCAGACAGGGTGTCAACACAAGGAAAAGCTGCCATTGGCTAACGGGGCCCCCAGGCTGTGGAGAGCCTGGGGTGATGATAATACAAGCAGTAATGCTAATAGTAGTAACAGTGATGGTGGTGACAGCTAGCTTTGTGTGTTATCTCACTGCATCCTCAGTAATGCTGTGGAACAGGTGCAATCCCGTGTTACTAATGAGGAAACCTAAACCCAGAGAGGTTGTATAACTTACCCAAGATCACCCAGCAGGTTGGTGGCAAGACCACTAACTACCCTCTCACCCGCTACCCTCCCTTTCCTTTCAACACATGACAGGGCTCTGTGTTTTTTAAAGGTTTTCATACATAGACCTTGGGTTGTTGGCCACAGATCTGTGTAGTGGGTAGGGCAGGAAAGTGTCTCCACATTCTGCAGATGAAGACTAAAATTACATTCATGGGCTGACTGAGGGCCCGGGATGTAGAAAGGGAAGAAAAGCCAGTCAAACAGAGCCCATGGAAGACCTGGAGCTGGACAGGTGGACAGAAACCAGACCTGGCCGGCGTGGTGCTGAGCCCAAGGGCCGGCGAGGAGCCGGGCGAGGCTGCCTCCATTCAATGTTAGTATTCACTAGGGGCTCCCCAGGTGTAGAGCTGGGGTCAGCCTGAGTCAGCATACTCCGCAGACGGGTCCAGGAAGCCTGTCCCCCTGGACCTGTTAAAGGAGATCAGCCCCGTGCAGTCCGATTCATACAAGTGATGGTTTGCTATCATCGTCATACCTTTCTTCCTTCCTCTCTGTGACAAGTAGTGCTGCTCTCAAGCTCCATGCACAGAACCCTAGCCCTTGCCAGACCTGCCAGGGCAGTGCTTCTCAAACTGAGGGGCTGCAGGGTGCCATGGAAATGCCCTTCTGTATAGAAGAGAAAGCAGCCTGGGAAGGGCCCCTGAGCCGGCTCTGGTTCAACCCAGATGCTATCTCTGTGTTCCCCTCCAGGTATCTGCTGGGATTTCTCTCTCAACCTTTTCTGGCCTGCTCCTCTTTTTCTCTTATTTTAGGGTTGCCCTGACACTCTGTTGCCATGGTAGCAGAACCCTTCTATTTGTCGACCTGTGGGCCTGTGGGTTTACTGTTGGTTTATTGTCGTTTTTCCACCAAACAGTGCTAAGCTGTCAGCTGTTTTCCGTCAGACCTCCCCTGTCAGACGCAGCGGTAGGTGAACAGCGTGCCCAGCGCTGTGCAGTGTCCTATATTCTCCTCCAGGGCAGGTTTTTCTAGGACCCCCAGGGAGAGAGAGGTAATCAGAGATCCTCGTGGTCTGTTCCTCTCCCGCCGCCTGCCTCAGACGCCTGAGATTGCTCTGCGTGCTCTGAACACCAGGATTCCAGTCACCGCCCTCACTCTGTTTCGTTTTCAAGCCTGTGCCTATGCTTCTCCTTTCTGGAACCTTCTCTGACAAGTCAGTGAACTTTAGTACCAGGCCCTGTGTTGCCACCATGGGACATGTCCCTGAGTCCCTTGGCTCCACCACATTTACAAGCTGCCCTCCCTGCTCCTGTCCCTAGCATCCTGACCGTCGGTGCTGAGGGCATCCCTGTCCCGCCCACCCCACCCGCTGGGCCTCCAGCTTCTCCAGGACAGGGCAGCGTCTGAGCACTCTCTCTCAGTGCCCAGCCAGCACCCGCACCCATCTTCCATCTGTCACGGGGAGGGCAGAGGTGAGCACAGCGGCCCAGGTCCTTGACTTCATGGTGCCACGCAGACAGATGAGCGTAGTTATTTGAGATCACATTGATTCTAATAAGTAAATAGGATGAAGGGTTTGAGAACAACAGAAGGACCCATGGAGGTGATTCTCCCCATGAGAGGACATGCAAGTGTCCTGGGGCTGAAAATTGGATTCTGAAGTCCCGCTGGAGGCATCCCAGCGCCAGCCTCATTCTCTGTCCTGTAATAAATATTTACTTAGCTTCTGCTATGTGCCCGGTATATTTTCTCTCAGTCTATATCTTGTCTTTTCATTCTCTTAACACAGAATTTTTCTTTATTTTAATAAAGTTCAACTTATGATTATTTCTTTCATGGATCGTGCTTATGGTGTTGCATCTAAAAATTTATTGCCAAACCCAAGGTCACCTAGATTTTCTCCTATTATCTTCTAGAAGTTTTTCAGCTTTGCATTTTACATTTAGGTCTCTAATCCATTTTGAGTTAATTTTTGTGAAAGGTGGAAGGTCAGTGTCTAGATTTATTTTAATGCACGTAAATGCCTAGTTGTTCCAGCACTGTTTGTCAAAAATACTTTCTCCATTGGATTGCCTGTGTGTCTTTGTCATCCATGAGTTGACTATATGTGCATGGGTCTCTTTATTCTGTTTCACTGGTCTACTTGTCTATTTTCTTTCACTAATACCCCACTGTCTTATTTACTCTAGTTTTATAGTAAGTCTTAAAGTTGAATAGTGTCAAAGTTTTCTGACTTTGTTCTTCAATATTGTGTTAGCTATTCTGGGCCTTTTGCCTCTTCATCTAAATTTTAGAATCAGTTTGTTGATATCCACAAAGTAACTTGCTTTTTGATTGGGATTGTGTTGCATCTTGATAGCTCAAGCTGGGAAGAACGGGCATCTTCACAATATTGAGTCTTCCTATCCATGAACATGGAATAGCCTTCCATTTATAGAGATCTGTTTTGACTTCTTTCATCAGAGTTTTGTCGATTTCCTCATATAGATATTATACATATTTTGTTAGGGTTATACCTAAGCAATTTTGGTTTTGGTGCTAATATAAATAGTATTGTGGTTTCAAGTTTAAATTGCAATTGCTCTTTTCTGGTCTATAGAAAAGCAATTTTTGTATATTAAGCTAGTGTTCTACAAACTTTATAATTGCTTATTAGTTCCAGGAGGGTTTTTTGTTGATTCTTTGGGACTTTCTACCTGGACAATCATCTGCAATTTTATTTCTTCCTTCCTAATTGGTGTACCTTTTATTTCCTTTCTTGTTTTTGTATTAGTGAGGCCTTCTTTCCAATTTTAGGGAAGACATCTAATTTCTCACTATTTAGCATGAAGTTGGTGCATCTTTTTTTTTTCTTAAAGATCACGTATAACAGTTCCACTGGCCAAAGCCAATGGTGCCTTTGGGGAGATGACAGAAAGGGCAGTTGATGATGCAAGCAGAGCCGGGTTGTTAGGGACCATGTGCGCTAAGCAGAGAAGTTAAAACTTCAAAATCAAAGACAATTAATCAGGGAGGTGACATGATCAGATTTTCCCTGGCTGCGGGGTGAGAACAGATGGAGGGCGAGGCTGGAGACCCAAAGATGGCTCAGAAGTGGTTTTTGCTATAATCCAGACAGGAACTGATGGTGACTTAAAGCAGGGCAGTAGCAACGGGAACAAAGAGCAGTAGGTGGATTTGAGAGATATCAGTAAACAGACGTGACAAGGCTTAGTGATGGATTGACTCCAAGGGGTGGGGCAGGGAGGCAGCAAGGACAATGCCCGATCTCTGGCTGGTTGGTGGATCACGGTCTCAGTGAGGCAGGGCGCAGAATGAGGAGCAGGTTTGGGAGGGAGCATGCGGGTTCGTTTCTGAGCAGAGGGGCTTGGAAGATTGGATGCAGGGTCCGAGAGCACAAGGGAGCAGTCTGTCCAGGAGATAGAGACATGGTGGGAGGGGCAGTTAGCACACCGAGGATGGGAGCTGCAGGAATGAGTGGTCACCCAGCGAGTGGTACAGTAAGAAGTGAAGATGTCCTGACTGGAGCCCTAGGAACCACTAAAAGTGATGGGAACAGGAGGAGAAGCCAGGGAAGGGGGCTTCAGAGTAGCAGCCAGGGAAGGGGGCTTCAGAGTAGCAGCCAGGGAAGGGGGCTTTAGAGTAGCAGTCAGGAAGGAAGGGCAGAGCCAGGAGAGAGAGCCATCCATGGGCGGGGGCATGGGAGAGAGCTGTCCATACATGGGGGGAAATTGAAGAAGGAAGGCGAGGTCTCCAGAGACAGATGCCCTAGACCAAGGGGAGGACGGACAGGTGCCCTCCTGTGACTAGCCCCCTGCTCCTGCTCGTGCTCCGTGTTCCTCACTGCACTTCAGCCTTTCCTGCCTCTGCTTTAGAGTCTGATGGCAGGATTGGCTGTTTCTGCACTTCCGATATAGCAGGTGTGGATAAGCCTGCCAAGTATGTTTAGAAGGTCTTAAAATGTAATTCGTATTACTGGGAACAGTTCTCCTCTTTTGAACACCTACTCTGCTTGTGGCGATGGTGAGTAGCTGTTGGGCATACAGGTCTAGAGTTCAGGGAGAGGTGGCGCTGGAGATGGACTTGGATGCAGTCAACATAGAGATGAGACAGAAAGCCGTGGATGAGAGCACCCGGGGGTGGGGGTGGAGAAATGGATGGAGAAGAGGAGAGGACCAAGGACACACCCTCAGCCACACTGGCCAGTGCCTGGAGATTAAGAATGTAGGAGGAAGGCAGCAGAGGAGACCTGTAGGGAGAGCCACAGAGATAAGAAGAAAATCCGATGAGTTTGGTTTCTAGGAAACCAACTGAAGAAAGTTTCAAAGAGCAAGTTTTGATGAAGTGTGTCAAATGCTGTTTTTAGATCAAGTGAGATGAAAACCAAGAATTGACCCTGTGTGTGTGTGCATATACACACACCCAGCTGGGGCTTTTTTTTTTTCTTTTAAGGAAAATAATTTGAGTTAATTTCCCCAAAACTGATGGTGTGAAGACAGCCTGTGCATCTAGGTGGAAGGGTGGTTGATTGTGTTCCCAGGCCTGCCTTCTATCCCAGGCCGCCACCTGCGCCTCCACTGGACCCTTCGGAAATGATTCTGAAACAGCAGACATGGAGACAGCACTCTCAGGGTCGCTGAACACTGACCACCCAGGAGAGCCCCAGGGCGGCCATGGAGGCGGCACCCTGAGGCCACCTGCACTCCCTGGAACCTTCCCCACCTGCCTCCCAGGCTGCAGAAGCCAAGGAACTGGTGCAGTGCAGCCCCCCGCGGAGCCCGCATGTGCCGTTCGCATACACAGATGGCGAAGGCGTCTCCACAGGCGGCCAGGCGGCCTCCATCAGGAGTTCCCTGCACTCCGGGTTCGGTGGCTTTCTGGCTGTCTTGGCCGCGATCGAGTTCAGGGACGTCTGGGACAGGAGCATTTCAAACTTCCCTCCGCGTCCTCGTACTGTTACCACCCTTTCTTGTGGGAGCAGTGGGGGATTGGGGAGCCATGGGCTACGCTTAGCTTTGCAACTGGTGGCTTATTTCACTTGTTTCTATGGAAACAGGTATTGAAGAGGCAACTACATAGAGTTTTTTAAATAAGTTTAACTATTATCTTTTACCTCCCTCTACAGTTGCTCTAAAAGATACTAAAGCAGACACTTTCTGTAAACATCTGGTATCCTCACAAAGCTTGTCCAAGTCCCATCTCACACTGTTCCTTTTTAAAAGAAGGGATATCAGAACGGCGAGGGTGAGCCATGTGCCAAAGGTCAGGGTCCACTCTGCTCTGGGGGCTGCTCATACGCAGCTGGTGGCCCGAGGCTTCGATGCTGAGGGTTACACTCCAAATGATGAGTCACCACTGCCAGCCCTGGACAGTGGGACAGGCCTTTGTCATTCATAGTCATCCACGGGGTCCTGGACGGCCAGGCTGAGGCCCCAGCCAGATGCAGACCACGTTCCAGGCAGGGTAGTGGGACTCAGCGAGGACCTCTGGTGGGCCTGTCAGCTGAGGGCCACCCCGGTGAGCCAGACCAACCCTTCTCAGGAAAAGGCTGCACCATCTGAAATGCTGATCATTTCGTTCTCCTGGTTAAAATGCTCCCCATCTGCCTTGGCCAGGTGGCTCAGTTGGTTGGAGTATCATCCCAAACACCAAAAGGTTGCGGGTTTGATCCCTGATCGAGGGACATGCGGGAGGCAACCGATCAATGTTTCTCACATTGATGTTTCTCTCTCTCCCTTCCTCTCTAAAATCAATAAAAACATATCCTCAGGTGAGAATTAATTTGATTTTTGATTTCCCTATCTGCTGGAGGAGGAAGCCCACACTCGGTGGCTCAGGAGGCCCTAGAGCATCCGGCCCCGTTTCCTTCCCCGCCTCATCTCCACCACCTTCCTCAGTCACGTGCTCGGCTGTCCTAGCTGTCGGCACTTGGCAGCATCGCGCTGTCCCTTCCTCCCTGCCTTTGTACGCACTGTCCTCGCCACCCAGAACATCCTCCTTCCCACCCACTAGGCCATCTTCATGGAAAAAATTCCTGCTTGACCTTCAAGAGGCAGCTCAGAATCTTCTCCAGGAGCCTTTGGACCAGCGGGCTGCCTTGGCTGCCCCTCGTCTGGTCACACCACTGGTAATCATCTGTCTGTACACCCGGGCCCCTCGGCCGTGACCTCCTCAGAGGCCAAGGCCATCTGAGTGTCCCCGGCACCCCCTGGCAGGGCCTGGCTCAGAGTAAGTGCTCGGTAAATATTTATTGAACAATTGTTCCCTCCACCTGGAACTCTCTCTCCATGCCACCATATGTCCAACCTCAACCCATCTGTCTGGGCCCGTTAAGCCGGATTCTCCAAGAAATGTCTTTGCCGAGTCACAGTTTAATTTAATCTTACACCCTCACCTTTTATCAAGGGCCCACGTGTGGGGCTCAAGCTGCCGACTGCAGAATGACTCAGTGTCTCCTATAAAGCACTGTTGTCCAGTCTGTGACTTAGTGCCCCTGAGATAAAGGGCCAGGGGAGGAGCCTACTGGGGTTCAGGAAAGGGGCCGCACTGTCCCCAGAACTGCCTCCTGCTTCCCTCCAGCAGGCCGTGGTCACCAAGGGAGCCACTCTGGTGTTCTTTTCAACCTTGGCTGCCGGGGAGATGGAGCCAAATTCAACACCTGGGCAATGGCCATCTTATCTCAGGTTCCTGAGGATTATCTCTTCTACCGATCATTTGTGTTTATTTCTCTAACTGTCCTGTGTGTTCGGGCTTTGCTGTGTGCTGCCTCAGGCCCTTTGGGAGAGGGAGCAAGATGTAAGCTCCAGATTAAGTTATTGAAATGAGATCGCCAGGTGAGATTTAATTGGAAGGGTACGCCAGAGAGGCGCTTTAAGGTCCCGGCTGGGCCCGGGCTGTGGGCAGCACTGGGGACCGTGCATGGCAGAAGGGCTCCGCCAGCCACCGCCGTGTTTCTGCAGTACCGCGTGTCAGAGGCATCTTAGTGTCGTGAGTGATTGATGTATTTCATGCTCCTTGTTGGCGTCCCTTGTGCCTTCAGGACGCACTTGGGCTCCGGAGGCCCCTCAGGACACAAAGCAAAAGAGACTGCACCACCGTGGTCACCAAGGGACAGCCCTGGAGTGGAAAAGTCTGGTCTCTGCCTGTCCGGAGTTCTCCAGGGGAGGGGCTGTTTCCTAGAAATTCTCAAGTGCACGGAGCAGACAGCTGGGAAACTGTCTGTGATCCTGGCATCTTCTGACCGCTGTGTGTCTTGGTGAAGCTATTCCAGTTCTTGAGCAAAGACAGCCTTTAAATTTTGATGGTTTTCCACCCATCCACATCAGCACAA
The DNA here is from genome assembly GCF_014108415.1 of Molossus molossus. Taxonomy (NCBI): domain Eukaryota; kingdom Metazoa; phylum Chordata; class Mammalia; order Chiroptera; family Molossidae; genus Molossus; species Molossus molossus. The sequence continues at coordinate 30,907,466 of NW_023425349.1, forward strand.
ACACAGGCCGTGGCACCCACAGAGACATCCCCTCTTTTCGCGGAGGGGGAGGGAATTCCAACCCAAGAACCTCTGTAAATGGTGTGTCAACCAGGTGCTCCTTCAGCCTTTCCAGGGCTGCTGTGCTCAGGCTTCCTCGAGGACCAAGTCTGACGGGCAAGACTAGGCCCACAGAGTGGGCTGTTACCAACAGCACCTCCTCCATGACATGTGGTTTGAAGTGTGAGTTACTGTGCTGAGGTGCTGGCCATCCTTTTCTAAAGTATGAGCTAGGATTGAGCTTGGATGTAATGTCCCACAGAGGGTGAAAAAGTGAGTGAGAACATGGATTAGTCAGGGTGTGCTAGGTTTTGCTGTGGTAACAACAAAAGAAGGGCAACTCAGCAGGGATGGGGAATGTCTGGCCCGCAGGTGTTATAAGGCCCATGAAATCAATACCAGCTAATATCACAACCTATCAAATTAGCCTGACCCAATGGAGCAGGCTAATTTTTAAGTTGATAATTTTGTATGGCCCATGAATGATGTTATAAATATCCAAATAGCCCTTGGCAGAAAAAAGGTTCCCCACCCCTGGATTACAACAATAAAGGTTCTTTGTTCATCATAACACTTGCCCATGGAGGGTCAGCTGTGGCTTGCCCCCTAAGCAGGCTAACTCCAGGACATAGCTGGTGGGGCACCTTTTGGGGCAGTTTTTGTGGCACCAGGAAAGAGTACATGGCAGAATGTGCCCTGACTTTTAAAGTGTCCACTCCAAAGTGTCACATGTCACTTCCACTCATATTTCATTGGCCAGAACATGTTAAGTCTCCATGCATGAGTTTGGTGGGGGCAGGGAAGAACAGTCCTACGATATACCCAGAAGAGAGAGAAGCAGATATTGATGTCCAGCCATGATGACCACTTTGGTCAAGTCCATCCAACTTCCTATCACTGTCACAAACACTGCCCCATCCACTAGAAAGTGAGCTTCATGAGAACACAGGAAGAGGGGCGGTTGCATTTTATTTACTGTTGTATCCCCAGCACCTGGAAAAGAGCCTGCCACATAGCACATACTCAATACATAATATTGGTTGACTAGTTGAATGACTCCAGCCTTAGAGTCATCTTATGGGGTATTCTCTGAGAAGTTCTGCCCTAGTCCTGCAGACCCTACTGCCAAATCCTATCCTAATCCATCACTCCTTCCCGTCTCCACTGCTACCCCTGAGGTCCAAAGCACCACCATGTCATCACTGGTATCCAGAAAGGGGCGCTATGAGCTACAGCGACAGTTGGCACACAATGGACTAGAGGGGGGCTGAGGGTAAACAGCCACCTTCATTGTTTAAGCCACTGGGTTATTGCTTATTGTTGTTGTTACAAATTGTAACTGTCTAAGCAGGCTCTCTGCTCCCACTCATTGCCTCTCCCCAGCCATTCTCACACGGCAGAGGAATCTTTTTTTTTAGATATAATTCACATGCCATAAAATTCACAGTTTTAAAATGAACAATACAATGGTTTTTAGTGCATTCATAAAATTGTGCAGCCATCCACACTAATTCCATAAAATTTGTATCACCCCGAAAGGAAACCCTGTTCCTTCTACCCGTGAATCCCCATTACCCCTTTCCTCCAGCCCCTGGCAACTACAAATCTATTTGTGGAAATGCCTACTCTGGACATTTCCTGTCAACAGATTCTTACAGTATGTGGGGCTTTTTTATGCCTGGCTTCTTTCACTTAGCATAGTGTTTTTAAAGTTCTTCCATGTTGTAGCCTGTGTCAGTACTCCATTCCTTTTCGTGGCTGAGTAATATTCCTTTGTATTGATATACCACATTTTGTTTCTCCATTCATCAGTTGATGGATATTTGGGTTGTTTTCACTTTTTGAATTCCACTACTATTAATAATGCTGTTATGAACATTCATATGTATATGTTTTTGTGGGAATATATGTTTCCATTCTCTTGGTTATATACATAGGTATAGAATTGCCTGTTTCTGTGGCAACTCTGTTTAACATTTTTAGGAACTACCAGACAGTGCCACAGTGGTTGCACCATTTTGCATTCCCACCAGCAATGTATGAGGGTTCCAGTGACTCCACATGATCACCAACATTTGTTATTGATCTGCCTTTTTGACCATAGCCATCCTATCAGATGTGAGGAGGTGTCTCACTGTGGTTTTGATGAGAGTGACTATCAAAGGACTAGTGATGTGGATCATCTTGTCATGTTTTTATTGGCCATTTGCACAGGAGAAATGTCGTTTCAAGTCCTTTGCCTGTTTTTAATTGAATTGTTGTTGAGTTATGAGAGTTCTTTATATATTCTGGATACTAGACCCTTGTCAGATACATGATTGGCAAACATTTTTCTCCCATTCTGAGTTGTCTTTTCACTTCCCCACCAGTATCCTGTGACACACATAAAAAGTAATGTTGATGAAGTTCGATTTATCTGTGTTTTCTTTCGTTGTATGTGCTTTAGGTACCCCAGTTAAGTAACCATTACCTGACTCAGGTTATAAAGATTCATAACACTTGGGTTTCCTTCTGAGTTCGACAATACTGCTCTTATATTTAGGTGTTTGGTACATTTTTAGTTAATTTTTGTATATGGTGTAAGGGAGTGGTACAAATTAGTTCCTTTGCATGTGGATATCTAGTTGCCCAAGCACCTTATTGGAAAGAATGTTCTTTCCTCATTGACTACTCTTCAAATGCCTATTGACAATCAGTTGAGCATTGATGTGTGGTTCTTTCTGGCCTCCTGACTCTGCTCCATCCATCTACATGCCTATCGTTAGGCTAGCACCACACTGCCTTGCTGACTGGCACTATGCTAAGCTTCGAGACTGGGAAGTGTGAGTCCTCCAACTTAGTTCTTTTTCAATATTGTTCTGGCTATTTAGAGTCCCTTGAGATTCCAAATGAATTACAGGATCTGTTTTTCCATGTCAGCAAAAGAGGCATCAGGATTTTCATAGAGGTTGCACTGATGTATACACTCAGGGAGAATTGCTATGTTAACTCAATATTAACAAGTCCTAACTGGCCTCTGCCATTCCGTCTCACCTCGCCCTGCTTCTTCATCACATCCTTCGTCCCTCTGCTCTTGCCTGTGTTCTGTCTTCCTCCGCTAGAACGTGAACTCCATGAAATAGGGGCCTGTCTCTCCTGCTCAGTGCTTCGACCCCACAGCCTCCCATAGGTCTGGCAGGCACATAGTAGGTACTCAATATACGTTGTTTGAATAGACAAGTAAATGATGAGCAAAGGAATGCATGAATGAATGGATGAGTGAACGAATGACCAAGCTTCCACGTCATGACTCTTGTCAGCATTGACTACCTGCTCAGGTGGTACAGTTGCCCAGTAGCTGGTTTAAATTATAGGATGAGTATGTTGAGTCTGAAAAGAAAATTAAGTAATATTTTAAATAGAGGAAGATTTTTCAATAATTTGAAAGATAATTTAGAGTTGTGGTTCTCAATCCTGGCTACATCACCCAGAAGAGATATTTTTGAAAATACTGGTACTCAGGTCACACACACACACACACACACACACACACACACACACACTCTAATTTAATTGGTTTGGAAATTGGGATTTTTTAGAGGTTGCCATGGGTTCAAGTGTGCAGCCAGGGTTGAACTTTCTGGACCAGACCTTCACCAATCTCCAGGGAGGGCCCAGGACTGCACTTTAGATACCAAAGTTAGAAACAGACTCGGGGCAATATATTGAAGGCTAAAGGGTAAGGGAAGAAAAGCCTGAATCCAGGAAACCTGAAGTCCTACCAACCCTCAGCCCAGCCCCGCTGGAGAACATGATGGGGACCAGTGACATCAACTCAGAGAGAGGCCCACCCGGGAAGGTTCACGTGTGCAGACCCCACAGAGCTGAATGAGCCCCCTGGTCTCGCATTTTTCTGAAAACCCTTAAATCATCCTTGGAATCATTGTTTGCCCGGTGGAAGACAGAGCGAGGAATCGGAAGAAGGAAACGCTACAAGACGTCTGTCTCTCAGCACCGTTCGTTGAAGGTGAGAGGCAGAGGGTGAGCGAGTTGCAGCCCAGAGCTTTAGGCGGGTTGACACACCCACCTGAGTTGCAGGAAGCCACCAACCACAGAAACCACGAGGGGCCGGGGCACCCACAGGGGCTCTGAGATGGAACAGCCAGCCACGTGGGGGGTGTTGATTATTTTCTGCTGTTGGAATTTCTCTGTAAAGTGACAGTGGATTAAACTCCAAATACTGAGTCATTTTCACCTTCACATAGGATGGAATACTTAATATGACCCAGAGATGCTTAGTTCAGTTCAGAGACACGGACACAGCCTGTGGGCCCTTCCTAAGAGCACAGGAGACAGCAGTCATCTCTGGGGCTGCCCAGTTCTCGGTCCCAGCCCACCGCTCCCTTGCCCTTCTCCAGACTGGGACCCTAACCCCTTGGGCACAGGTACTCAACACCTGGCAAACACGTACTGCAATAATAAGAGTGCCTCACATTTCTGCAGCATGCACAGTTTGCCAAGCACCTTGACATCCCCACTGTAGAGAGGAGGAAACTAAGGCTGGAGGTGAGCTGACAGGCCCACGATGACCTCGCTGCACATCGGAACTGTTCCCAGCCAGGCCACGCGGTGTTAGGTAGCTGGGGATCGATTCATGCTTCCTGCTTCTTTCCACATCAGTTCTGAGTTTTACTTGGGTTTGTTTTAGAGAAACATTCTCTTCATTGATGCTTTCAAAGTCATTAACCTCCATTAAGTGTAGTGTTCCCTTATAAATGTTTAAACCTCTTTCACATCTGTGATTATCTGGTTGGTATTGCATAAGAGGGAAGCACCTACGAGCAAATATTCAAACCCAGCAAATATCTGAGAGCACTGTGCCTGGTCCAGCCTCATCCTCAGGAGCAGGTCTGCTCAGCTTTCATCCAGGATTTCAATGAAGCCGTGTGGTCTTGATAATAATAATAGCAATAGCTGTTGTTGAGGCGTGCTCTGTGCTGGACACCGTTCCATGTGCCTTACCTGCTCAGCTCAGTCCTCACAAGCCCATGACGCAGTCACCATTGTTACCCTCAGCCTATAGATGAGGAAACTGAGGCACATAGGGGTTAAATGACATGCCCACAATCACACAGTAGAGAAATAGGTAGCATTTAGCCCAAAGGGGTCAAGCAAATGGACTCCAGACTTAAGCTCGACTTCGGATCCCAGCTCAGCCACTGGCTATGTGAAGTCAGGGAAGTATAGCAGGTTGAATTGTGAGCCCTCAAAAGCTATGTCCACATCCTTATCCCTGGAACGTGTGTCTGCAATCTTCTACAGAAAAAGGGTCCTTGCAGATGTAATTAAAGATCTTAAGACGGCATCATCCTTATAAGAAACAGAAGTAGAGAAGACACAGACACAGAGGAGAGGGTCGTGTGAAGAGGGACACAGAGATGAGCGTGATGCAGCCACACGCCAAGGAGTGCCTGGATCCCCCAGCAGCTGGACGAGGCACCGGATTCCCCCTTGGAGCCTTCAGAGGGAGCACAGCCCTGTGACACCTTGATTTCGGACTTCTGGCTTCCGGAACTTTTTGCACAAATACATTTCCATTGTTTTCAGACAACCAGTTTGAGGACATTTTTATAGCAACCCTAGAAAACTAATACAGTGAGTGACTTTGCTTCTGAGGGTCAGTTTCTTTATCCATATTATGGGTCTAGACATTAATATGGGGCTCTGGGGAGGATTAGAAGGGGCAGTGCCTGTAAAAGGCTCACCCTGTGCCCAGCATGTCAAGGGTGCTTCATGAGTGTTAGCTATTTTATGGAGCATCGTTTATCATCTGGCCCTTGGCCGCCCTGCTTCTGAGCTGTCTCAGAGCTGGTCCCTCATCTTGCTCTTTTCCTGTGTCTGACTCCTTGTCAATGGGCCCCCTGAGACCAGCCCAGCACAGCCCTGGCTCAGCAATCCCAAAGGAATCGAATCTGCAAACAGACACAAGCTGCGTGCCCCCCTCCTCTGAGCCACTGTCTCCAGAGCTGCCGAAGCCAGATTGTGAACATCCACCGTGGTGTTTAACATTTCACGCAAGTCAGCTTCTTACATGAGTCGGACACAGAAGGCTTGGAGAATTAAACCAAGAGCGGCTGGAGTGAGTCCTGCCAACAGGTATGGGTGATTTTCCTGCGTCGCTCATCTCTTCCTTCCTTATCTGTGTCTCACAGCAGACAGGAAGCTGGCTGACAAGAGATTGTGTGTTTATACCAATTATTAAAAATATATGGCAGGCCTCTGGAAATGCATTTCCATGCCAAGGAAATGGAAATGCACTATGAGCCTTGGGAGAATGATGGGGTGGCCATAAACACTGCGATCTAAAGTTTTGATCCATATTCTGCCACCTCCTAGCTATGTGACCTTGGGTGAGTGACTCACCCTCTCTGAGCCCCAGTGCTCATGAGAAAAAATCCATCCCTCCCTCACAGGCTTACCATGAGCATTAACTGGGACCACACGTTCAAGTGCCTAGCACTAATCATATATATGGCCTTTTAGTGTCTGGCACTTTCGCCGAACATGATTTCGTTTATGAAATGTCCAAAATAGGTAAAGCCATAGAGACGAAGTAGATTGGGGCTGTGGAGGGGAATAGGAGTGACCGGTAGGGGATGATGAAAATAATGTGGTATTAGATAGTGGTGATGGTTGAACAACATTGGAAATATACTAAGAACCACTGATTGTATACTTTAAAGTAGTTAAAATGGTGAATTGTATCTCAATTTTAAAAACAACAACAGGAAAGGGTACATGGGGCATGCCAGGTACAGGGCAGGCATTCCAGAAAGGGTAGGAAGCAGGAGAAACGCAAGCGTCCCATGCACCTGCTCATAATGCGTTGTATTCTCCTGCTGTCCACAGCTTTAGGGGGCTACACGATTGTCAGCCCTAATCCCAACACTGTTCGTGAGGATGATTTTGGTTACAAGTAATTCAAACTGGAGCACACAGTAAAGGGAATGCATTGGCATTCTGTAAAGGTCCAGAGGTTATATGGACTTCAGGCACAGTTTGATCAGGGATTAGTTCCTTTGTCTCTGTCTTCCTCCATATATGACATATGTCATCACACTGGCTTCCCGTATATTATGGAGATATGAAAAGAAAGATGCATTTCATCTAGAAGGACCATAGAATGTTCTTTGGACAACAGAGAATTTTAGCTGAGCTTTTTTAAAATCTTTATTGTTATTAGTATTACAGATGTTCCCCATTTTTCCCCCACTGCTCCCTTCCTCCCAGTTCCCGCTCTGTCCCAAGCCTTCACCACTCTATTGTCTGTGTCCATGGGCAATGCATATATGCATATAAATTCTTTGGTTAACCTCTTCCCGCCTTCCCTCCCCGCTTCTCTCTGAGCTTCGTCAGCCTGATCCATGTTTCCATGCCTCTGTTTCTATTTTGTTCATCAGTTTATTTTGTTCATTAGATTCTACATATAAGTGACATCATGTGATATTTGTCTTTCTCTGACTGGCTTACTTCTCTTAGCATAATACTCTCCAGGTCCCTCCATGTCATCTCAAAGGATAAGAGATCTTTCTTTCTTACAGCTGCATAGTGTTCCATTGTGTAAATATACCACAGGTTTTTTTATCCACTCATCTACTGATGGACACTTGGACTGGTTTCCAGATCTTAGCCATTGTGAATAACACTGTTATGAACATGGGGGTGCATATATTCTTTCTGATTGGTGTTTTGGGATTCTTAGGATTTATTCCTAGAAGTGGGATCACTAGGTCAAACAGCAGTTAGCTGAGCTTTAAATGATGAGCAAAACCTCAAGGAGAAGGTATCGGAGGCAATGGCATTCCAAGTTGATGAAAATTCTTGAGCAGGAAAGTATAGACTATGTGTGGGAAGAGTTCAGGAATTAGTAGAATGTGGCTACTTGTGGGTAGAGAGTAGGTACAGGGCTGGAGGGAGCTGGAATTTCAGCAGCCGAACAACATGGTGAGCTCTTCACCGAAGTTCACCATGGTTATGAGATACAGTCGTCTCTCGTTTATTGTTGTTAATCCGTTCCAGACTCTAGCAGTTGCACCTGGCGTTGAAGGATTCCTGGGGTGCTCGAATACATAGGCCTACAGTCCATATGTACAGTAATTTTAATTTTAACTGTAATACAGGGGGTGTATAATTGACTCAGACAGCCGAGCATACACTGTATCATTTTCACTATCTCAATCAACTGTTTAATGAATATATTTGAAAAATCCACGACAGAGTGAAGCCACGAAAGTCGAGGCACGTAGTGGCGAGGGACGACTATATATAAAGAATCCTACTTCGCTGAAACTCATTTATCGCGGTAGGATCTGGAATTGATTAACCACGATAATCGAGGGCCGACTGTAATATTATGGCATCGTTGTTACTATTCTTGATGATATTGTGGTTATGTAGGACTACACATTCATTCATGCTGAAGTGTCTTGGCATCTGAGGTTTACTTTCACATGGTTTGGGGAGGAGTGTATGTGTGTGTGTGTGTGCACGTGTGCGTGGAAAGAGAGAGAACAGATACGGCAAAATGTTAGCAACTGTTGACTCCTGGAGAAAAGTGCCCAAGTATTCACTGTACTATTCAGATTTGCTGTTTGAAAATAAATATTTTCATAAATGTTTGAGAAAGGAAAAAAGTCAGGGTGGGAAGACAGACCCCTCGGGGAGGAACAGGTGGGGAGATGGTGTGAGGGCCAGAGCGCGTGGGCTAAGTGGCGGAGCTAAGTGTCCTGCTGGTGAGACGGGCAGAGGCCCGAGGCCCAGGGCTCAGGGCAAGTGGGCGTGCTGATGAGGGAGGCACAGTAGCCCCAAGACTCTGAGCTTCCACCTGAGGCCTAAGAGGACCTTGGCTCCAGGAACAGAGCTGGAAGGTGGCCAAGGAGGAGCAGGAAGAGAAGAAGCCTTGTAGGAGGGTCATTTTTGCCTTGTCAGCAATCACTTGTCTGTGTAACTAGTGTTGACTCAGAATTTCAGAACTTGATATGAATTAAGAAATCGCCCAAACAGATCCCTCATTTCTCTGATGGGGAAACTGAGGAACAGACTCAACCCAAATCCCAGAGCACGTGTTTCACCTTCCTGCCCTTCCTCGAAACACCCCAGGAACCAGACAAGGAGAAGCAGCATGAGGGAGCATGAGTTTGTCTGTCTTTCTTAATGAAAACTTCGAAACATTTTCCGAACTTAGGTGTTATCGGGGAGCTTTCTCTTGGGTGGTTGGCCATGGGGGGATAATAGTGGTCCCAGCTGACCCTGTCGGAGCCATTCACTCGGGCCAAGCACTGGTCTGTGGACTTTACATATATCTGTCCGGTCAGTCCTCAAAACTATGAAGAGGTCCTATGTTTAGACCCATTTTACAGATGGCAACAATGAGGTTAAAGTGTTGCTGCAGGTCCCATCATTTGTGAGTGGCAGAGTTGGGACCGGAGCTCACCTGGTACGGGTCTCCCATCCCAGTCTGAGCGCCTCCCCACGTTCTCGGTTCTGGCGGACTGATTGCTTGAGCCGATTCTTTTGCCAGGGAGAAGTTTAACAGCAATTTCTGGCCCCAGCCTCATGGGTATTTTTGCAGTAAGTCAAGGCCTATTTATTACTCATAGAATATTTTGGGGGTCTGTGATAAAAAAAAAATGCAAAACTTCATTTCACATCCCTGCTACCCTGCTCATTTTTTAAATAACCCTCTCTTATCAGCCTCCTGGCAGCTTTTGCGTTTCCTGTGCATGTTAATTACTTTATTAATTATGTTGATATCTTTGGTTCTGCCCAGCATATCTTGGTGCTTTTTGTTTCCAATGTGCACCCATTCTGCCTTGTTCCTTGGCATGTGCATGCCCCGTTTCTGTTTCTAAAAGGGATTCTGTGAGCCTCGGTAAACACATGGCTTTCAATTAGTCATGCAATCATCATCCCATTTTCCTCTCAGCCACGGCACTAACAGTGTTTTTAACATTCCCCTGAACAGAGGCGCATTGTGTGCAGTTTCTGACATTGTTCCTCAAGCCTGTTTTCTCTTCAGGTTACAGCTGAGATCCCCACAGCCTAGGACTGAGGGAGGGGATGATGAACAGGAGATGTAAGGGCAGGGCAGGAATTGAAGCCTGGGGTCGACAGATAGGGCTTTGTGAGATGAGACTAGAGGTTGACCTGGGACTAACTCTTGGGAGGGCTTGAATGTTAAGCTGGGAATTTTAGACTTTATCCTAAAAGCCAACGTCTTTCCAAAGTATATGACATAAATATTTACCCCATTAGCTGTCCCAAAATAAAAGGGGGTGGAAGGCTTTCATGATCCACAAGTTTAAGAAATCCCAGAAATTACACAACTGCCTCTTGAGCTTTAGCAAGTTAAAGGCTCTGAAAAGTCCTGCAGTTTAATATTTTAACTAACAATTTTAATTAGCATTTTCAAAACTTCTTTGGCCATGGAACCCTGTCTCACAGTGCATGTTCGCATCGACACACTCTGAGGGCTGTAACCTAGAACGTGCTGCTGGGGGTACAAGGAGCCCCGGCCGGTTTGAGCAGGAGCCCAGACTGCTTTAGTAGCAGTGGCCGCGGCGCAGTCCGCGTGGGGATGCCCTAAACAGGGGAGACGAGGCAGGCCCTGCACAGTTCAAGCAAAACCAAATGAGGATTTAAACCAAAGTTTCAAGTATTTCAGTGTTTTCTTTTGATATTATTTCAAGCTGCACTGTTGTTTTAAAATTGGAAAATCAGTATTGCTATAATCAATCAGAACACAAGGATTTCACTCAGGCATAACATCCGAATGAGAAAAGCAATCTGTGCGATCTTCCATCTTCAGAGGCGGCGTCTAGCCCAACGGGGTGTTGGAACACAATAGCCATTTGTTTCTGCAAATCACCAGAGTTCATCGAGGCTTTCCAGTCCCACAGACCCAGAGTCAGGTCCGAGGCCCACACCTTATTATCTCTGTGACCCTGGGCAAACAGCTTCACTTCTCTGTGGCTTCGTTTTTCCCTACAGTAAAGAGAAAGAATAATCTTTTTCTCACAGCTTCAAGGATGGCATGAGGTGACATGGACAAAGTCCTTAGCACAGTGCCCGACGTGATAATATGAAAACAAATGGAATTGCCCTTCTATATTCATCAGGATGGGCTGGACCAAGCTGTAGTAATAAAGAACCCCTAAAGCTCAGCAACAAAATGCATGAAAGGTCTGTTTCTCTCTCAAACAAAGTCCACTTTTAAATCCAGGAGGCCTCCAGGGGAACCATCTTCAGGGATCCGAGCCTGGACATGAGGCACCACACAGATCTCTTGACAGCTCTTCCAGGCTTAGCCCACAGGGTCAAACAGCACTTCCTCCCATCGCCCACTGGCCAGAACCAGTCAGATGACCCCTAACTGTGGTGAGCAAATGGGATGTCAGGGAAGCACCAACCTCTGCCACTCCTTCATTCCCTGAGCCTCAGTTTCCCCATCTGTAAAATAGGGCTGATACTTCTGTCCTACCTTGCGTGGGATTGTTATGGGGGCACGTGTGGTTATATATGTGGAAAATGCTAAAGTGAACGTTAGAGGCGATTACATGCTTATTTTTTGCTGTGCCAAAGCCATGTCACAACTTTGGTTCATAGGAAAAACATTCAACCTCAGTTCTCCTTAAATCTGCATTCCTGTTCTTTTTATTTTTTTAAGGTTTTTTATTGATTTTAAGAGAAAGAGGAAGGAGAGAGAAAGAGAGAGAGAAACATGTATGTGATGAGAGTGAAACATCTATCAGCTGCCTCCTGCACACCCCCTACCAGGGATCCAGCCCACAATCCGGGCATAGGCCCTGACCAGGAATCGAGCCAGTGACCTTTCGGTGCACAGGACAATACCCAACCAACTGAGCCACCTGGCCAGGGCTCTACAGTTCCTGTTCTTATTCTCCCACCCTGTCTTATTTCTGGATTGCCCACTTCTCCTCTCTAATTTGGGTCTTTAAAAAAAAAAATTTGATGAGACCATTAAGGCCACCCACCAGTAGCCCTTGGTGGCCTATTTTTGGATTGCACACTTAAGCACATCCTGTGTGGAAAAGGAGGCCCTGAAATGTCATGAGGGGTGACAGGACCACCAGTGCATTTTTCCTGGACCATGGAAAGAACTCTCAGGGGCTCTGCATCACAGGATACATAGTTCCTTAGATCCCCAAGGGACATGAGATGCACACACATGTGTGTGAGTGTGTGTGTACATGACTTTGCATGTGAGTGTGTATGTGACTGTGTGTGTGTGTGTGTGAGACTGTGTATGTGTGTGGCTGTGTGTGTGTGTGGCTGTGTGCGTGTGGCTCTGTGTGTGTGTGTGTGTGTGTGTGAGTGTGTGTCCCCCATGCATCAGTATTCTCTTACATGTGGACAGCAACCATGTGGACCGCCAAGCTCCATGATGTAGTTTTGCTGCCAAATAACCAATGCAAGTTCAGGAGACAGTCCCAGGTGCATAAGGCTCCAGGCACAGGGAGGGGACATAAGTCTTACCCTGCCCAGGTCCCCTTGGAGACTTGTAGTTTCAGATGGGCCCCAGACCCTGTGGAGATAGTGACAAGATGAAGTGTGCCCAGGGTGGGGAAAGAATAGGAGCTGTGCCATGTAAGAAGGATTGATGTCAACCAGCAACAAGAAGGTTCAAAGTGGCACAATCACTGTCTCTAAGCTTCAAAGGGGCTGTCCTGGGGCCAAGAGGAGCCACGACCTGCAGGGCCCCAGAAGACAGAGCTGGGACCCATGGAGGAGGTTCTGGTGATACAGATTTCAGCTTAGAATGAGGAAGAACAGGGGAGGTGGGGGAGGGATGAACCACAGAACTTATACGCATGTATGCATGAACAGTGGACATGGACAACAATCTGGGGAAGGGGCAGGGAGGGGAGTGGGAGGGGGGAATCAGTGGGGGGAAAAGGAGAATCATCTGTAACAAAAATTAATCAATAAAAAAAAAAAAAAAAAGAATGAGGAAGAACATTCACATTTTAGTCTGACCGATCCCAAAATGAACTGGGCTTCCTTAGGAGGTAGTAAGTGTCTCATCATTAGAGGTATGCAAAGAAAGGCTGGACAACCTCTTGGCAGGGAAGCACACTAAGGAAGGGAAGTGAAAGATGATGCTTGAATGAATCTCTTCAAGCCCTAAAGTTCTGTGATCGCACAAAATAGAATAATTGAATAGTGTGACCTCAAAAGATATATTTATATTTATACAGATTTACATATTTGTTGTTAATGGGTGTGTTCGATGAGTTGAGAACAGTTTCGAGGTTATAATGAATTGGAGCCTCATGTTCACGCTGGAAACTCCAACATCGGTGCAGGGAAGAAAGCATTGGCAGGGCACAAGGAAACTAGCCCAGAAAAATGAGCCCGGCTGCAGAGCGAGGGGGCATGCATGCTCTCCCGGGCCTGTGGCTGCCCGGGGAGTCCTGCTCGCGGCCAGCAGCGACAGCGACACCAATTACAGCATCCAATTTTGGAACCGTCTTTGCAGCACTGCACTTTTGGGGCTCCCAACTCACTTGCCTCCCTGAATGACAACAGGCAAATGAAATGGATGTTTTGTTCTTGAGCGCTTTACTGCAGGCATGAGCGTCTGGGCGATGTAGCCTTTTGTCTTCCGGGCTCTTGCTGGACGCTCAGAACAACCCTCAAAGCAGGTGACACCAGCATTTCTCCGAGGAGAACCTGGGGCTCAGACCTGGGTCAGAGCCCTGGTCCAGAGGCAAGGCCCCTGGCTGTCGGTTACACCAGAGCACTGCGCTGTTGTCCTGCTGCCTTTAGCCAAGGGCAAACTGGAACCTGAGCTGCAGCAGGGAACACGAGAGGGAACACTTGAGGCTCGTCCAGGCAGCCAGCTTCCTTTCTCCTTGCTGAGCAGGGACTCCCAGAATTAGCCCACGTTCCAGGGAGGAGCACGAACAATGGAAAGGGCCCTGGGCTGGGAGTCAGGACACTGGGCTCACGTGCCAGGTCCTCAGGTTTCTTGCTGTGTGACCTTGGGTGATTACAGCCTATTCCGGGGCTGTACCCTCTGTGAGAAATGGAAACGGGACCGGTGGCCCTCCTGAAGTCCTTGACATTGAAAACCATAAGACCGAGGCAGGCGCACAGCAGTGGTGGACTGTAGTCCCTCTGTCCAGGATCCCACACGCTCCAGCTTCCTGACTCACAGCCTCTCCGCTGTCACCCTAGTTCTGTCACCTCCCATGTCACCAGGCTGGGCTTGGGCTTGACAGCAGGGAGTCTCTGTGAGCCACCAGCCAGGCCGTGCACTGAGCTAGCAGCAGACCCCACGAGAGGATGAGAGACAGGCCAGGCTGAGAAGGGCCAGCGCAGCTGCCTGGGACCTGGACTGGGAGGCCCAGAGCTGGGTAGTTCTGGATTGGGGGTGTAAAGCCATGGTTAGGGGAGTTAGGCAGACCTGGGTTCCAGTTCCAGGTCTGTGTTAGAGCCCACTCCTGTGGCGATTATTCGGATGAAACGGGACAGTGTGTGTGGCACATTTAGCCAGAACCTGGCTTACAGTGAGCAGTGTGGGGTGAGGGGCAGAGGAAGAGCAGTTGGTGGGAGGGACGTGGGAGTGCTGAGGGAGGAGGGAGACCTGGAGATCAGTGGACCGCCCCGGGGGAAGGGGGAGAGGCAGGAAGCACTGGGGCCCCAGAGGGCTGGGCGGAGAGGACCTGGGAGATTCCAGACAGCGGAGTGGGTGCAGAGCACACAGTGCTGGAGGAAAGGGCACCCCAGGACACCGCACAGTCAGGGACCCGGCCGGGAGGGCATGGGGCCTGGCCGCAGATGACATGGTGGGAGTTGAGGGTGGAAAGTATTATGTGGGGTCCAATCACAGAGGGACCCAACGACTGTTCCCTCGTGAAGCTCTTGTTTTTGTTTATTCTCAGGGTTTAATTAACAGCATCTCATAATCTTACTGTATTGTATCAACATCTGTGGGACACAAGTTTCCTTTCTCTTCATCCCTTTGTGTCTTTTCATTGTTCTGTTTACCCTGCCCGCCCCCAGAGCCCCCCACATGTCCCCCAGACCTGCATGGGACCCTCCCGCCTCTGCCTGCTGCCCAGACACCGAGCTGCGTGGGGCCAGGCCGGCCAGGGCTGCAGGAAGAGAGTGTCCTGCTCCCAGGGTGGAGGCGGTGTGGCCGCAGGCATTCCCACAGGCGCCCTGGGAAACACGGGCCTGCGGGTTTCTGCCGGCCAGGTCGGGGCACGAGGCATCCGCGCACCCCGGTTCTGCTAAGGGTGTGTGAAAGCCAGACTTCAGGAGCCATGCCTGGGAAACACGTTCTTCGGTCTGGTGCTGCACCATGGGATCCCCGAATGTTGGCACGTGAGGGACCTTGCCCAAGATTGGCTCCAGACCGTTCCACTCCATGATCTCTTCTGCAAAAGTGAAGTGACCATGTGAATAGCTAGTTAGCCGATGTTCCGTGCATCCCAGTGCCAGCTGAGGCCACAGGGGTCTTGGTATCTGGAAGAACTGCCTCACACCCCCGAGGTGGGGACACCCAGAACGTCCTGCGCCTGCCAGGGGTTTGGGCCTTCCCTAGCCTTTCCGGTGGGTACAGCCCAGGTCCTGGTTCACAGACGTTCTCTCCCTTCCACCCCACATCACCCAGGGCAAGTCACAAGCCCTTTGCCAGGCTCACCAGCGCCCCCTCTTGCTCATCAAGCATTTCCTGAATTTTAGTAGGACTTCCAGAAGGTGCAGAAGTCTTTGGGGAAGGACCATGTGGCCCAGCCAGCTTCCCTCCTCCCTGCCTCTCTTCTGTCTCCTCTTGATTCTGTCCTCCCGCCTCCCTGTCCCGGCTCCCGCAGAGGCTTGGGCTCCTCAGAACACGAGGTGCCCATGGCACTGCCCTCCCTGAGCTGGCACATTCCACCGACGCTGTGGCTCTCCCGGGGGGTCCCCGTCCGGCAGCCCCTCCCCCAGCCCTCGGGTGCAGCTGGGCCTTCCTCGCACATCAGCTGTTCTCCGGCTCCACGCAGTCTCGCCCAGGTCTTCACCAACTTAACAGGGACAGCTGTCACCCTTACTTCAGCAGTCTCCTTAAAATTAAAAGCTCTTCCACGCACTCACTGGACTCTGGACGGAGGACTGGAGACACGCTGGACGGCCAGCCCCCGAGGCAGGCCCTGTGCTGCCCAGGGTCTCATTTCCAAAAGAAGCCAGGATCGGGGTGTTCAAGTCAATCACCTGAGTGCTAAGTACTGACTGAGATGCCATTCACTGTGCCTCACGAGAGCCCCCCATGGCCCAGCGCCTCTTGGCTGTGGATTCAGCGGTCATACCTGTGAGCTGTCCTGCTCCGGACTTGCCCCAGAGGTCCCGACAAAGGCCCAAGGAGAAGAGGGGCACCCCTGAAGGCCCACCTCCTAGGGAGAGAACAGAGCCAGGCCCCAAGGAAGGGATGACAAACAGCTGAGATGCACCCCCACCTACTTTGCAGGAAAGAGGTTTGGCTTCACTTTGCCTCTGCCTTGCTGTGTCGCCTTAGGCAAGTCTCTTGTCCTCTCTGAGCCTGTTTCCTCACCTGTAACCTGGGTATAAAATTCCTGGCTCCTTCGCCCACAAGGCTGGCCCCTCCCGTGCCCACCCGCAGATGGTCTGGTGCACTGGGCGTGGGCTAGTCAGGACACCCGCGTCTGGGTCTGCACTCAGTCACCCTGCCGCTAGAGTCCTTTCTGAGCCTGTTTCTCCAGCTATAGCACGAGGAATTGGACGAGTGCACCATCCTCTCAGTGTTTGGAAATGGGAGTCGGGGAGGGAGGTGTAGACCGTCACGGTGACCAGAGGACATTCCTGGGTTTGGTGCCCAAGCGCCACGGGTCTGCGTGCCCTGCACGGAACAGGGGCGCCCCTCACGGGAAGAGCCGCGCCGCCCCGCAGGGCACCGTGCCGGACGTGCCCCGCCGAGAAGCCCTGCGGGCGATCTCGCAGGCCCCTTCCACACCTGAGATTCTGGAAACATCCACTCAAACTCCTAATCAGACATTCTCTAAAAAACATTCTTACCTTGGAATGACAGCTTCTAGCTTTGCTGCCTCAGAGATGTGAGGCTGCTGCTGCTGAGATAAGCAGCCCAGCCCCGGAGGGATCTGGAAGGTTCCTCCCGGCTCCAGCGGTCTGTGTCTCTGCGGTTGCAGATAATGATGATGTGTTACACACAGGAGCAGGCTTTCCACTCTCTGAAGCCGGCTAAACACCCCGTTACCCCCTTTGATTGTCTTGCCAACGCTAGGAGGTTGCAGATGAGGAAATCATGGCTCAGAAAGGCTTAGAGATGTGTTCAAAGTCAGGCAGCTGGACTTGGGGTCTGAACCAGGTGCCCTTCCCCTCCCTGCCCAGGCTCTCTTGATGGGACCCCCGTCTCCCCCAGAGAGGTTGTGTCGACTCACGTGCCTTCCCAGGAGAAGGGAAGCCTCTCTAGACTGAAACACAGCCCACAGGTTAGGCACCCTCCCCTCCCCCACCATCATTTATATACACACTTACCTACCAACTTGACTGTATATTTCCAAAATCAAATTTGAAATTTAAGGGGAAAAAAGGCAGGAATGTGCCAGAAAACAAGTTCTGAGAGCAACTTCTGAGAAGTGGTCAGAAGGTGGAGCACCCCCTCCTTCAAAGAAGCACTGGCTAGGTGGGGCCTGAGAGCCCCCCACGCAGTGACAGCATGAGAGACCAAGTGCCCCCCGGTCACAGGGAAAGCCCATGGCACCCTGCATGCCTTCCACCCAGACTCCTCACCTTCCCTGCCCAGCCTTACACAGGACACGCAGAAGCACTGTACCACCGGGGCCTGGTCCAGGGTCCAAACACACAGATAGGCAGTGTCGAGCCTGACCTTGTGCTAGGCTGTCGTTCTGCCAGAGGTGTGCGAGTGACAAAGGAATCTTCGCTCTTAACCGAAGATCTGCTAAGTGAGGACCAGATGTCGCCCTGTGGGTTAGGATCCTTTAAGGCCTTGCTGCCCACGGGGCAGTCCCTGGACAGCAGCATCCTGTCACCTGGGAGCGTGTTCGAGCTGCAGCACCCACACCTGCCGACCATCTGCATGCTAACGAGCTCCCTGGGTGGTTCGTGTGTTGGCCCCGCACTTGTTACACACTCCAGCCACACTGGCCTCCTTTTGCTTCCTAAAATATGACAGAGTCTTTGTCATTTCAGGTCCTTCCTACTTACTGTTCCCTCTCCTAGGAACGTTCTCCCCCTAGATGCTCACATGGCTGGTCTTTCTCATCACAGAGTCTTTGTCATTTCAGGTCCTTCCCACTTACTGTTCCCTCTCCTAGGAACGTTCTCCCCCTAGACTCTCACATGGCTGGTCTTTCTCATCACTCAGGTCTCAGACTAAATGTCACCCCTGCAGAGGAGCCTTCCCAGACCGTGTGATCCGCAGTAGGTCCCCTGCTAGCACTCCTCAAGGTGCCGGATGCCTCCCTTTAGGCACACATTGCACCGCAGTGCTCTTAGCTGCGCCGTGTGGCTCGTCAGCCTTCTGCGCCCTCCACTGGAAGGTGCGCTCCGGGAAGGTGGGCATCCTCCATCCGATACACCTGGGCCTCAGCATGGAGTACAGTGCTGGGCACACAGTCAGCACAGGAGAAATGTTGATTGAGTTTTCCTGAACCTGTCAGTGTAGGACAATACAGTCGACCCTTCATTGTTCAGGCTCCCAGTAACTATACTGTAAATTAGCCCATGGGCTCACTCTGCAAATTAGTAACTGGGGTCTTGGAAAAGGTGGGGACTTGCCCAAGGTCACCCAGCGAGTCTATAGCAGGACCAAGGCTTTGACCTTTCAGGAGTCAAGGCCTCAACTCATGCCCAGCCACCCTCTCGATCGGTCTGTCCACTTACGCAGCCTGACAAAGCAGGATGTTTGCAGGGGCCATGACCTACATTGTGAGTAATTGCGTTCTGCAGAGGGACTCTCAGGCCAGCTGCTCTCCTCTCAATGCGCAGATGGGGGAGACTGTCTCCCAGCAGCTTCTGCATGCCTCCCGCTGAGCAGCGGCTGGACCAGGAGTCAGGTGTGAGCTCTCGCAGCCTCCCCGCCACGGACAGGCGTGGCCTCTCTGCGGGGCACTGCACCCCATCAGGCGGGAAGAGCATTTCATTGGCTTGAGTCCAGCTTGCAGCACCTTCAGAGCCTTCACAGTGCTCCAGGGCTTCAGGGAGGACTCTATCGAACGTTAGCAATGAAGTCATCCCTCCCACCAGCACCTCACCCTTTGTAGAGCAGGTTTATACCCACTGTCTCCGTGGAATTTGGCAGGATGCTTTGAGAGAGGCAGGGAAGGCTGGGAAGAGCACATGGTGAGGGCAGAAAAGGCACTGGTTTGGGAGTCAGACAGACCTGGGTTTGAATTTCAGCGCTGACACTTTCTAGCTAGAGATTTGGGGCAAGTTACTTAACTTCACTGTGCCTCGGTTTTCTCAACTGTAAAATGAGTACAATATCCTACTGAATTCTTACAAGGCTTTGACCAGAGCTCGTAGCTCAGCAACTAGATATCAGTGTCACTCCTGACAAGCAGCTCTTGGTGCCCTTAGGGTGGCTTTACTGGTGGAGCCCACCCACTCTCCTTCTGAGGCTGGAGTCATCCTGATCTTGCTAGAGTGAAGGCCCATGAGGACAGGGCTCTCGTCAGTCCTGGGGATCGCTTCATTCCCCTTGCCCAGAAGGACTCCTGGCAAATGGTAGTGCTTGAGAGTTATGTATGAAATGAATGAGTGAATGATTACTTAGGTAATTGTCCAAGTGAGAAGCAAGGAAGGAAGAAAAATAGAGAAGAGAAAAAAGCAAGTTGAAAGTTCTTGTAGGCCAGTATCCAGAGCAAGGGAAACCTTCTTAGGCCAGTGGAGATGCTGTAGTCCACAGCTGGCTGGGGAAGGGGGCCTGAGTCTTGGCTCAGACCCTGATGTGAGGTCCCAGCTTGGCACCTGTAGGGGTCAATGCCCTGTGCTCACTGGCCTTGGGCTGCGTGGCTGGCCCACAGTAGAGCAGGGTGAATGGGGTGGGCAGGCACCGCCTGGGCCCTTCAGCTCCTCTGTAGTAACTCCCTACCCTACCCCATCGCCACTACCCTGGAAGGGGGTTGGGGGGTCCTCATGGTGCCTGGAAATCTGACCTTGTTGAGGCCAGTGGGTGCTGAGGGCTTCATCACTTACAGCCTCAGGAGCCGGAGCAGTAGCTCTGTTTGCCCAGCAGAGGATGATGCACAGCTGCTGGCCAGACTCTCCGCACAGTTCTTTGGTGTCCTCTAGTGGCACTCTGGTGCACGACAATGACGCCAAGTAAGCGCTCAGGTGGTATCCGTGCTCCCTGCCCCCTCCCATTGCTCAGTCAGGTGCATCTCTCCTGTGTGTGACTGCTCAGACCACTCTGAACTCCAGTCTCAGGCACGACCAAGACGGATAAGACAAGAAGAGCGGGCAATGTTCACTACCAAGGAGATCGTTGTGCTTATTTCTGGATCAGAGCCTGGGGAGATGGTGTAGAGGCATCTCTGCCCACCCTCGGGACCACTGACTTTCCTGGGAACAAAGCAGCCCTCAGTTCCCTGCTGCCCTCCCAGCTCTGCAGCCAAGGCTGGCTAACGTTTATGGAGATGGGTGAGGGCTAAAAGACCAGATTAAGAATTAGGATTTCAGGATTCAAAGAGATCAGAGCAGACCAAGATGACGGCTGGGGTGGGGAGGGGGTTACAAAACAGGGAAAGGTAACCAGGCTGGAATGTCAGCTGCAGAAGGGGGAAGACAGAGCTAGCAGCAGTTGGATAAAAATTACCTGATGGGGTCTTAGTCAATCCTAAGGAACATCTGAATCGCTGGTGGAAGGTAGTTACTTAGAAAGCCAAGGAGCCCGGCTGGTGTGGCTCAGTGGTTGAGCATTGACCCATGCACTAAGAGGCTGCCGGTTCGATTCCCAGTCAGGGCACATTCCCAGGTTGTGGGCCCTGATCCCCAGTGAGGGGCATACAGGAGGCGGCCAATCAATGTTCTCTCTCATCGATGTTTCTATCTCTCTCTCCCTCTCTCCACCTCTCTCTTCCTCTCTCTAAAATCAATAAAGAAAAAAAAAATTTTTTTTAAAGGAAGCCAAGGAGATCTAGAGCAAGGGTACAAGTGGACTTGCTTTCACCAGGTGGTTGAGCTCGAACCTAGACCTACAAATCAATGGTAAACTCGAGCAGGTTAAAGGACCAGGTCGATGTGTGGGAGGAGGTGGTGTGTACCTTCACTGTGGCTCTCCCCCTCCTGAAGAAGGGTGTGCAGACTCAAGGAGGGAGCTTCAGATTATTCTGGGGAGCCCGAGAGGAAAGACCAATGGGTGGAGGTCCAGGAGGAGAAGGTTCTGGTTCAATAAAAGAACTGCACAAGCATCTCACCAAGAGTGGAGGGAGGGGTCTGTCGTGGGGGCATACACCAGACAACCAGGGCCAGCTTCCTGTGAATGGAGTTATCATCGCGTTGAACAGGGTCTATGACAGAATCAGTCCTCTACACGTAGAATCTAAGAATTCATCATAAATTAGTGCTTTTCATTGTAGAACAGACAGGATCATCGTTAACGGGTTTACTCTTCAGGCATGACCGTGCCGGGCCTGTGCTGCTGCATTCTGATGTCTGCTTGGTTGTCAGATCTGCCACTAAGTCACTGTTGACCTTGGGACCAAGCCCTTTCTCGGTCTCCTCAGTTAATGAAAGGACATCAGGAAACTCCCCTCACCCTTAGTTGAATCCAGTTCAGCTCCTGGGTGGGCAGCAGTGGAGGGGAAATCTCTAGCCTTGGCCACGCCCACTATGGTTCCTGGAGATCACATTCCCTTGGGTGGCTCTCGCTAGTACCCACTGCCACCACTGCAGAGGCTTCAGGCTCCTCCCCCCTCTGGCATCCCAGCCTACATGTGGCGTCAGAACTGTAGAGGCCGAGCTAAGGCTTTCTGTGGCTTTAGACAACACAAGGGAAATCAAGCCTTAGAGAGCACGCAACTGTATGAGCTGGTTACTAGATGGCCTAAACCCACAAGCCCCACACCTCCAGCACGCTGGCTTCCATGCGGGAGTACCATCTTTCCCCAACTCATAGGTGCCCCGGACGTTGCTGCCCCAAAGGCCAAGCCTAGAGAACAAGGCCAAGAGAAATAGGGTTTCCATCCTCCACCTGCCTGAGGCCTGCCTTCTACCTCACCAAAGTGCCCCTTCTTCCTCGTGACTGACCCTGGGAATGCCTGCCTACCCTTACCCTCCAGCATCTGGCTTTACCCTGGGCCTCA
The DNA here is from genome assembly GCF_014108415.1 of Molossus molossus. Classification (NCBI taxonomy): domain Eukaryota; kingdom Metazoa; phylum Chordata; class Mammalia; order Chiroptera; family Molossidae; genus Molossus; species Molossus molossus. The sequence continues at coordinate 30,929,851 of NW_023425349.1, forward strand.
ACAGGACAGCATTCTGAACACAGTTCTTTGAGGAGATACCCTAAGTGGGATCTGTTCCAGAGACAAACAGGTTTGCAAAGTAATCTTCCACTTTATTTAATAAATTTATTAGTAGTGTATAGATGTAGCAATTCTGAAACTATTTTGTGTTTATTTGTAGGAGTAAACAAATGAGAATAGTTTGATGTTATTGGAAACCAGTGTTCTCACTGTAGAAGGAGAAAGATTGCAAATATGGAATAGAGGGAGGCAAGCAAGAACCCTGTGGTGTTAGAGCTTATATGTATGTATATCTCTAGATGGATGAGAGAAAGATAGAGATAGATGAAATGATGATGCATGGATGGATGATACATACATACATACATGGACCTAGAAGTAATACCCCAGAAACAGTGAGCACACCTGGTACCCAGATATTGGTTTCTAAATACCAGTCTCTGCTAAAAAGAACCAGGACTCCTTGGAAAAAATGGCTAATTCTAACTCTGGGGCAAGGAAAGTGTGAGGAGAGATGGGAACATCTTGTGCCAAGAAGTAGGAAAGTGCTCAAAAATTTATGGAGACAGCCCAGCCGGTGTGGCTCAGTGATTGAGCATTGACCTGTGCACCGAGAGGTCATTGGTTTGATTCCTGGTCACAGTACATGCCTGGGTTGCAGGCTCCATCCCAGTAAGAGGTATGTAGGGGGCAGTCAATCAATGTTGATGCCTCTCCCATCCATGTGTCTATCTCTCCCTCTCCCTTCCCCTCTCTCTAAAAAATCAATAAAAACATTTTTTTAAATTATGGAGAAACTTTGAAAAAACAGAAGACAGTATGAAGAAGTTTTCCATTAGTCAGACCTGGAAAAAATTGAGCATAAAAATGAAAAATCTTATTACTGGATTATAAAACACTGAATTAAAAAGAAACCTACAAGTCCATACTGATAAATATTTTTCTAAATGAGCCAAAAGGGAAGATCTTGTTTACAGTAGAATGCCAAGTATTTAAATGGAATCATAGTGTTAGAAAATCACCATTTTGCTACCACCAAAATAATGTGACTCAGGTAAGAATCATCAATGAATGCTGAAACCACTGAGTTAATGTTTGTGGGGGAACAAGATACTCACACTGGCTCAAAGTGTCTCCCACAGATTATTTATTAATTATGAGAGGGAAATGGTACCTTTGAAGTGGAGAGTTCTGGCAGACATCACCTCAACCAAGTGATCAGTTAACATCACCAGTAATGGGACAAATGGCATCAGGTGCCCCTGCAGTGAAGCATCGAGGAGGCCACACATCACTGGCATAGGACCCCTGCCAAGAACGCATAACCCAAATCCATGCAAACACTTTCAGACAAACCCAAATTGAAGGACATCCTACAAAATAACTAAACCGAAAACTTCAAAAATATCAGTGACATGTAAAACCAAAGTGGGCTGAGGACCCGTGAGGGGTTCAAGGAGCCTAAAGGCATGACAAGTGAATATAATACGTGGTCCCAGACTGGATCCTGTTTTGGAAAACCACAATTGCCTTAAAAGACGTTATTAGGACAATTGATGAACTTTGAAAATGGATGGTATATTAGATAATATACTGTATCAATGTTCAATTTCCTGGATTTGGTTAACTGTGTGTGATTATGTAAGAGAATCTCCTTGTTCTTAGGAAATACATGCTAGGGGTGAAGGGTCAGGATGTCCGCATCTTATTCTCAATGATGCAGGAAAAATACAGGGTGGGGCAAAGGTAGGTTTCCAGTTGTAAGTATGGGAAACACAGTTTATTTTTCTATTATTTATTATTGTATTATTTTTCATATGAAGAACTGCAAACCTTTTTGTTTGTTTGTGTTTTGTTTTCTTTTGTTTTTTTTTGTTACGTGCCCCTAGTGGGAACCGAATCTGGGACTCTCTGGTCCGCAGGCCGACACTGCAACCACTGAGCCAAACTGGCCAGGGCTGCAAACCTACTTTTGCCCCACCCTCTGTATGTACAGTATATATTTTTTTATTACCTGGGTGTCTTTCTTCTCTTGCCACCTCCTGCCTGATTCTCTCCCAGAGTTTCCCAGTTCTCATTCCTGAGCTTGGGTAGGGTCCTCTCTACCACCTGTCTTGGGCAGAGCATTCTGCACCATGAAACCTCACAGGCCTCTGACCAGCCTCCGGATTGGCTGCCTAGGGTCAGGTGCCTACCCTTTGTCCAATCAGCTCTGACCCCAGATGGATCATGATAGGTGACATGGCTACCACCACAGCTCCCTTAATGGGTGGTAGGCAAGAAGGTCTCCTTCGAAGGGCTTGATTGGCCCCGTGATTGGCTCAGCCAGTAGATCTGTATTCCCAGCTCCCCAAATTAATTCCAGAGATACCTAAAGGCCTCCTGACCTAATCGTGTGCCTCATTCTCACCCTCACTCTTTCAACAAATGTTACAGATGCCTGCTTTGGGCCAGGTCCGTGCTAGGTTCTACGGGCACAGGAGTGACCTAGTCCCTACCCTCAGGAGCTCTGACTCAAGTTAGAAGGGCATAAAGAACATATATAACTTTAGTGCAGGCTAGATCATGATCAATAAACGGAAGGCAGTCAACGCTTGCTGAGGCCCACCCCCATGGGGACATAGAGGTGGGAAATGAGGTGGGGTCCAAAAAGCCATAGCTAGTGCCACAGAGGAGGGTGGCCCTAGCTGTGGCTTCTGAGAGGGAAAAGGACAGTTAGGGACCAGTTGCTGGAAGGGCGCCCAGTGCCATCCTGGGTTTCTGGTTTTTTCTTTGCACAGCCGGATCCAGCTGGACGGGACATCTCCATCCGCCCTCTCCTGGAGCACTGTGAGAACACCCACATGACCATCTGGCTCGGCATCGTCTATGCCTACAAGGGGCTTCTCATGGTAGGTGCAGCGCGGGAGGCGAGGTACAGGGAAACCCTTCCCTGTCATACTCTCTCCTAGGGGCCTCCACCAACGTAAAAATAAAAGAGCCCCAGGACTAAGCACTTTCTCTATGCCAGGCCCCATGTCTGCCACACTTCTGCAGTTTCCATAACAACCCTATGAGATAGTACAATGTCCCCATTTCACTGATGAATACACTGAGGCTCTGTTTGCCCAGGGTCACTCAGCTAGTAAGTGGCAGAGTTGAAAATGAGGTTACCAGAGAGTAACCCCAAACAAAACCCGCGAGTGTGCCTCTGTCCGGCTGCCGCTGGGCCACTCCCGGAACGGCAGCCTTTGATCTCTAGCGCGTGTTCGCATCCCGAATTTCGCTGCATCTTCTAAATCCGTGGGAGGTTAGTGGATTCATCCGATTCTATAGATGAGGAAAGTAAGGCTCAGGGAGGTTAAGTGATTAGCCAGAGGCCATCTGGTAACCTCCAGTCCTGGAACCCAGCATTCTTTCCACTCTACTCATCTGTTAAAATCAAAGATCACATGCCAAGCCCACACGATCATGGAATTTCAAAGTTAGGAAGGACTTGAAAGGTCCCACCTTACCTTATCCCAGATTGATCCTTAAACCTTCTCTACACATCCGTGAAAACTGTGCCTCAATTTAAAATCCCTCTAGTGACAGGAGGCTGCTGCTGCCCCTCTTCACCTTTCTGCAGGAAAGTTAAGCCGCCATCTGCCTCTGGAAAATGGAGCCCTCTCCAAAAGTCACGTAAGCCGGGATTCTTTATGTCTCTCAAACACGTCCTCTGCTGCTGCTTCCAAAAACTGTTAGTGACTGATCCTGGGTCTTTCACGGGGCTACACTAGAAGAGCAGGTGTTAGGGGACCCTAGGCAAAGAACCCCCACTTCATACTAGTTGGGACCTTCTTGTGTTTCCATAGAGGTCCTTTGAGAACTAACTACTGGGCTGCCATCTGAGTCCCACGAGGTAATGACCAGGAGGTGCCCAGAATGTAAATGGGACTTGAAGACTGGCCTATGGTCCTAGGCTTGGAAAAGGACACACTCTGGGGACCTGGTCACCAGAGCTGTCAGAGACAGGTGGCACAGACCCGAGGGCAGATCCATCATTAGTAGGCAGAGGTACCAGAAGGCAGCCCCCTGATCTATGTAAGGAAGGATTTTGTTTAACAGAGCCATGTTCATGGATGTGATGGAGCCCCCTGGAAAGGAATGAGCTCCCTGTCACAGGAAGTGTGCAACATCCATGACTTGAGTTTACCCAGCCCTTGTTGAATAAAGAGAGTGAAACTACTCTTTCTAGGATCCCTTCAGCCTCCATGTTCTTGATCCTGACTCTGTGAAATTAGATTATGTGAATCAGATTGACTCTAAGCTGGATTCATCTGTAATGTTTTGGCCATTCATTATCTTCCCCACCTACTTCCAAAGGTGGCTGGAGATGGCTGTACCTCTTCCAGTAAAGCTAACACTTTCCATCAGATCATGTCAATGAAACTGTATTTGACAGCATAAATGCTTTACTGTTTTCAGTGTATACAAAGAACTGTCCACAGTGCTCCTGGCCCCAAGGGTTTATAACTGAAAGCCCCTCTCTTAGCCCCCCTGCTCTGGAACCTCAGTATCTCCGGGCTGGAAAGAACATGCACAGCCCTTAGGACCACTCTGCTGTCAGATGTTTCAGCATCTTTGAACCCCACTGACCACCATGAGCATCCCCAACAAGTGTTCTTCCACTCACTGCTTCCACACCTCCAGTGATGGGAAGCTCACCCCCTTCAAAGCAGCCTGTATCATCCATGAATGGTGTATTAGTTTCCTGTGGCTTCCATAACAAATTGCCACAAACTAGTGGCTTAAAAACAACAGAAATGCATTCTGTCACAGTTCTGGAGACCAGAAGTCTGAAATCAAGGCAGGGCTGTGCTCCCTCTGGCGGCCTTTGGGGAGAATGCATCCTTGTCTCTCCTAGGATCTGATGTCTCCAGGTGTTCTTTGGCTGGTGGCTGCCCTACTCCAGTCTCTGCCTCAGCCTTCATATGGCCTTCAAGTCGTCCTCCCTGTGTCTCTTAGAAGGACTCTTGTCATTTGACTTGGGGCCCACCAGGATGAGAATGCGTCATCTCAAGATCCTTAATTTTATCTGCCAAGATTATTTTTCCAAATAAGGTCACATTCACAGATTCTATGGATTGGGATGTGGACATAACATTTAGGACCACCATTCAACCCACTACAGATGCGTTGCTTTTCTAGGGATTTCTTTCTTATCCTCAGCTGAAATCGGCCTCGATGTAACCTGTGCTCATGAACCCTCACTGCTCTCCTTGAAGGCCCAAAAACAAGTGACTCTGTGTTTGCTTCTGGCACTCGTCAGAGACTTGTAGCCAACCACCAGGTCCCAGACTGGCCTGTGTTATGACTGATGGGGACTCTCGTGCTGGTTTGGTGGCCCACCTGCAGCACGGCGGAGAGGAGGCACGCAGACCCCCGTCGGAGGGCAGGAGTCCCGGCACCCATCCAGCCCTGACACGCACTGCTGTGGGACCCAGCGGGCCACTTTGCCTTCCCCAGCCGCTGCTTCTTCCCCTGTGAAACCTGGACAGCCATGCCCAGCGCCCTCGTGGGACTGCAGGGGCCTGAATTCGAGGGAACCAACACAGAGCAGGCTTTCACAGCTGTTGGCTTCATTTCTTCATTTGGTGTCTGCTTCCTGGGCTTCTGGTTCCCCATTTTAAAAGGAATTTTTTAAAAATAAATCAGTCTGGCCCTGGCTGGTTTGGCTGAGCGGTTAGAGCATTGGCCTACGGTCCAGAGAGACCCAGGATCGGTTTCCACTAAGGGCACGTACCTCAGTTGCAGTTTGTCCCCGGCCCTAGTTGGTCATGCGGGTGGCAGCCACTCAATGTGTCCCTTTCACGTCGATGTTTCTCTCTCTCTCTTCCTCTCTCTCCCTCCCACTCTATCTGAACAAAAAATGGAAAAATGTCCTCCAGTGAGGATAAAAAATAAAAATAAATAAATAAATAAGTCTGTGAGGTAACACACTAGGAGAGGAACAACCATGATTGTATAAAATAATACCAATTATAAAGTGCCTTTTAAATTCTGTACAGGACATTTCCATTTTTAAAATGCTTTCACATCCATCCTCTCATTTCATCTGAAAAGAAACCTGTGAGAGGGGCATTAGTATTCCCATTTCACAGATATTGAAACTGAGTTCCTAAGAGGTAAAGTGACTTGCCCAGAGTCACACAGCCAGTGGATAGCAGAGCAGATTCCAGACCATCCGGCCTTGTAAAAACCACCCTTCTACCACACAGCATTGTGCTGCCAAAGTAAAACCTTAAAACAGAGGCCCTCACTGTGATGCTAAGTGGCCCGCGCAGGTGTTGCATGCCCAAACTGCAGTGATGAGACCACAGGGAAGAGAGGCCTTGTGGGAAGGCCTCCTAGAGGTGCTGGGCTGCAGCAGAAGCCCCCGCACCAGTCAGCAGTCTTGGTCAGCTCTTCTTCCCACCCACACCATTTCTGCCCCGCATCCATCTGTACTTCCTTCTGCAGCCTGCCCCCCCTCCCCTTAGACCACCAGTGAAGAAAAACACTCAACTCCCTGCTTCAGATTATATTTGAGTTCTATCCTGCTCAATTCTGTTGGGAGATATTTGTTAAGAGTAGAGCTGCAAGTGAACAAAACAAACCCAGAATAAGAGTGGTTAAAGAAATAGTTAATTTCCCTCTCAAGTAAGCAATCTGGGAGAGAAGTGGGGGATCCCAGCATCTGAGCTTCTTGCATCTTGTGACCCCCATCTTCATCCCACTGCTTCCACGTGGTATTCTAAGATGACTTAGTGGTCCAAAATGGCTACTCAAGCTCCACCCATCACATTCCACTCCATCTATTAGGAAGGAGGAAAAGAAAACATCTTTCTTTTTCAAGACACTTCCCAGAACTTGTGCATACTACATGGCATTGTCCAGAACCTACACATGTATAGGCTAGGAAATATGGTCTCTACCCTGGGTGGTTATGTACATTGAGGGGTTAACAGAAGTTCCAGACACAGGGACTCTTCCTTGTATAGTAGAAAAAAGACTAGACTGAACTTCTAGAGACACAGTCCACTTTGCCACCATGTTGCTGTGTGGCCTTGGGCAAGCCCCTTCCTCTCTCTAGGCCTCAGTATTCTCTATAGAATGAGGGGAGATGGTTGAGATCATATCTGAAGTTCCTTCCCACTATGGCCTCTTGTTATTCTACCCATGAACCAGGGGTGGGGGTGAAGGAGAACCAAACTGCTGTAACATTCCCAATCTGCACCCCCAGACTCAAGCCAGGGTTATGAGTGGAGACAGGTGGTGACATCTGAAAGACTTGGCTGACAGCAAAGCCCCGGCCTCCTTCCCCTCAGTCCTCACTTCCCAAGTAACCCTCAGTCTGGTCGTTTCTCAGAACAGCGAGACTGTGCCTCCACGAGGTAACGACCATCCTCCCTTTCTGTTCACCGTTGCAGTTGTTCGGTTGTTTCTTGGCTTGGGAGACCCGCAACGTCAGCATCCCCGCTCTCAATGACAGCAAGTACATCGGGATGAGCGTCTACAACGTGGGCATCATGTGCATCATCGGGGCCGCCGTCTCCTTCCTGACCCGGGACCAGCCCAACGTGCAGTTCTGCATCGTGGCCCTGGTCATCATCTTCTGCAGCACCATCACCCTCTGCCTGGTGTTCGTGCCGAAGGTAGGCAGTGGCCCACCGCCCACCCTCACCGCCTGGCCTCTGGCCTCCGCCCCCGGCGTATGGGGATCACTGAGTTTCCTTCACTTTTTAAGTTTGACACATCCTTTTCTTTTCTTTTTTTTTATTTTTTTATCCTCACCTGAGGATATTTTTCCATATTTTGTACAGATAGAGTGGGAGGGAGAGAGAGAGAGAAACATCGACGTGAAGGGACACATCGAGTGGCTGCCACCCGCACGACCAACCAGGGCCGGGGACAAACTGCAACCGAGGTACGTGCCCTTAGCGGGAACCGAACCCGGGTCTCTCCGGACCGCAGGCCAACGCTCTAACCGCTGAGCCAAACCGGCCAGGGCCTTTTCTTTTCTTTTTAATGATGAACACAGTTCACATTGCAGAAAGCTTGGAAAGTGCAGAAGAGTAAAAAACAGATTTTTCAGAAGTCTCACATAGTTCCATCATCCAAAATAATCACTGTTAATGTTTCGTTTGTTGGGGGTTTTTTTACTGTTAATAGTTTTGGTGTTTCTTCCAGTGTTTTTTTAATACTTAGGCGGCGATGCTTTTTCCGACATAGCTGGAATGACAACACATGTATGACACATGTACTGCTCTGCAGTGTGCCTCTCACTTGATTGTGTGTCCTTTGTGTTTCTCCACGTGTATAACCGTCACTGAGGGAAAGTTCCATATTCGTTTGTCCCCTTGATCTCTTATTGGTGAGCAATGCATAACTTTTATTTCTACATAACACATTTTCCTGTCTCCTTAAGATAGAGCAGCACAAGTGGTATTAGTGGGTCAACAAGCAGAACCATTTTTAACAGCCACTCACATTTGTCATTCATCTGGAAAGCTGGCCTTCAGGACATCCTGAGACGTATTTTTCAGACCTCGTCCTACTCAGCAGCAGGCAGGTGAACCAGAGGCCTTGCCCTCTGAGGAGCCCCCGCGGCAGAGGCTCTTACAGGGGGAGCCTGACCTCTGGGTCTCAAGAAACGGACAGAGCAGGGAGGCGTTGGTGGCCAATGTGGGGGAGTGTCTGCTCGGAAAGGACAAGAGCAGAGGTCACTCAGGGTCCTTCGTCCCCTAGAGGCTGCCCATGATGCCCAGTCAGTCCCCAGCCAGTGCCAGCTCTGCCCTCAGTGCCTCTGGCCTGCACTCCTCCCTTCTCTGGTTGTCAACACCTGCCCAGGCTCCGGCCGACGCCACAGCTGCGCTCCGCTGCTCTCCATCCTGTAACAGATGCCAGCTGACTCTGGCCCAGCTCTGACCATGTCACTCTGCTCTGTCACCTCAGTAGATCCTCACTGCCCTCCTGGCTCCGGGATCAAGTCTCTGACACTGGGCTGCCTTTCAAGACCCTTCAGTCTCCTCCTGTCTCCCCAGAAATCCCTGTCCACCCTCCAAACTGTCCTTTTCCATAAGTGCGCCGAGCCCCAGGCCTCCCTGGGACGGCATATTCATATTCCCCCTGGGTTCCCATATCCTCAGCACCTGCCAGGCCTTCCTCAGAGCTCAGCCCCTCGCCTCTGGCCCACAGCGTCCTGGAGGTCAGGGGCCATGGCTCCCTCAGCCTGCGCTCCATTCCTGAGCCCAGAGCCTGCCTCAAACCAGAGATGTTTCTCCACTCAATGAGTAAGATCAGGGTTAAGTGGCAACATTTTCTCTTATATAGAAATATCTTTGTCAGCGACAGCCAGTCACTATTCTGCCCCAAGACTCGCCAAGGGTTCTAACAAGGAGAGGCCTTCACTGTTCTCCACCTCACTGCTCCCCAACTTCCGGCTCACTGTCCACACGGCTCAGGCCTGAGGCAGAGCGGGCCCAGCAGGAGCCAGGCCTGCGGGGCTCTAGGTGGGCTCCGCAGAGTGCCTGGGATGCCGGAAGGAGAAACAGGGTCAGGAGACCAGACTTCTACAGACAAGGAAGGAAACCAAGGCTCCGCGAGAAGGGGCCTGCCTCAGGTCACACACGAGCAAAGGGCAGAGACAGTCCTGAGCCCAGGGCTCTGGACTCCCAGCTGTGTCCTCTCTGTGACCCCCTGCTGCCTCCAGTGCAGGGCCTGCGGGGAGGGCCTGGATGGAGAGGGGAGGGAGGACCCCGGGGTTTTCTTCTCTCTTTTTTTTTAATCCTCACCTGAGGACATTTTTGTTCAGATAGAGTGGGAGGGAGAGAGAGGAAGAGAGAGAGAGAGAGAAACATCGACGTGAAAGAGACACATCGAGTGGCTGCCTCCCGCACGACTCCAGCCAGGGCTGGGGAGGAATCTCAACCAAGGTCCGTGCCCTTGGCCTGAGTCAAGCCCGCGGCTCATTGGTTTGTGGGCCGATGCTCTAACCAGAGCCAAAGCGGCCAGGGCGCGTGGTTCTCTTCTCAAACCCACCTTTGTCCTTTCAGCTTATCACTCTGAGAACAAACCCAGATGCAGCAACTCAGAACAGACGCTTCCAGTTCACTCAGAATCAGAAGAAAGAAGATTCTAAAACGTCCACCTCCGTCACCAGCGTGAACCAAGCAAGCACATCCCGCCTGGAGGGCCTGCAGTCCGAGAACCATCGCCTGCGAATGAAGATCACAGAGGTACTGCCAGCCGGGGCCCTGTCCTCCCATCTGCATCCCTGTGCCCGGTGCAGGGGCTCAGAGCTGCCGCTCCCACATCTCCTCCAGCACATCCCTGCATCACGGCTGCGCATCCCATGCACTGTCGCAACAGCTGCAAGAACCAGGGGAACGTGAGCTAGACAGAGGCTGTGAGTCAGAATCTGGCAGGAGTTTATTGCCCACCTGGCCCAAGCTCCTGGTGTCCAGCAATGCCCTGATTCAAGACGTCCCCAGAAAGAAAGGTGTTCTTAGAGATGTTTAACTTCCAGATTACAGCAGTGAGCTGGAAAAACTCGGTTCTACACCTTCTGTGTGTCTCCTTTACTACTCATATGAACCCTTCACTCCTGACACTTCTGGTCACCAAACATGTGGGGGAGGTTTTCCCACACCAAGCAATTCTCTGTGACACCTGCTGGGTGTCCTACTATGTAGCTCAGCTCTAACACTATCTACCTGGAGACAGTGTCAGATCCCACGGGTTAAAGGCTCGGTCCCACAACACAGCTCCCACCCACACCAATCACGAGTAGTAGGTCCCCAGGTTACCCTCAACTTCTGTCCAATTTAGCTATAACGGAGGGCCCCACAATCCCCTCTTCAGGCTCAGATAATTTGCTAGAGCAGCTCACAGAACTCAGGGGACACGTATGTTGACCAGTTTATTAAAGGGTCTGATAAAGGATACAATGAACAGCCAGATGAAGGGACGCACAGGACAAGGTCCGGGAGGGTCCCAAGCACAGGAGCTTCTGCCCATGGACTTAGGGCGCGTCCTTGGCCCAGTGTGGATGTGCATGCCAGCCTGGAAGCGCTCCAGACCCTGTACTCTGGGATTCTGAAAGAGGCTTCCTCACACAGGCATGATCCACCTTAAGTCCGTTTTCAGCCCTTCTCCCTTCTCAAGAGAATAGGAGCAAGGCTGAAAAGTTCAAGCTTCTAGTCATGGCTTGGTCTTTTGATTGACCAGCCCTCCTCATCCAGGAGCCCACCCAGAGTTGCCTCATTAAAACAAAAAACACACCTGTCGCACAGGAAATTGTAAGGGTTTCGGGAGCACTGCGTCAGAGACCCAGGCGGCAGAGGACGCATTATACCTCCTGTTACTTCCCAAGCAGATGCCTAGCTGGGTGCTCCCCTCCACTTTTCACTCTTCCCAACACGCCCTGTAATCACCTACATTACACAATGCACCACAAGAGAGGAGGACGTGCAGAGAAACTTTCAGGGAAGAGAGCCGGCTGCAGCCGACCTCACTTCCTCCTGAAGGTCTTGAACTAGTTCTTGAATAATTCAGAGAGGCCATGACCAAATTCTTTTGTGCCCAAGCCAAACCTCAAATTCTGGACTTTTTATACCAGGGAGGGGAAACCAAATTACCTCCTTCTGTCCAGCCCTCCCTTTGGGTCCAGGGCTATGCCACTTGGGCCATGTGCTTAATGGAGGAATTCTGATTCAATGAGACAGGAGGGGAACAAAGGACAGTGTGTGGGTCAGGATACTGGCTAAGTCGCTATAACAGAGGCCCCAAATCTAGTGGCCCAAAGAGAATATACATTATTTCTCTCTCACCTAATGGTGCTAAGGAGAGAGGCCCAGATCGGCAGGCAGCTCTGCTCCCCGAGGTCCTTGCCGGATGAGACTCCCTCGGCCCTGGTTGCCGGCCGCTCCCGAAGGGATTTGTCTTCCTTGGTAGTGCCGTTAAAGCCAGGGGGTGGCACAGCCCGCTCTCAGGGTCAGGAAGGAAAGAAAAAGGAAACCCATGCAGGGGGGTGCCTTTTAAGCAAGTGATACAAAATTGTACACATTTTGGGTTCGCTCTAGTTGCTTTGACAAGAATGTGCATATCACACTTAGCCCCGGGGGAGGCTAAGGGTCCCAAGGAAGAAGTGAGATGTAGGGTTGCCAGATTAGATACAGGATGCCCAGTTACATTATTTTATTTTATTTTTATTTTTATCCTCACCTGAGGACATTTTTGCATTTATCTTCAGATAGAGCAGGAGGGAGAGAGGGGTGAAGAGAGAGAGAGAAATATCTATGTGAGAGAGACACATCGACTGACTGGTTGCCACCTACACGACCCCAACAGGGGCCAGAGACAAACTGCAACTGAGGTACGTGCCCGTAGCGGGAACCGAACCCAGGACTCTCTGGTCCACGGGCCAATGCTCTAACTGCTGAGCCAAACCAGCCAGGGCCCCAGTTACATTTTAATTTCAGACAAACACCCAATCATATTTTTATTTTTATTTTTTTTTATCCTCACCCGAGGATATTTTTCCATTTTTTGTACAGATAGAGTGAGAGGGGAAGAGAGAGGAAGGAGAGAGAGAAACATCGACGTGAAGGGACACATCGAGTGGCTGCCACCCGCACGACCAACCAGGGCCGGGGACAAACTGCAACCGAAGTACGTGCCCTTAGCGGGAACCGAACCCGGGTCTCTCCGGACCGCAGGCCGACGCTCTAACCGCTGAGCCAAACTGGCCAGGGCCACCCAATCATATTTTTAGTATAAGTGTGTCATGTACAGTATTTGGGATATACTTACTCTAAACACGGATTCCTTATTGTCTGAAATTCCGTGGTGACTGGCATTCTGTGTGTTTAGCTGCTGTATGTCCACCTGCTAACTGCTGTGAGCCCCTGCCGTGGGCTCTGGAGATAGGGCCCTCTACCTGCCCCCGGAGCAGAGTAGGAACGGTTTCTGTCCCTCGACTTCCACGTGCACACCCCAGCAATGAAGAGTTCACTCCATTTAGGAAACCCCAAATCCAAGCCACTGTCAAACCCTGACATGTTGGGTTCTCTTTCCTGAAATGGAGCCACAGTCTGGCTTCCGGGTGCTTTGACCTTAGCCTTACCATTCGAGTCACACAGAAAGGTCTCTCTCACCTCCTCCACCTGGAAACTCACTAACAGTGTGTGGCTGTGCTCTCGACAGCGGTACGGCGCTTTACAGTTTGTGGGTCTCCTCCCTTATATTGTAGTAGGATGCCCGCTACCCTCCCCAACTACCATCCACTCCCCAACATACATTCCCCAAGCTTCTCGGGGACTGAACTGCCCCGGGCTTGCATCTGGTGTTTATATAACCTGAGGGTGCCAGGGGTCTGTCCTGCTCAGCTCCTCTGAAGGCACCCTACTGACCTGAGTCTCATGACAGTGTGAGGCTCAGAGCTGACCAGTCCTGTGATCTGTTCCACCCCCACACCAAGGGTTCTGCTAGGATCGATAGTAACTACAGTAATAGTAGTATAGGAGTAGGTTACTCTTATGTGTCAAGCACTGGGATGAACTTTTACTGTATTATCTCATTTAATCTTCACAAGAACCCTGTGAGGCAGGTACTGTTATTACCCCATTCTACAGATGAAGGTACTGAGACTCGGTTCTCACCGGCCAGCACACAGCCGGTAAGGAGCAGCCCTGGGTTTGCCCGGAGGCTTGTCCAGCTTCAGAGCCTGTGCTGTGATGCTCCCCCCACCTTCCTGGGCTATTCCATCAGGCACAAGCCTGCACTGACACATCATTGCAACGCCCAGGCCCCTCTCATCACACTTCCTCCTGGAACAAGAGCTGACAGGGGCCCTCTGCATCTCTTCCCCAGCATGCAGCAGCCCCGCTGGCTCTCAGTGCCCTCCCAAAGCCAGCCTGAGGCCCAGCCCTGTGACCCTGTGAGCCACTTCTTGGCTCTCGAGGCCTGCAGCCCGGGCTGGGGCAGGGGCTGGGCCAGAGTTCTGACTCAGCTGGAGCCTTTGTCTTCCAGCTCGATAAAGACTTGGAAGAGGTCACCATGCAGCTGCAGGACACGCCAGAAAAGACCACCTACATTAAACAGAACCATTACCAAGAGCTCAATGACATCCTCAGCCTAGGGAACTTCACGGAGAGCACAGGTAAGAGAAGGTGGAGCCCCTAGAACGTGGGGGCCTGGTCTCAGACACCAACCATCAACCTTCCATTTTACAGGTGAAGAAACAGAGGTCAGAGAAGGACGGACTGGTCTGAGGTCATACAGGCAGAGCTGGGGCTTCTGCCTCCCAGACCTTTGGGCTCCAGTTGCCCCTGTACACACGTGGCCAGCATTCCTGGTGTTCTGATTGGTTCAGGAATGTTTCTCTTTCTCTCTCTCTCTCTCTCTCTCTCTCTCTCTCCTCCCTCCCTCCCTCCCTCCCTCCCTCTCTCCCTTCCCTTCCACTTAATCTAAAAACCAAAGAATTTATATGCATATATGCATAACCAATGGACACAGACAATAGTTTGGGGAAATCAGGAGGGGGTGGGAGCAGGAAGGAGGAAGTCAATGAAGGAAAAAATAGGGGACATCTGTAATACTTTCAACAATAAAGATTTTTTTTTAATCATTGGAAAAATATCCTCGGGTGAGGATTAACAACAACAAAAAAGAACCGACACCAAATAGTTAACAGTATCCACCTGTGTGGAAAGGTGGGTGAGAAGCGAATCTTTTACATTTCATTTTATATATTTCTCTATTGTTTGCATTTTTATTAGCATATATTCATTTTTGCAATAAAATTAAATTTTAAGTCGATGAAAAAGATCTTGTTTCTTTTATTCTTATTATAGAATAAGTAGTCTTATAAAATTAACAATATATAAATTATTAATTATAATTAATTTTATTATACATAATATAATATATATTAGTATGTAACTAATCCATTATTACTGGACAAATTAGGATTAGTTCCAAGTTTTCAATATTGTAAACAATACTGATTTGAACATTTTGTATGTATCTTCACACAGATCCTTAATTATTTCCTTAGGAAAATTCCCAGAAGTGGAAATTCTGAGTGAAAGATATAAACACTGTCTATAGTGTTTGATGCTCATTTTGATGCCCAGAAAGGTTGTGTCAATTTAAACTCCCACCAGAAGTTTACTGTTATTACTCTTTTCAATTCTTGGAAAGTATATGTTGGAGGTATTGTCTCTGTCATCACATTCCTATGCACCAGTGACAAGGGCCTTCATATTAAACCTCTAATGTCAAGCTATGTTGCCTACATCGGTTGACCTGATTTCTCCCTCTTTTGTTCATGGAGAAAAGGAGGGCACAGGTAGGAGAAACATCTGTAACAAAAATAAATTAATAAAATAAAAATTAGATAAAGTTGAAAGGTAAGAAGTTGAAGAGGAATTAAAGCAGAATAAATTAGAAATATTATTTTCTGTAACACTGTAAATGTGCAATGATATATTCTCCATAATAAAGAGTACAATCATAGTTGAAAAGTAAATAAATAAATAAATACATAAATAAATAAATAAATAAATAAATAAATAATCATTAATGCTAAGAAGAAAAAAAAAGGAGGGCACAGGGCACCCCATACACATCTCCAGCACGCCACTTCCACCCCTGGGCGGAGTCCTCGGCTCCCTGCCTTGGTCCCAGGAAAAGCTGCTGAAGAGGCCACAGCTTGGACAATGCATGGGGATGCTGGACTCTTTTGCGTTCTCTCTCCTGGGGCAGCATCCTAAAAAGACTGCATTATCGATTTCTTTAAATCAAGTTAATATAACATGTTGTAATGTTGTTTTGCCTTCAGATGGGGGAAAGGCCATTTTAAAAAATCACCTTGATCAAAATCCCCAGCTACAGTGGAACACAACAGAGCCCTCACGAACATGCAAAGATCCCATAGAAGATATCAACTCCCCAGAACAGTAAGTACCTTCTCCTTAAGAATTACTGCCGAAGAGTTCATGACGCCTACAGAACGGTTTGCAGTTTACCATGCACCGTGTTTCCACGTGCATTATTTTATCGGAACTCCACCGCATTCCCATGATGCAGGTCAGATGACAGTGCTCATTGTACAGATGAGAAAACTAATATTCAAAAAAGGGAGGTGACTTGCCAAAGCTCACCCAGTTGCTAAGTGCAGGAGATAGGGTTTGAACTCAGGTCTGTCTAATATCAAATCCCATGTTCTCCACTGTAGCACGCTGCCTTTGTTATGTATACATCTTAATCTTGGTGAGTGCATTTATTTACTGAGATCTACTATGTGCCAGACACAGCAGTAAAGAAAACAGACAGAAATCCCTCCCTTCATGGAGCTACCAATCTATCTGGTAAGACAATAACTTAATTAGCAAAGCAAAACCTAGTATGTTAAATGATGATGCTTTGGAGAAAAATAAGGCAGGGGAGGGGCTAGGAGTATAATTTTAAATAGAGTGGTCAGAGAAGAATAAATGAGAAGGTAACATCGAAACAAAGACCTGGACATCTCAGTTCGCTTTGTTCCCAGTGGTAGTTTTTCCCAGCTCACAGCGGATTGGAGGCAGAGACTAGAAATGTCAACCCATGCCCTGGCCGGTTTGGCTCAGTGGTTAGAGCGTCGGCCTATGGACCAGAGAGACCCGGGTTCAGTTCCTGCTAGGGGCATGTACCTCAGTTGCAATTTGTCCCCAGCCCCTGTTGGGGGTCGTGTGGGTGGCAACCAGTCGATGTCTCTCTCACATCGATGTTTCTCTCTTTCTTCTCCCCTCTCTCTCTCCTGCTCTATCTGAAGATAAATGCAAAAATGTTCTCGAGGATAAAATATTAAATTAAATAAAATAAAGAAATATCAGCCCTGCAAGTTGGCCCCTGGGAAGTGACTAGCGATGAGGAACCAGCAAAAACAGCTGAATCACCAACGGCCATGTCATTTGGGGCCATTCAGTGTTAGAGCTACTAGCCTCTCAACCCAGTTAGCTCCCAGGCTCACTGGCTTCTAGTCAGAACAATTACTGATGGTTATATGACATGCGTCAGCAGTTTACCTGTCAGTTCCCCACACTAGATTGTCAGCACATTGACTCAGGTAAGATATGGGTCCTTCAAAATTCCCCTGGACTGAACACAGCGCCAAGTAGGTTCGTGGCAAGTGTCTGCTGAATGAATGAAAACGTAAACAGGATCCCACTAGACAGCAGAATTCTGTGGCTCTGACAACTGGACAGATGCCCACCTTGTCCAGGTAGATGGCCCTGCCGGAAATGCTCAGACGGGGCACCCTTTCCCAGGTCAGAGTTTATTCTTCAGATTCCTTTTCTTGAACTCTTTGTTGACACAATCTTGCCTGAAGGAATCAATCATAGTTGACATTACAAAGACTTGACTTTAATTTCAAAATGAAATCTCCAACACCCCTATCTCATGAGCACCTGTGAGGTATCTCTTGGGAGAAGCCCTCAGGCCAACAGGTCCTTAGGGAGTGGGGACAGCCAGCCCTGCATTTGTCCCCAACCATCTCAGATCCCCACTAGTGCCCTACTTACAGTCCGGGGCACAGCCCCTCTGTCAGGATGAGGCAGCCCCTGTGCATTGATTGGCCTCCCCCACAAAGCTCTATAGTTTAACAGAAGCAAGAGTCCCACCTTGCTTTGTTTCTGGCTTTGTTTCTGTGGGCAAGTTACATAAACTCATCTTTACAATGGGAAGACTACTTTTGCCTACTGGGTCTTTGTGAAGATCTGGCATTTCGTCCCCCCTGCATGGCCCGGCACTGGGGACACAGAAGGACTGAGAACACAGGGAGTGCAACCTCCCGGCTGCCATGGAGAAGTGCACAAAGCTGAGCAGAGCAGGGGCCGCAGCCTGCACACACTCCCCCACAGCAACCTTTCTACCAACTAGGGTGACTTCCTGACCTCCTGCTGGTGGTCATGGTGAAGGCTGATGAGAAGGGGAGCGCAGAGGTGTGGCAGTAGAAGGGAGTTGGAAGGCAGCTCCCTTTCCACTCTGTCCTTCATCGGTCCCATAAACTGTCCCCCTGGCTCTGGTTTTTCTGGCTGCGTCTCAGAAATTTACCGAGGGTTCTGGGTGCTCGGAGGACGAATGGGCTCACTCCCTGGGGAGTTAGCACAAAGAAGAGGACACTTGAACTGGATCTTGAAGGAGAAGCAGTTCGTCAGATCAGGAAGTAAACCAAGGTTCCCTAGGCTGGGGAAACGGCGCTTGCAAAGGCAAGGAAAGTGGCCAGGAGCAGTGCTTTGGGGAAATAGCTGCCAGAGGGTAGAGTGTACAGAGAGAGGGGGTAGAAGATGCAACTGGAGAACTGGAAGAGACAGATCTTAGAGAGCCCCTGAATGTCCTATCTCCATGTTGAAAATGTAATGCTAGTCACCAAAGAAGCTGAAAGCCCAGGAAGGAAACTACTGGAATTGGCCCAGCAAGGAGGGCTGAGGTCCTGGGCAAGGCAGGGAGGCAGAGCCAATGGGGAAGGACGCGTCAGCTGGGAAAGCTTTCAGGGATGGAACCCAAAGCCAAGCCCATGTGGAGGCTTGCAAGCGTAGAGAATGAGAACTGTCTGTGTTTGCAGGAAGCCTGGTGCTTAGGGATAACCAGAAGCCCAAGGAGCATCCTCTTTGCTTATAATGTCTCCCTGGTTATTCCCAGGGTGGTGCTTGGCACAGGCAGGCTTGCATTAAATACCTGCTGGATGGGTGAATGGTCAGAGGATAGGATGGACAGATCTTGAATTCAGATAAAACAGCTTCTACCATCAGCCTCTTCGTCAAAGCGAGTCCAAAGAGCTTTCTGGTGAGCAGCCAGATAGCCTCCGTTAATGCTCCTCCCTCTCTTCTCTCCCTGCCACAGCATCCAGCGCCGGCTGTCCCTCCAGCTCCCCATCCTCCACCACGCCTACCTCCCGTCCATCGGAGGCGTGGACGCCAGCTGTGTCAGCCCCTGCGTCAGCCCCACCGCCAGCCCCCGCCATAGACATGTGCCACCCTCCTTCCGAGTTATGGTCTCGGGCCTGTAAGGGTGGTAGGCCTGGGGCCAGGGCCTCCCCCGTGACAGAACCACACAGAGCAGAGGTGTCTGCTGCAGGAACACTGTCAGATCTGGCTGCGGAGAAGCTGGGCGCCATGGCTGGCCTTGCAGAACTGCTCGGATGGCACTCAGGTGGACAGGATGGGGCACACTTGGCACCTGACCTCGGGCCTTATTTGTGAAGTTTTTATTCTTTCACAAAGAAGAGGAATGGAAATTACTTCTTCCTTAATGTCTGCAAACAGGAGGAACTAGGATATTTGAAACTTTGACAAAAACCCTAGACAAGGAAAGAGTCACTGGAACTCCAGCTGGAAGTCACTGCACAGCCTTGAGAGAGAAAGGGCTGCTGGAGAAATGTCCTCTGCCTCTGCACACGCATCACTGGCTGTGCCCCGTCCCCTCCCCCCCAGCCCTTCTCCGCTCTGGGGAAGGAGGTAGGCAGGGCAGCTGCCAGTCCAGCCAACCCCAGCCTTCCTGGAACAGGGGCCTGCCGGAAGGGCAGCCAGGCACAGCTCTGCGCCAGGTGGCCCAGGGCTGGGGTGCTGGAGCGGGCTGACTCCCATGCCTCCCGGTGGGACCTCACTCTCTGATAAATGCCACACATTAACACAATAACACTCGTTCTGGACTGCGGGGATTTAGGGCACGTCACTGCAGACATACTCTGCAGCATTCACCGACAGTCGGTCATGCACCCACCACGTTGGCCATGTCCCTGTGTTCGCATCAGGTGTTCCCAGTAATAAGGGGGGCCACCTGAGGTAATCATGGAATGTCTGCTCCCAGCATACACAAAACAGAAAGATTGTGCACTTTAACCTCTCTCATCAGGGCCCAAGGGCTTGCCGGGTTGTTGTTTTTTTCCACTGACTTTGTTTCTGACCAAAGTGAATCATGGGCATTCTTCTTCTAGAAGGCATCCCTGTACTCGTAGGGAAGAAGTTGCTAGCCGAGGGCTCTCTCCGCTTCCAGAAGGCAGCCTTCAGTCCAGACAAGCTGTGCCCATGAGATCACAGGGGTGATCAGTCAGCACACTGATTCTCATTCATAAGATCACTCTTCCCTTGTAGTTGAACCCCAAAGAGCACTGGCCTGAGAGTAAGACACACCTGGGTTCAAGTCCTCATTCCACTGCTGACTCCCTCCATGACCTTGGGCAAGTCACCAGTGTCTCTCTGAGCCTCAGTCTCCCCTGAGTTGGGGTTGAAATAATTCCCATCCTGCCTACCTCACAGGGTCACTCTGAGGATCAAAACTCGATCTCGTGCAGGAAAGCTTTGTACCAGACAGTGAAGCAGCCCTGATCCATGAGGTATCAGGATGACCATGACCTTCAGCCCTCACAGCAGCCAGGGGAGTGGCCCAGAGAAGCTCATAGCACAGCTCTCTCCCAGGATCAGCCGGCTGAAGAGAGTCCCCTATGACTTGTGACATTCCTAGACAGGTTCATTCTTTGCTAAAGAAAGGCCTGAATGACAACGTCCAGGACATCTGCACAACTGAGCAGCCGCTCATTCCCTAAAGAAACCTAATGGCAGCTTCCATAGGCAGGCAATAATCTCTTCCCAGACCACTGAAGTCAGAATATGCTGCTGTCACCACCAGGCTTTGACAAAAGGGCCCATGGGCATCTTACCATCGCCAACGTTTCAGAACACCCTATTTCACGTAGCATAGCTTTCCTCTCCCCTCCCCCAAAGAGAGGTTATGGAGGTACTGTAGCTTTTAGGGAAAAAAAAAAATGTTAACACATCACAGGTCAAGTTGAAGTCATTGTCTGTTTAGGCACTAAAAATTGGTGTTGTTACTCACTGTGTATTACCAGTATTTACTTGCTTTCTTGATTTCACCAAAATCCGATTTAATTTAAAGGGCCACCTTAATTTTTCAAAGAGAAAGAAACAATTCATTGTACATAATGTACACACACACACACACACACACACACACACACACACACACAAATACCTGTAGAAATATTATTCCAGCATAGTAAGGGGAAAAGCAACAAAAGTATTGGGCCGTCGGAGGTGAGTGTGTGCGTCTGTGACCCATTGTGACTCCTGAACGTGCAGTCTTCTAGGTTAACCCACAAACTACATTCTCTGTCTTAATGATACTGTAGGTTCACCCATTTTTTTAATTTCCCTGCAAATAACAAGACCCACAGAAGTGACTCTAGCTATTTAACGGTCTGTTCTTTTATACGCAGCAAATACACCGCACATTTCCGAAAAGGCTTCAGCCTGAAGGTGTTTTCCAATGATGTTAGTGCACAAATGCTTTAAATTAGACTGGAACTGCCAGAATCAAATGTAAATGAGGAATTTCTCGTACCCCTATTGCATGGTATCAATTTTTAATAAATTGTTGCAAATTTGTTTTTATGGATAAAGGGGGAAAACTGTCATCTTTAATGCTGACTCTTAAGCCCAAAATGCAGGTAATTTCAGGCCGAAGTCCTCTGCTCAGAAACCCAAGGGATAGCTTGGGGTCGCCCGCTCAGCACTGTGCCTCCTTCAGAAGCTGCCCTCCCTGCCTTCTGCGAGAGGATCAGAGCAGCCCTGTTACCATGTGACCCAGCTTCTGGCCACAGGTGAGGGATCCAAAGTGGGAACCTGACCTGAGCTGGGCCAGTAAGTCTCTTCCCCAGGATTCCTCCTCGTGGAGAAATGTAGTCGGCCACAGATGAGAAAAATGAAGTCCACACAGAGAGAAACAGGATTAAGAGGTGGGTGCTGATGGTGTCTGAGTCCCCAGACAGCTGATCCTGAGGGCCAGCAGCACCTGAGCCTTCCCATGGTGGGATGTACAGGCCTTCCTTGGAATCTCAGTTCCTCCAATAAATCACTTTTTGTCAGGGTTAGTTCAAGTTCAGTTCCCATCACTTGCAACCAAAAGGTTCCTGACTAATCCAGAAGCCTCACTGCCCCCACCCACCCAGCCCTGACTCACCCTCCAGGCCATGACAGCCTGTGAGATTGGGTCCCATGCTCCTTCCCAACCTCACTACTCGCCTCCCCCTGGACCCTATAGACTGTTAGCACTTCCTCCATCATGCTGACTCTCCACCTGCAGCTCCATCTCAAATCCTCCTCATTCTTCAAGGTCCCCGGCAAAACACCATTCTAGAATCCCCGGCATGAAATCCTCTCCCTGTTTTCTGTGCTGAGGATGCTGACCCTCTGTCACGGTACATGGTGTGTGTTCACACTGGTCCTCCTCCCCACCCGGGACCATGAGCTCCCTGAGGATGAGGGTTGCATCTGCCTCCTCCATGTCCCACTAAGCATCAGGCCCTCCCATTAACCCAGAACAGGCTCTGATGAAGCTTCAGTGGAACTGAACATGTTGGCTGAGGCATGCCCATATTTGTTGCTGGGTCTGGAAGACTGAGCAAGAGCAAAAGGCCAAAGCAGGCTACATAGGCCCGAGGCCATGTGACTGGGTACAGGCCCCAGAAGTAGGGGTACTAAACCTGTAGACTTCACCGGAAGGCTAGTTCCGGGCTGGAGCTTTCTAGAGCCTGGGATCCTCAGTGGTGAGCCCGCCAAAGAGCAGGCCCTGAGAGAGCCCTGCTCCATACCACCTATTATATAGCCCTCCAACATGATGTAGGCTGTTCAAGGACTGGAAACAGGTCCACCAAGGAAGAGGAATTCCCAGAGTCATCTAATGAATCGTGGCAAAAGCGGGAACAGAACCAGAACCCTGATTGGTCTTTCTATCTGACCTAGACTTACAGAAATTCAGAGCTAAGAAGGACCTGAGAGGTCTTGTGCAACCCCTCATTTCACAGGTGGGGAAGCTGAGACCCAGTAATAAGAGACAAGGTTAAGCAGAAGGTCCTGAGTGGACAGGCATGGAACCCAGATGTCCTGACTTTGAGACACCAGCTCTTTGATCTCAAGTCCATTTCATCATACCTGACCCAGAATCACAGTAGAAAGAACCACCATGGTGGGAAGACACTATGAAATGGAGACATTTCTCTGCTGCCTTGGATCTGGAGAGAGCTTCCTACTTCCTCAATAAATGTGGAATCAACTGGTGAAAACACCTGACCTCGCCTCTTAGCATATCTGAAAGGGAGAAATGCGCAAAGGGTTGAAGGAAATCCTCCTTACCGTCATCACTAAAGCTGTTCCTGTCTTGCCTGGCTTTGAGGACAGGCCTGTGTTAACTGAAATCAACAGGAAAGGCCCAGAGAGCAGTGTTGCACGTTGTTCTTTTCTAAAGGGTTCTCTTTGTCTTCCTTCATTTATGGCTGGCTCATTTATGAGGTAAAAAGAAAGACAATTTCTCAGCCTCAAAAAGAAGCATCCTAGAGTTGAAGCCCTTTGAGGAAACCTGCCTGGGGGTCTCCTCACCCTGTTCTGGGAAGAAAACCCTGAGATCTGCTCTGAGGGAGGGTGGGAAGAGGCTTCTGGAAACAGCAAGCATGGAGCACCAGCCAGTTCCCTGTGCTCATCAGTTTCTGCTCTACAGGAATCCTCCTGGGATCCAGCTCTAAAGGCCTAGAAGCCAGTGACGGGGCGAGGAGGTGGTGCTGAGTTTAGAAAAGACAGAGACTGGTGGCCACTGGCTAACTACCCTGTCTGTGGAGCCTGGTTCCCACCCCTCCTCTGGAAGCACAATCTGGAGGGACTTTCTCCCATCCCTGGACACAGGGATTGGCTCAGAAATATGCTCATTACCATAAGTCAATCAGAGCCTTTCACAGGGTATCCTGTCAGAGTTTTCACGAGGTCTGAAATCTTGTCCTCTACCTGGAGAAAAGTGAAAAGAGGGAAACTGAGCTCTGGTGATATTTGGATTCAAGGGCCAGCAATGCCTAAAGATACCCTTGAGCCTCTTGGTTTTGAGCTAATATGTCTCTTTATCTGGTTATAGAGTAGTAGATTTCTGTCATTTAAAACCAAAAGAAATCTGTGAAAATCATGAGGCCTCCACATGAGCACTCATTTTTGTCCAAAACCTTTGAGAGTTCTGCCCTCCTCTCTTCCCCTCATTCTGAGGAGACATTTGGAAACGACTTCCCTTTCCCACACATATCGCTGAGTAGGGAGGATGAGTAGGGAGGTGTGGGGGCCTAAGAAGCCTCACGAGGCTAAAGAAGGGTCAGTGGGCCAGGATGAGGACCACAGGACCGGCACCAAGCTGTGTACACCCAGGAAGGGGCCTATGTCTGTTCTGCACTCTCTGTCCCCTGCCTGTCCCCCACACCGCCTTGGCTGGTCATACCTGGCTTGGCCCTGAGGAACAGGATTTGTGAGATCCTGGGCGGTAGATGATTAACACATTCTCTTAAAGAGAACATTAGTCCCTCTCCTACCTCCATCCCACTCTTAAATCCCCTGGCAAGTACCCCAGGCTCACTCAGTCATGCCTGGTCTGACCTTGGGGTGGTCCAAGGGAGGTTCAACCTAGAAATGACAATTCACTGCCTGGTTCCTCCAGGTTTCACTTCCAGGAGCTCCAAGGCCCCCATAGAGCCCCCTGAGTCCCTGCCCTGTGTCAGGGCCTGTGCTGGACACCAGGGGAACAGCAGTGAACAGGACACAGGTGTCAAGAAGCTCACAGACTAATGGGGAGACAGGTGCATAAAGAGGAAATGACAGTAGTATGTGATAAGCACCTGGCTCAGAATGGGGAGCCAGAGACTATCCTAGAGGATGTAACCTCCATACAGGGCTGGCTTCATGGGCGTGTGACCTGAGTAGTCTCAAGAATCCCATACTTGACTTAATGCTCTGCTGTTGCTGTTTTGACATTCTTAATAACTTTTGAACAAGGGGTACAATGTTGTCATTTTGTACTAAGCCCTGCAGAATAGGTTACCAGTCCTGTACCTAGACCTGAAGATAAGCAAGAGCTAGCCAGCAAAAGAGGGAAGGAAGAGGAAGGCACAGAGGGAACTGGCAGTTCAACTCCTGGGGCTCCCGAGGCCAACGGGGTTGTCGTGTTAATCATTTACACCAGGATCCACGTGGCCTCAGATCTCTGAGTGATCAGAAAGCACATATCCTGTCTGTGTGTGATGACATGACTCATACCTCAAATTCTTCAGGCTGGGTGCAGGTTTCTACTTCCCCACTTATTTGGCTGTGTGGCTTTGGATGATTCACTCAACCTCTCTGAGCTTCTGGCCCACATCTGTAAATGGATATGATCACTTATCCAGGGGCTCATGTAGGTGAAAGTGCTTTGTAAGCACTGAGCTGATATCTGCTCAGTCCCAGACAAGCAGACTGTAAAGTGAACAGCTTTCTGTTAGTGCAGTGGGGCAGCCAACAATCCTCTAACCTCCTGACAACAGAATGCACCTTAGGTAGGAAACTGTTAGGGAAAATATCTTGGCACACTCTGTAGGGGGTATGGGGGTGAGATTCTGGAAACATGGGCAAACATTCTGTTAGAAAGGACTAGAAATTTGGGAGTGGAAGAAGAGAGAAAGATGAGAGAGGAGGGAAGCCATGTTCAAGTAACATAGCAAAGCGGCCAAAAGACTTTTAAGAACAGAGCTGTCAAACATTTGATTTTAAGTCATTTGTGTTGCTGTGATGTGAACTCTCCCCTTCACTTCACCCCCTCCTGAAGAATGTCCCAAAAAAACCTTTGGTAATGTTTACTATACAAGGAAAAGTCTTGTGGATTTGAGTGGAAATGAAAGAAAGGGACAAATACTCTTTGGGTTTGGGTGGAGGCCGAAGTGGGGATAAAACAAGTAAACCACGAGATGCAGAGGGAAAATGTGTTCCCTGCATTAGCAGGAACACAGAGCCGCAGGTGAGCATGAGCACGGCAGCTCCTGGAGATTCACAGAAGCGTTGGAAAGTCGCTGGAATGGGAAGTGTAGATTATCCCCTCTAGATCTCACTGGGCATCATCACCCTTGCCGACATCTAGATTATATAACAGGAAATATTTTATCCCATTAGAGCCATCTATGGCAAAGATCCTGAATGCAAAGGAAGAAATACTAGAAAGTTGTCCAACTGGTGTGGCGCAGTGGTTAAGTGTCAACCCATGCACCAAGAGGTAGCCGGTTCAATTACTGGTCAGGGCACATGCCCAGGTTGTTGGCCTGGTCCCCAGTGGGGGGCATGCAGGAGGTGGCCAATCGATGTTCTCTCTCATTGATATTTCTATTTCTCTCTCCCTCTCCCTTCCTCTCTCTCTAAAATCAATAAAGAAAAATTATTTAAAAGAAAAAAAAGAGCCCTGGCCAGTTTTGCCCAGTGGTTAGAGCATCGACCTGCAGTCCAGAGAGACTGGGGTTCGGTTCCGACTAACAGCATGTACCTCGGTTGCAGTTCGTCCCCGGCCCTGGTTGGGTGGCAGCCACTCAATGTGTTCCTTTCACATCGATGTTTCTCTTTCTCTCTCTCTCTCTCTCTCTCTCTCTCTCTCTCTCTCTCTCTCTCTTCCTCTCTCTCCCTCCCACTCTATCTGAACAAAAAATGGAAAAATGTCCTTGGGTGAGGAGAATAAATAAATAAATAAATGAATGAATGAATGAAATAAAATACTGGAAAGCAAGACCATGGTCACCTATATCATAAAATCAAGTCCATGCTCAGAGCTTTGGAGTGGAGTGAAATTGGAGAAGCTGCCTACCTGCAGGCTTTGGTGGTGCTAAAGAGCTATTAGCTTGGCATCTTTGTTCTCAAGGTCATGGCTGCTCTCCTGCTCTGGTCTACCAGGCTGTTAACTGGAGAGTTCTGGCACACATGGGGAGTTAGGGCTCTAAGCCAAGAGGAAATACATTTGATTTTTCTCCATCTGAATTTCAATACAAAAGACCCAGGGCAGTGTTCCTCAAACTTGGAAATTGTAGAGATACCTTTTCAGACACGGTGTTGACTTAAATTGTTTTTATAAAGAAAATTATTTAAATATGTTCAAACTAGGTATAAACACATGCTTATATCCGTCATATAAAAACCAAACAAATTTATAAGTTAAATGCAAACAAAATGACAAAACCAATAAAAACCATATTAAAAACACTGACTTCATGGGATAAATGAGTTTTGCTGAAAAATAAATTGCAGCTCACGATGCACAGCACCAACTGCTCCCGGCACCTTCCTTTGAATTCAGACTGCCTGGTGTGATGACTCAATTATCACACTGCTTTTCTTTATTTAAACCACTGTGAAAACTTCATTCATTCAGCAGGCCATGATGTCACTTGGCCTTCACTCAGCTCAAACACATCACTTCTCTATTCAATCCACTTTTGCTTTTTTCTCCTGAGCTGTTGACAGCCATGGGGCCACCCAGATAAACACATAATTCAAATGGTGATTGAGTGCCAATGCACATTAAACATGAAGCTAAGTGCTTTGCAGGCATAATCTCATTTAGCTCTCGCAGGGACCCTAGAGTAGGAATAATTATTGCCACCCTTATGCAACTAAAGACACTCAGGCACAGAGGCGGAGTGCTGTCCTGGGTCACACAGCCGGAATGTAGAGAGGGAATTTGAACACGGACAGTATGATACTACAGCACACCCTCCTACCACTTCCTTAAACTGCCTCATCAGAAGTAGCTGGATTCATATGACCCAGGATACGCCTAATTAATTTATTTTAGATTAACTTAAAATGAAAACACAATTTTTTAATTTATAGATTTGCACACCTATGAAATTCATCTGTGGCATCACCTGAGGCTGTAAACCCCAGTCTGGGCGCCTTTGGCCCAGGCAATGTGAGAGGGGGAAACCCTTACTGTACTGAAGACCGGACAAACCAATAGCATGAAAGAAGCAGAAAAAAAACTCTGCCCAAGTTGCCCATTGCTCATACCCCAACCTCTACCCCTGAGCACTGCATCCACAGCATTCAGGCCTCCAAGATCTGGCAGAAGGATTCTGCCAGCATCCCAGAGCAGGGGAAGCAAAATAGAAGATGCTCACCCTTCCAGGAGAAAACTTGGATAGGATATTCACTGCTGGCAAAAAACTGGAAAACACCCAAATGCTGTTAACAGTAGAACAGGAAAAAAGGTATGATGTAGTATATTCACAGAGTGGAATATTATACAGCAGTGAGAATGGGAAGAAAACTACAACTACATGTGACAATATGAATGAGTCCAAAAAAACATGTAAAGTAAAAGATGCCAGACATAAAAGAGGATATACTGTAAGACTCCATTTATAAAAAGTTCAAAACCAAGTAAAACTAATCTATTAGACATCAGAATAGTGGTTACCCTTGGTAGGGAAGATGGTATAAAGAGGGCTTCTGGGTACTGGTAATGTTCTGGTTCTTGATCTGAGCACTGGTTACAGGCCTGTGTTCACTTCATAAAAATTCTTTGAATGGTACACTTATGATGTGTGATTATATGTGCATAGTATACACATATACATATAATCAGACATACATGTCTATTTTATATATATGTATTTATATAAAAAACCATATGTATATAAGAAATTACACATCATTAGTATATACCTCAATAAAATATGCCTTTTCCTAAGCAGGGAAAAAAAAAGTCCACTAGAGTCTATGAAGATTCTGCAGCATATAAAAACAAACAGCATGCAATAAGCTGAGATTAAACATACTTTGGAAAAAGATTTCCTGCGGGAAACAGAAGTAAATGCCAAATCTCATCCGCTTTAGTCTCAAGAAAAATTAGTAAAACCTTGTTTCTATGAGACAAGAGATTAAACAGATAAATTGATGAGACAATGGGCTGAAAAAAAAAAAAAGAAGAAAAGGCAGGAAAGGAAGGAGGAAGAGGGAAGGAGGGAAAATCCTAGGATCGAGGAAATATCAGAAATCCCCAAATTTAACTCCTTCCCCTCCCAGTTTCTTGCTTCAATAACCCCATACCCCAATAGGGGAGAATCCTCGTATCATCTTTCCCACTACCCATCCCCACCAAGGGTAACCACACACCAAGCACATGTTTTATAGTGTTTAGTTATAGAATCTGAATAAAAATGAGAGAATTTAGACAATAACTAAATCAAATGAATGTTGGGAGGTCCCTATCAGCTCAAAAAACTATGATTCCTAGAATTCATACTAATTTTAGTAGCTAACACTTACTAAATACTTTCTATGGGCCAGATACTGTGTAAGCACTTATGTGGTTTATGTCATATAATCATGTAATAACACTACCAGATAAGTACTATGATTATCCTCAGTTATACAGATGAAGAAACTCAGGCACAGACAGGCTAAGTAACTTGTCCAAGGTCAGACATCTAGTGATTACAGAGCCAGAATTCAAATCCAGACAGTCTAACTCCAGAGACACTAGAGAAGTGATAAAGGTACCATCAAGATTTAATATTTAATTTCTCCCCACTCATTAAATGATGTTCCTACATTTCTTACCACGTATACCAAGAACATGAAACATGGAAGTCTGGTTTTTTATTTTTCTGGCTTATACATTTGTGAAAATTAAACTAAAAATATTTTCCCATATTATTTAAAATAAAATATAATTTTAAAAGCACATTTCCCTGGAACTAAATTTCCTTTTGCATAATCTGGTTTATGTTCAGAATCGGATAGGAATATAAAATAGAAGTGTTCAATGTCTGCACTATCAGGTCATTTATTTAAAGATCCTATAACTAAACACTGTGAAATTGAATTTCCATTATATTCAGTCATGCAAAATTTGACTGATGGAGTGGACATTTGTTACAATGATCCTGCCAGGTAGCTGGGAAGCCAGTTTTGACCTTGAAGATCATGTTAAATTGCAAAATTAAACATTGTTTTTGTTTGCCTAATTCACTATTTTATAGGAATACTGCCAATGAGAACCCTGTTTGCAAGTGACTTGTGGGTTTAAATCAGAGGTGAGGAACCTTTTTTCTCCCAAGGGCCATTTGGATATTTATATCATTCCTAGGCCATACAAAATTATCAACTTAAAAATTAGCCTGCTGTATTTGGTCAAACATATAATTAACTCACCCCTAACGTGATGGCTGGAACTGCTTCTCTTTGGTGAGGCGGGTGATGTTAGCTGGTATTAATTTCGCGGGCCTTATACGGCCCACAGGCCAGACATTCCCCACCCCTGATTTAAATGAACCTAACTCCTTTAAACATTATGTATCTGAAAATTACATGTGTCAAATAAACATGAATCCTTGGGTTTATTATCAATTGAAAATGATATTACTCAAAAATGAGTATGTTAGAAAGGATATGGTGATGTTTTGTCAGCCAGAAAGCCTAACATATTTAAAACATATTTTCAATAAGACTGTACTCTTTCCTCAATAAGAGAACTAAAACTATCCCACAGTAAAAGAAGGAAAAATTTCAACATGGAAGACAGCTCAAATAACTTAAAATATAATGTTCATTAGTGCATGTAATAAACCCTTATTGAACATGAAGAAACACATGATTTTGTTGGTAGTCCGTTTCTCTTGCTTTCACTGAATAATTGGGTTGAAGGAATATGTAAAATATGTTGTTTTTAAGGATGTCAAATTATTACTCTGCCTGTTTGACTTATGTTGTGGGAGAAGGGGTATTCTTTGGTACCTTTTTTAAGCCCTTTGACAAAAGAGCGTGGGAATACCTAATATAGGCAAGAGCAGTACACCACAAAGGCCACAAGGTGTCACTTCCAGACAACCTCTTGCTTTGCAGTTTACGCTATCCTCCAAAGGACAGGATAGGGAGGAATGTTGACTATATTTTGATGTTGTTACCAGAAGTGTACCCATTAGGATATATAGCAATTAATGCATTTAGATCAACAGAAGTTTCCTTCTAATGTCCCTATGCCTAAAACTCAAACCATTTTTTTCTTCCTCTACGTTTCCTTTTCCCTAGAGCAACCCTGAGCACATTGGTATTACGGCAGATTAGGGATACCAACTCAAAAAATTTTCATCATTACCTTTTGGTCTTCACATTCAGTAGGATATTTTGGATAGGAATTATAATATATATTATAGATGAGGAAACCAAAGCCTAGAAAAGTTGTAATCTGCCAATGAAAAGTCCAGTCGCCAAATTTCCTGACACCCACCACCCCAACTGGAGACTTTACCCCCTTTACCTCTACCTCCATCCCTCAGAGTGGAGATGGTTGGGAGTTTGACTATTTTGATTTTTGGAAATTAATGTAAAACGTCTCATATGAAACTGTTTAATATGAATTTATTTATGTTTATAAAATAAGGCTTCTAGGAATTTTCATAGGTGCTCTAAGCCACTTTGGGCCGTGTATCCTGGATGGGCGTCTAAGGAAGTTCACTCTGTTGTTAGTGCTTAGGGTATTAGTTTGCTAGGGCTGCCACAAAGTACAGATTGGGTGGTTTAAACAAAAAAAATTTATTTACTCAATCCTGGAGGCTACAAATCCAAGATAAAGGTGTCAACAGGTATGGATTCTTCTGAAGCCTCTCTCCCAGGTTTGTAAATGGCCTTCTTCTTCCTGTGTCTTCACATGGACTTCCCTCTGCGTCTTAATCGCCTCTTCCTTATAAGGAGGCCAATCAGCTTGGACGAGGACCCACCCTAATGACATTATTTTAACTTAATTACCTCTTTATAGGCCCTGTCTCCAAATATAGTCACATTCTGAGGTACTGGGGATTAGGACTTCAACACATGAATTTAGGGGGAAAACAATTCAACCTGCAACAGGGTAGACAAGTTGAGAAACTTGCATTACCCCTTCTAACTCCTTACCATGAGAATGATAGTAAGTCTGTGTCCTTAGGCTACAATGCCCAGAACTGGATGCTATGTATTTCTTTCTCTAAGAAATCTCCTTAATTAGTCTTTTTGTATGTGACTCTCTTGTTTTCTGTGGGAGTGGAGCTTAGAAAAGGGTTTATGACCCCCGTTCTTCAAGTAAGGAATTATAACTTTGGAGCCATTTACAAACAGGAACAGATATGTATTTAAAAGTACATTTATTTAAAAAATGATTTAAACTATATATTTTTTTAATTTGGAAAATACAGAAAAGCAAAAAGAAGAAAATGAAAATTATCCTTACACGCACCACCTAGGGAAAATATTACCAACATTACACATCATCTTTCCAACCTTACTTTCACACAACTTTCTTTTTAGCCAAACAGCAAGTTTTGCAAAAAAAAAAAAACAGTTTTGTGGCCTGCTTTTTCAAACCAGTATTTTCAGTATCATTCCACAGCCTCCCGTTAAAAGTACCTAAGCCAGGCCCTGGCCAGTTTGGCTCAGTGGGTTCCCTTCTGGTCAGGAACATGGACCTGGGCTGCAGTCCGTCCAGGGCCCTGTGGGAGGCCACCAGTCGATGGGAAAGAGAATGTTTCTCTCTCCCTCCCACTTTATCTGAAGATAAATAGAAAAATATCCTCGGGTGAAGGGCTAGAAGAGGTGGACTGAAATGGAGGAGTGCGCCCTAGACCGGAGGGAAATC
The DNA here is from genome assembly GCF_014108415.1 of Molossus molossus. Classification (NCBI taxonomy): domain Eukaryota; kingdom Metazoa; phylum Chordata; class Mammalia; order Chiroptera; family Molossidae; genus Molossus; species Molossus molossus. The sequence continues at coordinate 30,962,344 of NW_023425349.1, forward strand.
AAGGGCCAGAGCAAGCTGAGGCTGGAAATTGAGCGACTCAGGGCCTATGTATTCCTTCCGACATGTACCGAGCCCAGCCGCCCAGCCGCCCCGGCGCGGCGCCGGGTTCCAGCAGAGCAGCCCCTCGCCCGGGCGCCCTCTATTATGCAACCGGCGCCGGAAGGTGCGAGCGGAACTGGGGCAGGGGAGGGGAGGCCGCCCCGGCTGAATCTCCGGCGGCCAACTGAAGCGCCGGGGAAAGCGAGCAGGCCCAGCCCCGCGGGCCCTCGGGGGACCAGAAGTGGCGCCACCGAGCCCGGCGTCTCTCAGCCAATGGCCGCGCGGTGCGCCGCCATGGAGACACGCGCGGCACCTGGGCAGAAAAGGCGGCGGCCCGAACGGCGTGAGAAGGAACTATCCTTCCACATTATTACGCGAGATACCAGGGCAGTACAGTCCACGGCAGGCGCCGTCCCGCTTCTCTCCCGCGGGACAACCTAGCTCAGTGACACCACGCCTTCCACCACAGGCCCCCTCACCTGCTGCAGCCACCCTCAGTAAAGATGGCTGACGGGCTGGGAAGGAAACCGGAAGTGGGCGTGGCATGAGGAGCCGGTGGGGCGTGGCGGTGGGCGTGGCTTGTCTGCTGAGAGGGCGGGAGGGATGTGCCCAGACGCCCTCCTGGGTTTTCGGTGGGCGAGGCGCCCTCACCGCCGCCAGCAGCATCCTTCCTACAGGTGAGTCAGCACCGGCCCCGCCCTCGCGGGGTTCCCTCTGAGTCTCCGAGATTTGTTCCGCGTCGGGCTGCGGACCTCCTGGTCCTCCGCAGGCAGAGCGGCGATGGAGGGTGCCCAGGAGAAACCCCCGGGGTCCAGCGCCCCTGACCCCGGGTCCGGAGAGCCTACCCGGTCGACCAGGGGCCCCGAGGTGCTGCCTCCCGAGGAGTCGGAGGGCTGCACCCGGCCCCTGGAGACGGCCCCCAAGAAACTCTGTGGATACTTAAGTAAGTTTGGCGGCAAGGGGCCCCTCCGGGGCTGGAAATATCGCTGGTTCTTCTACGACGAGAGGAAGTGTCACCTGTATTACTCGCGGACCGCGCAGGATGCCAACCCCTTGAACAGCATCGACCTCTCCAGTGCGGTGTTTGACTGCAAGGTGGACGCGGAGGAGGGGACTTTCGAAATCAAGACTCCCAGCCGGATCATTACCCTGAAGGTAAATGAGCTGTTTTCCCCTTTTGAACCGCCATGAGCTCCTAGGGCCGGGCCGGGAGCCGGTGGGCGGTCACAGAAAATTTACAGGAACAGTTATCACCGATCCTTATCGCCCGATGAGCCGTGGGGGCCCGGGATTTTGTGAATTCCGAAGAGCATGCACACCCATTTCCTCATTGAGTTCCCACTACAAGGGCAGGAGGGCTGGACCCACAGTGGGGGTCAGGAAACTGAGCCAGAGAGACGACGTGACTGGCCCGAGGTCAGGCATCCGAGAGTGGTGTATGTAATCTCATAGTCTTGGACTGTCCTAGTCTTTCTTCCTCTAAAGTCCTGTGTCAAAACTTTTACTTTTGGGAGTACCTGATGATGCATTTACCTTAATTTTCTTACTTGGGGCTGAAGTATAGTCGAGATATGAGCTTTGCAATCCTCTCTCAAGGCCTAGATTCTGAATCATTTTTCCGGATGTTTTGGCCAAGAGTGAATTCTGAGAAAATGTTGGCAGGTATTGGGAAGTAAACATTTGGGTTTCACTGGTTTGCCTAGATTGTTCATCAGGGCATATCTAAACCTGTTTTCCCTTTCAGTAGATCTAATCTTCATGTTTAATTGAGATAGGCTGAAACAGTGGGAAAACCATGTGCTTTGAAATCAGACGGGAGCATCGTCCCATGGACTGAGAGGTCCCTGTTTGATTCCTGGTCAGGGCACATGCCCAGGTTTTGAGTTTGATCCCCAGTGGGATGCATGCAGGAGGCAGCCCATCCCTGTTTCTCTCTTACATTGATGTTTCTATCTCTCCCTTCTTCTCTCTAAAAAAGGAAGGAAGCATGGTGATGTTCGAATGTTTAGAAAGCTCAGTCTGGCTATTGGGTAGAGAACAAATTAGGAGAAGGCAAGGCTGGTGGTCAGAATCCATCAGGAGGCAATCATGAGAGAATGATGGCTGAGCCAGAGCAGTGACACTGGAGAGGGCGACAGTGGCTCAGGATGTGAGGCAGGAAGAATGTGAGAGAGGAGTCAGGGATGGCTCCTGTAACTGGCTGACTGCATGGTTGGGCCAGTCACTGACAGGGAACCCAGGAAGAGGAGACAGTAGGACATCCAGGTGTATGTCCCCCTCGGTAGACTCTTAAGTTCCAAGAGGATAGAGCCTGTGTGTTGGCTCACCACCATATCTCCAGTGCCTCCTACGTTCCCTGACACATATAGCAGGTGCTCAATATATACTTATCCAATGAATTAATAAAATGGGTTTGAATATGGGCTGGAGCTTGTCAGCACAAGTTCATGGTAAAGTCCTGGGAGAGCCTGAGGTCTCTCAAGGAAAGTACAAAGAAAAGATTGGTGGGCATCATTTTCTCTTAGTTACTACCTTCAAGACAGGCCAAGGGCCTCTTTCATGAAGCCCCCTGGCCTCATGCACACCTCACCTGTGAGCCTCTTGAAAGGGAGAGCCTTTCCCTGGTTGCCGTATAGTGCTGTTTTTCTCATGTGGCCTTGATCGTGAACAGCTCTGTGAGGCTCCATCCACTCCAGGCAAGCTACCCAGCTTCTGTGCCCAACCAATCCCCAATCCCAGGCCTTCTCTGTATAAGCCACATTTCAAAAATGGGAGACCCAGGTTCTGGGACCAGCCTTAGCAACTTCAGAGCGTTAGTTTCTCCATCTGTAGAAGGGGCTGATCACTCCTGCCCTGCCTCCTTCCTAGAGGATCTGGTGATGTAAATGGATGTGAGAATAGGTGTTTGGACCATCCAGTGGTGGAAGAACAATGACTGGCATCAGCCATCAACATGTTGGGTTGCCTGGAGGGTGCCACTTTGTTGTAGTGTGCATATGGCTTTCCAGTCCCCGATCATATGTGTGATTTCAGTGCATCCCCAAAACAGAAAGGAGTCTTCATTTCACAAAAAGTCAGCCAAGACACTGAGATGTTGCACAGGGAGATAGAGATAGTGATGGTACCAGGGCCCCACCCATGTCAGAATTTCAAAGCTCTTACCATCTTTCTTAGCACTGCCAAATTCCTTTACCTAGTGAGCGCATTTTGAGCACCTACTGTATGTCAGGTACTATGCTGAGCACTTTACCGTCCTTACCTAATTTCATCCTCATAACAACCACCCTATGAAATGAATGTTAGTATACCATAGTACAGATGAGGAAACTGAGGCCCAGAAAGGTTAAGGAACCTCTAAGTGAGAGACCAGAGCCTGATTATCTTCTATGGCCAAGAAGCATGTGGTATTTTCGAGGTGGGCACCCAGCCACAGTGAAATTTTTTCTGGGAAGGAGAGAGTTACCAAGCCTCCCTTGACCTTCCCACGCCCCACACCCAGTGCCCACCCAAGAGTACAGGGCCTTGCCAACTAACCCTTGTGCTTCTCAGGCCGCCACCAAGCACGTGATGCTGTACTGGCTGCAGCAGCTGCAGATGAAGCGCTGGGAGTTCCACAACAGCCCACCTGCGCCTCCCGCCGCCCCTGATGCTGCCCTGGCTGGGAATGAGCGTGCCCTGCGCCTTGAGCTAGGTACCCAACGGGCTCACCTCCTGTGCACACCCAGGACTCTTAGTGGCTAAGCTTGTACCCTCCTGTTGGGGGTGAGTGGGAGGAGCCCTCTGCTAAAGAAGCAGAGAGCCAGGGATGTGACTCGGCATCAATTAGGGCAACACTATAGCATTGAAGGCAAGAACATGGGCTCTGAGGCCAGGCCACCTGGGTTCAGCTCCTAATCTTATGTGGCCTTAGGCAAGTCGCTTACCTTTTCTGAGCTTCAGTTTCTTTCCTTGTAAAATGAGGCCAATAAAGAAATTTTACTTTCTGCCCTGGCCAGTTTGGCTCAGTGGTTAGAGCATTGGCCCACAGACCAGAAAGAAATTTTACTTTCTTCTTAGGGTTATGGTGAGGATTAAATGAATCCATACACCTTAAGTGGTTGGAACAATGCTGGCACATCGTCAGAGCTCAATAAATGTCAGCTACTGTTATGACGACTATTATGGGACTGTCTTAAGAAATGAAACTTTCACAGAGTTTCTGTGAGGAAGGTTAATGAGAAAATGCAGTTATTGATATTGCTTTACACAAATGCTTTTGCACTGTGAATTGGGTAGACCAGTTATTTTATCCCTGGTGTTCGCATAGGCCAGAATCTTTCACCCCCACATGGCCCACAAATGAAGTTTCTTGATCCCAAATTCTAGAACATCCCAGTAGGGAGGAGTCCTGGAGATCACTCCCTCCCACCCACCCCCATGCTGAAGCCAAGAATATGATTGGCAGATTTTAGATTCAGGACAGATCACCCACAGCTGCCCCTGCAAGAGCACAGAATGAGGTCCCAGCACAGATCTGCAGCATTTCTAAGACGCCTCATCCTCAGTTAATAGGGAAGCCAAATGGGTGAGGGCAGGACTGTGGCCAAGTGCATCCTAGACCTCCATACCCAGATGTTTTACATGTCCGAGACTGAGCTCATCTGCCCTGGACACTTCTCCCCCAGCTTCTCTTCCCTCAGTAAATCCTCCCATTTACCCAGTTGCTCCAGTAAACAGGAGCTACCCAGTTTCTTCCTGGATCTCAGTTAGCCAGTCTAGTCAGTCACCAGTGCTGACCATGTCTCCCTCTGGCCTACACATCAGACCCAGACCCCCCCTCACTGCTGTTGCCTTGGATCAGGCCTCAGCTCTTAGCTGAAAATTCTAGCAGCCTCCTTTCTGGTGTCACCATGTCCCAGCCTGCCACTGACCATCCTCCTCGTTGCAGCCAGAGTGAGCTTCCTAAAATGAAAGCCTGAGCTCCACTCCCTTCCCTGGCTGTTCACCATGTCCCAGGCTGCCACCCAGCTTTCCAGCACCGTACTCAGCCCTGCCTGGTCTCACTTCTGTCTGCTCCCCAGCACCTGCCTCGTACCACCTTGTGCCTTAGGCTTCAGCGGCTCCAGGGCGTCTGCTCTCTTCTCAGCCTGGCAAATTCCTGCTTATTCTCAATGGCCAGGCATTAGTGTCATCTCCTCCTCTTGCCAGCTTCCTGGGACTTTGCCAGCTGGATTCTATATGAGTCCTGAACACTTTCAGATGATTCTCGAGGTCTGTCACATTGGTAATAATTAGAGTGTCCTTGTCAGTCTCTGCCCACTAGCCCTCAAGAGTGGAAGCTATGTCTTTGTCACCTGTGTCCCTAGTATCTGGTGCCCTGCCTGGCACATTGGTTTGTTGAATTGACTGTATGAGCAAATACATTGAATTTTATAATTAAATGAGGAAAGGAATGTAAAGCCTTTAGCATAATGCCATGCACATAGTTAGTGCTTAGTACATGACAACTGTCCTAATGATATTATATGTGTACATGTACACTGTTATTCTTATAATAACTGCATCTTTTTATCAATAATCTCTTCTGAGAACTTTCTGGGCGTTTTATGCTTTTAAGGGCTTTCTTTACAGAAGGGTTTATTTTTGCGTCTACATTTTTGTTCCACCCCCAATCCCCACCTCCCAAACAACCCTGGCTGTGCTGAAAACTGCAGCCTGAGTTGACACAATTTCCCATCAGCCTCAGACCAGAAGCAATGAGAAACCCTCTCTGACTTGAAATGGGAAGAAACAGGTTATCAAAAGAGTAGCTTTGGAATCTCACCTACTGTGCTGAACCCTTTCCATATTCTTGAATTCTATGGCTTTGGTTCAGCACTCTTGGCAGGCCTCTCTGGGCCAGCTCCTGCCGTGGGCATGGTGACAGGGGAGTGGTTGTCAGGACCAGGGCACCAGTCTCCCAAGGAGGACACTGGGGAGAGGCAGGAGGCATGTATGTGGGCTTCTCCTCTGAAGCCTCACTCGCCCTGCAGTATGCCCTCACCACCCTGGACCTGAGGCCCTGTGAAACCTTCCCCAGCTGACCCTGAAAGATATTTCTGGAGTCTTGAGCAAGCTGGAAGTCCGTGGATTGGCAGTATGGAGGAGGCTACCCCACCTCTGCAGTCTCTGCACTTCCTGGGAGGAAGCAGGGGCCTACCGCCAGGGCAGCGAAAACCTACTGACTCAGTCTGACTGAGTCACAGACGCATCATCTTGTACAGAGTCTCAGGATAGTGTTGAGTGGCCGCAAGGCATGTTCTCTACAGCTTTTGAGCGGTCACACCTTAATTTTATATTTTACCTAAACGTTGGTCTCCACAGAACCAAGAAAGATCAAGGGAAAGCCAACAGATTGATAATAATGACATGTTGCCAAAGTAGAACACATCTTACAAAGCACTTTTATAAATGCTTATCATCATAAATATATGAATACACTTACACTGTTCACCGTTGTAACACTTTACCAGCATCAACTATCTAATCGTCACAATAATCTTATGAGATTGTTACTGTTATTCCCATTTTACAGAAGAGGAAACTGAGGGTCCTGAGAGCCAAGGGACCTGTCAAAGGTCAAACAGTAAGAAAATGTCAGTGCTGAAATTTAAACCCTAGACTGCAGATGCAGCTCCCTCCCCCCCCCCCCCATCCTCAAACTGAGGAGACGACTGGCCATGTGTCCAGGGTCCTCCAGGAAACCGGTGACCTGCTGGCCTAAGCCCTGTTTGTTAGGCAGTGACTTGTTCCTACTGGTGATGGGACAGCCTCTATAGTTCAGGCAAAAGGAGAATTACAAGTAAATGCTACTGAAAATCTTTGTGTGGTCACTTCACTGAGGGTACTTCTCCAGGCTGGAGAGGGGCCCAGAGGTCCCAGACCAGAGACGGGTCAATTCTGTTTCCTGCAGGAAGTGCTAACTTTCACTGTGGCATCACCATCATGTGCCTCTTCCTTTGGACACCCCTTTGCATTGGGAGCTTGTACCTTCCTGGGCACCCCTCCCTTCTTTGAACTGTCTGCTCGTCTGCTTGTAATAAGGAAAAGTGAAGAACTGGGTTGAATCCATGGCTCTGCTAACAACTGTGCAAGCCTGGCCACAAAATTCACCCTCTCTGGGCTGCTATTTCCTCTTTGTTGAAACCAACCAGTGGTGACATTTATCCCCAAGGTGTAGTTCTAGGTGGCCTCAGAGTATATCTGGAGCCTCAGGTGGAAGTTAAAGGAAAACGGATATTGGCAGTTAGGGAAGTACTTGCAAGATGTTAAAATCTTAGACAGATGGTAATTTTTTTGTTTGTTCTGAATGAGGCAGAATAAAGATGGTTCAAGTACTGATAAACAAGGAAACCTTAATTATTGTGATCAGCTCAAAATCTGGATAAAACTACTTTGAAAGATGTGCGTCCACAGTGTGGGGCTTTATGGTTTTCTAAACATTTTCATATACTTTAACTCTGAAGGAGGCAGAGTGCAGGACGGCCTTCCAGCTTTAAACATATGAAACCTGAAGCCGAAAGAGAAAAAGTGATCAGCCCAGTCACAGTGCCCTCCTAGCAGAAACATGGCTTGGCCTCAGGTCTTCCAACTCCACGGCTATAGCCCTTTCTAGTCAACCAGGTTTCTTTATGCTCCTGCTGAAACCCCCAGGGGGCTCTGCCATTCCAGCCAGATGAGACCTTTTTTAGCCACCCTAATCTCATTTGTCCTTATGGGCTCCTTCTCTGGGTCCCTCCTGGCATCCTCAACTCTGGCTCTGGAACCTCTTGCTACTACCTTTACTTACACAGCAGGATCCTCCCACACTCCTTCTGCAGGTCTAAGTCACCTCCAACACTCCAGGCCCAGCTCCAGTGCCCCTCCTCCAGGAAGTCTTCCCTGACTTGAGTTGGAAGGAATCTGTCTCCACCTCCCAGAACTCCCCGCACTTTGGCTGGCTGCCCTCCAGCTTTCGCCCAATTGGTCTTCCAGAATGTGCACTTTTCCCTGCTCCTGAAGCTGGGAGCTTCCTATGCCTTTGATTATCTCACTGTCTCCAGCCCTACCTGGAAACCTCAGGGTAGACACCCAAACTGCTGAGAAAGTAAATTGAAGGGAGGAACTCAAAAGAATGAGAGGGTATGGCCAAGTACTAGCCAGCCTGACGGATCTGAAAGAGCCTCTTAGGGATTAACAGATCTGTTATTTGCCAAGTTTGATTGCAAAGTTTATTTTCGAGTAGATTGAACAACTTTCCCTGGCTCCTACCATTGCATTTCATGTTCTTACAGATGCAGTGCAAAAATGAACTTCCTCTACCCCTACATTTCACCCTGTCAGTAAGAGGGCTCCAAGTGGAAGGCGTCTGCTGCCCTGCGGGACTCGGGCTGCCTGAGCAAGATCAGACCATCCCCTAAGTGGCCTTGGTTCTCCTCCACTGGCTGACATTCAAAACTAACTTCTGAATAGTTCACCTTATACTGCTCTTACACCTCAAGAAATGATTCCTTGGCCTTGAAACTTTCCTTAATATTAAATCTGGGTACTCACTGTATAGGAATCACTGTTTAAGCAGAACATTTGAAAAACAGAAAAGTAGCCACAAGCCTGTTACCCAGAAACAGCCAGTAGTGTTAACATTATGTTATGACCTCTCGCCTGCCTTTTATTTAAATGTATTTCTGATCCGCTAACATATAAAATGCTTTATTTTGCTTTTTAGTACTCAGTATGGTGACCCTAAAATACCCGTGTTGTAAAATCTCTTTATTAACATCTACTTTTGATAAGTATATATTATTTTTCTGTTTATAAAAGTAACCTATGTTTACTACAGGCAATTGGGGGGGGGGGGGCAGTAAACTGTAATGAGTAGCCTGCTCAGTTCTAATCCCATCATGCAGTTCTGACCACCATTAAGATTGCAAAGTATTTCTTTGAGACTTATACAATGGAGATCATACTATAACCCCAATTTTTTTATCTGGCTTTTTCAACCTAATATTATGTCCCATGCACATTCCCCGTGTTCTTAAGCATTTTTTCTTAGCATCATTTTAAAACTGAAGGCATCCTGATTTATTTTACCTTTCCTTAGATCTTGATGTTATTTTCAGATCGAGGCTAAATAGTGCAGGGATGAGCCTCCCGGCTCATAAAGCTTTGTCTGCATTTCAGACAACTTCCTTAGAGTGGATTCTCAGAAGTAGAAATATTTGCAGTTTTGCAATTTTTAATATGTTTCTAGGAAGGCTGGTGCAACAAAATGCATCATTTTACTGGTTGCAGAACATTCAGTGAACCACCTGCCTCTTCTGCTGCTATTAACTCACAAGGAAGGCTTGTTCAGGCAGCTCCCTGACTCCCGCGCCCCCCCCCCCCATTGAATCTGAGCCCATAGCGCCCACCTATCTCCTCTTTCCAAGTGCAGTGACCTAGGTGGATGATTTCCCTTTTCTTTGTTCCCCAGAACAAGAGGAGGCAGAGCTGGAGGAGTTCCTGTGCCCCGTGAAAACACCCCCTGGATATGTGGGTGTGGCAGCTGCCTTGCAGCCAGCCCCCACCATGCCCTTGGCCCTTCAGAATATCTCCCTCAAGCACCTGGGAACTGAAATACAGTAAGTGCTAGTGAGGCTGAGGGGCTAGCCAAGCTGCAAGCAGCCCCTTCTTCAGAACTTACTGTGATCTGGGTGATTCCCAGTAGGGAGGTGGGCCTGGGGAGGGAATAGCAGCTTTGTTTTCAAGTCATGCCATTATTTAAAATACTACATTTATTGTTTGATTTAAAAAGTAGTGCATGTTCCCCCTGGCCAGTTTGGCTCAGTGGTTAGAGTGTCAGCCTGCGGACTAGAGAGGCCTGGGTTCGGTTTCTGCGAAGGACACGTACCTCGGTTGCTGTTTGTCCCTGTCCCAATTGGGGTCGTGTGGGTGGCAACCACTCGATGTGTCTCTCTCACATTGATGTTTCTCTCTCTCTTCCTCCCTCTCTCCCTCCTGCTGTATCTGAAGATAAATACAAAAATGTCCTCTGGTGAGGATAAAAAAAAAAAGTAGTGCATGTTCTTTGCAGGAAATTAGAAATCTCTCGAAAGGTATAAATTTAACATTATCCATAATCCCAGTACCCAGACAAGCATTCTTAGCATTTAGTGTATTTCTTTCCTCCTTTTCTATACACATACATGCATAATTGAGATCATGCTGAATGCAATGTGGTGATGGCTTTATAAGTGTCTATATATGTCAAACCCATCAAATTATTCACTTTTATTGTGTAATTTTTTGTACATCCATCATATCTCAGCTATTTTTTCATTGAATAATGTATTATATATACAATTTCCCCTTGGCAGGCTTTGTTTTAAGAAGTTTATAAGAAGATAGCAATATGGCTTGGGCTTTTTTTTTTTTTTAATTTTTTTTCTTTATTGCTTTTAGAGAGAGAGGAAGCGAGAGGGAGAGATAGATAGAAACATTGACAAGAGAACATCGATTGGCCACCTCTTGCTTGCCCCCCACTGGGGATTGGGCCCACAACCTGGGCATATGTCCTGGCTGGGAATTGAACTGGCGACCTCTTGGTGCATGGGTTGATGCTCAACCACTGAGCCACACCGGCCGGGCTGGCCTGGGCTTTTGAGTCAAACAGCCTGCATTTGTATCCTGGCTCCACCAGTCATGGGCTGTGGTATCCTTGGCAAGTTGATTTCTCTGAGCTGCACTTAAATTGTTAGTAAATATAAAATTCAGCAGTACTTGCCTTATAAGATTAGCACAGGGGTTAAATAATCATTGCATACAAACTGCTTTAGAACTGTGCTTTGCAATAGGTAGGCACTAATAAAAACAGGGTAGGGCAAAAGTAGGTTAACAGTTATTCACATGGAAAATAATACAGTAATTTATAAATAATAATACAAGAATAAACTGTTTTGTGTTCTCACAACTGTGCCCCACCCTTTAGTATCTGCTACTACTATTGTTGCTCTTACTGACAGAATGGAAGGTTCTGGGAATTCAAACTATATACCCAGTTCTGATCCTATTTGGGTGCATATTTTCTGTGAGGACTTCAGACAAACTGGACCTCTGCAAAAGCAGAAGAGACTGTTCACTGGACTTGAATTAGAGACCCTGGGCTCTGTGTGACTCAGGCATAGCATTTCCCTCTGTCAGCTTCAGTGTTTGAGTTTTCTTGGGTAACAAGAAAGGTAGTGATGCTGTTCCCAGGACAGAAGCAGGTTTTAGGAAAAAAATGATGAGTGTTCTTTAGAGCTTGGAGGCACCTGACAGGCACCGGGTAGAGGAAACTGGAACTCAGGAGAGGGATCTGAGCTAGAGAGAGAGAGATTTGGGGAGTATAGGGCATGATCAAGCCCCCAAGTCTCCCAGTGTGAGTGGAGAAGGAGGGTACCCTGCTGGGGATCTTCCCTTGCCAGGAGCTGAGGGTACATTGTGAGCCTGATGGGAGGTTTGAGAGGACCTCAGAGGTCAGCCATCCAGCCAGTACATACTGTATCCAGGGTGGTCTCACAAAGATTACACCAGGTTCATGCCTGATGAAGACCACAAACTATAGAAGTGGAACAGAAAATATGTACAGACCAAGAAAGGAAGGAAGTTTCCGGAGAGTTGTCAGTTACCTCCTCCTGACACTTGTAGTAACCCACAGAAAATGCAAGGCAGCATTGCAAGTGTCCTGGGGAGAACCCAATGAGATCAGGGTTGCCCTTATCTCCTATACCCCCTTATTCTAGCTGGTCTTAGAGTTTGCAGTTGGGTCTGCCATGAGCCCCAGTCATAGTCTAGGTAAGAGAGTAAGGGGGCTTCTAGAGCCCTGTACTGGGTGCTTTACACTCTCATTGAGTTGTCTGGACAACCCTATAACGTGGTATAACATTTAAGTTCTCAGCTATGGAGTCAGACTTCCAGGTATGATGCTCAGCCCCACCACTTACCACCTCTGTGGCTTTGGTTACTTATCCTTTCTAAACCTCGGTTCTCCTCTCTGTACAATGGAGGTGATAGTAGTACTTACTTCTTTGGGCTGTTGTGAGGATTGAATGCATTGAATGCATGTGTATGAGGTTTAAATGAGTTGCATTACTAGTGTTCAGCTTAGAGCCTGGTCCGGGAAGGACCTCATTGTTTGTTGAATATGTTCATCTTCCCCATTGCAGATGAGGGAACCCAGGCTCAGAGGGGATAAATGGCTTGCGCAAGGTTTTCTTTCTAAAACAAGCCTTTATGACCACTGCCTTTATACTGACCAGGCCTTTCACACTTGGAGCTAAACCTACACAGAAAATGATCTATGAACTGCTCCAACCCAAGTCAATAAATAGGTGAAATGGAGATGACTCTTCCAAGCACAATAGTTTGGCTGGGTAGTAGCCACCTGGTGTGGGTCTATAGTTAGTGCACTCCCCATCCCCAGAGGAGATGTGGACCAGAGCTTAAAAGGCCCTTTACTGCCCTGAAGTTTGGGTTTCTATGGTTCCCACACCCCAGGCATGACTGCTTGTGAGCTCCTGAACATGTTGGAGAAGCAAGGGGAATTGTGGGCAGCAATGATAGTAACCCCACCCAGCCAGTTCCTCTGGCTATAGGGGTGTGTCCCTGGGTCCTCTCTAAGTCATGTGGCTTGTGGTTTGTGAGATACATTGTAATGGGGCTCAGCACAAGACCCAGCACAAAGTGCTACTCAGTAAATAGTGCCCCTCATGGCCTTATCATTCTTTTTAATTTGACTGCCACCTTTTATTTTTACATGGGGAAAATAAGAGCTAGGAAGGGGAAGTGACTTGACCAAGGTGTTGGGCTCCTTAAAACAGGACCTTAATAATATTAGTAAAAGGAGTCAGAAACCAAATTTCAAAGTCAGGTACTGGGAGTGCCAAGTTCTAATTTCTTCTCATTCTTCTTCTTTTTTTTTTATTTATTGATTTTAGAGAGGAAGGGAGAGGGAGAGAGAGATAGAAACATCAATGAGAGAGAACATCAATTGGCTACCTCCTGCATGCCCCCCACTGGGGATTTGGCCCACAACCTGGGCATGTGCCCTGACCAGGAATCAAACTGGCGACCTCTTGGTGCATGGGTTGATGCTCAACCTCTGAGCCACACCGGCCTGCCTCTTCTCTGTTCTTAACTTGATTCATTTCCATTAAAGTACAATCTCCTTTTTATGTTGGACCCAACTATACCAAGAAACTGGATTTTCTTTTAAAGGTAAGTTTCAGATTAAATAATTATTCTTTGAAAAAAATCAACAAAATTGACAAACCTTTAACTTGACAGACTAAGAAAAGGCATAAGAATCAATTAGTAAAGTCAAGAACAAAAAAGGGGACAATGCTATCAACCTTACAGAAATAATAGAGTTATAAGGGAAGACTATGAACAATTATATGCCAACAAATTAGATAACTTTGATGAAATAGACAAATTCCTAGAAAGACACAAATTACTATAACTGACTCAAGAAGAAATAGAAAAGCTGAATAGACCTATAACAGACATGAAAGAAAATTGAATTAGTAATCAAAAAACTACCCAAAAATATAAACGAAAACAAAACACCTAGGACCAGATAACTTCACTGGTGAATTCTACTAATCACTTAAAGAATAATTAATACCAATTCTTCACACTCTTCCCCCTCCCCCATAAAAGAAGAAGAGGGAACACTTCCTAATTCATTTCATAAGGTCAGTATTACCCTGATATCAAAATCAAATAAAGATATGACAAAAAATTTTTGAATACCCCGAGCCTTCACCTAGTATTTCTTTGTGTGAATTTTGCCAGCAGGCATGTTTTTTCTAACCTCTTCACAGAGGTTATGGATTTTCAGGAGTCTCAGCTTTATGTAAAATTTCTATTTCAACCCTACACTTGGTGTGGGTCCAAACCTTGTTTTCTTTCCTCCCTTGCAAGCAAGGCTCTAGGTTTTTGGTATCAACAATTGATCCCTGATCACAAGGAAAAAAATGGTAACTATGTGTGGTGATGGATGTTAACTAGATTTATTGTCTAGTTAACGTCATTTCACAATATATACATATATTGAATAAATATACTGTATATCTGAGACAAATGTAATGTTATATGTCAATCATATTCCAATGTAAAAAAACAAAACAGTTGATCTCTGAACAGACTTATATAGTAATCAACTCTCATGACAATAATGCTGCAAGCACTTCAAAATTTAGTGTCATGTAATAAGCATTTATTTTGCACCCGTCTGAGTTGAGCTGATACAGGCTAGGTTCACCTGACTGTGACTCTAAGCTATTGATAAGATCTAGTTCTACTCCACGTATCTGTCATCTTCCATGGGCCAGCAGCTATCTGAGGCATGTTCTTCAAGAGGTCATACATGCGAGCAGAGTTTAAACCTATGTTTACATCACATCTGCTAACTTTCCTTTGGTCAAAGCAAGTCACATGGCCATGCCCAAAGTCAAGAGGTGGCAGGGAAGGAGTGAATACTGGCATAGCTTGTTTTGTTATACTTTGAAGATACTGCCCTAGCTCAGTGGTTAGAGCATTGGCCTGACCAAAGGGTCACAAGTTTGATTCCTGGTCAAGGGCACATACCTGGATTACAGGTTTGATCTCTGCCCTGGTCAGGGTCATGCAGGAGGCAACCAATCAATGTGCCTCTCTCACATTGATGTTTTTCTCTCACACATCAATGTTTCTCTCCCCCGCCCCCATTCTATCTAAAAAAAATCAATGGAAAAATATCCTCGGGTGAAGATTAACCAAAAAAATAAAAAGCCCCAGCCATTGTAGCTTAGTGATTGAGCATTTACCCATGCACCAAGAGGTCACTGGTTCGATTCCAATCGGGGCACATGCCTGGGTTGCAGGCTTAGCCCCCAGTGTGGGGCGTGTGGGAGGCAGCCGATTGACATTTCGCTCTCATCAATGTTTCTACCTCCCTCTCCCTTCCTCTCTCTATTAAAAAAAAAAAATCAATAAAAACATATTTTAAAAAAAGAAAAGACTATATATACTTCGCAGATACTGTGTTGTTTACAAATTAGTTTTGTGGTAACTATTGTTGAGCAAGCCTATCTATCGGTGCCAATTTTTCAGCAGGCTCAGCATTTTTAGCAATGAGGTACTTTAATTTTTATTATTTTATTTTTTTAATAGAAACATACTAAAAAACAAAAACGTTTAAAATAAATAAATAAAATATCTCCAAGATATGCCTACATTTGCTGAACAGCAATCTAATCTACACATTCACCTTCCTCTTTTCTTCCCGCTTGAGTTTTACCTCCTTTGTCATGTTTAGTACCTAAGATTTCTCTTTCTTTCCTGATAATTCAGCTAAATATTTGTGAAATATGTTTTGTATTTATCTAACATCTAGGGTTTTGGAATACGGGTTTTCAGAGTAATTTGTACCCCATAATGCTAGAAATCTGCTTTAACATTGGAGTGATACAGCAGAGCCAGGATTCAAGCACAGATCTACAAACTTCTGCATCCTCTTCTTTTTTTACCACATTATTGCTGCCCTTACATAAATGATCCCTAGTGTGGTGGTTTCTGTTGACCACGGCCACAGTGAGAAATAGCTCAGTACACACAAATGTATATATACAGGGTGTCCCCCCAAAAATGTTTACACACTCTAACAGCTGATAACACATTTAATCAGTTAAACCTGAAAAGGAGTGAAAATTAAGTGAGTTATCAGCTGTTAAAGTGTGCGTACATTTTGGGGGAATATGCGCTATATATATATATATATTTCACAAAATATTAACCCTCTCTTGGGGTACATTTCTATTTTTCTATTTTGTTTTTTGTTTTACTTTTTTTTCTTTATTCATTCTAGAGAGAGAGGAAGGGCAAAGGAGAGAGAGTAGAAACATTGATGAGAAGGAACATCGATTGGCCGCCTCCTGCATGCCCTCCACTGGGGATTGGGCCCACAACCTGGGCATGTGCCCTGACCAGGAATCGAACCAGTGACTCTTGGTGCATGGGTTGATGTTCAACCACTGAGTCACACCGACCGGGTTCTATTTTGTTTTTTAAATGCTGGTCATGGTATTAAACTGATCTTTCAATCTACCAATGGTTTATAACTTGCAGTTTGAAAAACACTGACCTACTGAATTCCTTGAATCATTTTCTCTTCCCTGTTCCTAATTTTGAAATATGTCTACTTTTGTATCTTTGAAAAGGGAAAATAAACTCAATTGAACTGTCTTTTCATCTGACTCACTATGAATTTCTCTGTGGTCCCTGGACCTAGGCCAGCCTTTAGTGGTACTTAGTTCCTTCCTGCAAATCGAACATGTAGTGAGCTTGTACTCTGGGCACATACAACCCCAGTGCCAGTTGCCAGCAGGCGTGCAGGTGTGTTAGTGCCCAGTTTGTGAAGAAAAGACATCATTATTCCACCTAGGCAAGTGCTTGGTCACAGGGTGGCCTTGAAGTGCAGTGAGCTCCTCGGAGGCTGTGAGATGACCTGTGAAGGCTCCAGAGAGAACAGATTGGAGCAGGGAAAGAAAGCAAGAGGATAAGGATGCCAGATGTTCGGAGCTCTTCTCAGCAGAAGTAAGGAGCCACTGATGATTTTTGAGACAGGTAGTTTCAAGACCAGGTGAAGGTTTTAGGAAAGTTAATTTGGAAAGGCCATTCAGCATGTAGTCAACATGTATACAGTGAGGGCCCTCTATATTTCAGGCACTGTTCTAGGCATTCAAAGTGCTTTGGTGAGCAAAACAGACGAACATCCCTGCCCTCGTGGAGCTTACACTCCAGCCGCAGGGGTGAGGTAGGGGAGTCCAGTTTATATCATTTATAAGCAATATTGTGGAAGGTGATAAGTGATGAAATAAGGGAAAGGAGAGGGGCTGGGGGCTTGGGAGTGGCAGGGTGCCTGGAGTCTAGCAGACTGATGAGGCCATGCCTGGGGGTAGGCGTGCGGCCTAAGCTTTAGCAGTGACAGCGGGGAGGAGAGGGCAGAGTGGCAGGGTTGTCAGCCTTGTGCTCCTGTTTTCCTTCAGAAACACGATGTACAACATCCGGGGCAACAGGCAGGCCCAAGGAACCGGCCACGGACCTACAGAGGAAGCTTCTCTACCAAGCAAGGAGCCTCAGAGGGAGGGGCAGCCCTCACCCCCTGACCCCAGCGCCCCAGGTGAGCTGCCTTCAGAGACCATGTGAGTGCCCTTCTCCTCCCCAGAAACCAGCATTTGTGCTTTTGTGTCAGCCATGGAACTCTCCAGGGCACTCCTCCTGGGTTTATGGGTCTAATAGCAATGATTTATTAGTATTGTTTAGTAGTAGTAAAATATACACAACATAAAACTTAACCAGTTTGAGGGATACAGTTCAGTGGCATTAAGTAGATTCACATTGCTCTGCAAACATCAACACCGTTAGTCTCCAGAACTCTTTGTATCTTCCCAAACTGAAACTCTTAGCCATGATTCTTAAAGTAACAAAAGAAAATCTCACGTGATTTAACGCTGTCAGACCTGCCTGAAGAAGCAGAGAAGATGGCCTTCGGGCATCCGTCTCAGCTGAGACGTAGCACTTTATTATTTCTTTCGCAGAATGTAAGAGACCCACACCATTGGCAGGGTGGGGTGTTGGCTCTTTGAAAGTGGCATTGTGGCCCTGGCCAGTTTGGCTCAGCGGTTAGAGCGTCGGCCTGCGGTCCGGAGAGACCCGGGTTCGGTTCCCGCTAAGGGCACGTACTTCGGTTGCATTTGTCCCCGGCCCTGGTTGGTCGTGCGGGTGGCAGCCACTCGATGTGTCCCTTTCACGTCGATGTTTCTCTCTCTCTCTCCCTTCGTCTCTCTCCCTCCCACTCTATCTGTACAAAAAATGGAAAAACATCCTCGGGTGAGGATTAAAAAAAAAAAAAGAAAGTGGCATTGTGCCCTTAGAACCTATTTTAACTTAGAAACAGTTGGGAGAAAACTGGCTGGGGCAGCACTGTGGGGTCTTCTCATGGCAGAGAGGACCCCTGGGCCATGGAGAAGTGACTCTTAAAAAAGCGCCCCTTTGGAGCAGGGCCTAGGGAGACCCCGCAGATCACAAGAATAGTCCACGAGAAGGTCAGGACTATATCAAATCCATAATGATAATGAAACTAGCACTTCTATGTAGCAGTTACTTTGTGCCAGGGCTACTCTAAGCACTTTGGGGGGGGGGGCGGGTAACAGTTGTTTTAGGATATAATTCACATACCATACAATTCACCATTTGAAGTACACAGTTCAGTGGCTTTCAATATATTCACAGTTATGCAACCATCACCATATCGATTCTAGAACAGTTGTAATAACCCCTAAAAGAGTCCCTACATCTCTCAGCCATCAGTCCCAATTTCCACCTCCCTCCAACTCTAGGCGACCACTAATCTACTTGCTGTCGCTACAGATTTGCCTGTTCTGGGTGGTTGATATAAATGGAGTTGTACAACATGTGGTCCTTTCTGACTGGCGTCTTGCACTTGGAACCTTTCAGGTTCCTGTCATGTGCACTAAGCGCTTTACCTGCAGTAACCTGTGTAATCCTTACAACACCCTGAGCACACATACTGTTGTTATTCTCATTTAGTAAATAAGGAACTGAGGACAGGAAAGTATAGTGACTGGCTCACAGTCACACAGCTAGTGACAGAACCAGGATTCGGGCCGAGCATTCTGGCCACGTACTATGACCTGAAACCTCATTTTCTAAATCAGTGATTTTTAAAACTATGTCTTTATTGCCATGAAACCTTGATGCCATAAACAAAATCTAATATATAAAGCAGATAAAAGCTGAGTTGACTCAGGGCTGGGAGTCTGGGCTCCCCTTGGTCCCCCACCCTCTGCCCCTCCTAGTCAGCCTTGAGATACTCCCACGAAATCCTAAGGCACTGATCGAGCCACACTGTCTTAGGCCTTGTTTTCTCCAACTGTAAAATGAGCGCAGTGATCCCTGTGCTGCCCGTCTGCAGGCTGATGGACAGCAGTGTTTCGGAGGTCAGCAGAGCTGCAGGGCTGAGCTGCCTAGAGGCTGACTCTCCTAGGGCCCTTGGCCGGGAAGAGAACGGCATGACATTCCCGGAGCTCTGCGGGCTGCTGTGTTCCTGGCTCCACCGGATTTCTCATAAGTCTGTTCTTATACCCAACAAGTTCAAGGAGCTTCTGGTTCCTGTCACTTACTAGAGTAGTTCTTTATCTGTTCAAGCCTGTTTGGCTGGCCCTCAGCCTGAGCCCCAGAAAAGCAATGCTAAGTCATTCAGCTCGTCCTCCAAGCCCTATGTGTCCTCTCCCCTAGGATCCCATTCCACATCCTTATTTTTGCTGTTTTTTTGTTTGTTTTTGTTCATCCTCATCTGAGAGAGAGAGAGAGAGAGAGAGAGAGAGAGAGAGAGAGAGAGACATCGACTTGGGTTGTCTCCTACACACACCCCAACCGGGGCCGCGGGTTGAACCTGCAACCCTTGACCGGATATCAAACCCCAGACCCTTCAGTGCGCAGGCCGACCCTCTCACTCAGTGGTTCTCAACTTTCCTAATGCCGTGACCCTTGAATACAGTTCCTCATGTTGTGGTGACCCCCAGTCATAAAATTATTTTTGTTGCTATTTCATAACTGTCATTTTGCTACTGTTATGTCTTAGGCGACCCCTGTGAAAGGGTCATTTCACCCCCAAAGCGGTCGCAACCCACAGGTTGAGAACCGCTGCTCTAACTGCTGAGCCACACTGGCCAGGGCCACATCCTTATTTTTAATACCTTAGTCTCAAAAGGATCAAGGATAGCTTATTAAAATATATAACTGGGGAAAATGAATGAGTGATTAGCGTTAAAAATGTAGATAAGACCCTTCAGAGTAGCTAAGGGTGGGCAGCAAATGTGGCTCTGAGCATCTCAGCAGCCACAGCAAAGGGAGATGCAAGTAGGTTATTCTCAGTGTCCACAAGACTAAACATGTATTTTCTTAGAAGAAGCAAAGTCTTTTCTGGGCTGAGGCCTGAGGAGAAATTCTGCTGGGCCTCATAATAGGCATGATGTGTCTGCACCATGTAAACAAGATTCTCAAGGTCCCTTGACCATGTAATCAGGCCACTAAATGTCCGTGGTTGCAGACTGATGGCAGAGCCCTAAAGCAAAGGCTGGGGACAGCAGGACAAGGCGGCCTGAGTGAGTGATTTGGTTTGAGAATAACATTGAGCGCTGGTCAGCAAGGTTTTCAGTCCAGAGCCGGATCGTGGACCTCTGGGCCATGTGGGCTCTGTTGCCAGCACTCAGCTCTGCCTTACGGAGGGAAACCAGCACAGACGGTGCACAGAGGCACAGGTGGCTGTATCCCAATAAAACTTTCTTTACAAAAAAAAAAGAAAGGCTAGATTTGGCCTGTGGGCCATTGGTTGCTGACCCTGCCCCGAGAGTAATTAAAAGGACTATGCAGCCTTGAGGCAATCAACTGTGGGAAATATGTCTCCTAACTTAGCTTGTAGTTTGAGCTGCTCTCTGGGGTAAGAATGCAGAGTACAGATATTCCATGTTCCTATCAAGAGACAGGTCTGTGTACTTTGAAAATTGCTCAGAGGACAGAGGTGGGATCCTGATACAAGAAGCAAGACATTCCATCAGGGCTTGTGACTGAGGGGATAACCACCTGGCAAACAGCCTGTGCGGGTGGGGATCCGAGAGGGGGCAGGCACAGCTTCGAGGATGGGCTGAATGGCCTGGCCAGCACAGTGTAAATAAGGTTTATTTAGTCCAGCCCTGTACAAGCTGCATCAGCATCACCTAGGGATATTTGAGAAAGGCAAGTTCTCGAGCCCCGCCCAGGCTTATTGAATGAAGAGCCCAGGGTGTAGGGTCCCACAGTCTGCATTTTACCAAGCCTTCCAAGTGCTTCTGCAGCAAGCTCAAGTTTGAGAACTGCCAAGACCCTGATCATACCCTGTGTTTTGTCTCTTGATCAGGGAAAGATCCAGTGGATTCTCTGAAGCCTGCACCCAAATCCTCTCTGACTGCCAGTCTCATTCAGAAAGCCAAGCGGCAGAACACCTTTCCGCTCTTTGCCGAAGGATTCTCACGGAACCGAACTGCCCAGGAGAAAGCCTTGGCCTTGGAGCAGCAGGTTCTGGTGCTCACCAAGGAGTTAAAGTCTCAGAAGGTGAGCTCTGGCCCAGTCTCCAGGAGAACCCTCTTCATATAGGCCAGTCTGTGGTCCTTAACAGCAAACTATGGGTGGTTGAAAATGCTGTGCTGTTGATTACTCAGGGACACGCTGTCACTCAAACGAGGTGACAGAAAGCCGCCAAGGGCAGGCTCTCTGGAGACCTACTTTAATAATTACCTCTTAGACCCCTCCTGAAGGACTGAGCATGGTCTGACCCCATACCTGAAGAGGGACAATGTTTGGAGAAGGGTGATCTGGATGCAGGGTCCTGGGAGGGGCCACCCAGGGAACTGGTAACTGGGCACAGATCTTTGAGGGACTCACAGGACAGAAAAAGCAGGCAGTTCTTTTGGCCCAGGGGCTGAGTCAGGCCCAACAGGGGACAATAACAGGGAGGAAGATTTAGGCTTCATAGAGAAGTTAATTATAGCAGTTAAAAAAAAAGAGCCCTGGCCGGTTTGGCTCAGCAGTTAGAGCGTCGGCCTGCGGTTCAGAGAGACCCGGGTTCGGTTTCTGCACGTACCTCGGTTGCAGTTTGTCCCGGGCCCTGGTTGGTCGTACGGGTGGCAGCCACTCGAGGTGTCCCTTTCACGTCGATGTTTCTCTCTCTCTCTCTTCCTCTTTCTCCCTCCCACTCTATCTTTTTTTTGTTGTTGTTGTTGTTGTTGTTTTTATCCTCACCCGAGGATATTTTTCCATTTTTTGTTCAGATAGAGTGGGAGGGAGAGAGAGGAAGGGAGAGAGAGACAGAAACATCGATGTGAAGGGACACATCGAGTGGCTGCCACCCGCACGACCAACCAGGGCCGGGGACAAACTGCAACCGAAGTACGTGCCCTTAGCGGGAACCGAACCCGGGTCTCTCCGGACCGCAGGCCAACGCTCTAACCGCTGAGCCAAACCGGCCAGGGCCCTCCCACTCTATCTTAACAAAAAAAAGTGGAAAAATGTCCTCGGGTGAGGATAAAAAAATAAAAAAAAGATAGCTGCCCTGGCTGATTTGGCTCAGCAGTTAGAGCATCAGCCCATGGACCAAAGAGTCACGGGTTCGATTCCGGTCAAGGACATGTACCTCAGTTCCTAGCCCTGGTCAGGGTCATGCAGGAGGTAACCTATCGATGTGTCTCTCTCACATCGATGTTTCTCTCTCTCTTCCTCTCTCTACCTCCCACTCTACCTGAACAAAAAATAGAAAAATGTCCTTGGGTGAGGATAATAAAAAAAAAAAAGAAGAAGAAGAGCCCTGGCCGGTTTTGCTCAGTGGTTAGAGCGTCGGCCTGCGGTCCAGAGAGACCCAGGTTCGGTTCCCACTAAGGGCACGTACCTCGGTTGCAGTTTGTCCCGGCCCTGGTTGGTCGTGCGGGTGGCAGCCATTCGATGTGTCCCTTTCATGTTGATGTTTCTCTCTCTCTCTCTCTCTGTTCCTCTCTCTCCCTCCCACTCTATCTGAACGAAAAATGGAAAAGTGTCCTTGGGTAAGGATTAAAAAAAAAAAAGAAGAAGAAGAAAAAGCTACATGGTCATTGTAGAAAATAGATCACACGCATACACAGACATGAAAGTCATTAAAAAGCCTACAACCCAGAGGGTAGATCGTGTTTACATCCAGGGCGACCAGGTGAAGCAGTGAGGGTCACCTGGCAGGGAGGAGAGGGCAGTGCAGCACCAGGAGCAGACTCTCTAGTTAGAGCAACTGCCTAATCCCTGAACCAGGACAGCTTGAGTCCCAAACCTGAACCTGGATAGGAAAAGAAATCTGGAAAGTAAACACCACTTCTCCATTCACCATAACATACCCTTTTTTCTAGAAAATATGGGCAGCCTCCCTTGACTTGGCCTGTCCTAAAGCACATGCATTGTCAAATGAAGCAGAGAGGTCCTGTGAGGCAGAGATTTCACTTAGGTTTGCCCCTGACAGCTCTGCAGCCCTGGAGGACGCACCATTTTTCTGTAACTGAAGGCAAGGTCTTGGAGATTAGTGAGGGCGGCCCCAGCTGTGGACAACTCCCCTACTATCAGAGTGTGTCAGGAGGAAGTTGTTCAAGCATTAAAGAATCTGGACTTTGTTACTGGTTCACTTTCCAGCAAACCTCAATCCATCCTGTCCTCGCAGGTAGTGGGAGGAGAGCAAGTTTTGTGGTTTAGTTTTTGACCCCCAATGTGAGTGGATTTGCACGCTCTCCAACCCATCTCACAAATGTGCTTCGGTCTAGTGGGTAATTCAGAGCACAGACCTTTAAATAAGATGACACAGACCCCAGTTCTAGCCCTGAGCAAGTCTCTTAACCTGTATAGCCTCGGTTTCCTCCTCTGTAAGTGGAGTTATAACCATGTTTCCTGGAGAGGCCTGTGTCTAAATTCATAAAGCCTGGTGCCTGGCCCCCAGCAGTTGCCCAGCAGATTCAGGCTTTGATTATTTGGGCTGTTGCTAGCATTCCTTGCCCTTTCTGTTGATTCCTTCCTGCCTTAGAAGGAATGACATACACCGCTGAGGGGCTCTGGGAGAACCCTTCTGAGGAGTTCTGGGGAACTCCCATGAGGACCTCAAGGAAATGCGCTATGGGGAACAGCAGTGATGGACAGAGGTCAAGTCTTCATTCCACATTAGGAAGGGGGAGCCCCAGCCCTACCAACTCTGGGCTTTTACCTCCAGCCCAGACACCAAAATCAAAGAAGGTAAAAAGCAAAAGAGACCAACTGTTGGCCCAGAGTGGGCACAGGAGGCTAGCGCAACCTTGGGATGCCAAGCTCTAGACACTCAGAATGCTGGTCGGAGAACAGCTCTCCTTCTGACCCTCTGAGTCCAATTGCTCAGCTGGGGAAACAGCTCCCTGGACTTCAGGGCCCACATCTACCAGAAGCCCCTCCATGGCTCTTCATTGGGAAGACACCATCTTTCTTCCTGAGGCTACTGGAGAACATAGGAGCTGGGGTCTTGTTCTGGCTCAGACAGCCAGGTGGCCATTGCCAATAACTTTAGAGATCCTTTAAGAATCTATAACTCAAACTCTGTTGGATACTCTCTGTACCTCCTTGTGTCATATTAAAGGACAGGGCGACTCCAATACCCAGTAAGCCATCATCTATGGCAGGCCCCTGCAGTGCTGGCCCCACGAGAGATTTGGACTCCAGGAGATAGTACCAGATGGCTGCTTGGCCAGGTTACTCAGGTTCTCAGAGGTGACAGAATTGCACGCAGCCTGAAGGCCGTCTGCTCTGGCAGATGGAAAGCTGTTGTTGGTGATGTTCACCATCTGTTGGCTGCTGGGAATGAGGGAGTCTTCCAGGGCCCTCCCTGGGGCCGCATGGGGCCAACTTATCTCACTCAGGATGACTTGGTGAAGGTATGTAATTTGCTTGGGAAACTCAATGGGGGAAAGAGCAGCCTGTTATTTCCCTGGAAGCCCAGGCAGAGGTCTGAGTGTACTCCGTCGATGGGGGAAAGAGCAGCCTGTTATTTCCCTGGAAGCCCAGGCAGAGGTCTGAGTATACTCCGTCGATGGGGGAAAGAGCAGCCTGTTATTTCCCTGGAAGCCCAGGCAGAGGTCTGAGTATACTCCGCTGCACAGGGTGCAAAGACTTCTGAGTGCACTTCACGTGACGTGACACCTTTTATATAACTTTTTACAGGACAAAAGCAGTTTCAAAATGGACATTTCACAATCTTCCATTTTTGTTTTTAATATTTCTATATGTTGTATATGTGCATTTTTGTGACTGGCGTATTTCACTTAGCATTATGTCCTCAAGATTCATCTATGTATAGTATGTGGCAGTATTTCCTTTATTTTTAGGACTGAATAATATTCCTCACTGTGTGTGTGTGTGCATGCCCACACATGCACGCCACATTTTACCTGTTTGCCATCAATAGACACTGTTGTTTACACCTCTTGAGTATTGTGAATGTTGTTGCTATGAACATGGGTTGTTGCCATTTTTAAAGAAATTGAAAGAAGCATTTCAGTACAAAATCCATTAACTACGCATCATGGAGAAGTAAAGAATCCTGGATTAGGAGTTGGGAGCACATTCATGGTGTGTTTCCACTTAAGGGGGTCTGGGTCCCTTTAGTCCTCTCCCTTCTCCTTTCTGGGGCTTTAGTCTCCCCAAGTGACAGCAAGGTGGCTGGGCCAGGTCTCCCAGGGCCTTCCAGGTTTTCTGAATCTGTCATCCATTCCTACTCCATTTTATGCTTTCTATTCTGGCTGAATCCATCCCCCTCCCACCTTACCACAATTTTCCTCTCTCCATCTCTCACTGTGGTGCAGGGATTCTGAGGTAGGAGGAGAGCTTCCTGGGCTGATGTCTTGGTCTTGGATGTTGAGAGCCAGATGTGGGAAGGGGGAGACAGCTGGATGTAATGAAATGGGCTTCAGAGTTGACTCCCAAAGTTGGGGGGAAATACCCACCTGATTCTGAGCCTCAGTCAAGTCCGAACAGTGGTGTCTGTTGGTATTTCGCCAGGCAGTTAGTTATGAACATGATCTCCAAATCTCAGCTGAACCAGAAAATGATCTGGGCTTCCCAGCTAGCCTGGAGCCACAGGAATGTTGATCTGTCTCAGCAGGGCCCTAAGAAGTGATTTCTTCATTCCAAACATTCCGGTTTGGTTTGCAGTCACCCCCCTGCACTTTCTGCAGCACCCAAGCTCCTTATCTGCCCTTTCATCCCTCTGGGGCTTCGCTTGACCTGTTGGTTCAGTTGTCTAGAAAGCCCTTCCAGTCATCATTTCCCACCTGTTGCTTGGCCATCTCTGGCCCTCCCCATTCTTCAGGGACATCCCTTTCTGTAGGTGCTGATTCCCCCCTCCCTACCGCCCCAGGCAGAAGTCAATGCTTTCTGCTCTGGGCCCCACAAACACCTTGCTTCCTGCTGTCACAGGAAATCACTCTATTACTATAATTCACCTTTGCTCCCATTAGCCTTCTGGTTTTGGAAGGGGAAACTAGGACCAGTCCCCCTCTGGGCCCCAGCAACTGGCCCAGGGCTTAGCACTGAGTGGGTGCTTGGTAAAGGGTGGATGGAGGAGAGAAGCAGAGCAGAGACAGTCACTAGTACCGATGTTTCAGAAGATGCACACTAATTTGGTCTCATATAAAGTCATGATTTGAGGCAGTTCTTCAAAATAAAATTGTTCTTAGCAAATAACCCTACCCAGCTGATCCATTTAAATGCTTTGGCATGGATATGTTATCAGTGTGGAGCTCTCCGTGTCCCCCACATATTGCTGGTGGAAGTGGGCTTCTTGTGATATTGCGAGAAAAGGAATTTTCTGAGACTTGCACAGGAAAATGCGTAGAATCACACCCCTGCGCTCCCAAGGTCCCCTATCCCTCCATCCTGCCATGGAAGAAGTGTAGCTGTGTCTTCAGCAGAGCTGGGATTAAAGCTATTGCCCAGAGTTTCCGTTTCATACTTGCACAGTCCAGTCCAACATCAGGCTAGCTCAGCTTGTGTTGCCAGCCTCAGTCCCCCAGTCCACTGCATGTGTGGTCCACATGGCCACGGTCCATATGGCTTCTAGGAACACAGGGAAATGCAAGGAAACAGGAGCAAAACCAGAGGAACAAGAGAGTAAAGAGAGCCCTGGCCGGTTTGGCTCAGCTGTTAGAGCATTGGCCCTTGGACCAATGAGTTGCAGGTTCGAGTCCAGTCAAGGGCAGTTCGGTTGCAGTTCGTCCCCTGGCCTGGTTGGGGTCGGGTCGTACAGGAGGCAACCAGTCAATGTGTCCCTCTCACATCGATGTTTCTCTCTCCCTCTCCTTCCCTCCCTCTCACTCTATCTGAAGATAAATAGAAAAAAATCCTCGGGTGAGGATTTTTTTAAAAAGAGAGTAAAAATAAAACATTCCTTTGGGGATTTTAACCTAAGATTTTGTGCACTTGCAGTGGCCACACCCCCTCTGGCCAATGATCTCTGTTCCAGGTTATACTGACAGGGTCCTTCTCGAGTCACCCTGACTTGACTGTGCATGCTCCGTCTCCCTTTGTTGGACCCCTTCGCCCTGTGGTTTCCAAGGAATGGACTGGATGTTCCCTGGAAAGTGTAAAATTGCAGCTTCCTGGTGAAGCTGCCCAGATGGCCATGCTTATAGTGTTTGGCCTTTCCTTTGTTCCTTTCCTATTATTAATGACTAGCCATTACAGCAGTATCAGATATAGGAAACTATGTTTTTGCAGATGAGGCTGGCCTCCCTACAAGGTTCATGGGGTTCGGAGTTCATGTGGGGCAGGTGGCTAGGCTGCCTGGCTTCTGATAATCTGATCCTGGCCCTAAATGAAACCATATCCCTCCTTTGGAGCCAGACAGGTCCTGGGGAGGGTGAAGGCTCAAAATCATGGGGAGCCAAGCAGACCTTGAGT
The DNA here is from genome assembly GCF_014108415.1 of Molossus molossus. Lineage (NCBI taxonomy): Eukaryota > Metazoa > Chordata > Mammalia > Chiroptera > Molossidae > Molossus > Molossus molossus. Next base: position 30,989,923 of record NW_023425349.1, read on the forward strand.
TTCCATGTGAATCACATGTTCTGCCAAGGAGTAACTTGGGGTCTATTGCTCTCTAGCACCTCCTTGCACCAGCCTTGCAGGCATGGCTTGGTGGGCTGAGGGGGATGGGCACACATGAACTGAATGAGGCTCTCTGTGTGTGGCTTAGTGTGAGGACTGTCGCTGTGTTTCTGTCTGTTGTCTCAGCTCAGTTGGCAGGTTCTGCTTAGGTGCTATATTCAGAAGGATTCTGAGGCCTCAACAGCTCAGCAGGAAGGAGTATTGAGGTTAATTAGTGATGCCTGCCCTGCCACAGGAGTAAGAGGAGGGAAGAGCCACGCCCGTGTGCTGCAGCACCCCTACTTTCATTACTGACCGGGCACAGGCTTTGGAGTCCGCATGAGTTGGGATTGAATTCTGCTCTACTCTGCTGGGCCTCAGTTTGCTCTCCTCTGAAATAGACAGGCGTTACTCAGGACACGGGCTCTGCTGCTAAGACAAAGAAGCCTTAAAGTACTCTGGCCTAAAACAATTTGGAAATTTCTTTCTTCCTCACATTCTCATGGAAGAGTCAGGAGGTCAGTGAGCAGTTCTGAGCTGGTGGGGCAACTCTGCCATCCTCAACATGCAACTTCTGCTGTGAGCCCAGTGTGTCTGCTCTAGTTCTTGCCTTTTCCCATCCAGAAGGAAGGGAAACTGGACCAGGGGAGCATGTGTGTAGTGGTTTCAAAGGTGTGACCCAGAGCTGCCCATATCCAGTATTAGAATTGTCACTTGGTCACACTGAGCTGTAAGCTTGGCCGGGAAGTGTAGTCTTGAGCTAGGGAACCATGTGTCAAGTTAAAAGTCTTGAACAGAAAAAGAGAAAATGGAGGGTGAGATGAGATGACCCAGAGGATGATGCTGGCCACCCCCAGGGCTGTTGGGAGAACTGGTGAGAGCACAAGCCTCACCTCTGGCACCTCACAGTCCTTCCCGAGTTCATAAGGCGCTTCCATTTCCCCGCCCAGGAGCTGGTGAGAATCCTGCACAAGGCGCTGGAGGCCGCCCAGCAGGAGAAGCGGGCAACCAGCGCGTACCTGGCGGCAGCCAAGGACAGGGACCGGCTGGAGCTGGTGCGGCACAAAGTGCGGCAGATCGAGGAGCTGCGCAGGCGGGTGGAGGCCCTGGAGCAGGAGCGGGAGAGCCTGGCGCAGACGGCGAGCCTGCGGGAGCAGCAGGTGCAGGAGTTGCAGCAGCACGTGCAACTGCTCATGGAGAAGAACCAGGCCAAACAGCAGGTCATCCACAAGCTGTCTGAGAAGGTCACCCAGGACTTCACGCATTCCTCTGCGCAGCCCCTCGTGCCCCCAGATGCTGCCGACAAGGACTTCCTGAGCCTGCAGGAGAAGATGGAGCACCTGAAGGTAAGGGCTGCTCTCTCCAGGCCCGAGGCCCTTGGGGAGGGCACTGCTTTCCATTCTGAGGGTTTTCTAGATACAGCAGGGATAGCCCTCAATACCGGAATGTTCACGTTTGAAGTAGATGTTGGTGGAATATTGCTATATACTTCCTCACTTTCTTAACCAGAAGGCCCAGTGCAGTTTGATCTTTTCATGGTGTCCTAGGCTGAAAGGGGAAGGTACCTTTAGCTTAGCAGATTAGAAAGAGCTCCAGGTGGGTCAGAACTCCTGAGGACTAGACCACTATACACCCGGGGCTTAGCCTAGTTGATTAGGTGTCATGCTGGTGCCCTCGGGAGCCCCCATGGTTCCAGGGCGGCCCTCCCCGAGCAGTCCTGCACACAGTACAGGTAACCTGCAGCTGGCTGTGACCTGCTCATGATGATGGCACTAATCACTGCTCCTAAGAGCATTACCTGCATCGTTTCATTTAATCCTCGCACCAGCCCTGTGGGGCAGTCCCTTGTGTGCTCCATGTGCTGAGGAGGTGGGGAACTGGACTGGGTTGGAGCAACATCTCCGACTGGTCTGTCTGCTCTGCTGCCTTCCAGCTTTGCCTCTTCCAGCTGCCGCCGCCATCCCTGCCTCCCCTTGCCCAGGCTGTGGCTCTCACCTGGGAAAGGCTGCCCATCCCACAGGGACCAGTGTGGCACAGGAGGCAGGAACTTTATTATCGGTGTGATGCCTGTCATGGGCTGCAGCGTCCCCTCTGGAGGGCAGTGACAAGAGCTGCCAGACACCTGGAGGCCTGAGGCTGGGGATAGATGCTCATAGTCCCACTTTCCCTAAAGGCAGTGGGATAACCAGCCAGTCCTGCCCCAAACCCTGCCACTCACAGCCACACGTGTATATATGTATAACCGTGGGAACTCCTGTGCTGCTGAACCAAAGAACTATTGTTGGGGGGGGGGGGGCTAAAGAAGCTTTTGAGAGACCAGGGGGCAGTGTGGTACAGTGGTACAGCTGTTAGGAGGCTAAAGGAAGGTGACAGAAACCCAGATTCCTTTCTCCTCTTTCAGCATGAAAACCACATGACCAGTCTCTGGGTCTTCTTCCTTAAAATCAGAGTTGTTTTTTTTTTTAGTTCAAAATGAAAACAAAATAATTTCAAATGCAGGTGCAGCTAGGTTGTTGGAGAGCTCTCTGACCTTCACACAGTGGGGAAAGGCTTCCAGCAGATTGTTTCCCTGCCCTGCTGGGCCCGTCCTGCTGGACTCCACTGCTAGAGACCCAGGAAAGCAGCCTGGGGTCAGAGAATTGGATTCACTGTATACCTCCCCCCTGCCCCAGAGAGCTGCCTGGAAGCGTGGACACTCCTAGGGGGCTGAGTATGCCCCTGCATTAGCATGTGCACAGGGATCAGTTTATCAGCGAGTCCAGATGCGAGGACACTGGTTATGAGTCACGTTAACCAAGTTTACGTTTGTAGCTGATCCTCAGAGGCCCAGCATCTTGTGCTAGAAGGAGCTGCATGTCTCAAGTCCCTTAGTTGTGGGCCTTTTTCCTGCTTGCCCTGTGATCGAGAATAAATGCCCCTTGTTATTGAAGCTGTCAATTAAAAGTAGAATCACTGACCTTTAATATCAGAGCTGGAAAGACTCCAAGATCTAGTCTGCCCCCCACCCCATTTTCTGGCAGGGACAGCCAAGCCCTGGAGAGGTAAAGGGACTAGTCCAGGGTCACATGGCACAAGCATCAGGGTCACAGCCAGGCCCCAGGCCTCCCCACACAGTCCACTGCCTTCCCCACTAGTTCCTCACTAGTTCGTGGGCTAGTCCACACGGCGTTCTCCAAAGACACTTCCCAGGTCCCTGATCCCTGTGGAGGCAGGCAGGCAGACTCTTTCCTCCTGTCTGTCCTCTCTCTCCAGTTGTGTTTTCCTCCTTTACTTCACTGGTGACTGTCATGCGGCTTGTCTCTTCTCTGAGATCTCTTTTTTTCCTCTCTACAGTTCTGAGCCGAGAAGAACCTCAAGGTAGGGCAATGAGCTGCATGAGAAGGTGCTTCCCAGACACCACTTCCCACGTTACACCCACGGCTGTTCCAGGGGTGCTCAACCCTGCCCTTCTCCACCCTATGCAGTATGTCCAAACTCTGGGCCGGGCACGAGGAGAGAAGGATGGGAACAGGAGGCAGGACCATGGCGGTGCAGAGCACGCTCCAGCAGCACACTCCAATGCCTTTCAGCTGGAAGCAGTTTCGGTTCCTATGGTGGACTGAACACACCTGGGTTCGTCCTCCCTCTCTCCGTACCATCTGTGTGACAGGGGAACTTACTCTCTCTGTGCTTGTTTGTTAACTGTAAAGGAAGAATGGTCGTTCTTCAGTACTTAGCCCACAGCGCTGTAGTCAAGATGAAATCACATCCAATAGTGAGTGCGGGTAAATGGGCCTGGCACACAGCAGGAACTCCGGAACCTGGCAGCTCTTCTCCCTTGCCTGGAGGCTTGGTCGTTTTCCCAGGCACTGGGGAAGAACCCACAGCAGCAGCAGCCAGAGATCTGATCTCAGCAGTAGAGGGGAGTGCATTGGGTAGGAGTGGCCCTCAGAGATGTGAGAACTCCATAAGGGAGGTGGTGCACTTAGGCATTTGCCGCATGCCAGCCCCCATCCTAAGCCTTTGTACATATTAACTAACCCATTCTGCCTAACAACCCCTGTGGTGCTGTTATCCCCATTTTCCAAGTGAGGACACAAGACAAAGGGTGAGTAACTTGCCCCGGGGCTCTGTGGTGAAGGCAGAATTTATATCCAGGCAGTGTCCTGACCACCAGGCAGCGCTGGACTTGGGCAGTTTGTGCGTCATTGACATTTTGTTATTATACCACCCATTAAGAGAGGTCAGACAAGCCTGTGTGCATTCAGCTGGAAGACTACCAAGACTTAACATCCAGGTGGAGTTCAGTGGGGAAGGTGCTTACAGAGTGTCTGGGCAGTAAATGCAGTGGTTAGGACTTGACTTTAGAAACAGACAGACATAGGCTCAGTCACACCCTGCCTTGTACCAGCTCTATGACCTTGGGCAACTTCCTCCTCCTTTCAGAGCCTTGGAGACCTCTTCTGTGTTTCTGAGCTGTTGGGAGGATTATGAGATAACATGCTCAGTGCGGAGATGGGGTTGGGAGTTATGGTGCAGGGAGCCTGCACAGCCTCTGTATTCATGAGTTCTCTAAATCTCTAGACACTAAAGTGTAAGACTTACGGGAGTGGGGAGTGGTCCTTGAAATCCTGATGCCCACGGGTGTTGGTCCTTATGCTGCAAACATGAAGATTCTCACCAAGCTCGTGGCCCCTACCACACAAGGATAAGGAAGTGGGGATCATGAAGGGAAGCAGGCAGACCAGAAGAGCAGCCACCACCCTTGGCAGCATTTCCAAGAGAAAGAGCGTAGAATTTGATCTAGGGCAGGGACACAGTTGGAGGGGAAGAGGAAGTCGGGGCTAGGCAGTTGGAACTGCCTGGGTCCTGGCTAGGAGGAGAGAGCAGAGAGCAAGTTTAGCCTGAGTGCAGCCTTGCAGCCCAGGCACAGTGAGGGAGATGAAAGAAGGGAGTGGCCGGGGTTGGGGACATCACGGAGAGTCCCAGCAGAGTGGTGAGAGGCCACATGGTGCAGTCAGTCTAGGGCATTTATTTCCTGCCCTGTGATCCTCCCACTGTGTCAGCTGACTAGGCAGAAGGCAGTAGACCCTGGACACGAATTGGAGCTTCTGGGCTAGGAGGGTTGTTGGCCAGAAAGAAGACCCACCCAGGAAGGATCAGAATCACCTATGAGCTGTGCACAATTGACCCTTTCCTGATAATGAAACAACACAGACTAGGTGTGATGTTTTTAATTTCCAGGTAAATCAGGACATGTCCAGAGTCATCCCTGCAATAGTGTCTCTCCTACTCAACTACGGCCCAGTACATGTTCTTGAGTGGGAAAGAAAGGGGTTGAGTTTCAGCTAGTAAATGCCTTGGAATTTCTGGGTATAGCTGTGAGTGTGCATTCTCTTTCATTTCTGCACTGTCCATGTAAGTAGAATAAAGACAGAGAGCCGTTGCCCAGCCAGTGTGACTCAGAGAGCCGTTGCCCAGCGGGTGTGACTCAGTGGATTGAGCATCGTCCCATGGACTGAGAGGTCCTGGTTCGATTCCTGGTCAGGGCACATGCCCAGGTTGTGGACTTGATCCCCAGTAGGGGGCATGCAGGAGGCAGCTGACTGATGTTTCTCTCTCTCTCTCTTCTTCACTCTCTAAAAAAATCAATAAAAACATTTTTTAAAAAGACAGAGAGCCGTTGCTATGGCTGATCCTTTCTGAGTCTCAGGCTCCTACTTGAACCTCTCCAGTGCTTGCTTGACCAACTTCTTGCACACTCCAGCAGCTGCATATTACTCTCTCTACTGCAGAGCTTGTAAAAGGAAAACTCTAGGCTCAGAGAGGTTCCTCACAGCATTATTCATAATCAAAAACAAACTGAAAACACCCAGAGCTCAAGTAAAAAAAAACAAGGATTATAACTAAGTTATGGTAATTCACCCAATAGAATAGTATCTGACATTAAAAATGATCACACGGAATTTTCTGTAGCAACATAGAAAAGTATTTACAACGTGACACTACGTAAAAAAAATTTCACCCAAAATTGTTTAGTATGATCGTAAATATATGATAAAATATGTTTATTTTAAAAACAAACATTACTTGAGTGTCTGTTATTTTAGTCCCTGTACTTAGTGTTATGACACATGTCACCTCTCTTAGTCTCCCTGCTGTCCAATGGGATAAGTTTATATTTGTTCCCTTTACAGATGAGGAAACAGCAGTTCAGTGAATCCTTTCAGCCAGGAAGTCATAGCTAGGACTTGAATTCCAGGCTTAGTGCTCACTTCACCATTCAATTCTAGGTTGAAGATTAGAGAACGGGGCTAGCAGTAATTTTTTTTTTTTTTTTCTTTCAGACTTCCTTTCTGTTTGCATTATTGGAAATTTCTAAAGAAAGGAAGTATTGGAAGCTCATTTGAGGGTGAGAACCAAGGTAATGTTTATAGTGCAAATCCTTAACTGCTTTGCTTTCTTCTCCAGGATGACATGGAAGCATACCAGACCCAGAACCGCTTTCTCAATTCTGAGATCCACCAGGTCACAAAGATCTGGAGAAGGGTGGCTGAGAAGGAGAAGGCCCTCCTGATGAAGGTGAGAGGTGGGAGTCCTGTTCTGGCCATCTCTGTTCAACCGCCCTTTCAGTCTCATCATCTCGTCTCACTCCTCATTACCTGTCTACTCTCCCTCTTGGCTGTGTTGATTGCTGCTTCTAATCACAGAGACACAGAGGAAAAGGCAGGCGGTCATTGTTGTTGCACCTACCCATCCCCCGCCCCCATTGTTTCAAGCTCCTCCTGGAGCAAGTAACTTCCAGGGAATTTAAAGAGCTGGCACCCTGTTTTCCACCTTTAATTTTCTCTTTTTTTTCCTTTTGGGAGCCAGATATTAAGACTAGACATTCAAAAACAGTTGTATATATAAGGAAAATTAGAAAGTGGCCATGCAAGGCCAGGGAAAGTCTCAGAAAAGACCTGAGAAGACCTTAAGTTTACACCTAAGGCTGATCCTTGGCACAAAAATAGCCTACAACAATTATAAAACAAAACAAAAAAAACAATTTTTTTAAAAACCCAACAAACTCTAGGAAAGAGGGATAATCTGATTTCCAGAGTTACCACATTATTAGATTCAAATGTCCAGTTTTCAAAAAAAAATTATGTTTACAAAGAAACAGGAAAATATGGCCCATTCAAAGGAAAAACATCAAGAAAAACTGTCCCTGAAAAAAGACTTGATGGCAGCTATACTAGACAAATACTTTAATACAGTTGTGTGTGTTTTTTAATCCTCACAGGATATATTTCATTGATTTGAGAAAGACAGAGAGAGAAACATTAGTTGGTTGCCTCCTGCACGTGCTCTGACCAGGTATCAAACCCACAACCTAGGTATGTGCCATGACAGGAAATCAAACCTACAACCTTTTTGGTGTACAGGACAACGCTCCAACCAACTGAGCCACCTGGCAGGGCTTTAATAATTATTATCTTAAAGATGCTCAAAGAACTAGAGGAAGATGTAGAGAATTAAAAGAAGTAGTGTATTAACAAAATAGAATCTTAATAGACAGAAAACCTAAAAAGAATCCCACACACACACACACACACACAATTCTGGAGCTGGAAAGTACAATAACTGAAATGAAAAATTCACTAGAGAGTGTCAAAGGCAGATTTGAGCAGGCAGAATGAATCAGTGAAGTTGAAGATCGGGCAATGGGAATGATCAAATCTGAGGAACAGAAAGGAAGAAGATTGGGATAAATAAACAGAGCCTAATAATCTGTGAGACACCATTAAGTGGACCAACATACCATTATATTATGAGAATCCAAGAAGAGAGAGACAGGGGCAGAGCATATTGGAAGAAATAATGGCTGAAAATGTCCCAAAGTTGATGAAAGATGAATATAAACATCCAAGAAGCTTAATAAACATCAAGTTTAATATAAACTCAAAGAGACCCACCCCAAAACACAGTATACTTACGTTTTCTGATGCCAAAGACAGAGAGCTATCTGAAAGCAACGAGAAGTGACTCATCACATACAAGGGATCTTCAATAAAATTATGAGCAGAGACTTCTCATCAGAAACTTTGGAGGCCAGAAGGCAGTGGGCTGATATATTCAAAGTGCTGGAAGGAAAAAAGCCTTCAATCAATCCATATCTGGCCCTGGCCAGTTTGGCTCAGCTGTTAGAGCATTGGCCTAAGGACCAAAGAGTCAAGGGTTTGATTCCTACTCAAGGGCATGTACCCAGGTCGCAGGTTTAATCCCCAGCCCTGGTCAGAGTCGTGCTAGAGGCAACCAATTCATGTGTCTCTCTCACATTGATGTTTCCCCCCCGCCCCCTTTTCCACTGTATCCAAGAATTAATGGAAAAATATCCTTGGATGAGGATTAACATAAAAACAAAAACAAACAGAAGAATTCATATCTGGCATAACTTTTCCTCAAAAATGAGACACTAAGACATTTTCAGATAAAAACTGAGAGAGTTCATTACCACTAGAAATGCTTAGGGGAGTCCTATAGGGTTAAATGAAAGAATACTATGGAAGAATACTTTGAGATAGTAACTCAAAGCTCTGTGAAGAATGAAGATCTCAATAAAGGTCAACATATAGGCAATTATAAAAACTAATATGTTATTGTAAAAATTGTAACTCTTCTTTTTGTTTTCTACATGATTTAAGAAACTACATTTAAAAAAAAACAATTAGTCTAAAAACTATTAGTATTATAACTTTGGTTTGTAACTCCACATTTTGTTTTCTTCGTAATTTCAGAGACTAATGCATTTAAAAGAAGTATTTTATGTTATGGGGCACACAATGTATAAGGATGTAATTTTTGTTATATCAGCAACCAAAAGGGTAGGACTGGAACTATATATAATGTGCAGTTTTTATATGTTATTGAAGTTAAGCTGGTATAAATTGAAGTTAGAATGTTATAACTTTAAGATTTTAAATGTAATTCCCACAGTAACCCAAAGAAAATAGGTATAGAATACACACAAAAGGAAATAAGAAAGGAATTTAAGCATTTCACTTAAATGTGAAATGCTTAAATTAACTAAACACAAAAATGAAAGTAATGCAAGAAATGAGGGACAAAAAAGTTATAGTGCTTGTAGACAAATAGCAAAATGACAGAAGTCCCTCCTTATCAATAATTACTTTAAATGTAAATGGATTAAACTGTCCAATTAAAAGACAGATGGCCAGAATGAATAAAAACACATGATTCAACTATATGTTGTCTACAAGAAACTCATTTTATATCCAAAGACACAAATAGATAGAATGTGAAAGGATGGAAAAGATATTCCATGCAAACAATAACCAAAAGAGAGCAGGGTGGCTATACTAATATCAGACAAAGGAAACTTTAAATTTTAAAATAGTTACAAAAGACAAAGCAAGACGTTATGTATTAATAAAAGGTTCAATACAGTGAGAAGATACAATAGTTATAAACATTTATACTTTTAATAACAGGCCAGCAAAATAGATGAAGCAAAAACTGACAAAATGGAAGGAAACAACAGACAGTTGTACAACAGTAATTGGAGAGTTTAATGTCCCACTCTAAATAACGGGTAGAACAACTAGGCAAAAGATAAGTAAGGAACTAGAGAACTTGAACAACACAATAAACCAACTGGAACTAACAGACACATTCGGAACACTGGACCCAACAGCAACATCATACATGTTCTCATGTGCAGACGTGACATTTTCCAGGACCGACCTTAGTTAAGCCACAAATTATGTCTCAGATTTAAAAAGACAGATGTCATACAAAATATATTTTTTAATCACAGTGGAATGAAGTTAGAGATCAATGACAGAAGTAAAACTGGAAAATTCACAAATCTGTGGAAATTAACACACTTTTAAACAATGAATCAAAGGAGAAATCACAAGGGAAATTACAAAATGCATAAAGATGAGTAAAAAAGAAAACACACTAGACCAAAATTTATGGGACTAAGTGAAAGCCTTGCAAAGGAGGAAATTTATAGCTATAAATGCTTTTAAAAAATAAGAAAGCTTACCCTGGCCAGTTTGGCTCAGCGGTTAGAGACCCGGACTGGAGAGACCCGGGTTCGGTTTCTGCTAAGGGCACATACCTCGGTTGCAGTTTGTCCTCGGCCCTGGTTGGGGTCGTGTGGTCACGTTCATGTGTCTCTCTCTCTCTCCCTCCCTCCCACTCTATCTGAACAAAAAAACGAAAAAATGTCCTCGGGTAAGGATGAAAAAAAGACCCGTGAGCTCGGGCAGGGAGGAGTGGGGCTGAGATGTGAAACTTGGGAGCGCACCTGAGGAAGCTGGGAGTTGTTGAGGAGTTTCGAGTGGGGAGGGCCTCAGTCAGACTTCTGTTCTGAGAAAGCTGGGTGCTCGGAGGACTTGCCGAGGTGGGCCTGGAGGAGGAAGACCTGGGAGTCTGTAGCAGAGTCCCGAGGAGGCTTTGGTGAGGGGTCTCAGAAGCCGCCTGGTGGTGGGGAGTCGAGGGGGGCAGCTGACACAGGTGGAACAGGCTCACAGGATGGCTTGTTGTTGGTGCTCAGCAAATGTTTGGAGATGGTGGCCCAGGCAGGGGTGCCACAGAATGGCAGCCTTGCCCAGGGGGCTTCCACTCTGCCACCCCAGGATGAGACAGGAGCTGGGCTGGCCCAGCGGCCCTGACAGTGCGACAAGGCAGATCTTTCCCATCTCCATCTTACAAAGAAGGGAAACGGGACCAGGGAGGTCACCTGATGTGCCCAGCACTGCCCAGCTTGTATAAACAGAAACACAAAGTTCAAGGCAAAGGAAGGGTGTGAGTGTGTGTCCATGAGGTGGGAGAGGTGTTGTGCGGGAGGAACAGAAAGAGTCCACGTGGCGGCGCAGAAAGCACTGGGGCAGTGTCCAGAGCTCCATGCCCATCCCCGGGCACTGCTCTGTGATACCACCCACAGGCAGCTCGCTCTAGCCAAGTGCCCTGGGAAGGGTTTTGTACACATCAGCTCCTCTAAGCCTCACGAGAATCCTGAGGCAGACTCTATTATCCCCACTTTTCAGAGGACGCTAAGGCACAGAGAAGTTAAGTAACGTGCCTCGTAGGTCACTCAGCCAGCAGAGGTGAGCCAGGATAGGCCTGCAGGCCACCCAGCCCTGGGCCCATTCTCTCTTGACTGGAGCCCTTTCTGCCTGGTTGTAAACCCTCGGATTCTAAGTCCACGCCCTCTCCCTTATGTGAAGGGCTGGGGGTGGGGAGGGTGGGAGTTGAGAGCTGGGAGAAGGGTGCGCTGCCTAAAGCTGAATGTTCAGGCCTCAGGGGTAATCCAAGCCCAACCAAGTGGCCTGACCAACCCCCACCCTGACCCCACCTCCACAGTGTGCCTACCTCCAGGCCAAGAACTGCCAGGTGGAGAGCAAGTGCCTGGCAGGGCTTCGCAGGCTGCAGGAGGCCATGGGGGACCAGGCCGGCGAGTGCTCCGAGCTGCTCAGGCAACTCATCCAGGAGGCGCTGCAGTGGGAAGCCAGCGAGGCCTCTGCTGACAGCGTCGAGCTGAGTCCCATCAGGTGAGCCTAGCGGCAGCTCTGTGTAACCTGGGGGTCCCCAGCTCCCTGCTGACTGTGAGCACTGCGTATGTCTTACCTCCTCTATTTTCAGATCAAAGAGCATGTGGTTGGGATGGGCCCCGTTTTACACTAAGGCAATGCAGGCTCAGAGCAAGCAGCCCCCTGCCCAAGACCACACAGCTCGTTAGTGCAGCTGGCCTGGGTCTGCCTCCACAGCTCTGGTTTCCGCTTCCCCAGGCTGCCTCCCTGAGGTCTGTCAGAAAGGGGAGGAGAGGAGACAAGCCAGCTGCCTCCCCTGAGCACAATGGATAAGGACAGTTAAATGGGACAGGAGGGCCTGTGGTTGGGGTCGAAGGCCCTTGGAGGCTGGATGGCCCAGTGGCAGGAGCCCAGGCTTTGGAGCCACAGTTGAGTCTCCCACTGTGTGACTTGGACAAGTCACTTACCTCTCAGAGCCTCCTGTGCAGCCTCTGTAAGGTGAGCATAAGCCCCTACTTTGTAGGAGCTCCCGATTCAGTGAGCACAGGCAGAGCACACATGGGCAAATGGCTGAGTAAGTGAAAGGCCATCTGGAACGGGTGCCAGCTCTCCCAGCTCTGTATCCTTGGTGCCACCTGCGCCCCATCCAGTTTGGGCTTACTGGCTGTGGAAGTGGGGTTCTATATTAATAGTGCAAGACTCCTTGGGCCTAAGACAACATGGAGTAATAAGAGGATCCTTTATATTTACATAGAATGAATGAGTAAATGTTTCTTCAGCACTTACTGTGCCAGGCACTGTCTAGGCCCCAGCAGTTTATAACAGAGGATCTGAGTGGGTCTTCATGAGGCAGAGCAGGAGTTTCTCTACCCATTGTACAGATGAGCAAACTGCAGTTCAGAGAACTGAGTGACGTGTTGGAGCTGCATGGCTAACCCAAGGTGAAGCCTAGGCAGGAGGCTTGCCCAGGGTGCACCCCTCTCCCATTGCCCTTATCTGGGAAGGGGCTCTGCAAGGTGTTGCTAACATGGGCTTTTGCTGGCAGTGAGTATGATGAGTATGGCTTCCGGATGGTGCCCAACTATGAGGTGGAAGACCTGCAGCTGCTGGCCAAGATCCAGGTACTGGAAGTGCGCTCCCACCACCTGCTGGCCCACGAGGCTAATGAGCGACCGCTGCGAGAGCGCTGGGCTGCACTGGGTGAGCTTGCACCCTCCGTGGAGCTCAAGCAGCTGCTGCGGATGGGCGTGTCCCAAGAGCATCGGCCTCGTGTGTGGAGGTGGCTGGTCCACCGCCGTGTCCAGCACCTGCAGGCCCCTGGCCGCTACCAGGAGCTGCTGAGTCAGAGCCAGACCTGCAAGCACCCTGCTGCCCGCCAGATTGAGCTGGACCTGTATCGTACCTTCCCCAACAACAAGCACTTTACCTGCCCCACCTCCATCTTCCCTGACAAGCTCCGCCGGGTGCTGTTGGCCTTCTCCTGGCTGAACCCCTCCATCGGCTACTGCCAGGGCCTGAACAGGTGAGCACCATAGCCCCAGTGAGGAAACAGCCTTTATCCTTCAGAGCAGCCCTCTGTGTCTTTGGAGCCTCCCAGAACCCGGAGAGGTGAGCCCAGGGGTCTTGATATGATTCCCACTGTACAGGCAGATGGAGACAAGCAGGTGAAAGGACATGTTCAAGACAAGGGGGTCAGAGCTTGGGGCTCCTCATCCCATGCTGTCTCCTTCGGTTTGTGCTCAGGGAGTGCCACTGCTGTAGAAAGCACAGTGAACAGTCGCCTGGAGCTGTGTCACGCACAACCCAGCTCACAAATTGTGCAAACTGTCTGGGTCAAGGATCATTTGCTTTAAATGCAACCCACTTAGCAGAGCCAAAGGAAAAGAGAATTTGTTACAGGGAACCTCACAAGCCAAGAACAGAAAATAGAGCTAGAGACCACATGGTTATTGGAAGCCGGGGCAACTAACTGCACCACCCAGGGGCATCATCCACTCCTTATTCTCTCAGGTTGTGCAGCTCGGAGATGACCCTTCCTTATAGCCCTCTGTGGGGCTGCGTGGTGTGTGGCCTCTTGTCCCCCATTTCTGCTTCCTCCTCTCTCAGTAGACCAGCCTCTCTGTCCATCATTCCTTGGACATTTGGGCCTGAGGAGGCTGTCAGAATGAAGACCTCAGCCCCTGAGTCTAGAGCCTTTCAGCAGGTCTCCCCTTCTGCGGATACCCTCATGTTCCAGGTCTAAATTCCCAAAGGAAGGAATCTGATTGGCCCAGCCTGGATTAGTTTCTCCTTCTGGCCCAACAGCAGGTGACGGGATAGAGGTACAGTGACCTGGGAGGGCTGCCCCCTCCAGTACTGTGGGGGATTCGCATCTCAGTAGAGGTTGCACAATCTCAGATGTTTCCCAAAGCAAGTTTTGACTCAACTTAGACATACATATGCTCAAGCAAAAGTTACATAAGCCATTCTTCTCTTTTTTCAGAATTGGCAGGGTGTGACACTTATTCAACACAGAATTAACATTCAGACTGTCCCTACTCAGATGGGAATGGTTCCTGAGAGTACATATTCTTGATACTTTATTTCCGGGCTAAACTGGGTGAACTTAAGCATATACATGTACAATTACTGGAAATTCTGAGTTAAACCCCAGAACAGTTCATCTGTGCTGAAGAGGCAGGGGGAATTCCTATAGCAGCGGGGGTCTTGAGATAAACCTCAGAGAAGGAAAGAAACTTCTCCCTGTGTGGAAAGAGGCAGGTGTACTTAGGAACACCTGAGACCAACAGAGGGGTAACACCCACAGGATATTTATTTTCTTCTTTCTCTGAATGCTTTTTTTAAGCCGATTATTGGTATTTAGGAAAATATTCATGTTATTGCTTTAAATAAAAAGTTAGTTGTAATAGAACCTGTTCAAATGTAGTGTGTGCTACTTACTCTTTCAAAGGCTCTTAAACCCAGCCTACAAGCCCCTTTTACTTATTGAGTGCCGCCATCTAGTGGCCTCCATGGGAACTGCATGTGTCGTGTTTCATAGACAGACCCTGCTTATATGCAACAGGTAATGATTTAGTGCTAATTTAGAGCAAATACTTTAAATCCATTTCCCTTTCAAATATAAAATGAGTCCTTAAAAGTTAGTTATTTCCCCCCATTACCACACTCCCTTCTTTGCAGACCCACTGGGCCTTAAATGCCTTAATTTGGAGTTTGGCTGCAGCCCTGAGCAGTTTGTAGGCCCTAGTTGGTACCAGCAGCCTGTCATCGCTGACCTTTTAATGTGCAGAAATCTAAGCCGATGCTGGCAGCCAGCTCCTGCTCTGAATACATCCAGAGGCTCTAGTGAACGAGGAGAGGTGGAGAGAACACCACGGTGGACTTTGGGAGCCCTGGGTTCAGTTTCCACTCTGCTACCAACTGACTCGTGTGACCCCTTGTACAAGTGACTTTTGCTTTCTGGGCCTGTCTTACCGTGTCTGTAGTGAATTTGTCTAGACCAATAGCATGCAGCTGCCTTAAGCCTTATCTTGTGAGAGTTTCTGAGGCAGCCTCCAGTTCGGCGGGAAAGAGTGCCGTGATCAGTTAGTGATGTCTGCCCTGGGCATAGTCAGAGTGGTGGCCAGTGTGTCCTACATTTGCTGTTCCTGAGCTAAATGACTTCTGAACCCCCACCACCCTTCCCCAGCTCCGAAAGGGCAGAGCTCTGTTTCCCAGAAGACCTGTGACTGTTCTCTCCATCCACTTAGCTCAGGCTCATGAGAGCTTGTACAAATATTTTAGCCACAGTGGAGAGAAATTCCTTCCCAATCTACTGAGGAGATAAAAGGTGTTTTTTTCCTTTTGAGAACTGACCCTGTTTCTTTAAAAAACATGAACCCGAGAAGAGGTTGGAGGTCACGAATCCAATCCAGTAAAAGCCCAGAGAAGCATAAATACCTAGACAATGAAATGTGCTCTGCTGGTTATGGGCAGAGTGGCCCCTTGCCCTGACCCGATCAGTCCAGGAGCTGTGCCGTAGCCTTCCCAGTACCTGAGTGTGTGAGTAACTTACTGTGGCCACACCTGGTAAAGTTGCCTGAATGAGTATGTGATTCTTTTAAATGTTATAAGAAAGAGATGTCTGTCCCCCGGGGGAATTAAAGAAATGTGCTCTGTGTGCCCATGGAGGGTGTGAGCCTTCTCAGTGCTGTGAAGCGGGGCCTCCCTCAGGGTGTTCAGTGGGTGCACTATACGGAAGGGGCTCCACTGCCCCACTGACAGCCTTGGGTTAGAAGGTCACTCGAGGCTTTTTTCACTGCAGGATTTCTCGGAGGCTTTGCTAAGATACTGGGTATCATAAGCCTCTAAAAGGGAGCTAGAGTATATAGCATTCCCTAAACATCTTCGAATATGCGACTTTGTGTTCACCTAGCATCCTGACAGACAGGTACATTTTGGAAAGTGTATTCTTGGATGGCCTTGGAAGAGACCGATCAGGAAAGATGGGAGAAGTAGAGAAAACAGTATTTCTTCCAGGCAGACTTCCCTGCTCAGCACTATGAGTGTTTTCTTTCTACCTATGATCTCTTTAGAACCCTGTGATAAATTAAGGGGAGAAGGGAAGCGAAGGAGAAACAGAACTTCGTGTACTGAGCACCTGGTATATGGCAGACAGCGAGCAAAGCCCTGTAGGGTTAGTCTTCTCGCTCCAAAGGCCTCACAGCCCTGGGAGGTGGATAGATTAGTCCCACTGTGCAGGTGGAAGGCTAAGCGAGGTTGGCACACTTGCAGAGGTCAGCCTGTGCATATGAAGATGAGGATAGCCGGCAGTTATAAAGCTCTCACCAGAATGGAGAGGAATTCCTTCCCAATCTACTGAGGAGATAAAAGGTGTTTTTTTCCTTTTGAGAATTGACCCTGTTTCTTTAAAAAAGAAACAGGCACCGTGCTGGGCATTAGCATGTATTTTAATTTTTTTTCCTTTATCGATTTTAGAGAGAAAGAAAGGAAGAGGGAGAGAGAGATAGAAACATCGATGAGAGAGAACATCCATTGGCCGCCTCCCGCATGCCCCCCACTGGGGATTTGGCCCACAACCTGGGCATGTGTCCTGACCCAGAATTGACCCGGCGACCTCTTGGTGCATGGGTTGACGCTCAACCACTGAGCCACACCAGCCAGGCAACATGTGTTAACTGTGTGTATTCTCTTAATAGTCCTGTGATTATTAGGAGGATGCTGAGGCTCAGAGGAGGTAGGTAACTTGCTTAGGGTCACCCAGCAAGAAAGTGGCAGAACCAGGATTCACACCCAGGCAGCAGGACTTCAGAGTCCCTGTTCTAAGATGGTCCCTCTTGCTCTGGAAATCCCCTATATAGTCCTCCCCAAAAGCATGTTTGTCTCACCCCACGTGCCAAGAACACCAGCCTGGTTAGGGTGTAGGGTGGGGCAGGACTTCCCCCTGGGACCAGGGAGCCACCTCTGTCTCCAGTTGCCTGGTTGTGGCTGCTGTGGGTCACTCCAGGCCTCCTTCCCACCCCCACAGGCTGGCGGCCATCGCTCTGCTGGTCCTGGATGAAGAGGAGAGTGCCTTCTGGTGCCTGGTGGCCATTGTGGAGACCATCATGCCAGCCGGTTACTACAGCAAGACGCTGACAGCGTCCCAGGTAAGCAGGCCAGGGAGGGGACCTAGGGCTTCTGCAGATCAGCCACTCGGTTGTTCCTACAAGCCGTGAGTCTCGGAAGAGTCAGGAGCCTCCCAGGCCTCCATGTGTGCCTCTGCACAATGGGCCGGTAGCCCCGCGCTGGGATTGCTGGGAAGTCCTGGTAAGCTGATGACCTCTAGACTGTGGGGCCTGCCCACAGGATAGACTGGCTATTCCAGTGGTGACATATCATTAGAAGCAATTGGTTTCCTCTGGACTGGAGAAGAAAATCTAGTGTCACTTGCTATTTGCCAGCGAAGAATTTCAAAGTAGAGGTCAGGCAGGGGGAAGATGGGCCTGGGAGATGGAGGTGGTGATGATTCTTCACTCACGCTCGACCTTTCCTACTGAGAGCACAGCCACCTCCATCATCTCATGACCTCGGCTGCCCGCTGGGCACAGGCCAGGCCTGGGGACCAGCGCACTCAGTCGGAGCCAGCCCCAGGGATCAGCTGTGCGACCTTGGCCAGTGGCAGCCCTCTCTAACCTCAGGCTTGTCCGCTTTTGAATGGGAAGAACGCTACTTCCTGGGTTTGTTGAGAGACGTAAATGAAAATCATTTCAAACCTCCCATCTCCACTCTCCCACATCTCCTGCCTCTGCCGCCTCACCCCTTGTCCTAACCCTGTCCTGTTCCTGCTGTGCCAGCGCCATATGCTTTATGGAGGGAGGCCATCAAAAGGGAACTTTACTTCTCGGCCCCAAGCCTACCAAGCCATCTCCGCCCACCCACCTGCCTTCCTATTACATCACCCAGTGCGGCCCTCCTCTGGGACATCCACCTGGGGGTGGGAGCTCAGGAGAGAGCAGGCACGCAGCTGTGGAGTGGAAAGGTCAAAGCTGCCCCAGTGTGGCTCACTGTTTAAAGCATCAGCCCACGCACCAAAGGGTCACGGGTTCAATTTCAAGTCTAGGACATGTACCTGGGTCATGTGAGAGGCAACCAATCGATGTGTCCCTCACATCGATGATTCTTTCTCCCTCCCTTCCACTCTATCTAAAAATCAATGGAAAATCCTCGGGTGAGGATTAACAAAAAAAAAAAAAAGAAGAAAGAGAGGTCAGGGCTAAAGATCAGGATGTAGGTCATCGGGAAATAGGTGGTCAATCAGGTAAGGATGTGTTTGGCTGCGTGGAAGGAAAGCCCAACCTAACAGCGACTTAAATGGGGACTCTTCTCAGGTAATGACAAAGCCCAAGGCCCCTTCTTGCCCTCTGCTCTGCCACCTTGCACACGGCTTTCATCCTCCTGCTTATCATCTGTGGTCATAGGGCGGCTGCACCACCCCGGCCCTGGGGCCCTGCCCAGGCTGGAAGACACAGAGGGTGAAAGGCAGGAGTTGGCTCCTTTTCCGACAGCTTTCCCCGACCCAGCAGTTCCTGCCTACACCTCCTGCGCAGAACTGGATCACATGGTACCTCTAGTTGCAAGGCAGGCTGGGAAATGTTCTATATGTCATGTTCATGTTTCAATATCTCTGAAGCTGAGGTGTGTTATATAACCAAAGTGCTATGGTGGGTGGGATTTTTTGGTTTGTTTGTTTTTGTCTTCATTTTTTAGTATAGAAAATTTTGAATGTCCAGAAAAATTGAAAAAACAGTATGTGAACCTCCATGTAATTATCAGTAATTATTGGTAATTATCAACACCAGGAGGTCAGTGCTGTTTCACCTCAACCTTCTCCCATTCCTCCTCCTCTGATGATCTCAAAGTAAACCTCAGACATCATATCAGTTCACCATGAATCCTTCAGGTTCAGTGCATCTGAGATGAATGAGTGGCCCCAGGTTTTGAGCTGGACGCTAGGCCTCCACGGTGGACCCGGGGTCTGGGAGAGGAAGGAAGGGAGGGAAGGTGTAGCCACGCCAACAGCTAATGCCCAGAAGAGGACTTAAGTGGAAGGGGAGGGCTGAGAAACCAGCGGTTACAGGACACGAGAGCAACAGGAGACTCAGATGGGCCAGTCCTGGAGGTGGGCCGATCACAACAGAGCCATGTCTTAGCACCAGAGAAGGAGCCAGTGCTGGGAATTATCCACGGGGTCAAGGAAAACAAGGATGGAGCATGGCAGTGACCACAGGGAGGTCGCTGACAACCATTGCCCAGCAGCATTCCCCTTTAGGAGGATTTCTCAAAGTTAGGTAGCAGGACAATGTGACTCCCCACCCATACCTGCACCCAGGACCTCCCCCAAGACATGCACAGAGCATCTTGTGTGTCGGGCCCAAAATGGGTATGGCGAAGCAGCCGCAGTGTCAGCTGGTACAAGCCTGAGCTCCTGCTTGGCTTGAGGTTCAGAGGGGCAGAGGGGCCAGAACTCTACCGCATGACCGTAGCAGCCCACGGAGGCCTCTGTGCAGAGCTCGGTGTTGCAACCTGGGATCAGCAGAGCGACGTGCTACTGCACCTTCCCCAGCCAGGCTGGCCTGTGCCCCTGGGCAGGGTGTCCCCAAGCTGAGGCTCCAGGACTGTGGCTGGGAACGAAGGGGCGGGCGGGCGGGCGGGCGGGCGGGAAACAGCCCCTTCCCTGGGCAGCAGCTAATGGGCCCTCTCACTGGCCTCCAGGTGGACCAGCGGGTGCTCCAGGACCTCCTCGCGGAGAAGCTGCCCAAGCTCATGGCCCACCTAGGGCAGCACCAAGTCGACCTCTCCTTCATGACCTTCAACTGGTTTCTCGTGGTCTTTGCCGATAGTCTCATCAGCAATATCCTCCTCCAGGTCTGGGACGCCTTCCTGTATGAGGGCACCAAGGTAGGGTGCTGCCGGGGCGGGGGGTGAACAGGGGGTCCTGGGCAAGATCTTCCATCCTCTGAGTCTCGATTCTGCCCCTGAAACATGGGAGGACAGTGACACCCGAGGGCTGCTGAGGACAGCTGCTGGGAGCATGGCTTTGTAACCCAGATTGCTGCACACACACGAGAGGGAGTGTCTGCTGCCAGAGATGCTCCCTAAAGTTGGGGGAGGTCCTTTCCCAGGAGAGGAAGCATGAGCACGACCCAGGAGGCAGGCATCGCCCCTATTCCTTCCGTTGCACTCCAGTGCCCTGCGCCCCTCCTTCCCTTCTATTTGGACTGAGTCCTGGATTGAAGGCTGGCACTTGGGTCTGGTCTCAGCTCTGCCCCTGACCTTGCTAGGAGACCCTGGGTGGGCCCTCCCCCACCATCCACCCGTTTCCATATGGTGGTTGAAAGCATATTGGCCAGGCCAGTGTGGCTCAGTGGTTAAGCATCGACCCATGCACCAAAAGGTCGCTGGTTCGATTCCCAGTCAGGGCACATGCCCAGGTTGTGGGCCGATACCCAGTGGGGAGCATGCAGGAGGCAGCCAGTTGGCATTCTTTTTCATCGATGTTTCTATCTCTCTCTGTCCCTTACTCTCTCTCTAAAATCAATAAATAAAACAAAATTTTAAAAAAACAAAGCATATTGACTGCACAGTTTACAGAGAACCCTCGGATTTGTCACTTCATTGATTCCTGCTGGTGCCCCATGTAAAAACAGCATTACCCCCATTAGGTCCACTGGAGCCAACACCTTGCCCAGGGTCCCTGGGCAAGTCAGTGTAGAGCTGGGACTCAGCTCCAATCCCCAGATTCCAAGCTGTGTCCCCCACGGGGTTTCCAGCCATCCCCTCTCTCGTGGCCACCCTACACACGTCACCTCCAAGCTTTCAGCTTCTGCAGCCTGTCCAGGGACTCCCACACCGACTGGTGTGTGGGTTCTCCTCCCTCTGAGGATTACCTGCCCAGCCTGAGCCCCCACCTTGCCCCCAGGTGGTGTTCCGCTATGCCCTGGCCATTTTCAAGTACAACGAGGAGGAGATCCTGAGGCTGCGGGACAGCCTGGAGATCTACCAGTACCTGCACTTCTTCACCAAGACCATTTGCAACAGCCGGTGAGAACCCACCCTGCTCTCTCCACCGCTCCCCACCACCCACACCTGCTCATGTGTCTCCTCCTCCAGGAAGCCTTCCCTGATCAACCTCTCCTTAGTAGGCTAGGGCTCCCATAATCAGCCCTAAGCTGCTCCTGCCTCAGTACATAAGACTGAGTGGGGGTTGTCTTCTTTACCATTTCCTCCCTGGAAAGTGAGCTCCCTAAAACACCAATCAGGAACAATATATGTACCCCTATGTTCATAGCAGTGCTGTTTACAATTGCTAGGATCTGGAAACAGCCCAAGTGCCCATCAGTAGATGAGTGGATAAAAAAGCTGTGGTACATGTACACAATGGGATACTATGCAGCTGTAAGAAAGAAAGATCTCTTATCCTTTGAGATGACATGGAGGAACCTGGAGAGTATTATGCTAAGCAAAATAAGCCAGTCAGAGAAAGACAAATACCACATGATCTCACTTATTTGTGGAACATAATGAACAAAATAAGCTGTCCACCAAAATAGATCCAGAGTCACAGAAGTAGGGATCAGACTAACAAACCTCAGAGGGATGAGGGGTGGGAGGGGTAGGAAGGGATGAACCAAAGAGCTGATATGCACATATGCACACCAGTAGACAGGGACACTAGGCTGGGAAGGTAGGAGGGGGTGGGAGCGGGAAGGAGGAGGTCAATGATGAAAAAAGGGGGACATCTGTAATACTTTCAACAACAACAAAAGAAAGTGAGCAGGGGCCGGGCCTTAGCCGTGTGAGCAGAGTGAATGCAGGCCTGACGGGGAGGCATGGTGAGTGCGGGCGCCGTGGGACACTGCTCTGGGCTGACTGTGCTCTCCCCGCAGGAAGCTGATGAACATCGCCTTCAATGACATGAACCCCTTTCCTATGAAACAGCTGCGGCAGTTGCGGGCAGCCCACCGGGAGCGGCTGGAGGCGGAGCTGCGGGAGCTGGAGCAGTTTAAGGCCAACTACTTGGAGACTCGGGCATCCCTGGTCCCCGTGGTGCCTGAGGGTTGCACCAGTGAGGACGAGGGGGATGGGGAGGCCTGACATGGCCACCTGTGCTCCCCCAAAGCCCTTCCCACCCTCAACTGGCAGGCTCACAGGAGGATGACCTCATCACCATGTGACCCCGGGCAAGTCCCTTCCCCTCTCTGGGCTCCAGTCTCCCCATCGGAACGCCTGCTGGTTGGGTCACCCTTTCATGAGCACATACCCAGGGATGCTGCCCCTCTCTCACTTGCTCCTCAGCGCTTCAGCACATAGACAGAGTGCCGTCTTTATAGGGAACCGGGAACGTTCTCTGAGTTTATCTGTGCAAAACAACATAAATATGAAAAATAGTTCACGAGCTTTGGAGCTTACATGGTTCTCAGTAACCGCCTGTTCCTGGGTGAGCCCACCACAAGGGCCTTCCCGGCCTGGGATGCCCCTGGCTGTTGTCTGAGGGCATCTGCAGGCCAGCCCTCCGGATTCCCCAGGGCGGCCTGTGCACTTACGGCTTGTCTTCCTGGGCAAGAGCGCCTCCCTCTGCCCAAGCCGGTTTCCTGCGTTTGGCTCCTATGCTCTCCTTTCTGCTCACAGCCATTTGGGGGTGGGGGTTCCCAAGGAAAACCCTGCCCGCCATCTAGAGGAACTGGGTGTGGGGCTTGGGCAGAGAGCCCTGGGTCAGTTGTCTGACCGGATCTCCCACCACGGACTTTGTGGGCGGGGTGAGGAAGGGCGGTGAGTGACAGCTGCAGCCTGGCCGTCAGCTGTCCAGCAGCTTCAGTTCTGGGCTCTTCCAGGCCCTTCCTCAGCAGACAGGCTTCCCCCACCCCCTCAAGGCAGGGAGTCAAGGCCGCACAGACAGTGGCAGCTCATTTCTCAACAGAACCTGTGACTGTCAGTGTAGCCTTGAGCTTGGCAGTCTTTGGTATGAAGGATTGGGGTGCGGGGTTCTCACATGGAAACCTAGCTTTGATCTGAGGCTCCTGTCCAGGGCTGGGGAAGGAGACCATGGCCACTACTGGACAAGAGACAGGCCCTCTGTCACCCACAGGTGTGAACTCGGTTGGCACGTCAGGCACCCCATGCCCCTGCACTGGCCCTGCACAGCCCTGGGGCGGGGATGCTCAGGGCTCTTCCCATTACATTCACAGGCCGCAGGCTGGCCCAAGGACACCGGGTTTCCTGTGAATGCCCCACATGAGCTTGATGGCCTTTCTCATTTTTACTCTACTTTTTTCATATGCTGAGGCCCTTTCATCACTAGACGGTATCTGTGAAGCATGACGGTGTGAGGTTGACTGGGGTCCTGGCTGGGTGCTGCAACCCTAAGGGCCGTCACCAGGAGACAAGGACATGACGCTGGTGATGAGCCTGGTGCCTGGTGCCTGGTGCCTGGCACAGAGTAAAGTGCAGCCGCAGGCAGTGAGTGGCCTTCTCATAAAGAAAACATCACCAAGAGGTCTCTGAGGCCTGCAAAGGCCCAAGGCTCCAGGGGATACTGGGCCCAGGTGGTCCTTCAGACTCCACCTTGAAAATCAGATTTCCTCTTTAGCAAAGAGTAAACCATCCCAGATGGGACAGGGGCTGCCAGATAAATGGCACCCTCCCCTCCTGTCTTCCCTCCCTGCCCACTCCCAACCTCTTCGTTCTCCTTCCTCTTCCCCTCCAGCCCTGGCCCATTCTTTCCTTTTCTCTCTTCCCCTCCCTCATCTTTCTCTCCCTCCTCTCTACCCCCCCCCCCATTTCTCATTCCCCTCCCCCACTGGGGGAAGGGGGAAGGCTCTGCAGTTGACCCAGGACTGTGCCACCTGACCTGGTCCCTATACGGCCACACCACAGAGTCCTCTAAGCAGCTTTTTAAAAATACTGGTGCTGGCCCTGGACGGTTGCTCAGTGGTTAGAGCATCGGCTCACAGACCAAAGAGTCACGGGTTTGATTCTGGTCAAGGGCATGTACCTCGGTTGCAGTTTGTCCCCGGCCCTTGTTGGGGTCGTGCAGGAGGCAACCAATCGATTTGTCTCTCCTATCAATGTCTCTGTCTCTTTTTCTCTCTCCCACTCTAAAGATAAATGGAAAACTATCCTCAGGTGAGGATTAAAACAATAATACTGGTGCTGGACCCCGCTCAGAGCCTGCTGTGGGGCATGAGCATCATGGTACACTGAGAGCATTAAAAATACTGGTGCTGCCCAGCTGGTGTGGCTCAGTGGTTGAGCATTGACCTATGTACCAAGAGGTCACTAGTATGATTCCCAGTCAGGGCACATGCCCAGATTGTGGGCCCAGTCCCCAGTGAGGAGGGGTCAATCAGGGGTCAATGCAGGAGGTGGTCAATCGATGTTCTCTCATCAATGTTTCTGCCTCCCTCCCTCTCCTCTCTAACATCAATAAAGGAAAAAAATATACTGGTGACAGAGCCTGCTGTGGGGCACAGGCATTATGCCACACTGAGAGGTTTGGGGACCACAGAACAAGGAGTACTGACTCATGGGGCCTCCTCCAGCCCTGAAGAGGGAGCTAGAGCCAGGCCAGGGCTGCGAAATGACCGTCCTGGAGCACTAGCCCACTACAGGCCACGCTCAATGTATAGATGAGGAGGCAAAGGCATAAGGAGGTTAATTGGCCCAAAGTCACAGCCACTGAGTTTAAGCCATGCTCAAGCCTAGAGGCCCTTGGTGCAAACCAGGGAGGGTTCCCCCCAGCTCACTTCCCCCACAGACCCAGGGGAAAGCACAGGCCTGGCCCACGGCCTCCCGAGTGGGGCAGGGCCTGTGGGGATAGCCTGCCCAGCAGGCTGTAGCAGGGACAGGTGGAGATGGAGTCACACTCCTGAGAAGGGCTGCGGCTGCGGCGGCTGCTCCTAGAGAGACTGCCCACCCTCCCTCTGTTCCTCCTGAAGGGCGTTTGGGGCCTACCCCTGGTGTCAGGTTCCTGGCCCTGCAGCACAGCTGTCGCCCCCATCCCCAGGGGCCGCTGCCTTCCAGGACGAGGATCTGATCCCTCACAGCTCCCACCTTTCTACCCCAGGGGATGGGACCTCTTGCTCAAAGCACCCCTTTCCAGACATTAGACCCCCAGGAAGCTGAGGTCCACACCCCATTCTACAGGGGAAGGGGAAAGAGTTACCCAGGAGACTTCCCTGGGCCAAAATCCCTAAGAATAAAGGGCTTCCTCAAAGGAGAAGGAAGGGCCTGGAGGGCACTTTGAGAGGCCTCCCTCCCCCCACCGCAGACTGCCTGTGTTCAGGGCTACTCCACACTCAGCCCTCACCTCCCAGGAGCTGCTGCCCCCTATTTCTCGGCTCCATCTCCCCTGGGCACAGGGCCGTATGGTACAGACAGCTCCATGTTGGGCAGGTAGATAGAATTTGCCCCCCCCTCCCAATCATACACACACACACACACACACCTATTCTGGTCCCTTATGTGGCAATTAAACAAAGCAGGCCATATTGACACCTAGGGGAGAAAGGTGTTGGTTTCCTGGCCCATCCCAATCAGTAATACGGCCCAGTAGAAGGTACTGGCAGATGGGCCCAATTTTGGAGGCAGGTCTATTATGTGGTTTTCCAGCTAGGCAAATCATCTTCACTGGACCCAGTTTCCCCATGTGTGCAATGCAGAGGATGGTCAGGGAATAGCTGGAAGTGGAACAGGGTTAGGGGGAGGGAAGGAGCAGGAAATGAGGACACACACAGCATCTCCAAGAAGGGTCCTAGGTTTTGTTTATTACAGAGGCCTCCAGTGGCCGCCCCTCTGCTCCTTGGTCCATATACCCACTGCCCCCAGAAGTCCTGTCAAACCAGCATTCCCCAAACAGTCCCAGCCACCTGTCTTTATGCACAGGGTGGGATGATACAGACACGAGGCTAGAAGGGCACATCCACGGCGTCTGAGGAGGCTTCCTAAGAAAGAGTGTTGGTACCCAGTCTGGAAGGAAGGATGAGTAGGTTTAGACAGTGGGAGATGATGCAGTAAGAATTCTTTTTTTTTTTTTTCATCCTCATCTGAGGATACTTTTTTCCATTTTTCTTCAGATAGAGTCAGAGGCAGAGAGAGGGAGAGAAAGGGAGAGAGAGAGAAACATTGACGTGAGAGGGACACATAGACTGGTTGCCCCCCCCCTCCCCCGCACAACCCCGACCAGGGCTGGGGAACCGCAACCGAGGTACGTGCCCTTGGCCAAAATCAAACCTGCGACTCATTGGTCCGCAGGCTGACGCTCTGCCACTGAGCCAAACCGGCCAGGGCAAGAATTCTTAATGGAAGAGAAGGCGTGAGCAGAGGCACAGGGGTGTGAGCATGCTAGGAGGTAGGAGAGGGGTACGTGCACCAGAGAGACTGCCTGAGCCCCAGGTGAATTAAGACATTCAAGTGCCTTAGTCTTCACAAGGTTATGGTGCCCACCCCCCAGGTGTAATGAAAAATAAAGGCAGTATTGAACCATAAATTTAAGGAACTCCCACAACATTCTGATTTTCCATGTGCTTTTCTGAAACATCAAATAACCAACTGTCATGCCAATACCAGAAGTGTGCATTCAGTTGGCCTACTGAGCAGGCCAGCTTTCACCGTCCTGTGTCAGGGCTGGGGCTTTGCAGGCCAGATTAGCTGCTGGACTTTGGGTGATAAGCGGGGAGCCCATTGGCTCTGGGCAGGGAAGTGGCCCGTAAACACTGAATCACAGGCTTTGAGCCTGGCTGTTCTTTCTCAGGAGATAATCAAGAGCCTTCAAGTTCTTAACTACTCTAAGCCTCAATTTTCTTCTTATCTGTAAAGTGGTGGTGATCATAGTGGCCAAATAAAGGAGTTAGCAGAATTAAATGAAATCTATGTAAATTAGGACATAGTGTATACTTTCTTTCTTTTTTTTCTTTATTGATTTTTAGAGAGAGTGGAAGGGAGAGGGAGAGAGATAGAAACGTCAATGAGAGAACATCAAGATAGAAACATCAGTGAGAGTCCGGCGGTGTGGCTCAGTGGTTGAGCATCGACCCCTGCATCAAGAGGTCGCCAGTTCGAAATCCAGTCAGGACACATGCCCAGGTTGTGTGCCCGATCCCCAGTGGGAGACATGCAAAGGCGGCCAATCGATGTTCTCTCTCATCGATGTTTCCATCTTTCTCTCTCACTTCCACTCTCTCTAAAAAATCAATAAAAGAGCCCTGGACAGTTTGGCTCAGCAGTTAGAGCGTCAACCTTCGGTCCAGAGAAACCCGGGTTCGGTTCCCGCTAAGGGCAGGTACCTTGTTTGCAGTTTGTCCCCGGCCCTGGTTGGTCGTACAGGTGGCAGCCACTCGATGTGTCCCTTTCACATTGATGTTTCTCTCTCTCTCTCTCTTCCTCTCTCTCCCTCCCATTCCATCTGAACAAAAAATGGAAAAATGTCCTCAGGTAAGGATTTAAAAAAAATTAATAAAGGAAAAGAAATTTTTCTTAAAAAACATCAATGAGAGACAGCATCGACCGGCTGCCTCTTGCACGCCCCACACTGGGGATCGGGCACAACCCGGTCACTTGCCCTAACCGGCAATGGAGCTGGTGACCCTCTAGTGCACAGGTCCATGCTCAACCACTGAGCCACACCTGCCAGGCCAGAGTATATACTTCCAATCACACAACAAATGTTGAGTGTCTCCTATGTTTCAGGCACTGTTCTAGGCCCTGGAGATACAACACAGCTTTTCTCCAGGAGAGGTGGAGTGGCTATCAGCTTGGGCTTGGGAGCCACGTTGCCTAGTGTTGAATAAGCTGTGTGTTCTTAAGCAAGGTATTTAGCCTCTGTGCCTGAGCTTCCTTATATGTAAAATAAGTAATAGTGTAACCTCATAGGTTTGCGTGATCGTTAAGTAAGGTAATTAATGCTTTAAGGTGTGAAGAACAGGACCTGGCTCAATGAATGTTAGAAGGTGGTATTCAAAGGCGGGGGCTCCCCATCTCCTCCAGATTGCCTAGGGTACCCCGGACCCCGAGCCTGCCGGACCGCGCAGCAGTGCCCCCTCCTGGCTACCAGGAGAAGGAAGGAGATCCTCCCTACTCTCCTGCGGCGCTCCCTGCCCTTTAGCTCCAGGGCCGGGTTTACTTAGCGCTTCTCCGGCGGCGGCTCTGTTACCGGGCGCGTGAATTAGATCGTCTCATCTAATTCTCAAATAGTTCTCTGAGGCAGACACGACTACTGTTTCCATTCCAAGGGGAAAACGGAGGCTCCGGGAGGTCGAGTCCCTTGTCCCGTGCGAGGGACCGGCGGGACGTGAAGCCAGGCGGGTCTGACTGTCCCAGCCGCAGTCTGGCCGCCGGGGAGCCCGCCCCAATCACTGCGGTACGCGCGCCGGTGTGTGCGCCTGTTCTCTGCGTGTGTGCACGCCCCGAGACCAGCCCCGGGGGGCCAGGAGCGCGGCTGGGGGAGTGGAGAAGGAGGGGTGCGCGGGCGGGGCTTGTGCTGGGCTCCGGCCCCGCCCACCGGCCCCGCCCGCCAGGCTGCGGGGGGTGGAGGCGGTGGCGCTGGGCTCCGGGACTCGGCGGGCGGCGAGGAGCTCGGATCCGGATCCGGACGCCACCGCCACCTGCGCGGCCGTCATCAAGGTAGGGCGGTTCCGCGCTGCCAGCCATGCCTTCCCGGTCCGCGCGGTGTGTGTGCTGCGTCTCCTGGCTGCAGCACCCCAGGAGGGATGCTGGGGCAGGGCGCGACGCGGGGACCCGGCCGGGCGCGGGGGACCTGGCTTCCAGCCCCTCCGCGTGACCTTGCACAAAGCACTGCTTCTCTCTAGGCCTCAGT
This sequence comes from Molossus molossus, assembly GCF_014108415.1. Lineage (NCBI taxonomy): Eukaryota > Metazoa > Chordata > Mammalia > Chiroptera > Molossidae > Molossus > Molossus molossus. The sequence continues at coordinate 31,018,834 of NW_023425349.1, forward strand.
TTCCCCCTTGGGACAGAGGGCACATGGTGGCCTCTTCCTCACTGGGCCATGAGGAGGGCCCACCCCAAGGTCCATGCTCCCGACGGCTAGGGCCCGGATGGGCGCTGTCTGCACCGCCCACCACTCCCGCCCGCAGTGAGGGCTGCTCACTCCGGGTGTGGCCAGCCGGCCCCGACAGGCCCCCTTGTGGCCTGAGTGACCCTCGGAACCCGTGTTGGTACTCTCCCCCTTGGTGTAAAAAACAGGAGGAGGGGACACCCCCAGGTCCCTATCCACCCGGCCTAGGCATGCAAGGTGGGGCTGTCAGAGTCTGCCTGCCAAGTCTGCTTCGCGGTCTGGGTCTAGGGGATCCCTAGGTTGGAGGTGGGGTCCTTGGTTGCAGACTTGCCTGGACCAGACCCACGCACGCGTCTGGCTTTAAGGAATGGTGTGGGAAGTCCCTTAACTATGCTCAGTTGCTGACATCCAGCTCTATGTCCCAGCTCTGCTGGATCCCGAGGCCTCACAGCGCTGAGAGTGTGAGCCATAGGGGTGGGTCTGGGACAGAGCACATGTCTGAAGGACTGTGGCTGATGCTCTGTAAGTAAAGACCTCCAGCATCTGGCCCAGCCCCTCTGTGAACTTCCCTCCAGAAGTCTTGCTGTCCATTGCACACGCTTTCTGATGTGGATCTCACTAGCACTAAACAGCTGGATTCTGGTGTTCCTGCTCTGGGCACAGAGACAACATCTGACCCCCACCCAGGGGCAATCATCTGACCCATAAATCTCACCTTCAACCTAAACAGCCCCAGGCTCAGCACTGTTTCTCCAGCCACAGCCAAAGGGAGCAAAGGCAGGAAGGGGGACCTGAGGTGTCTACCCCCTGGCGGGCAGTAATCAGCCTGGGGCTTGTTCAGAACCCACCTGCATTAGGACAGGAATGTGGCCCTGCACTTCCTGTGCACCTTTGGGTTAGCAGCTGTCAAAGTTCTCAAGTGAGAGGAGGAGCCAGAGTAACCCTTCTCCAGGCCTGGGCCTTCTGCCCAGCAGGTGTGGCTCAGTGGATTGAGCATCATCCCATGGACTGAAAGGTCCTAATTTAATTCTGTCAGGGTACATGTCCAGGTTGCAGGCTTGATGCCCAGTAGGGTGCATGCAGGAGGTTTCTCTCTCACCTGGATGTTTCTATCTCTTGCTCCCTTCCTCTCTCTCTAAAAAATCAAATGAAAACATATTTAAAAAAAAAAAAAAAGGGAGTCTGGGCATTCTGGTCTCTCTTGTCCCCCTCATGATCTGCCTTTCTCCCAGGAACTTTCTTACAACTAAAAGAAAGTAGGGGCTTCCTGGGCAGGTGGTGAGCTCTGTGTCATCAGAGGTATGCAAGCAGAGGCTGGATGAGCACTTGCTCAGGGTGATCTACCTTTTACCTCAAGTCTGTGATTCTAAGGGCTGAAAAAAGTGACCATGGCCTTGCCTTCTGGCCATGGTGGAGCAGCACAGAACTTGGAACTAGATCACAAATGAGTGTTACTAGCCCCTCTTAAAAGCAGACTAAGTATATGTGCTGTGATTCAAGCATAGTTCTGATGCACAGGCTAAAGTGCTTCCTACGTCTCCTGTCATCTCTACATTTGTAAAATCTGGGCGCGGCTTTTAGGAGCATGGCAGATTCTGGTTATTAGAAAGTCATTCCAGCCCTGGCCAGTTTTACTCAATGGTTAGAGCATCGGGCTGCGGTCTGGAGAGATCCAGGTTCAGTTCCCGCTAAGGGCACGTACCTCGGTTGCAGTATGTCCCTGGCCCTGGTTGGGTCATGTGGGTGGCGACCACTCGATGTGTCCCTTTCATGTTTCTTTCTCTCTCTCTATCTCTCCCCCCCCCCCCCCGCCCCATCTGAACAAAATATCGAAAAATGTCCTCAGGTGAGGATAAAAAAAAAAGTCATTCCATGCTAATAATTTTTAAATGCACCATGGAATTCTGAATGTCCAAGCTGAAAGGGATCTTAAGAAATTATCTCATCCAACCCCCTCATTGTAGAGATAGGCATCCTTGTCTCCAAAGGGGATATGACTTGACTAAGGTCATAAAGCAAACCAGCATCCAAGCCCAGGGATCCTGATTCCAAGACGTGTGTATGTGTGTGTGTGTGTGTGTGTGTGTGTAAATGCATACCATATAGTACATGAAAGCAGTCTTTATTTATTCCTATAAAATTAGCAAAAATAAATATAAAAGGATAAACCTCTATGCTGACAAGGCTATGGGGATTCTCTGGTGGATTTAATTTTGCAGGACAGTCTGACTGACAACTTGTTACAAAAGTCCATGAACATTTTCTTAATTGCCCTTTGTCCCCCAGCTTTCTACTGTGAGGACTTTCCCATAAGGAAGTAACTAGAGAAAGAGAGAGAAAGAGAGGGATGAGCACAACGGCCAGCAAAGAAGCAGCGTGGTCCAGAGGAAAGACCCCAGGACTAAGCCAGCAGACAGATTCCAGGATGAACTCTTCCTGGAGCCCACTCTAACCCTGGCCAAACCCTTCCGCTTTCTGTACCTTACTTCCCCCATCTGTGAAATGGGGTACATTCTGTGATTGCTGATTTTTTTTTTTTTTAGGTCTGATAACCCATGTTCTAGACTTAAATCTCTTTTAACCAAAGCCTTTATTGTAAAGAGCAGTGAACACAGAGATAACCAAAGAATGTTCCACCCTCCCTCTGCCATCATCACATGAATCCTCCCAGAGACGGGAGCTGGGCTTCTTCCCTGGGAAGGGACTTGGTTCAGCCCTAGACCTTGGTTATTTCCAAATGGCCAGAACCTGGGTTATTTTAGAGTGAGTGCGTTTTTATTTTTATGTTCTTTACCAGATATCAGGTGACAGAGATTTTTTTCAGGAGGACCAGAAAATACTTTAGCAAGATCCTCTATTTATTATTTGAAGTCTATAGTCTGTGCGTTGCCTCCTTCAGACAGAGAGGAGGTACTTGGCAATCACACCTAGTGTGAAGGGCCAGGAGTAGGTGACTTCATTTCTGTGGACAAACATTTATTGGGCACTTCTGTGTGCTAGGCCTTGAGGGGCCTGCAGGCTGCCATGGGAAACATATTAGGTTAAACTGTGTGAAATGGCCAATGTCTGGCTCCTTTTGACTTATAAGTAATGGCAATTTGATTTGGTTCAGCCTAAATGGAAAAAAGATATCATTAAAGAGCAGAGTACTTTCCATCTGCCTGGTTCTGCCCTATGTGCATTACAGTGTTCATTTAGTCATTTAACCATTCATTTACTAATCACCTACATTACGCTAGGTATTTTCTGTGCAGGGAGGAGTCTTGACAGTAAAAAAAAAAAAAAGACCAAAAAATGTGTTGTAAAGGAACTTACAATTGAATAGGAAAAAAACAAGTAAAATAGATGGTGATAACTGAGATGGAGCAAATTAACGTTAGGACTGCATTTCTGGCGCGTGAGGGGGAAGGGAGAGGGGGGTGCAGTTTTAAATAGGGTGGTCAGGGGAATCGTTGAGAAGGCGACTTTTGGACAAAGTCTAGGAGGGTAAGGAGTGAGCTGGGCTGATTTCTGGGGAAAGAGCCATCCCAGAATGGCGGAAGGGTGGAGGGAACAGCCAGTGCAAAGGCCCTGAGATAGGGCCACCCCTGGCAAGTTCAAGGAAGAGCAGGCTAGAACAGTGTCGACAGGAGACGGCAGAGGAGACAGGTGAGAGAGGCTAAGAGTCAGATTGTGTACCCCACCCAGACAACATGGAGTCCTATGAGTTTGTGAGGGAGATACTATTTTTATCTCTCTTTTTCAGTGAAGAACACAGAGGTACAGAGAACTTAAATAACTTGCTGAAACAGTGTCTCATGTAGGAGTAGGGCTTTTAGTCCAGGGCAGTGGGGAGCCATGGAAGGCTATTGAGCAGAGCAGGGACATGGCCAGATTTGACTGTTAATGCAATTCCTGGGGGGTACAGAGAGAAGATTGTGCAAGTAGTCCAGGCATACGATGATGAAGTGGCGCTGGGCAGTGGACACGGGGCACCTTGCTGCTGGAGATGAGGTGGAAGGTCCAGCCCAGGTGAGCAGGAAGAGGAGGAAGTCAGAATGGTCTTGGGCTTATTTATTTAGCAAACAGACTTATTTATTTAGCAAACAATAGCATTTCTTATGCTCCAGGTACCGTCTAAGATTTTACACACATTAACCCATTTAATCCTCAAAACAATCTGTAGAATAGATGCTGTTACTCATTATTATTCCTATTTTTTAAATGGGTATATTATATTGCAAATTGTATCTCAATAAAGTTCATTCACAAAGAAAGTATATTTGTTTTCTTTCTATTATAAATACTTAATAGTGGAGAATTTAGAAAAAGACAGGAAAACAGACAAAATTAATTACCCACATCTCTTTTCATCTCAGATAATCAATATAAATTTTTTGTTGCATTTACTTTCAGTCTTTCTTCTACTGTTATACCCATTTTACAGATGGGGACACTGAGGCCCAGAGAGGTTAGACAGCTTGCCCAGGGCCATGCATTTGAACCCATGTTGTCTGGCTCCAGTGTCAGGGTCTTTATCACTGTGCTATGCTGCTTACAGGCAAACCCTGCAGTGTCAGAGTTGGTGGGTTCCATTGAGAAAAACCCCTCCCGCCGCCCACCCCCACCTTCCACTCACCCCACTCCTGGCGTCATTTCAGAGAGGGAAAGTGAAGCCCAGTGGAAGGCAGGGCCTTGCTCAGCACTTTCAGCCCGTGGGGAGCAGATATGTGAGGTCTTACTCTGAGGAAACAGGGAGCTGAGAACTTGTGCAGGGCTGAAGCGACAGCTGCTCCAGCCTGGCCCGGAGCCTGCAGCCTGCAGGGAGCTGGCAGGTGGCATGACCCTGCCCACAGGGGTACTTGGGGACTGCCAGGGCCAGCCCGTGTTCCCTGGGCTCAAGTCTCATTTTCCAGCCGGCCTGGGTGGGAAGTGGCCGGGTGATCGGGAGGGAGAGTTTGGGGCCGTGCCAAACCAAGCCTGCAAGTCTCCTGGGAGGAGTTGCCTCTTGTACTCTGACTGTACATTTGTTTCTGGCTCTCGTGCCCACATGCCCTGGGGCTGTCTGCTGCCAGGGATGCGGCCCAGGCTTCCAGGCCCACTGCAGCCACTGAGGGAGCTTTGGGCCAGGGTCCTTTTTTTCCGCACCTGAAAATGGCATCATAATGGTGCCAGCTGCAGGACGAAGCGAGATGTAGACAGAAAGTGTTGGCACAGGGAGTGGCCCAGAAAGTGCCCAGTGGGTGGCCAGCTACTGTTGCCATTCCTAAGGCTACCCCAGGGTGGTGGCCCAGGCTGGGGGACTGAGCCTCCCCTACCCAGAGCCCCTTCCACAGTACTCCCCTTTGCATCTGCCTGGACCTGGTAGGGCCCAGCCGGTGCCGAGGAGCAGGAAATGAACCTCTGGCAGTGCTTGGAGTCCAGGATTGCAGATAGCAAGGGACACTTTGGAACAGAAGAAGCTCCCCCTGAGGAGGGAGCCCTGACCTGCTCGGTAGGCAAGTCCTATCTCTTCTTTATGCCCCTTGTCCTCATGTAAAGTGAAAGACTGTCTCCTGCCTTAATTGTAATGATCTTTATCCCAGCAGCCATCTAGTGAGGTTTTTCCATGCTTAGGGAGTATGGATGGGGAGATAAACCAGACCCATCATTGCCTTCCAGGGTGCACGGGGCGGGGGTTGGGAAGGCTCCCTGGAGGAGGGGATGCCAGAGCCAGGTTGTTACTGCAGTCTGCAGTTGCCCAGACTCTGAATGGGAGGGAAGCAGGGAGAGCATTGAGTAAATGGCCCTACCTCTCTGCGCCTCATTCATTTCATCTGTAAGACGAAGATAATCGCTACTGCTCTGCCTAATGTACAGGGTTGTTGTGAGACTGAGAATCGCATAGAGTATGGAAACACTTTACAAGCTATAAAATGCCAGGCACCTGTTCATTGTAGTTTATTGGGGCGTCTGGAGCCCTGGGGGTTGGGGAAATACAGCCAGCTCTGGGTCTGGGAGAACATCGTCTGTTTGAAAGGCCTGCAATCAAAGCCCACAGGGGCAGACAGCCACCATTCACCTCACACCCTTGATTTAAGAGCTCTGCTTTGCTTAGCGGGGCCCTGAAGGCGGCTGTGACTGGAGGAAGGGGGACAAGTGTCCCCAGAAACCTGAAAGGCCATAAGCACTGCATCCCGGTCAGGCCGCAGGGACCTGTCTGAGGGGTCTTTCGGGACTTGGCCGGGTGAAGGGATGGAGGATGGGGGAGCACTATGAGGTCACTGAGAGGAAACACACATGTAGAGAGAGGTCAGCAATGCTGCATTAACTAGAAATTCCAAGATGAGAGCATACGGCTTGAGCTTGTTTTGGTTTGAATATGGGAAAGTAATATATCTGCTCACATGTAAATAATACAGAAATATTCAGACACATATCAAGCAGGTTATCACTAGATGGCAGAATTTTATTTTCTTTTGTCTTTTCTTTATTTAGGCATTTTTATATGTGGTAGACGTTTTATTGCCATAAACATTTGGCTGTATATGATACACGTTACAACAGAACAATGAAGGCGCGAGTAACCGGCGTCACCGGGCTGGAGGGTTTAGGAGGCGCTGGGATTTAGTGAGGTCAGGATGACATCCCAGGGCTCACCTTCAGAGCAGTTGAGAGCAGAGTCCAGGGTGGCTTAATAAATAGGCCACAGTGGAGGAGAGGTCTCAGGGTGGGTCCCAGGACTCTCCTCTTGGGACAGAGCCTGGGGGTTGTAGGTGGCTGCAGGCACAGTTAGCATTGTGACCAGACTGCCCCCAAAGCCAGCGACTGCAGGCTGTGTCACCAGGAGCACGGGGTCAGAGCCAGAAAGGTGAGGGTCCTGCTGGAGTCCCGGCCACCCTGAGTAAGACCAGGGCAGTGGGACAGACTTGGAGGCCATCAGGCCCGGGAAGGGCCTGTGCCTTCATGTTCCCTGATGCTGTCGGGTTCCGTGTCATCATACCAGGCCCAGCAGACCCTTTTCCCTCCACAGTGTGTGTGCTCGGTCTCTGGACCCTGGACTCACACAGACCTTTCTACCTCTCCGCAAAGGAAGCAAAGAAACAGCTACTGCTGTATTTCACCGAATGCAGGGCACCATCTACTATGAGAGGTGCCATCATTTTATAATCCATTAGTAGAGAAAAAAAGGCAGACAAACTGTGATTATGAGTTGCATTTCAGTTTCAGAGATGTTAAAATGTTAAAAACTGTCTTGAAATCAATTAGATATGACACGTGGCATATCTACCCTAGACTAGACGCTTAATGTACTTTTTTTACTCATTTAATCCTTACAGCAACCTCTGGCTAGATATTCTTGTCCTATTTGTACAGATGAGGAAATAGGGGCCCAGAGAGGTTAAGTGACTTTTGCGGAGTCACACAGCCAGCAAGAGGTAAAGCTGGGATTTGAACCCTGCTCTGACTAGATTCCACCACTTTGTCCTTATCCAACCCCACAAAGAAAAGGCTCCTGAGTTCTGGCCCTTGGGAAGAAGAGAATGTTCACACAGAAATGCCCCAGTGGGCTGGTCATTAAGTGTCCTGTACTGTGAGTAATGGGGCGGGCCTGGAGGAGGGCTGGGAGATAAGGGACAGGAAGGAGCTTTGAGAGCCTGTTGGCTGGGTCATTAGCCCCATCCTTGTCATGACCATTCCCAGGAGTAGGCTGGCCTGTGGTCCACCCTGGAGAGAGACCGCAGAGACCTGCCCCACACAGATATTCCTAAACTCTTGCCCAGACTAGCCCGTTCATTTATTCCTTGAAGTTGTTGTTTTTCTAAATCCTCACCCAAGGATATGTTTTTATTGATTTTTAGAGAGAGGGGAAGAGAAAGAGAAACATCAATGTGAGAGAAATATCCATCCATCACTTGCCTCCTGTACATACCCCGACCGGGGATTGAATCTACAACCTTTTGGTATGCAGGACGATGCTCCAGTTAACTGAGCCACCCAACCAGGGCTTAAAGTTATTTTAAATTTAATTCTTTGAATGCAACTTCTACTCATGTATTGATCATTTCTGCACATGAAGCACGGCTCAATGCTAGGGATACTGAGCAGAGCAAAACAGACACAGATGCTGCCCTCGTGGGCTCACAGAATGAAGAGATCTGGGCAGTAATCCTGGAGTCCCACAAAACCTGGAGCGGGTACCCGAATGAAAAAAGAGGGTGTGACAGCGTGCAGAGTGATGTAGCTAGTCCAGGGTCACTGCAGAAGGCTGTTCTGAGGGAAGGACATTTGAGCTGAGATCTGAAAAGTAGTAGGGAATAACCAGGTGAGGGTGGGGAGGGGAGCATGCTGGACAAGAGAAACAGCCTGTGCAAAGGTCCTGAGGCTGGAGGCAATGGGCCTTTGAAGAATAAAAACCACTGAGTTTGTCCAGCTGCTGTGGCTCAGTGGACTGAGCATTGTCTCATGGACTGAGAGGTCCCAGTTCCATTCCCGGTCAGGCACATGCCCAGGTTGTGGGTTTGACCACCAGTAGGGGGCGTGCAGGAGGTAGCTGATCAATGTTTCTCTCACATCAATGTTTCTCTCTCTTTCCCTTCCTCTAGCTCTAAAAAATCAATAAAAACATATTTTTAAAAAATTAAAAAAAAAAAAAAAACATTTTCTTTAAAAAATAAATAATAAAAAATAAAAGCACTGAGTTTGCTCTGGTCCCTGCAAGATGACCTTCAGCTGGAGAGGAGGAATGAGCTATGGCTGGTATTATCCTGGAGAGTAGTCTGTGGTCCAGGGCTCTCTTCTTGGATCTGAGCCTGTTTTTATTGATTCATCTGTGATACTAACAGAGGGCAGGTCATATCTGGCAAGAAGCTGGAGGTGGGGCGGTATGGTCAGCAACGGGGTGCTTGAATCGGTGACTTTGGAAGCGGTGGAGGATTTTTGCATGATGACAAGTTGTAGGGTGTGGCCAAGAGAAGGGATGGCAGGTCAAGCCAAGGAGACTATTTGAAGATGAGATGGTCCTTGTGCACAGGGACACTCAGACTGGTGAGGTCGTGGGACTTGTCTGAGGTCACAGAGCTAGGAAGTGCCTCTCCTGGTGTGGTTTTCTATGCTGTGAGTTCCAGATTTCAGAAGGTGGTTTCTTTCTTGAATCTTTCTCTGGAGATGAGAACATAATGCTTTGAGTCCACAGCCTGGGCTGGGCGTCAGGAGGCTTGGGAAGGGAGTCGGGGCCAGCTGGGGAACAGACAGGAGTGCATGCAGGAAGACTTCCTGGAAGAGGGAGCAGTTTAGCTGAGCCTTGAGGGAGCTGGATGTACAGAGTGGTGGTGGTGGGGGGGGTTACTGGGGAAGGAGCCACACAAGCACGTGGCTGGCACCAGCCTGTGGGGGATGCGGTGCACATCCAGTTGGGCTTGGCTCAGTCTAAGGGGAAGAGCATCAGGTACTGGCCAGATACCAGCAGCAGGGAGGTGGGAGCAGCCCGCCCTGGCAGGGAGGGGTGTTTTATCACTGACATTGTTTAGAACTATAGGCCCATTATGATGATAAAAAGTCAGACTTTTAGTCGATTTGATTATTTTTAAGTTCTTTATAGAAAATGCACCCCCTTATTGTCTGCACCTAGGCAGACTGCTCCCCTCCCTACTGCACTTGCCCCTCCCCCACCTCCCCTTCTCAGCAGGAGGGAACAGAGCCATAGAGACAGGAGCCGGATTTCAGGTCTGTACCTCGGAAGGCCCAGGACACACTCACAGCTGCCCACGCCCACGCCGGGCCTGGGCGGGAACTGCCTGGAACCACTGGGCGGCAGGGGCTCCAGGTGCTGCAGGGTCCAGGGCAGCTCTTGGCATCGCAGATGTCTCCCCCAAAACAGAACCTGCCAGAGTGCAAGGACAGCAATAAATTCCTCTGGTCACTTTCCAGCTCACGTATGTCTGTGGAACCCCATGGGCACCCAAACAACAGCCCCAAAGCTGGGTTTGATTAGACCCATTTCACAGATAAGGGAGACGAGGTTTTAGAGTGAAGCAGAGTGACTTCTAGAACCAAAATCTGCTGATGGCCCGGCGTCCCCCGTCTTGATAGCACTTGTAAGCTTTACTCTCCCTCAGAGCCTGTGAGCGGCCTCACAGCACAGGGGAGGCAGCCCCAAAGGGCTGAGCCATGAAGGAGCTGCCTATGCCTCGCAAGAGGGCCAGTAGGGGCTGGACTGTGGCCGGAACATGGAGGCAGCTGGTTTTAGCATCGAGAAGTAGATACTGCGTTCTCTCTGGGATCTGCCACTGATCAGCCAGGGGACCTTGGACAAGTTACATCCTGTCCCACGTCCCTGTTTACTCATCTGCAAAGCGAGGGGGTTAAACGAAATGATCTCTGCCCGAAATCCTCTCTGAGAGTCTCTCCATCTTCTATTCTGGTGGCCTCCAAAGTGAGGTATGTAAGACAATCTTTGGGGTTCAGGAAAAACATTATCTAAACGAGAAAATAATTTAAAAAAGCTTGGGTCCCACTGTTCTAGCCTCCTGGTCTTCGTTATGCTACTGCCCGCCTCATACGCCCACCGTGAGTGATCACACTTTGTTCGAGTGTAGTGACGTCTCCGTTTTTCTACCCATTCCCAGGGCAGAGACCCCCTGGCTCCCTCTGGGCCCACAGCCTGTGTCCGTCTGCAGCTGGGGACTAGGAAAGTGGGGGGTGAGTTGATGTGCCCCAATTTACCCTTCCTTCGTGGCTGCTGGTGCTCTGCTGGCTTTTCTAGCATCAAAGACTTGGGGTCTGTCTTCTGTCCTGACCCCAGGGAGCCCCATCTTTCCCAGCCCACACCGCACTCCGAAGAAATGCAGCCCCTTTCAAAGAGCTGAGCCCCAGGAGAGCCCAGTAGGATGAATGACCGCCGGCCTCACAATTAGAAGATCTTTCTTCCCCAGCCATCCTTGGAATTTGTCCTTCTGAGAATGGCAACACAGATAAGGAGCAAAATATTTGGTATGGTAGGTATCCAGGCACAGGATCAAAGGAAACTTTGTTCCCTGTCTTAGAAGACTGTCCTGAGCCGGGAGGCTGGAAACCCGGACCCTGTTCTTGGTTCTGCCCTGCAGGAGTGGCCCTGGGCATGCTGACTTGGTTTGTCCCCCTGCACCCCATGATCTCTTGGGGCCTGGCCAGTGCTACTGTTCTGAGATGTGAAGTCTGGAACCTTTTGGGAGAACTGCTCTACTAAGTGGTTCTCAGGCTCCATCTGGAGGGTCTGAGGGTGTCTGGGCTCCAACCTGGTGAGAGATGGGGACAGCTCGGAGCATCATGGGCAGGCAACCCAAATGGGGAGGTGAAGGGAAGCTGAGTCACACAAGAAACTCCCTAACCTGAAGTGACGCCTTCACAGGGGCACGTGGTCAGGGGCCTCAGCGCTCTGAAGGGCTGTTGTGGGGCAGTGGATGTGGTTGGGGGGGGCAGTTAGATTTCCACTCAGTAGGAGGAGGAAGTCTAACATTTGAGCTCTCTGCCCCGGAAGGGGTGAGCTTCCCATCACTAGAGCGATACAAGCCGAGAGGCGTTGCAGGTGGAATGGTGTGGAGAGGACGGGGGCTGTGCTGGGTCCCTGGCCCTGCAGTCCTGGGATGGTGTGTCTGTGTCTTGCCCCCAGATGGAATAAGGTCATTTGAGAGTGGGTCTGGCAAAGAGTTAGAGTAGATAAGAATTAGAGCTTTAGATTCTCAGTCAGCACTAAGGGTAAGGGAGGGGCCCAGGCTTCTGTTTCCTTCCAGAAAGGAGGTTTTGGTGCCTCCCAGCACAGATGACTCCCCCATCCCTGTCTTTAGATCGCTAGGTATCACTACTTTGAGGAGAGAGAGAAGATCTTTGTGCCTCTATTTAAACTGTAAGCTCTATTCAAAATCCTTATTCATTCTGCTAAATGTTCGTTTACCTATCAATCCACTGATAGGTAAACGGCTTAGAACAGTGCCTGCTCACAGTGACAGAGCAATAGAAGTTGCAGTCATTACTGACGCTGACTTTAGTTTGCATATGCCATGTGCCAGGCAGGGTCCTAAGTACGTGTCGGATATGAACTCACTTACTGTTACCATCCCATTTTACAGAAGAGAAAACTGAGGCCTCGCGAGGTGGAGTAAACTCCAAGGTCATATGGCTGGTGTGTGGTGGGCCGATGTTTGAGCCCGGCAGGCCGGCCCCTGACCATGTCTGTAACCACTGCCATGCTACCTCTCGATGTGGTCATGTCCTGTAATAAATAAACAAAACGCCTCGCCTCCATCCTCCCTCCTGAGCCTCCCCAAAGCTTCAGGAGGGTGGCAGGCAGGGACGCGCAGTCCTATTTTATGGATGGGGCAGTAGGGCCCAGAAAGGGACAGTGACTTGAGCAGGGTCACGCAGGGAATGCGGGCCACTGGCCTCAGAATATCCGTGTACCTTCTGTCCACAGAGCAGGGCTCCCGGCTAAAGCCCGGTGGGACACTGCTGGTCACTGAGGGCACTGCGGCCTCTAGGGGCCTTGCTTCCGCAGGGAGCCACAGCCAGCTGCACAGAGGCAGCAAGCCAGAGGGAACTCGATAAAAGCCACCCCTCTGCCCGGGAGCAGGACCTCAGGCGTCCTGAAGCCGCCCCCTGGAGTGGTGAGGACCCTCACCCACGGGGCCCCGTCTGCCTGAGGCCGGGTGGAGACGGCCCTGGCTGCCCGGAGGGAAGGGGTGAGCCCTTAGGGGAGAGCCCACTGCCCCCTCCACAGGGCTCCTGGAACCAACTCCCCACAAATATTGAGGGACGACGGAAGTTTTGGGGAGTCAAATGTTATATGTGGATTTTCAGCTGTGCAGGGGTGTTGGTGCCCCAGCCCCTGCGTTGTTCAGGGGTCGACCGTGCAGTTCTGGGACACGAGGCACCTTTCCACTGTTGTGCAGCCGTCACCACCGTGATGGTTCAATTTTGACTTCACAGTCGCCTCCTCTGTTCTTGAACGGTTTTGCTTATATGTATTGATGAAGAGGGCGCACGGCTCGGTGCTGAGGTAAGAGGGCCTTACGTGTTGACTGAAGACCTTACGGAGGAGCTGCCCCCTGCTCGGCTCTGCTCTTGGGCACTTTAAATGAATAAACTTGTTGAGTCCTTACAAATCCGCTCTGAGTTAGGTTTTGTTATTGGCCCCAGTTTACAGATGAGGAGACTGAGGCACAGAGAGGCTTAGTTTCTTTCCCCAAATCCCTCGCCAACTCCTGTCTGGGCCACTAGTCACTCCCGTTTTCTGAGGACTCCCTGTGTGCCAAGGCCAAGTGCCTGGTCAGCCTCTGCCCCGTCTCCCAGCTGGCGGCCAGGGGCAGCTGCCTGTGCCGTCCTGAGACCCCGAGAAGGTGAGTCTGGTTTGTAGCCGGGTGTCGGATCCGAAGCCAGTGTGGACTGGGGATGCCTGAGCGCGGGCATGGGAACACCCGCCCGGTGCCTGAGTGCGGCCGAGCCGTGTCTGTATACCAAGGACATTTCAGAGATGGAAAGTCCCATCTGGCTTGCAGCCCCAAGTGGCTCGAGTCAGGCAGTGGCTGTGTGCTCAGGGGCCTTTTGAAGACAAGTTCCTACCGCCTCCTAGTTGTGTGACCTCAAAGGAGTGGCTCTCATGCCCTGAGCTGAGCACAACTTGCTGCATCCATAAAATGGGGATAATTCTCCCACCCCAAGGGGGTGTGAGGAGTGGTGAATGGGAAGGACTCGGTAAATCACGGAGCAGGGTTAGAGAGCAGGGGCTCTCACGAGTTGTCCCTGGACCAGCTGCGCCATTGTCACCTGGAACTTGCTAGAAATATAGGTTCGCAGGCTCCCCACCCCTCAACTTTCCAAATCAGAGAGGATGGGCCCAACCTTCCAGTGACGGGGGCTCGCAAGTTTCAGACCCACTGCCGCGTGCGGAGTGCAGAGGCCCTGGCCGGGTCGCTCGTTGGTTAGAGCATCGTTCCAATACGCCAAGGTTGCGGGTTTGATCTCGGGTCAGGGCACATGCAAGAAGCAGCCAAAGCATGCGTGGATAAGTGGAACAACCATTCTCTCTCTCTCCTGCTCCCTCTCCAAAATCAACACTTTAAATGAAAAACAAAAACAAAAAGACAACAGTGTAAGGGAGATCCTGTCACCAGTCCTGGCGGAGTTGGTCTAGGGCTGGACGTGCCTCTTCAGCCTGGGCACTGACATCTTTCCTCGGCACCCTCAGCAGGGCCGCCTGCTGTCCCTGGCCGGCAGGCAGAGCTCAGGGACGCTGGCCGTGGGAGAAGGTGGCCTCGCCATCGCGCCGGCAGCTGTTACAGGTGCGCGCTGGGGCACTGATTAGGCTGAGCAGCGGCATTTACCTCCACGTTAACAACAGTGAGGAGGACGCAGGAAGGGGCTCCCGTCGCGCTCCTGAGTGTGCGGCTAAGCTGGGAAGCAGGGCCCTGGGCCGGGCGTCTGCAGGAGCAGCAGGCCTCAGTCATGTCTGGGGGCTCTTGCCACAGGGGACGGGTTGCAGGATGAAAGGAAACTATTTTCTGATTCGAAAGCCCCACTGCTGAGATGTGGCCTGCAGGCCAGGCCTCCCGGCTTGGGTGCTCGAGGAACTGAGATCTGTAGAAGCAGAGCAGCCGTGGACTCCTGCTCACCAAATCCGCCAGCTCTGCACATGCCCCCTAGTCGCCCCCAGTCGCCCCCTAATCAATGACGCTCCTCCTCCTGAGGCCGGACAAGGAAGGCCCCGGTCCTCCGCCTCCTCCTCACCATGCCCCAGCCCCTCCAGGCTGAGAGCCGGGCAGGAAACAAAACCCACAATTCCTTCCTTAGACACTAGCCCAATGTTAAGGAAAAAAGATGGGGTGGGGCAAAAGTAGGCTTACAATTGTGAGTACACAAAACACAGCTTATTCTTGTATTATGATTTATTAATTATTGTATTATTTTCCATGCAAACAACTGTAAAAACCCACCTTTGTCCCACCCTGTACTTTCCCAGGGCAAATGTTCTAACTACCTAATTGCAGAGGCTAAATCCACTTCAGCTCTGACCAGGTCACACCACTGGTTCCAAGCCTGGACACCTCCCGGAGTTCCCCGTGCCTGCCCCGTAGCCGGCATCCGAGCCCTTGCCCGGCCACCTCTCTCGCGAGGCCCCCGTTTCTCCCTGCGTTTGCCGAGATCCCAGCCAAACCAGACCCTTGTGATTCCCTGGCTGTGCTTTCGCTTCCCCACCCCACACCGAAGCCCCCCTGTGCCTCAGAGCCTCCACCTGGGCGCCCAGGGCCTGCGTGGCCCAGGGCCCTGCCTTCCGCCCCGAGTGCCTTCTTCCTTCTGTGCTGGGCTCGCTCGGCTCGGCCTTTAAAGTTTAGGTCAAAAATCCGCCCGGCTGCCCTCATCAAGTCCCCAGATCTCCATCTCCCTGCTGCAGCCTGTTCAGCCTGTTTGCCCTGAACTGAACTTGCTACAGACGGCCTCTCCCATCGATCTGAGCTCCCGAGCGGCCCGTCAGGGCCATCACTGGCTCTCCCCACGGCCCTCAGGACAGGACAGGCTCCAGGGGGCACCCGGGGATGCTGGTTGAACTCGCTCTGGGCCCCAGGTCCCTTGCAGTGGGGCAGGGTGTGTGTGGATTCGTGGGTCCGAGGCAGGGACCTGCTGACAACAAATTGCAGGCCCTGGCCAGACACCCATCCCAGGGAGCCTCAGCCCTGTCTCCTGCTCAAGAGGGCCCGAGCAAGACACTCTCCCTCTCTGGGCCTCAGCATCCCTCTCTGTTCAAAGACAGATCCAGAAACGCTGCCGAGGAGTGGACGGTGAGCAGGAAGTGGAGCCTCCAAGCTTTCTGTCTCCTGGAGGTGTCTTTACAAAGTCCCAAGTGGCCCTTATCTCTCGAAACTGCCAGATAAGGAGAACGTGGGGCAATAAATCTGCATGAGTTTTGAGTCAGGGCCTGATGTGGGGGCACAAACAGGAAGACGCCTGTTCCGTGTCTCTGAGGACTGGCGGCCGCCAGCAGACCGCTCCTGCACCCTGCGGGCCCCGGGTTTGGCGTGCGCCACAGCAGAGCCCTCCGCCATCATCTTAACAGGTGGGCAGGGCGGAGGCATTGCCCGTCTGTGGGTGGAAAGTGAAAACCTGAGATAGGACAAGATTTGCCCAAGGTCATGGAGCAAACGGGTGTCACACCTGCTGTGAAAGGGCAGACTCAGGCCCGCGTCCTCATGTCCTGAGGGGTCAGAGAGACGGGGTGCTGGTGGAAGGTCAGCACGGAAGCCAGGTCGGTCTCCCCATGGTGCCTGTCTCTGGGATCTGGCCTGTGGGTGGGCAAAGCCAAAGAAAGGGCCATTTGGGGATGGATGGATGGATGGATGGATGGACGGACGGACGGACGGGTGAAAGAAGGAAGACACGCAGGGAGCAGGACAGGAGGGAGGGGAGGAGCATCCGCTGAGCTCCTACTTAGCACCAGACATGTACAGCTGGTTTACATCCCTTATCTCATGGAATCCCTGGCACAACCCGTGAGTGGCTATCAGGATACCCTTTTACAGGGGAGGATGCTGAGGCCCAGACACAAATGGGGTCTAGGATTTGAACCTAGTGCCTTCTCTCCCCCTGCCCTGGGCTGCTTTACAGGCAGAGAAAGTGTTCAGCCCTGGGAGGTGGTTGTATTTGAACGGGCCCAGGAAGGTGGTGTGAGAGGAGGGGGCATCCCAGGAGGCCAGCTAAGTGCCCATGGACTGATGTGGGCTGACTAGGTTCAAGGCACAGAGAAGGGGCATGAGCAGAGACAGGGTGTCTGGGAAAACACGATGCTTTGAGGGGAGAGCAGGCACATCTGTTTGGCTCAAGGGGCAGGTCTCTGGAGATGAGAAGCCCATGGGGGAACGTGGGGGGCCTCACAGGTCAAATCCACTCCAGGGCTTTATCCTGAAGACAAAGGAGACCCTAAGGGAAATGACAGGGGCAGGATAGGAACCTGGGGGCAGGAAGCAACAGAGTCACCCAGAGAAAAGGCTGCCCAGGCCCGGCACAGCTTGAGGGAGGGGTAGAGAGCAGGTGGGGGCCCTGGGGCAGGGGCTGTTGGGCCATCAGAGGAGGTGCCTTGCCCCTCAGGGCCTGGGGACCTGGCTCTGGGCAAAGTCAGATGTCGGGAGGCGCCCCCTCCGGCCTAATCTCATCAGGAGGAAAGAGGCATTTTCTTGGCTCGCCCTCTCTGACTCAATCTGTGTTTCCTGTGGGCCTGTGGCAGGGCATCTGTGCTGGACCAGAAGGACTGGGGTGGGGGTGGGGGTGGGGGTGGGGGCTGGCCTGGAAGAGAGGAAATGGGGACCGAGGCAGGTGGATACTGGGGCAGGGAACCTGGAGACAGGACTGTTTTTTACTTGGTGGCTGCAGGGGGCCTCTGCCTCCATTGCTGATGTGGCAGGAGCATTCCAGGTGGGACCATACCCCCCCCCCCAAGAGCCCCAGAGCCCCTGCGCCCTGAGCACAGGGCTGGGCTTAGCTGCTGCCTTCCACTCGGAGCCCTGCCAGAAAGACGCACAGACGCACTCTCTTCAGGTTCTCCTTGACCAGCAGGTGTTGTTAGCTTTCCCTTTGCTTGTCTGTTTCCTCCAACAACTGGTAAGCACCAGGGGTCAGGCCTTTTGCCTAGCATGCGGCTTTGCTTTGCACTTTCTGGTTGGGGATTTTTACTCAGATTCCCCCAAATGTGGGGCCCTCAGCACCTACCTGTCATGCACTAAATCAAATCTTAGCATCCTGTAAACATCGGGACCACAACAGTCTTAACAGCCAACATTTGCTGAGCACTAAGCATTCCCAGCATTGCTGCTTGTGCTGTGTGGCTTATCCCACTTCATCATCGGGGCAGCCCTCTGAGAAAGTGTGGACTTGGGACTGAAACGGGTTGGCTTTGAGTTCCAGCTCAGCTGCCTATTAGCTGTGTGATTTGGGGCAAGTTACTTAACCTCTCTGGGCCCCAGTTTCCTCATCTGTGAAAATGGGTATTTACAGAATTAGCGTGAGGGTTGAGTTAGTATATGGAACATATTTCACACATAGTAAAAGATTTAAGTGTTCGCTATTATTTTATTGTTGTTACAGTGCCTGGTTTCACTGGTGAGGAAATAGACACATTAAGTAATGTGCCCAGAGTCACACAGGTGTGATGGACATGTCTGTAATCACACTGTTCAGTCAGATGCCCAAACAGCCACATGTGGCCATGGAGCACTTGAAACGCTGCCCGAGAGGCTGAGGAGCTGAATGTTGCATTTCCTTTGCTTTTGGCTTTCGTTTAGAAGCCGCGTGTGACTAGAGGCGCTGTGCTGGATGCGCTGGTGCCTGGGTCCCTCACCAGTGATGGGATTTAAATGAGTCTAACGTGCATTCAGAGTTGCAAGCCACTGCCCTTTGCTTGAGCAGCCCGTCAGGGTCACAGCCTCTCATCTTCCCGCTCAAGGCCATTTCCCTGAGAAGTGTAAGCATGGGAAAGCAGGGACGGAAAGGCTGTCCCTGGCCGCCCCCGCCCCCGCCACGGGGCCTGCAGGGACTCAGCACAGAGCTGGAGGGTGAAGGTGGTTGATTGAATTAAACCATATTCACGTCTCTTGACAAGCCTTCTTGGATTTCTCTGCTTTGAGATGGTCTGTTCTCTGGTTTAGGATGTTGGGCTCTTTAAGATATCCCTTCTGGAGTCTTCTCTTTCATGGGCAAGTTGTCAGAGTCAGGGTCACTGGTGACGTAAAGGAGCATCATTGCATGTGACCTGGAGACCTCTGGTAGGTGGCAGGGGGAGCAACTTTTTTGCCTGGGACTTTCCAACTTGAGCGCTGAAAGTCTTCCCGCCCAGAGTCCCCCGTCCCCACCCCGGGGAAGCCAGGAAAGTGGGTCCCTTCCCACCGTGGACAGCGACCAGCCTCTCTTTGCTTTGAAGGAGGGAAGAAAACTATGCCTGAGGGATGAGGTCCTTGTCACTTCAGACCCTGCCGCTGGCCGGCCAGGGGAAGGCAGCAATAAAGTCACCTTGTGCCTAGAAATGGCAGCACCAGGGCCTGGACTCAGATGAACAGACATGACTGTCAACAAAATCTCCCTAGGGAGAAGCAGTGGCTTCTTCTTTCTGCCTGGGTTCCAGGGTTCAGCGAGCCCTTGACAGCAGGGCGGGTTGGCTTCCTGGCCCAGAACCCCACCCCTCCTGGGTGGGTCAGAGGCCCCATCCGGATTCAGGGTAAACTGAAAAGGAGCTTCCCCGTCGAGTTTGGGGCCAAGGCCAGGATCAGGGTAAATTCCATGATGGAGGATAGCTGGTCAAGGACTGGGGTCAAGTTGAGATACCTCCCATAACTAGGTGTTTATTGTGTTAACTATTGGTGTTTGTAGCTCACCCTCAAATAGAGTGTTCTGTACTCTTACAGTAATTTTTTTTTTTTTAAACTAGGAAACTTGTGGTTCTAATCTCCCTGTTAACCACAGCCGACATAAGCCTGGTGGTTCGGACCCTCATGAGG
Organism: Molossus molossus; assembly: GCF_014108415.1. Taxonomy (NCBI): domain Eukaryota; kingdom Metazoa; phylum Chordata; class Mammalia; order Chiroptera; family Molossidae; genus Molossus; species Molossus molossus. The sequence continues at coordinate 31,038,360 of NW_023425349.1, forward strand.
CACGTATGGGGCTAGTTCACTGACCACAAGGTCAAGTTTTAAGAGAAAAAATAAACTAAAACTCCAAATATTAGATGTGGAGCCACAGACTTACAAAGGGACAATGGTAGCTGGCGGCACCAGGCATCTACCCGTCCAGGACACTCCCCGACCAAAGCAGGTCATTTCATTCCTTCCCTGAGGCCAGGAACAGTGCGGTTAATGAATAATCAATTATGCTGATGTGTACCACACCCAGTTTAGGTTCCATCCCAGCCTCCCTGCAGCTACTCTTGTCCTGCCCTCACTGAGGGCCTGGCCGGGAAGATAGGCCTTTGGGGCAGGCAGGAACATCTCTCTGTCTGTCTGTCTCTGTCTCTCTCACCTGTCAGAGAGGAGCATGTGGCAGGAAGAGGGGCCTCTCGACAGGATTTGGGTTCTGCTTCCCACCTGCATTGTTCCTACTCATATGATCTTGGTCGGGTCACTTCCCCTGCACCAAACAGAGACAACAACCCCCAGGAGAGTCATAAGGGATGGGACAGGCAGCGAGCTAGCTATTCCACTGTCAGGCATTAAGAAATCAATTCAATGGGATGTTAAACCCAGAGATGACTAAATCCTTTTGGAGGGTGGGGAATTCCCAGCCCACAGAGCCTAATCCTTGGCATGGATTAGGGCCACTAAGCAGGCATGGGACAGAATCGATGCCACCCTGCCTTGTGCCACGCCTCAGAAAGCCTGCTGTGGCACTGATGTGGACCCAGCCAGATGGGACCAGGCAAGATAGGACAGGTGGCATGGAATGAACCTGGCCTGGATCAGCTGTTCTGGGCCAGCCCATGGGCGAGGCCTCGCAGTGCTGAGGGCCCGCTACGGTCCTCATTTCCAGCAAGTGCCTGCTTGTGGGGAAAAGAAAACTCCTGTTCTCTGAATTGCTGAGTCTGTAAACTCATGCATGCACCAACTGTTATGCACATATGTGCACAGACACATGCATGCACAGATGCAATTAAACATCCAAATATGCACACATGCGTGAACCACACGGGATTGAGTGCATGGGCACATATGAACACTGGTGGATGCAGTGCTGATGCACAGACTTGCACACGCAGATGCACAGACTTCACCTGCACCTATGTGTGCATAATCCCATGTCATGGGCAAAGGGAGAGGTGGCCCACCTGGCTGGGTGCTGCTCCCTCCCCCACTTCTGTAAGTTTCCCTCCGTGGCAATAGGTCTGGAAGAAACTTGGCAGTAAAGATAAGGTAGTGAGATGGGTGGGGTGGGGTGGGGTGGGGTGGGGTGAGGCAAGGCGTCTGGGGCAGGGGAGCAGAGGTCACTGTGCAGGCTGCTTCGAGTCCAGCCATCTTCATCAGTGGAGGCCGACAGCCTCCTTTCTGGAGGCCGTCCACTTAGTTTCCTGAGCCATGTTTTCCTTTTTGGTAAAGTGGGGGTGATAATGGTCATGCGCTAAGGGGGGAGCCAGGGGGTAGTGGGTGTGAAAGAGCTTCTGTCATCCTGGTCATGATCTCCAGGAACCTGGAGTCTGCAGACAGCTGGGTTCAGTTCCCAGCTCCACTACTTACGGCTGTGTGACCTGGGGGGCGGGGGGCTTCACTTCTCTGCCTCGATCCCTGCCTCTGTAATGGGGAGCCAGGCAGCACCTACTTGTTCGGTTCATACAGGGGAAGCACTTGGCATGGCACCTGGCACATAGAAACCACCCCCAAACTGTGAGTTTATTATTTCCATAAAGGTGACTGTGTGGTCTTTCTCCTGCTTTAACCCTGCAGCACCCCCCCACACACACACACATTGCCCTCAGAGTCCAGGTTCTTTAAAGTGGCTCCTGATGTGATCTGGGTCCTGCCCCTCACCCACCTGTTCCCTGCAGGCTTCCTGTCTCTGGCCACCCCAAGCACAGGCACCTGTTTGCCCACTGCCATTGGTTGGGCCTGCATGGGGCAGTGTGTGAGTCAGGATGGGTAGACTATGCTCTATGACAAATAACCCCACTACCTCAGTGGTTCACTCTGTAAGTTTATTTCTCTGTCATGCTATGTCCAAAATGAGTCAGCTGGGGGGAGATGCTCAGTTCCATGCAGTCTCTTGGGGGGACCCAGGATGATGAAAACTACCATCTGGAACACATGGCCTCCTCATCTCTTGCGCCAAGGACAAGAGTTCTGGAGGGTGGCTGCCTAACTGCAAGGAGGCTGGGATGGGAGGGGATGATGGACTGTCTGGTGAGCATCACCACTGGCCATAGGTAGGCCCTCCCCACCCCTGGTGCTGCTCAGAGTGAGGTGGGATGTGGGACCTGGAGCGAACCTGCTGACTTCTCCCTACTTTCCCACCCCCAGCCTAGGCCTAAGGCAGCTTCTCAGCTGCCACCTAATTGGCAAGACCCTAGGGAGGCCTTTGTACCTGCTGTTCCTTTCTGAGGACTCCCGGGACCCATTTCTCTCAGGAGCCAGGGCAGAGAAAACCTGTGCTTCTCCTTAGCAGGGGTGGTTTTTTATCTTACACACAATGGCTAAACCCCTTTCTGTTTCCCTTATTGAATTGACTGCTAGGAAGCTCGGGCACAAATCTGAGGCCCACCTCCTCTGTGTGGAGGACCTGGCAGCACACATTCGGGAGCTTACCTCCCCCTGCATCTCAGAGGATCTCTTTTTGTTCCTACATTTTGCCTCCCCATTTCTTCACCGTGGCTTTTCCATTTCCTTCTCTCTTGTGTTCCCTCTACTTCTAAGAGGCTTCTTACATCCCTTCTGGGATCAGATGGGCATTAATTAGTCAGCCCCTGCATTCTGTGCTGCTTCCTGTAGCTCTTGCAAATGCAGCCAGGGTTTTGGGCAAAGTTCCCCAAAGGAGAGTGGGAATGTCTGAGCTTCACAGGACGGACCTGCCTCCCTGAGGCAGATGGGCTACCGGTAAGGGCTTGGCGCATGGGTCAGGCCCTTGATCACCATGACCTCTTGAGGTCAACAGTCTAATCTTGTGCCTTTGAACTGAGCCCAGAGAAGAGCCTTAAGGGTCAGGCTGCCCAGGCTGAGCAGATGCCATCTTTGTCCTGACCCTGTGGGTGTCCAGCCAGACTTGTCTTCCCCAAGCAGTTCCTGGGGCCTGGGGCAGGCAATGCCCTGTGCTAGGCTCTCCTGGAGGAGGGCCCAGGCTTTTTGTTGAGGACCCCACAGGCTGGTAGAGAAGATGAGAACTGACACCAAACTCCAAATCAGGGCAGACAGTGGCAGGGACCTAAGACACAGGGAAGAGAGAGCTGTGGAGAGCAGAGGAAAGCAAGGTCTCTGCTTGTCGGGGCATCAAGGAAGACTCGGGGGGGCTTGGGAGCTGGGGGATGGGAGGCTGTGGGCTTGCAGAGATGGATACAGGCAATAAATAGGTGGCTGGGACAGCCAGCCAACCAGAGGGAACGGCAAGGGTGTAGGCCCCAGAAGACTGGAAATGCAAGCAGACCCAAGGGAAGCTGGATGGTGTTCTTCATCTGGAAGGTACCACTTAGAAGACCAGCAAGAAAAGTGCATCTTGGAATATGGGGTGGGACACAACCAGAAGGCCTTGAATGACAGGCTGAGTTTGGCCTTGAACCTGTAGGGCAGTAACGAGTAGGGAGCAATGAAGGGTGATACAAAGTGGGGGCCAGGGTGGTAAGGAGTATAGCTGGGGTTGGTATCCAGAGGATCCCTCTGCCTTACATGGGGAGCATAGATGGGAGGGTTCAGTGGGGTCAGCCAGAGTAGGGGCAGGGGTTGGGCCTGAGCAGCAGCGAGGCTGAGGGGAGGACACATAGTATTATGCATCTGGCCACTCATGAGGCCCAGGACCCTCTTACGGCCACTCATGATCTGCTGGTATTCTCTTCACTCACATCGCCCAAGTCACATGTTCATACGTGTATGTATGTTTGTTTAACATCCCCTTGTTAATCTTACCGAACTGCATGTAGTTCCCCAAACATTCCATATGTTCTTCTGATTCACGACCTTTGCTCAAGCTGTTCCATCTGCCTGGGACACCTCCCGCCAGCCCTCTCTTGTCCGGCCAACATGGCTAACTCCTACTTGCCCTTCAAATCACAGCTCACGTGTCACTTCCTCTGGTAAGCCCACCCTGTCTGCCATGTACAAACCTCCATTATTACCTATGGCCCCCTGGTTCCCAGTGGCCCAGACTCCCCTAGTGACCTCACTCACAGGACTCTTCGCTCCTGTAAGGATGGGCTTGGGCTTACTCTTTCCAAAACCCCAGGGCCTGGCACGGGGTCTGATCACACGGTGGTGCTCAGTAATACTGAGTGAACAAATACAAGGCTGGATGAGAGGTCAGGACAGCGCAAGATGCCTGGATGATAATAGTGATTGTGATTATTACCGTTGATCAAGGGATCTAAATGTACCATCTAATTTAATCCTCATGGCAAGTCCATGAGAAGGATACTTTCCTTGTCCCCATTTTACAAATGATAGAACGGAGACTTCGGAAATTAAGTCACTTGCCTGCCCAGCTGGCAAGAGGCAGAGCTGGAATCGAAGCACAGGATGGCTGGCTCCAGAGAACACAATGTCACCACTTGCCTGGGCCGGGGTGGGGCAGGGTAGCTGGCCTGTCAAGTGAGTGGTGGATTGGGAATGTGGTGAGGTCTCTCTATGGTTTTTCTGCTTTTCTGTGTTCACGCTTGAAGGGATGAAAAGCAAACAGGTCAGCAGTAATTATACATCATCTTGCCACATCTCCCCAAGTCTAAGGAAGTAGCCCCAATAATAGCCTGTTCATTTGGTTGACCTTCATAGCACGTCTCTGCTATGAAGGTTGTACCTTATGTATTCTCAAGGTGAGATCCCCGTGTGCTCCGCTATCAAAGCAGTGAGCCTCAGATCCTTTTGTTCCGTTTGTCTCTTGCAGATGTCATGGCACCCCCAATACCGGAGCTCCAAGTTCCGCCACGTCTTTGGCAAACCAGCCAGCAAGGAGAACTGCTACGACTCAGTGCCCATCACCCACAGCGTCCACGACAATCACTTTTGCGCCGTGAACCCCCACTTCATTGCAGTCGTGACTGAGTGCGCTGGTGGGGGGGCCTTCCTCGTCATCCCCCTGCACCAGGTAAGGGTTCCTGGCGAGCCCCAGGCCACAGTACCTCTCTGGACAGAGGGAAGGTAGGAAGAGCCTGGCTTTCTACTACCATGCATGGGTTTATGTCCTAGACCTGACTATTACCAGCTGTGAGACCTTAAATAAGTCATTTTACTTACGTGAGCCTTTGTTTCCTTACTGGGAAAAATATACCTCTCCTGGGATTTCAGTAGTTGCCTGACTATTCTTGGAATTTCACCTCCACCCCAGTGTAAAATAATTCACTCCTGAATAAAGTATAATTTTTAATGCTTTGCCAGGCTCACAAGACATCTGGGAAATCTCCAAAGCCACCCTCCCCCCCCCCCCCCAGCCAACCTTAAGCCAAAATCTAAGGTAAGAGAGGAAAGCAGTAAGTGAACAGAAAGAACTGACTTGTCCTAAGGGCAGATGTTGACAGTAGAGGTTGGACCGTATGCATTTACTGAAATTTAACAGGTTTTGATCCCCCAGGTGGCAGTTTTGTGTAGATATAACCTAATAGCAGATCGCCCTGGCCGGTTTGGCTCAGCGGTTGGAACGTCAACCTGAGGACCAGAGAGTCCCAGGTTCAGTTCCTGCTAGGGGCACGTGATAGATAGAGAGATAGAGAGATAGAGAGAGAGAGAGAGAGAGAGAGAGAGAGAGAGATCAAAATAGCCCAATAGCAGGTCTTTGCGGAGCCTGAGCCTCCGAAGGGTCGAGTTGCTGGGTTGGTAGTGCCTCTGGTTCTCAGTAAAAGCAGAAACAAATTCTCTAGAGGAAAACAATTCCAGTGTGGACAGGAGTCCTACAAATTAAGATCAGGAAATTCATAGTCTGAGATCACCCAGCTCGTAAGCCACCGTGAGTCAGAAACAATAAACTTAAACACCAGAGGACTTCAGAATTTAAAAATCACAACTGCAAATTGGAATCTCATTAACCAGGTTTTCTGACCCCAATGCCACTGACTTAGATATCAATAACAAAAGATAACTTTTAAATTCTCATTCATTTGGAAATTTAAAGACACATTTCTAAATAACTTCTAGGTCAAATGAATATTTAAAACTACTTGAAACTGAGTGATGATAAAATATATCACAAAACGTAAGAGATGCAGGGAAAGTTGTTCTTCAAGGGCCATGTATAGCACTAATGCTTACACTGTATTAGAAAATTAATGCCTGACTGGGTAGCTCAGTTGATTGGAGCATTGTCCCAAACACCAAAAGGTTGTGGGTTCGATTCCCAATCAGGGCACATACCTAGGTTGTGGGTTCGATCCTCAGGGCATCTTCAGGAGGAAACTGATTGATGTTTCTCTCTCTCTCTCTCTCTCTCTCTCTCTCTCTCTCTCAAGTCAAAAAGGAAAAGAAAATTAATGACTAAATGTTCAACCTGAGAAGTTAGAAAAGACAACAGAGCAAACCCAAAGAAAGTTTGAGAAAGGAGATAGTAAAGACCAAAAATCAGTGAAAGAAAATACAAAGATAGAGTAGAACCAAAAGTCGGTTCCTAGAAAAGACTGATGGACAAACCTTTGGACAGATGGTCGAGAATAAAAGAGAGAAGGTACAAATAACATCAACATCAGGAACAAAGGCAATATGACAGCAGAGTTTCAAAAACACTAATACGAGCAATTTTATGACAATATATTTGAAAATGTTAACAATATAGACACATTTCTATAAAAAATATATAACTCATCAGTACTAATTCAAATAGAAAACGAAAGCCTGAATAGTTCTGTAGCTACTTTTTAAATTGCATGATAAAAAAAAAAAAAAAAAGATACATTCTGATCAAGTTGGATTTATTCCCAAAATGTAGGGTGGTCTAATATTAATAAATATATGAATGTAGATCACTACATTACTAAATGGAAGGAGAAAAACCATATGTTCATCATAAATGCAGAAAAAACATTTGATAAAGTGTAATACCTATTCATGATAAAAATTCTTTGCAAACTGGAAAAAGGGAATCTTACTAATATATAGCAAACAATTTTTAAAACCATTTATTTTGAAAGAATCTCAACCCTTTTGGAAAGTTGCAAAAATAGTCAAATAAACTGATTATCCTTCACTTAGATTCACCAGTTGTTAACATTCTGCTAGATTTATTTCTTATCTCTCATATATTTTTCTCTCCATATGTGTTTTTATAGAAATTTTTGGTCCAGAATACAACCCAGGATTATGCACTGTGTTTAACTGTCATATCTCTTAGTCTACTTTATTTCATGATATTGACATTTTTAAGCAGTAAAGGCCTGCTGTTTTGTAGAAAATTTCTAAATTTGGATTTGTCAAATTGTTTCCTCATGATTATGTTCATGTTATGCATTTTTGGCAATAATATTAAACAAGTGACATTGTATCCTCAGTTCATTACATCATGTGGCACATGCCAGTTTGTCCCACTGTTGGTGATATTTGATCTCTTTGTTAATATGGTGCAAACATCATTTGTAAAGAAAGAATGTTAGAAACATCCCTTTATATCATCAATAAAATAAAAGGTTCTGAACTGCACAGTAAACCAGAAAAGTAAAAGTATAAGAATTGAAAAAGAAATAAAACCACTATTACTTATGATTAACTACATAGAAACATAGAAGACCATATAGTCAAATTTTTAGAAAAATAATATGGCTATTTGGAAAGTGGTTGGATAAAAATTTCAGAATACAAAAATGAATTGCATATTTACACACCAAAAATGCTTAGGAAATGTAAGCATTTGCAGTAGAAAAAGGAGAGTGAATTCCTGGGAATAAACAAGCAAGACTTTGAAGGAGAAGATTACAGAGCGTTTCTGAGAGACCACTGTTAATGACTCAAGCTAATGAAAATATGTACCATGTTCATGAATAGCCGCTATTTTTCTTCCCCCAAATTTCCACACCATTCTCCTTTTTAGGACATATTTCATAGCCTTTCTTTCCCCCCTTTAGAACACCATGCCCTGAGTACTTTAAATTAGAGTCACTCATGTTCTGCTAGTATCTTCTATACTTGGAACAGAGGGGAAGAAAGAACCAGTACTTATTTTCCATATATCACATTGTGGGCACATAATTGGTGCTCATTAATTTTTATTGATTGAACAAATTACCCAATAATTGTTCATCCAACTAAATAGGTGGGGCATAGTTGGCAAAGGGAATGGCAGGAGCAAAGGCATGGAGGTGGGACTGTGAGTGGGCTGTTCAGGGAACAGTGCAGAGAGCTGTTTGGCAAGAACAGATAAACAATCTGTTTAGGGGAGGAAGGAAAATACTCTGGGGAAGTGGACTGGGGCCAAATGAGAAGGGACTTGAACTGTATTCTCGAGAGATGAAATTTTTCAAACTGGAGAGGCACAAGTGTACAGTAAAATTTATGGAAAGACTTGAAGATCAGAGTTGGAAGGACCCCTAGAGATGGCCTGTGCGGCTACTTATTTCTTCCAAGTTCTGGGTGCGTTTAAAAGAGTCTGTCCACCAAACCAGCTGCATTCTTAATTAATTACATATTAATGTGTTTTCCTGATGGTTATTACTCAAACTTTTCCAGAACTGTCATGTTTTTTAACTTGCATGAAATGTTCAGTATGCATAGGTACTAGCAACTGATATTAAGAAAATAAATTGGTTTGATGTGATGGAATGTGACCTGGATGGGAAGAGGAGTTTAGGTTAGGATCAGAGAAGGCTTTTCTGGGGAAGTGACATTTGGGCAGAGAGCCACTAGAAGTTCTAGAGGCAGAGTATTCAGGTGGAATGAATAGCAAGTGCAAAGGCCCTGAGGTGGGAATGGGTTTGATGTTTGAGAAACAAACTGGTGTGTTGTCACACAGGCCAGAGCAATAGGAGTTGGTCAGAGAGGGGAGCTGGGCTGGAATTATAAAGGCCCTGGAGGCCAAGTCAGGAGACTGGCTCCATTCTGTGTCCAGTCGGAAAGCCACTCTGGGGGTTGAAATGTAGTTGTCCTGTACATCTTGGGTAGGTGCTGCACAGGACAATTAATTCCCTTTGTGCTCTTCAAAATAGTATCATAAATAGCTTGAGGACACATGTTAATTGCTGCTGTCGCAGACTCCTAGGAGTCCAGACAGAACAGGAGCTGGAAGCCACTAGCCAGAGCTCACACCTGAGCGTCACAACGCAGATTCTCATTCCGTGGATCCGAAGTGGGGCCAGAGAGTCTGTGTTCCCACAAGCTCCAGAGCCGCCAGATTAAATACACAATGTCAGTTAAATCTGAATCTCAGATAAGCACCAAATAACTTTTTCTTATTTTTTCTTTTTAACAGAACTTTTTTGTTTTGAGATCATTGTAGAGTCACATGCAGTTGTAAAAAATAACACAGATCCTTTGTACCCTTCACCCAGTTTCCCCAATAGCAACACTGTCCTCTTGTGAGACTAGAGGACAGTGTCACAACCAGGATACTGACATCGTATCCTGGTCAAGACACAGAGTGTTGCCAGCATCACCAAGATTTCCCATGTTGCCCTTCTGTCACTACAGCCCCTTCCCTCACTCCCACCCTCTTCTTCACCCTTGACAACCACTCATCTGTTCTCCATTTCTATACTCCTGCCATTTTAAGAATGTCACATGAATGGAACCATATGGTAGGTAACTTTTTGGGCTTGACTTTTTTCACTCAGCATAAAAGATCCATCCAAGTTGCTGCATGTTATCAGTAGCTCATGCTTTTTTATTGCTGAGTAGTATTCCTTTCGTGGTGTGACTACACCACAGTTTGTTTAACCGTTCACTCGTTGAAGGCCATCTGGATTGTTTCCAGTTTGGGGCTGTTGTGAATGAAGCTGCTGCAAACATTTGCCCACAGGTTTTTGTGTGAACATAAGTCAGTCTCCAGGTCTGTGGGCTAGATGCCCAGGAGTGCAGTGGCTAGGTCATCAAACGAAGAAACGGCCGAGCTATTTTCACAAAGAATTTCTCAGTGTAAGTAAGACATCGTATACGACCTACTATACTAAAAATAATAGTTGTTGTTTATCTGAAATTTAAATATCCCGGGGCAGCCTGTATTTTTATTTACTAATTCTGGCATCTCCTCTCCCAGGTGGTGCTAGTGCTGCTGGTTTGGGTACAAGGCTGTAATCCAGTTCTTTTTTGTAATTATGACAAAATTTCAAACGCAAAAGTAGATGAAAGCAATATACTGAACTCTTCTATACCCAGATTCCAGAATGTACCAGACTGCCACTTTTGCTTCATCCACCCCTTTTTTCTGTTTTCCCTGAAGTATTTTAAAGCAAACGCTGGACATTTTGTCATTTTATCCCCCAAAGACTTCAATTCTAAAAAGTAAGTACATGTTCTGCCTTGACCACATGGCAGGATCGCAGCACTGACTGGCTCCTGGGGCACCGATTTCCGCTCCATGAGAAATGCCCCAGAGCGCCTCCTTGTGTTTGAATAAGGGTCCAGAGGCCCCCTGCATTGCATTTGGTTGATACTTTCTTAAGTAGTTACATCCAAGAACAAGAGGCCAAGACAGGGAAGGGACACAGGTGCTGGTCCCATCACTCACCACTCACTCTGAGCAGACAGGACAGTGCTTACGCTGATGCCATTAGCCCTCTTTGTAGGGAGTATTGCCCCATTGTACAGATGCGGATACTGAGGCTCAGGGAAAGGAATTAAATTCCCCAAGGACTCTGAGCAGTAAGGGTGAGGACCTTAATATGGCCCAAATATCGGCTCTTTGTTGGTTACCAGGGATTATGTCCCATCCAGGTAGAGACACGTCAGCAAAGAATGCTGTGCACAGGAAGGGAGGGACGGAAGGGACACGTTAGCTAGTTATTTAACGGAGTGTCTGGGTTGCAAGGTGCCTGGCCTCACCATACTGTCTGGAAGTTTTTTTCTCAAAAGGACGAGGCTTACCCAGGTGGTGTCAGGTGTCAGGGAGGAAGTGACTGCAGTCAGGGCCCTTCCTTTTGCAGCTGTGACCCAGGGTGAGCCCATTGGAGGCGGTGCCTGCAGCCTTGGCAACAGGGCTGTGCTCAGGGAACAGGGCAGAGCAGGAAGGTCTGGGGACGGGCCTGTCCCGAGCCTGGGAACTTGCCAGGTTGGGCTCCTGACCCTGGGGCCGGCTTGCAGCAGATCCTCCTCCTGAAGGGTAGAAGGGTGGACTTTGCTGTGAGGTGTGGAGGAGGAAGGAATGAAGGCAAGGGCCGGCCTTGGGCTCTGGAACATTGCTGGGAGTGGACCAGGCCAGAGGGGAGCCTTGAGCCTGAGGGGTCAAATGGACACCTGAGGGCCTTTGGGAGCCTGGGAGAAGGGGGCATGGGGCACTTCACCGCGGTGCTCATAGAGGCCAGACAGACCCTTTTCAAGCCTGTGTCTAACCATGTCACTCCGTGCTCCAGTGCCTCCCAGGACGCCCCACTGCCTGCAGACAAAGTCCTGCCTTCCTCCTCCAGGCTGTTCACTGCCTGTCCCAGCTGATACTCTGAACCTCAGAGCCTTCCGTGGCACCTGCCTGTTCCCCCCACACTCAGACTCCCTGTCTAGGCATTCAGGGTGTCGGCTCGTCTGTATTGTTTTGTGTGTTTTTTGGTGTTGTTTTTTCAGTCTCTTTCAGTTCTATGGATCTGTTAGAACTTACTCAAGGAACGGGTCCTCTGCCTTCAGATTTCCCAGGAGCTGGCCTGGGAGGGAGTGGAGAAGGTGTCTGTGGGGTCCCAAAGGACAGAGCTAGGACCAAAAGCAGAAAGTGAGGGGACGGGGAGGGGCCACAGGGAAGCCACATCAGGCTCGAAGTCAGAAGTGTTTTCTCACAGTAAACACAGCCTGAAAGTGGAATAGACCACCTAGGTAGGAAGTGAGCTCCCATCTCTGGAGGTAACCAAGTAAGGTTACCACATAACCTCTGTGGTTCACCACTTCCAACCCTGGGTGTGGGATTCTACTATAAACCATGTTCATGCTCATCTGTGTGCTCGAAAGGGGAGGGCTGATGAATGATGCTCTACCCTAAGTCATTACAGGAACATGATTTGCATTTTAGTGGCAAGTATATTCCCAGGATTAAGGAGCACTCCTAGCATCCTTCCCTCTGCTCAACTCTCTGCTCTGGGCAGCCCCTGGCCCCAAGTCTTACCCCCTCTCAGGACATATCTCATCCGTCCACATGGCCATCTCTTCATAGGGTCCAGTCTTGAGCCCTGTGCAGAGTGACTGTCTTCATGCCCACGGCCTAAGTCCTCTTGTCCGGCCTTCTCTCCGATCCCATTTTTGTCTGCCTTCCCAGCTGTTTGCCTCAGGATCCTTCTCACTTAAAACCTACCTATGGCCCTGCCTTTTTAATTTGAAATGCCTGTCCTCTACCTTAGCCTGTCTCCCTCTCTTGAAGGCCCAATTCAAAGGCCTCCTCCTCCAGGAAGCCTTATCGGATTGATTCCCCAGGCCTTTCTTCTGCCTCTCCAAGCCCTGAGTATATTACATCATGCCCTCCACAGACTGGCAGCTCCTGGAGAGCAGGGACCATAATTCATCTTCTGCCACCAGGTGTATGCATCATGGGGCCTGGTACCCAGCAGGTCCTCAGTGAAAGGGCTGCGTGATGCTGATGGTAACTTGGCGTGAGGATAGCGAGAGGCAGACCAGGCAGTGAGAGGAAACAGTCCCAGTTCTCACGGCTCGGCCATGGACTGGCTCTGTGGCCCTTAGCACACAGCTGTCAACCCCTCCGGTCCCCAGCTTCTGCATCATAAACGCGGGTTCTTGTACGACTTCCTGGGGTGGTTGGGAAGTAATCAAACAATATGAGCAGAGCACCGAGCACAGGGCCTGGCACATAAATGACTCTGTAGTTATGGTTCCTCAAGAAAAGATTTGCAAACCTGTTCTTGTCGAGTGAGAATGTGCTTGAGTTCATCAGTTGGAATACAATGAGGGCATCGATTTATTCAGTAAGGCAGCCCTGGGCGAATGCCCATCAGTTGGGCAGGAAGTGATGGGAGTCCCTCTGCAGAACAGTTTAGCCTCACACTGAGAACCTCCCTGGGTCCCTGAAACATTCTGAGCGACAATAAAATGGGATCATTGTGACCAGCTCCAGTGAACTTATGCTGGCGAATCTGCCGAGAACTTACCATGTGCAGGGCACTGTCTTAAGCATCTTATGCATATTAACTCATCTAATCCTCATATCCACTCAGTGAGAGCCTACTACTGTTGCCATTTTGTAAATGAGGAAACTGAGGTGCAGAGAGCTGAGGTCACTTGCCCAAGGTCACACAGCAGTGAGCGCTAGAACCGGCATTCAAACTCAGGAGTCAGCCTGCCCACCTAACCTCGTACACACGGCCTCTGCCACCCCTACCATCCCCCCTCCCACGTTCATCTGGGCTGTTGTGGGGGTCACTGGGGGCCATGACTGTGACATGACAGTGGCCTCACAGCTCTGCCATCCAGGCAGCTGAGTTCTGCCCCCGAAACACCCCCTGCCCGCCTGGGTCTGCCCTCCAGTTCCTACAGTCCTGTCCACTCTCTGCCCAGTGCAGCCTCGGGGGGACTTGGAGGTGGTGTCTCCGCAGACGGAGCAGTCGGAGAGCCCAGGCCAGGTTCCCTGTGGTCTGTCAGGGGAGCAGGCATACCTCCCCTGATTTGGAGCTTGAGTCCCCCATCATCAGAGGCCTGCTCCTGGCTGACTGCTGACCTAAGGGACAGAAGGGCAGAAGTGGCCTCCTGATTGGAAAGTCCCTGCCCTGACAGGGCTGTTAGTGGCTCAGTCAATAGCCCCTCAGGCTGGCTAATGTCTGTTAATGTGGATCCTCAGCACAAAACCCTTTTAGGCACAGAGCAGCCCGCAGGCCTCAAGGGAGGACCCCGCTGTCTGGGGCTGGGCCTCTGCTCTGCGAGGCCTGGGAGGAGCCCTGGCCCGGGCTCAGCTCTGAGGAGCCCATCTGAGCTGCACCTGGCCCTGCCACACTGCCTGAGTCTGACTGGGCTGCCCTGGACCTGTGTCCCCCCTGCGCAGGAAGTCTCAGCAGGAAAAGAGGAAGGGGAAGGGAATGCCCTTTTTTTCTAACTGAAATATAATTCACATAACATACAAGTCACTATTTTAAAGGCTACAAGTCAGTGGGGTTTTAGCATATTCCATGGCCGTGCAACCATCACCACTGCCTGATTTCAAAGTAACTGCATCACTCCAAAAAGAGACCCCATATCCATTAGCGGTCGCTCCCTGTTGCCCCCACCCCCCAGCCTCTCATCTGCTTGCAGTCTCTATGGCTTTACCTGTTCCAAATTTTTCATATGTGTGTAGTCAGGGTCTGGAATACCAGGTGCCAGGGGACGTGTTAATTTGCTCAAGCAATGAAGCCATATCTGGTGCATCAACTAAGTGGAATCATGCACTGTTCTGTGGCTTCTGATGTCTGACTGATTTCCCTCAGCATGTGTTCAAGGTTCATCCATGTAGCAGGCATCGGCACTGCATTCTTTTTTTTTTGACTGAGTAATATCCCAATGTGTGAACATACTGCATTTTGCATACCCTTTCATCTGTTGATGGACATTTAGGTTGCAGAATGATGGACATTCTGCCTTTTGGAGATTTCTAATAATGTTGCTGTGAACACCAATGTACACTTTTTTTTGTAGGCCCGTGTTTTCATTTCTCTTGGGGATATACCTACAAGTGAAACTAAAGGGTCATATGGTAACTTCGTTTAACCTTTTGAGGATCTGCCAGACTGTTTCCAAAGTGGCTGCACCATTCTTGCCTCCCCACCAGCAGTGTATGAAAGCAAATGTCCTTTCATTGAACACCTGCTCTGTGCTAGGCACTGTGCTAGACCCTGTCCACACCTTGTCTCCTGTGATCCTCACACCACCCCTGTGAAACACCCCTCATTCCTCTCATCTTCCTGAGGAATACACTGAGGTTCAGAGCAGTGCTGTGACTTCCCCAGGGCCACACAGGGAACAGGGGGACGTTCTAGATTCACACCCAGGTCTGCCCCTTATGTTTCCCTGTCTACCTGGTGATTGCTGACTGACCGAGTGACCGTCAGAGGCTAAAGTGGAATTAGCTGCCTCTCCTCCCCAATCGTCCTGGGCATTGTTTTTGCAGACCGGAAAGTTGGACCCCCACTACCCAAAGGTCTGCGGGCACAGAGGGAATGTCTTAGACATCAAGTGGAACCCCTTTGACGACTTTGAAATCGCCTCTGCTTCTGAAGATGCCACGGTGAGTGTCGGCATGGGCTGTTCCCTTGACCCGGAGGAGTGGGGCTGGGGCAGAGGGCGATGGACCGGTGTTCGCATCAGCCCTGACGCTCCTGACTCCTTCATCCTTCGTGAGGTGAGGCCACTGCCTGGGGAGGGGGTAACCTAGATTCTGGCCTCTGTGGAACTTGGGGCATGACCCCCCCTCTCTATGGGCCTCAGTTCCCCCAACTATAAAATCCTCCGGCATTCAAGGCTCCACCCTGGGCCTTTGAGACAATGGAACAGGGGAGGCCATGGTACTTGGGAAGATAGTCCCTGCTGGAAGGCAGATTTGCCCACCTACCCACCCACTGCCTCAGGTCATCGGGGTGGCAAAGATTACCAGGGGGCAGACTGGGAGGCCTGGACTCATCTCTGGTCAATGCCAGCTCCTGCTTGGGCTGGAGGACCTTGGCAAAGCCGCCGTCCCTCTGAGGTGCCCCAGCTGCCCCTCCACTGAGGGAAAGGTGGATACAGAGAGAACTCCCCGTCCCGTCTGCTGGGCACTGGAGAGAACTCCCTGTCCCTTTTGCTGGGCACTGCCAGCTCTTGGGGTGGCAAGGTGACCCTGGCTAACACTCCCCTGGGCCATGTATCCCCTGGCAGATTAAGATCTGGGACATCCCCAAGCAGCTGCTGTCAAGGAACCTGACAGCCTACAGGAAGGAGCTGGTGTGTCACTCGCGCAGAGTGGGCCTGGTGGAGTGGCACCCCACGGCGGCCAATATCCTGCTCAGCGCGGGCTACGACTACAAGGTGGGTCTGCATGTCCGCCCCCGGCGCTGCCCTAACAGTGACCAAGCTGAGTGGCTCGAGGCAACAGAAATGTATTCTCCCACAGTTCTGAAGACTAGAAACCCTAAATTAACGTGTTAGAGGGGCCATACTTCCTCCAAAGGCTCTAGGGAAGAATTCTGCTGACTCCTCCAGCTTCTAGTGGCTCCTTGGCTGTGGCTGCATCACTGCAATCTGCCTTTTTGTCACCTGGCCTTGTCTTCTGTGTGTCTGTCCCCTCCTCCTCTTCCAAGGACACCAGTCATTGGATTTAGGGCCCACTCAAATCCAGTATGACCTCATTGCAACTACTTACATAAGCAAAGACCCTATGTCCAAATAAGGTCACATTCTGAGGTTCCAGGTAGACATGAGTTTGGGGAGGACATTGTTCAACCCATTAGTCTGCCTGGAGGAGGTGGTGTGGGCCCTGGGGATTGGGAAAACTCAGGGCACCTCAGAGGGACGGCGGCGTTGCCAAGGTCCTCCAGCCCAAGCAGGAGCTGGCATTGACCAGAGATGAGTATTGAAATTCTGTCCTGACTCACCTCGGATTTGCAGTGCGACCCAGGAAAGTCCCTTGTCTTCTCTGGGCCTCAGTTTCTCAATCTGTACATGAATGGGGTACCACCGCAGCTGCGGCTTTTAAACTCTTCCCTTTGCGGTTCTCTAGGGCTTTCCTGAGGCACCTCAGGGGCCTCTGTGATGGGTAAAATGGGAGTGGGGGGCCTCTTCCCTCCTCTGATTAGAAGTGCTCTTTAGCATGCAGGCTGTGTCTGCAGGGCTACTGCCTGGGGTTGTGTAGGTTGTTCAGTACACAACTCCAGGGGGCACTGTTCACATCATGGGTATGGGAATGGCTGGCCTGGAGCTCTGCAGGGCACAGCCTGTGCAACGAAACGTGGAGGTCCTGTCTGTGCATGTGAGGTGCAAAGTGCTGTTTGGAGCCCCCGGATGAGCTGGTCCCCCAGGGTCCTCGCAGCATCAATGTTTCGGTGCTCCAAGGCAGATGGTGTTTTTTTCACAGCCAGACAGCCTGACTCTCAGCTTTCCCCTCCTACCACGGCAACGTCAGCAGGCAGACCCATCCTCCCACCTGAGGCCTCCTGGCCAGACTGCCATCTGTGGCTTCCCTCCCGGGGATACCGTGTTTCACGACAGCCTGGCTGGCGTGTGACTGTGGGGCCGGGGGCGGGGCGGCCGCTGCTCAGAGCCGGCTCTCTGCCGTGCAGGTGATGGTCTGGAACCTGGATACAAAGGAGTCTGTAATCATGAGCCCTGTGAAGACAATTGACTGTCACCAAGATGTGATCCTCTCTATGTCCTTCAACACCAATGGCAGCCTGCTGGCCACCACCTGTAAAGACCGCAAGATTCGGGTTCTTGACCCCCGAGCAGGGACCATCCTCCAGGTCAGTGTGAGGCTCGAGTCTGACTTGGGGTCAGAGCAGCGCGGAGTGGAGATGGTGGAGGTTTCTGAAAACAGGGCAGTAAGCTGTTCATTACAGAAATGTAAGTTCTTGCCAAGCCCACCCACGTCATCACCATTTTTCAGATGAGAAAACTGAGGCTGGAGAGAGGTTAGGCGACATGCCCACAGTGAAAATGGGGTTGGAACCTGGTCCAACACCAAAGCTTGTCAGGGTGCCTCAGCTCTGTCAGGGGCATAACGCGGGGCCGGAGACCTCAGGGCACCCTGCTGACCGCGGTAGACCTTGTCCAGCACTTTCAGGTGGCCGAGCCTCTGTTCCCTCGTCTGCAGCAATGGAGACGAGTCTTTCCTCTCCGGGGGCTGATGACGTGAGGTAACCCAGCCGTGCTCTGCCTATGGTGGGTACTCAATAAGCATTCAATAAGAGCACGGAACTGGGCAAACGTTTGCCTTCTGTGGTTCGGAAGATAACTCTGGAAGGACCCTCCAGGCAGAGTTGGGGTGCGAAAGGAAGGCCCTCCAGGGGGAGCAGCAGCATGAGCAAAGGCAAGGGCGTCCCTGACCACCCCTGTCCCTCCAGGAAGCCAGCTACAAGGGGCACCGGGCCAACAAAGTGCTGTTTCTGGGGAACCTGAAGAAGCTGCTGTCCACGGGCACGTCCCGATGGAACAACCGGCAGATGGCCCTGTGGGACCAGGTGAGTCCCACGCAGTGCCGCCCACACCCCTCACCTTCACTCCTGAGCCTAGTTCTGGCTTCATTCATTCAGTCAGTCAGTCATTGGTTGAATTTATTGACGAATAACAGGAAGATGCCAACAGCCTGATGGCACAAGCCTCGCATCTTGTCGTTCAAAGAGGGAGACTAGTCAGGACAGGAGGGGGGGGGGCACGGCTGCATCTAGACCAGGCCTGGGTGGGAGGGCGGAGCAGGCCTCCTATGGCAGGAGGAGCTGCCTGTCCAAGGCAGGGGTGGGGTGGGTGGGGGCCAGGCAGCACTGATCTGAAGGAGCACTTGGCCGGAGTTTCAAAGACTGAACTGATTCCTTTTCTCTGAATCTCCTTCTTCATCTATTTGAATAAATAACAAAACAGGCGATGGGAGGGCTCCCGTGAGATCAGGTTTGTGTGAAGTGCTTTGTTAAGGGCAAAATGCTGGCAAAATAAAAGGTGGTGGGCGCTCTCTCTCTCTCTCTCTCTCTCTCACACACACACACACACACACAGTCTCTCGACCTCTCTCGCACATCTGTGCACACACATCCACACATCCACAGCCCCATGACGGATTCCTAGCTCAGAGAGCACCAGTGAGCACCCCCACGAGTGACCTGCAGGCCTGCCTGGTCTCCCTCCCCTTGCAGGACAATCTTTCCGTGCCTCTCACAGAGGAGGACCTGGATGGCTCCTCAGGCGTGCTGTTTCCCTTCTATGACGCGGACACCAACATGCTCTACGTGGTGGGGAAGGTCAGTCTGGCACGGGAGGGAGGTGGTCTCAGGGAATCCTGAGGTGGGAGGCAGAACTACCCTAAGCCTGGCCCAACTGGTGGCCAGACAGCAGCCTGGGGCCCCTGGGGTGCAAGGCAGGGGCAGCGATAGGCAGGAGTCGCCAACACTCTCCCCCTGTGCAGAGCCCAGTCCCTTCCTCCCACCTCCTGGTTCCCAGAGCACCTGGGCCCAGGGCTTTAGCTAGACACCCTGACAGGGCTTGTCCCTCCCCGACTCTGGGTCCCGATGAGGAGGTGTGTCTCATCGGGGGCACCTTCAGGTTTGGCAGAGCGGCCTTCATTGGGTGGGGGTGTCATCTGGATGTGCTGTCCTGATCCACCCACCCATGGCAACAGCAACGTTCCCCCGCCCCGCCCCGCCCCACCCAGGCATTATGACAGTGACAACCAGAAATGCCCCTCAGGTAAGGCCCAGGGGCTGGTCTCAGGACACGCCACTCGGACCTTTGCAGGCAGCTCTTGGACGGGGCTGGGGTTCTGGCCTGTGCCCCCAGAACTTCTGCCTTGGAGGCACCTGGGTGGGTTTTGGGACATGGTTGGGGGGACTGAATGTTAAAATGAGGACCCCCCTGCTTTGGTGACAGTTCCCTGGTGTTCCCTTGTGTGAGGTGGCTTTGCCAACTCTTTCCCTACTATGAATGCCAGGTTTCTGCTGCAAGGCAGTGGACGGCCAGGTTGGGGGCTGATGGGAACCAGCTCTGAACATACCCTCCTCCTCCTCAGGGAGACGGGAACATTCGCTACTATGAGGTGAGCGCCGACAAACCTCACCTGAACTACCTGACCGAGTACCGCTCCTATTACCCACAGAAGGGGATCGGTGAGTCTGGGCCACTGGGGCCACTGGGGACCTGGGGAGACAGGGCTGAGTCAGATTCAGGCCCCACCCAGGAGGGCCCACATTCGGGAGGGGAGACGGTGGGTGAGCAGTCTGACCCGATGGGAGCCCTAGTTAGGTGTGCAGAAGGTCCTCTGGGAAGCTTCCTGGAGGAGCAGTGTCTGGGGAACGGACAGAGGAGGCAGAGCACAGCATGGGGAGCGAAGGAAGGTGTTCTAGGCCAAGGTTAGGCAGTTAAACTGGAGCACAGACATGGGAGAGGCTGAACTAAGAGAGCCCTTGCTTTCTCAGTGTGTTTGAGGATAAAACACAAAACAAGATGCAACTATGTGTTGTCTACAAGAAACCCACTTAAACGTAAAGACAGCTCCATGACAAGCAACGGGAGAGGGGATACACCACGCTAGCAGTAAGCACAGGAAAGCTGGGCAGGTTCTGTTAAGAGCATCTGGGTCACCAGCTGCGGGGATGGTGATGAGGGACCTGGAGCAGAGCATACGTCCTGCAAAAGTTGAGCTAAAGTCATTTAAATCCTTGAAGATGAGGATCGGGTCGGATGATTTCAACCCCATTTCCCAGCACAGGGCCTGGCCCAGCGGAGGTGTTTGCTCAGGAACTGTTTGCTGAGGGGAAGCAGGGTGGGGGCGGGTGGTCCTGTGCACATCCAGGCACGCAGCCTGGCTTGGCCACTTGCACTGGGGGCCTGCCCCAGCCCAGCTGGAACCGCTGGGCCCTTGTTAACCATCTTCCTATAGGTGTTATGCCAAAGAGAGGTCTCGACGTGTCCACCTGTGAGATCTTCCGCTTCTACAAGCTGATTACAACCAAAAGCCTCATCGAGCCTGTATCCATGATTGTACCCCGGCGGGTAAGAGTAGTGGGGGTGGGTGTCTGCGAGGGAGGCGGGGAACCCTTCCTGGAGAAAACTAACCCTGGAGCCTATGCTCCTGAGGCAGCGACAGGCAGGCCGATGGCCACCTCCCTCGAGGGAAAGCCTGTCCCGTGGTCAGGGAAGCGTCACCGGGAGCTAGGAGTCTTGTCTAACCTCTGTTCTTGAGTCGCTGTGTGACCTTGGGCACGACCCTTTGCTCTCTGAGCCTTGATTTTCTCAAGTCACAGGGTTTGGGGAGGGCCTGGACCCCCAGCTCCCTGAGGGCCCCCCTGGGCAGCCTCCCCACCACCCCAGCTTTCACTGTCCTGACCTCTCCTGCAGTCGGAATCCTACCAAGAGGACATCTACCCACCCACAGCAGGGGCACAGCCCTCTCTGACGGCCAGGGAGTGGCTCAGCGGGATGAATAAAGGTGAGGAAGGCAGAGAAGCGGCGCAGGTGAATGTGGGGGGTGGCATGTCCTGACCAGGCAGCTGAGAGGCGTTTGGACTGTGTTTGTATTCTCCTGAAACCCTGAACACTGGTCCTTGATAGTCGGTCCCCAGTGGCTGGTACGGTCACATGGGATCCAGGCAGAGGGACTTGTCCTAAGTGGCTCAGAACACTCCCTCCAAGTCAAGGGGTTTGCTCCACGGAAAACTACTTTAAGCTCCGGGCCGTGCAGAGTGACTGGACAGTCTCAGCTGAACACCCTTGCCCTTCCTCCCACCCCCACAATTACTCCAGAGACTGTCTAGGCAGCAGCCCCCACCCAGGCCCTGTGCCCTGACTCACCCTTCCTGTCCTGTCAACATAAGGGCCAGCCCATGGAAGGCAGTGGGTGCTCCCCCCTCCCACACCCCAGCTGCTGCCTCAGCTGGGCTCCTCCTCCCCTTCTACCCCAAAAGCCATACCTTTAGACACTCCTCTCTGGGCCTCAGTTTCCTCATCCTTCTCCGTGATGCCTGCCTCCCCTGCTTCCCAGGGGTGTTGGGAGAATTCATAAACCGGCCGACGCAGAGCGCACTGTGGTGGGATTGTCCCTGCAAAGCGAGGGCAAGGCTTCACTTGAGGAGCCTGGGGTCTGGGCAGCACCAGGGCACGCACCATGCTGCTCCCGCAAGCCTGGCTTTCTCCAGAGCAGTGTCCTCAGCCTCCCTGATGCCGCGGCCCTTCAGTACAGTTCCTCACGTTGTGGTGACCCCCAACCATAAAATTATTTTCGTTGCTACTTCATAACTGTAATTTTACTACTGTTATGATTCGCCATCGGAAATATGTGTTTTCCGATGGTCTTAGGCGACCCCCGTGAAAGGGTCGTTCGACTCCCAAAGGGGTCGCAACCCGCAGGTTGAGAACCGCTGCTTTAGATGGACACGTGCGAGGGGCTCCGATGTGCACTCTGACTGCCCTGGTCTGTGGGTTGTGCCTTCTGCACTGGCCAGATCTCCCACAGCTTTTGTGTCTGTCTGTCTCTGCACGCCTGCTTGTGCCAGTGCCCCCCATGCCCATGTGCTTATGGGCACTCAGTCCTCACACAGCCTTCTGCCTCCCTCCCAGAGCCTCTGCTGGTGTCCCTTAGGCCTGGCTCCGAGCTGCTGAGCCCTCGGCCTCTGCCCCCAGAAAGACCTCTCTCCAACCCCATGGCCCCCACCTCGCCCCACCTCTGGGACCAGACAGGAAAGGTGGTTGCAGAAGATGGCGAGGGGCCCTACTCTCTGCTCGAGGAGAAGGCGCCAAGGTGGGCAGCAGAACACAGGCTGGAGGAGAAGAAAACCTGGCTCACCAACGGCTTTGACATCTTCGAATGTCCCCCACCAAAGACGGAGAACGAGGTGTGAATGAGGGTGGGGTATGCCTGCCTGGGGTGGGGGGTGGGGGTGGGCAAGAGGGTAGAGAAATGAGGGATGAGAAGAACGACCAGCTGTGTGGCCTGGCCTAGCTACTTAATTCACTTTGCTAATTCATTCACCAGACAGGCGATAAGCACCGTCTGTGTGCCCGGATGGTGGGCTTACATACAGATGGTGGAGAACCGTCTGCAAAATGAAGAGGGTTTGACTGGGTGGGTGTTAAAATCCCTTCCAGTGCAGACACTGTAGGAGTTTTGTGCTCTCAGAGCCAACATTTGTTAAGTGCCTCCTGTGTGCCAGGTCCCATGGTGGGCACTCCGATACATCACCTGTGTGAATTCTCTCAGTAGCCCTGGGCTTCAGTAGGTAGGGGCTAAAAACTCAAGGTTGGCATCTCTCAGATGGATTCTAATCCTGGCTCTACTGAGCACTAACTGTAGGACACTGGCCCCAGGGCCCGAGTCTCTCTTAGCTTCAGTTTCCATACCAGTAAAGTGGGGGTACCAATACCATGACCCTCACTGGACTGTTGTGAGCATCCAGGGGAATAACGAGGACCCTTTCTTAGGGGGAGCACCCAGCACCTAGCACCATTCTGTATAGCAGCAGCAGTTGTGATAATTTGGAATTTAGTTTTCTGACCACCCCTTGTCCCCCGTTTCCCAGAGGAGCAAATTAAAGCTCAGAGAGGGTAAGTAACTTGCCTGAAGTCACACAGTTTAGTGGTGGTGAGAACGCCACGATCTTCAGACATCAGGAAATATCCTTTCTTCCATACCATAGGAGAATCAAAGGAGGCAAAAAAATGTCTGAAACATCAAGTCTTTTTAAATTTCATTGATTAGGTGAAGAAAACAAGGTTATTTTAAAAAGATCTATGCAATGGCTGCCCGCTTAGGCCTCCGCCATGTTCATGTAATCACCTCCACCTTTCTGAGTCCAAAAGGAACAATGTTTTATTCTTTCTGCTGGTGTCCTGCCCCCTCAAATCCCAGCACACCAACATGACCTGGTCCTCTATTCTGTGCTCTCCCAGCTGCTACAGATGTTCTATCGGCAGCAGGAGGAGATCCGAAGACTCCGGGAGCTGGTGACCCAGCGCGAGGTCCAGGCCAAACAGTTGGAACTGGAGATCAAAAACTTGCGGATGAGCTCAGAGTGGTTCTGAGAAGATGCCTCTGCCCTCCTCGCCCTCAGGGACACCACTTGGCTCCATGGGGAGGTCCAGAACCAAACTACAAGTCCCCCAAGAACAACCACTATCTATATTTTTTACCAGAAAATGAAACTCGGTCGCCGAAAGATTCCGGTGGGACATGGTGCCGTTTTTCTATTTGCCTTCTCAAAACAACGGTGTCTGAATGGACTCTTTTTAGATGATACCTTGCCTTCTGTTTAATTCTGTTTGTAAGGGTCCATGATAAGCTATCACTTCCCAAGGCAAAGAACTCTATAGAAAGTTAGAGCTAGAAGGACCTAGGAGGTGAACCTGCCTGTGATTTTCAAACTGTGAGCTACAGAATGGGGCAGGCTAAGGAGGAGGGCTGTACCCCGTCCCCTCTTTCTAACCAGACAGCTCTCCTTTCTGTTTTATACATTGGCTTCAATGGAATACGTAATTCTGCTACTCAAAAAAAAATTAGAAGTTTGAAAACCAGTGATGGGCCCAACTTCCTCATTTTACAGGCGGGGAAACTGAGGCCCAGAGAGAGAGACAGTTAATGGCGTTTCCCCTGGAGTGTTTGTGGCAGGGCTGGGCTGAGCTTCTGGTCTCCTGGGTCTGTCTGTCGGCTGTTTCTGGTCTGATATAGTTCTCAGCTCACAGCGCAGGAACCCACTGGTTCTAGCCTCAGCTGCACCCTTGACTTGACGTGACCTCAAGTCATTTCCTCTCTGGTCTCAATTTCTCCATCTGAACAAGGAGAGCCCTGGGATCTGCCATCCAAGACAAGAAATGTTGGCCTTGACCTAAGGAAAACTACCTGTAAGGTGATGATCTGGGTTTGCTGTGGGAAAAGGAAAGAGGGAGTTTAACTTCAGGGAAAGAAGTTAAGGTTCAGCCCAATTCTAGAATACACGCAGGAGGTAAACCATCCTCTCTTCAGCCAGAATCAGCTGGATGTGGATAAACACTCCCTTAGTGGAACACAGGCACCAGGGTGTTGCCCACGGCCACTGACAGCCACCAAAGCCCTCGGGTCGGAGAGCTTGAGTCTGCCAGGATGCTGTAGGCAGATGTCAGTCCAAGGTACCAGAAGAGGCAGCAGGTGGTAGGGAACCCCACCCCACCGCTGGCCGTGTGCCTGCAGAACCCCCTGGCTGCCCAACCATGAGGTCCTCTGGAGAAGGACGATTGTACAGGCGAGGAAGCAAGACTACGTGGCCCTAACGTTCCCTTCCAGCCTGAGCTTTTTCTGTGTCCCTACTTTGTGAATCTGTGTTCTGAGCCCTTCTCTGAGATGCTCTCTTTCTCAGTGGTCAATACAGTGGCCCAGCCTGAGACAGCGAATGTCGGAAGGTAAATGCACCTCCTTACCAAGGAGGTGCAGACGATGAGCTTTGCCCGTTGCACAGAGCAGTCCTGGAGCTGGGATGGGGGCTGCTGGAGGCCACCTGGCCTGGTAGGTTTCAACCTAGGCTGTACCTTAGAATCCCTTTGGGAGCATTCAAGAAATACAGATGGCCAGACCCAACTCCGGACCAATCAAAGCTGAATCAGCAGAGTCGGGCTTGGCCTTGTGTATGTTTCTATAAGCTCACAGGTAATTCTTTGATACACTGAGGATGGAGACCCCCTGGTCTAGTCCATCTGTACCTATCTACAGTTAAGATGAAGACAAGGAGCACCAGACAGGAGCTGGGACTCCAACCCTGTCCTCTTAAGTCCTAGCCAGAGGCTAAAATCAGAAAGCATTGTTCTGCCCTGGCCAGTTTGGCTCAGCAGTTAGAGCGTCGGCCTGTGGTCCAGAGAGACCCGGGTTCAGTTCCTGCTAAGGGGGCGTACCTCGGTTGCAGTTTGTCCCCGGCCCTGGTTGGGTCGTGCGGGTGGCAACCACTCGATGTGTCCCTTTCACGTCGACGTTTCTCTTTCTCTCTCTCTCTCTGTCTCTCTCTCTCTCTCCCTCCCACTCTATCTGAACAAAAAATGAAAAAAAAAAAAAAGAAAGCATTGTTCTGAGCCCTCTGCAGGTCTCCCACCCCCCCCACACTGTTCCAGCAGAATGGGGGCTCTGTGCTTCTGATTGTCCCCTCCCTTAGCCATGGCTGAGTCCCCCTGTCTGCCTACACATGCCAGACACCCCAGTTGCTTGTCTTGTCCTCTATTTACTCAGTCGCTGGGGCCTGCCAAGCTTGCCAAAGACCAAATCCCAGGTGTCAGGCAAGCAGAATTCTACTGGATGGGGTCACCTGTCCTGCCTCATTTGTGGCCAGCACTTCACAGTTTACAAAGCCCTTCCAGCCTGGTCGGTGTGGCTCACTGGTTGAGCGTCCACCCATGCACCAAGAAGTTACTGGTTCGATTCCTGGTCAGGGCACATGCCCAGATTGTGGGCCCGATCCCTAGTGGGGGGCATGCAGAAGGCAGCCAATCTATGTTCTCTCTCATTAATGTTTCTCTCTCTCTCTCCCTCTCACTTCCTTTCTAAGATCAATAAAGGAAAAATGTTAAAAATTTTTTTAAAAAGCAGCCCTTCCACCTCCACTCACTAACACATTCTACTCTAACATTGGCTAGGAGGCATGATTGTCCTCCTGTTCAGGAGGGAAGATTAGCCTTAGAGAATTAAGAAACTTTCATGCCCAAAGGCTACAAGGGGGTGGAGGTGGGGCTGAGTTTGGGGGACTTCCTGAATGCCTCCTCAGCCGGAGCCAAACCTTCTCAGACTCTCCCCACCTCAAAGGGACCTTGCGCTTAGAAACAAGACGAAGGCATCCATGAACAAACTTTTTCTTTTTTTTACATCTAGAGTAAATTATTTAAATTATTTCACAGCAAGGGAGCGGGATAGGTAATTTTTATCAGATATTTTTTTAAGCCATTTTTAAAAATTACTTTTTTGTTTATGTTCTTGACTAATGAAGTGGGACTTGCCCGAATTTGCAGGGCCAGGCCCTCACGCTCAGGGCAAGCAGAATGTGCACTCATCTCTCTACTCCAAGCCCTGGGAGGCCCCTGACTGTTGACTCAGGAACGTTCTGAGAATGAAGACAGCGCTGGGAGATGAGCGTTAGGGCGTGTCCACCTTTAGCGCTGCAGTAACTGCTCTTCCTGGAACAAAACTTGAGTATCATAGAGGGAAGCAGGAAGTCAGAAACTGATCTATGCTTTTCATATGAAACCGTGCCTGAAACAGTTTGATTGTTTTAATGTTGTTTCTTAAATTCCTTGTACCTTTGTCAAATAAATAAATAAAGTGAAAATAAATAGATGTGGAATCCTGCTATGGAAAGAATATAACAACATAATAAACAGCGTCTGCCTACACATTTTAACACATGGGACTTTTCCTTTTCTTGATTTTGTTTCACAAATAACAATTAAGTACCTACTTTTCCAAGCTGCGGAACAGGTAAGACAGAATTTGTCCCTGCTGTCTGAAGTTTCAAGTCATGTTTGGAGGGAAGGGGAGACCCAGGATACGAGAAATGTAGACTGCTGTGGCAGGAGAGGCAAAGAAGGCTTCCTGGAGGAGGTGATATTTAGGCAGAAACCTGAAGGGTAAATAGGAGTATGCAGGGCAATAAGCATTTGGGGAAAGTGTGTTAGAAGCAGAGAAAACTGCCTGTTCTTTGGCCTGGAAACAAGCCAAGACTAGAGCATAGACAGGGCAAGGATTAAGGGTATTAAAAGCCAAGAGCCTTGTAGGTGGGAACTGAGACTCCCTCACCCCCCAGCTTCACTGAGGTATGATTGATAAAAAATCCTATGTATTTAGGCTGTGTGTGATTTTTTTTAAGTTTCACAATGTGATGATTTAATAGATGTATAGACTGTTGAATGATCACCACACTCAATTTACACACCCTTCACCATACATAGTTACCATTTTTTTTCTGTTCTGTGGTAAGGACCCTTGAGATATACTCTCCACAGATTGGCCAGGTAGTTCATCTGGTTAAAACTGGGAGATCCCTTTCCCCACTGAATGATGTGGCTGGAGTCTTTATAATATCTCAAGAAAAAGAATTTTCTGAGACTCACATGGAAGGATGAGTGATTTTTATTTGCATGGAATTACATCCCTGGGTTTCCAAAGTCTCATTTCCCTTAATCCAGTCCTGGAAGAAGTGTAGCTGGGGATTCAATAGAGCTAAAAGCAAAGCCAGTGTCCAGAGTCTCCGTTCCATGTTGCAGCCGGGTCTAGTTCAGCATCAGGCTAGCTGCAGTCCCTTAGTCCGTTGTGTGTGGGGTCCACATGGCTGTGGGCCATGTGGGAAAATGCAGGGGGGCCAAGAGAGCACACCCCCTACAACAAGAGAGCCAAGAGAGCAACCAAAAGCTCAAGAGCACATTCGCACAAGAACCCAAGAGCAGGAACTCCTTTGTTCAGGGGATTAAATATCAAACATTTCTTGCCCTTGCAGTGGCCACACCCATTCTGGCCAATGACCTGTTCCCAGGTGTGACAGACAGGCAAGTACCTTCCTTGTGTCACCCCAATTTTACAGGGCATGCATCTATCTCTTCTCCGTTGGACCCCTGGGGAGTGTAAAGTTTTAGCTTCTTGCCAAAGCTGCCCAAATAACATGCCTATAATAGTTGTCCTTTCCTGTTATTAATAACTAGGTTAATTACAACAGTATCAATACCATATAGGCTTTGTCTTTCTCCGTCTGGCTTATTTCACTTGGTACAATGTCTTCCAGGCTCATCCATGTTGCAATGGCAGGAGTTCTGTTCTTAGGTCTGAGTAACATTTCACTGTATATACATTCCACATCTTTATCCATTCATCCCCTGAAGGACACGTGAGTTATTTCTACATCTTGGCTTTCGTGAATATTGATATAATGAACATGAGAGTGCAGCTTTCTCTCTGAGATATTGACTTCATATTCTTTGGATAAATACCCACAAGTGAGATTGCTGGATAATACGGTAGTTCTATTTTTAATCTTTGAAGGAACTTCCGCACTGTTTTCCATAATGGCTGCACCAATTTACATTCGACTGAGGCTGAGACTTTAACCTGGGGGGCAATTGTAGTTTCCAGGGTGTTTCCTACAATTGTGGAAATGGTTATTTCTCCTGTGGAAAGGGCAAGCGAGAATCAAGGGAAAGTGAAAAGTGTAGGTAAATGCTTACCACTCCAGAAGGCCAGAGCCCACTTGGTCCCCATCCACAGGGCTGCACCTCTCTGAGCAGGACTGGACCAGCCTCACTAAGGTGTCGGGGGAGCCCATCTCCTTCCAGTTAGACCATTAGGAGTGTGAAAATAAAGGGAACCTTCATTTAAAATGAAGTCGGGAGGCCAGAAGGGGGAGTCCTTAAGCATTACCACTCTAAGTCAATTACAGACCAACAGGAAGGACTCCTATTATTTTTTCTTTTGGTCTGTGCCCCTAGCGGGAACCGAACCCATGACTCTCTGGTCTGAAGGCCAATGCTCCGACGCTGAGCCAAACCTGCCAGGGCCCAGCGGGAAGAATTCAATGCGAGTGGATACTACCTTACTCCTCCAGCTGAGGAGGATTTCCTTCATGCCCAGCCCCTCAGCCAGGGAGAAACTGTCACAGCTCTGCATTCTCACTTTTCCTTCAATGGACTTTCCTCCACAACGACCGCTCCCAACTTCCTCCTTCTCTACAAGATACAACATCCCTCTCCTTGCTGGTCGGACTTGCCTATGGCTTTTGCTATAACTTGCTTGTCCCGCATTGCAATTCCTTGGCTCTTTCCAATTGAATCCACTCTGCCGTTAACATAAGTGCGTGTTGTATTTTTAAGGTATGCAGGAGCAAACCCCATTTCCGCTGTGCCCCCACCTCTAGGCCAGACACGAGGTCGGCTGGACCAGACCTGAGCCTTCAGCACCGGCTAAAAACTGTTGGGCAGATGCGGCAGGAAAGCACCCTGAGGGTCAGGAGGGTGATGGTGCAGCCGAGGCGCCCCCACCCCCACCCCCACCCCCACCCCCACCCCCACCCCGCGCCGCGCTGCAGGCTTCCATCCCGGGCGGGGCTGGCGCAGGCCGGGCCCCGCCCCACCGTCCGGTTTCGATTCCCACGCGCTCCTCCTGCACCCCGCGGCGCAGAGCTGTGGAAGTGAATGGCGGGCGCAGGGGCGCTAAGCCGAACACCTGGGATGTCGGGCCCCACGGAGTCCGAGGACACCTGCGGCTGGCGCTGCCCAGAGCACAGCGACCGCGTGGCCGAGCTCTTTTGTCGCCGCTGCCGGCAGTGCGTGTGCGCGCTTTGCCCCGTGCTGGGCGCGCACCGGGGCCACCCGGTGGGCCTGGCTTTGGAAGAGGCGGCGCACGTGAAGGTGGGGACACTGGGGCGCGAGGGGCCGGGAGGGACGAGACCCGGGTCCAACTGCCAATTCCCATTAGGGCCTGGAAACCTCAAGACAGCCCAAAGGTCATCTAGGCGACCCACCTATTTATTGTTCAGAAAGAGAAACTGATGCCCAAATCAGTTTGGGTGGGGACTGGGGCTTCTATCATTTAGGGCAGTGATTTTCAACCAGTGTGCCACAAGAATTTTTAAAACGTGCAATAACTATGTAGTCAGGGACACTGACCCTTAGATTGTCAAATAAAAAAATGAGCCAAGGCCAACAGTTAACCTGCAGAAGATGTGGGTCTGACAGTGAGAACTTGGGAGCCCGGCTGTTTCCCAGATACCCTGGACCTCGTCCACCATGGCAGACCCACCACACTGCTCTGGGGCTGGGAAAAAAATCTGCCTTTTAACTAAGATTAAAATCCCTCCCTATTAGAAAACAGCCATGGAGCCTGGAAAGCCGCACAAGTGTCTCTGGTTTTATTTCATGGAGTTAACAGGAAGGGGCTGTTGACTTCCTGACTGCACTGGGAGCATCCCCACCTCTTACTCTATCTACCCACTCCACCCTCTCCCTCCACACGCTCCAGTTCCACAAGCATAACTGCCTGGTGGGAACTAGGACAACCATTTTATCGGTAAGAAAAGGAAGGCCCTGGACACAGAGGCAAGCCTTGAACCCAGGAGTCCACCCCATGGGCTGCCCCCTCGGGGTTCATTCTCACCTGGGAGCCCTTACCCTTGCTTAATCGTTGTAGTGTCAGGGGCTCTGGACTCTTCTTCCAGCCCTGTGGCTGACTTGTTCTGTGGCTGTGGTCGAATTCCTCCACCTCTCCAGAGGCAGGCCCACCCATCTCTAGTGGGCATTGATTCTACCACTAACACCTCCAAGAAGTCTTCCATGATTAACCCAGCCCCACAATGAATGAATGACCACTTTCCCTTGCATGGCATGACTTAACATTATTACATTGTTAACAACCTTGGAACTCCAAGGTGAGAATGGCCCTGTGAGGGCCAGTCCAGCAGGTGGAATCTTGGGTTCAAGGTCTGCCTGTACCTCTAAGGTCCTCCTTTTCTTATATAAAATGGCTGTAATATTAATAGGTCCTCAAAAGGCTGTTTTCCAGGGTTAACAAGGGTGCTGTCCAGAGATATAGCTGTGGGTCTCATAGGTAAGTCTACCCACCTACCTATGGGTACCTATTTTGTGTCCACACACCCACCCACTCATCTATTTACCTGTCATCCACCCATTCATTCATTCACTCACCAAACATCCATTCAGTACATACGTTGTGTCATGAGTCAAGGAATAGGTCAATTCTTCCCTGACCTGGAGGAGTTCCCTGGCTGGTGTGGGGAGAACAGTGACAATACAATGTGGTAGGTATTATAACTGGGATGCCCAGTGGTCAATGGGATTCAGATGGAAGACAATGTGAACCAGGGACAAGATGCCCATGAAGATTTCCTGGAGGATGTGCCATTGGAACTGGCCTTGCAGAATGAGTAGGGTTTCACCAAGTGCTAAGATAGGAGAAATACCCTGTGACTGGAGGGCACAGGCATCAGGGCGCTGGATTATCCTTGGCTGAGGAACAGGAGCTGAACTTGAAAGTTTAGAAATCACAGTGGGGTAAGGATGTGCTCCTGGAACTCGGGTTACTGTTGTGTCCCCACTCCCACACCCCACCTAGAATAAAATTGCACATAGTAGCAAATCTTATTGGATGTTAAAATTAAAGGTTCGTCTATTAAGCACTTACTGTCTGACCAGCACTACACCACTAAGTAGAGCACTTATTTGCCACAGCAATCCTATGAGGTTATCCCCATATTTATAGCTGAGGAAACCGATGTTTAGAGGATTGAGGTCCCTTGCCCGGGAACTCAGACCAGGAGAGCTCATATGACTCTGGGGCTTGTGCTCATAACTTCCTGGGTGTCCCCAAGCTTTCCTTGAGGTCCTATTTGAGCGACAGGAAAAGCAGGTCACAAACAGGCTTGTCCTAGAAAGAATGGGGCATCATGGTTTGAAGAATCCCTGATGTGGGCCTCGGGACCAGAGGGGCTTTGGGTGAGTCATCTCACCTTCCGAGTCTCAGATACCTCAGCTGAAACACAACACGGGGGTGAGAGGTGATGACACCTGGGAAGCCTTGTAATCTTGAAAGTGACAGTATTAAGACTTTTTCCCTAACCCCTTCACTTACAGAAACTCACCCAAGAATATTTAAAGCAGCTGACAACCAAGAAGCAGCAGCAAGTTGGCAACAGAAACCAGATAGAAGATGCTGCTGAGCAGCTCAAGGCAAGTGGACGTTCTTCCTTATCCTAGTTGAGATGCCCAAATGTCTCCTCGGACGCAAGGTTCTCCCCACTAGGGAGCCGAAGAAAAAGAAAAATCAAATTCAAAGGGGAGATCAGTTTTGGTGGGGCCTGGGGCTTCTATCATTTAGGGCAGTGATTTTCAACCAGTGTGCCACAAGAATTTTTAAAACGTGCAATAACTATGTAGTCAGGGACACTGACCCTTAGATTGTCAAATAAAAAAATGACAACAGCCATCACAACAATAGTCATCTGGTGGAAATGAATCAAAATTATACCTATTTTTTTGTCATATCAGCAAAAAATATATTTTTGGGTATGCTGCAGAAGTTTAGTAATTAGTTTATGTGTGCCATGAGATAAAAAAGTTTGAAAATCGCTGATTTGGGGGGCCCTTTTTGAACAAAAGAACACAAAATTAGGTGCAAGACCATGAAGGGGTCTTGCTAGTGAGGGGCCTGAGGCTACTGTTCCATTAGCTTTGTGGTGAGTCTGCCTCCACCCAGCACCCCGACCTTGCCCCGTAACACCTGACAAAATAGAGGAGTAACCTTTCTCTCACCATGGCCAAGGTCATTCTCTTGAAGGGACTAGTCCTCCATCCCCAAATGCCTTAAGCAAAGCACAACGCAACTTAAGGAACACACGAAAAGCTCCTTAGGGTTCACTGCCCATGGTGAAAGGGAGAGTAAGGTATACATATTTTCCACAAATAATTTACTTTCTTCAGACTTCTCCTTTCTTAATGATGTTTATTTAAATGGATTCTTTTGTGGGTTTTAAATGGGAAGTCGAGGCTGATGTTATCATGAGCTGCCGTTTTGACTGTGAAAAAGTTGTTCTGTCTCTAGGAGCCTTTTATGTGAACTGGGCCAGTCCCTACCCTCTCAACCTCAGCAACCCCTCCTGGAAGTAAGGGCTGGGGTGGGATGCCCTCCCGGTGGGATGCCTTCCCAGGGCCTGCTCCCCTGAGAGCTTTGGGAGCCCCTGACCGACCCCTACAGTCAGGCAGGAGCTGGCTCGCACTGTGGCAGTCGTTCACAGCGGAGTCACTGTCTGAAAATCTCTGAAAGACAAGAGCTAGGATTAACGTAGACAGGCCAAGGGCCCCCACAATAAGAGTTAGGATTCACATAGACAGTCCAAGGGGACAGGTTTGTGCTTAATCTAAAAAGTGGACATGCTGAGGCCAGTGCCAGGCCACGGAATTGGCTTCCTGTTGGCCCAGCACCCATTATCTGAAAGATGACTACGGGACCCAGTTTGCTGAGGACAGTTGTGTCCCTGGCGTAGTTATTAATAGTGTTCCTCAGATCTTCAAGAGTAGGACTCCAGCCCCAGGAGGATAAGTCAGTTCAAAAGGATTTGGAAACTGAAAGTTGGTGCATCTGATGGGATGGGGGAGATGCTTTGGGTTGTTTAGCTAGAACAGGGTTGGGGCACAGGTTCATTGTCTGCAAGACTCTGAGCAGATATAGTGTGGGGGCCTCCAAAACAAGAGTTAGGATCCATGTGGACAGCCAAGGAGGCAGGTTTCAGGAATGGTTTTTCTTCTTTTAACCTTCTCGCCAACTTTCATTATTGATCTTTTTTTTCAGAGAATGAGGAAGGGAGACGGAGAAACATGGAAACATCGATGAGAGAGAACATCAGTTGGCCACCTCCTGCATGCCTCCCACTGGGGATTGGGCCCACAGCCTGGGCATGTGCCCTGACTGGGAATCAAACTGGCAACCTCCTAGTGCATGGGTCAATGCTAAAAGTATGTCAGACTTTTATTTTGAAATAATTATAGTCACAGGAAGTTGCCAAGGTAGTAAGTCCTGTGTGCCTTTCACCTGGTTTGCCCCAAGGGTTATATCTTACCTAACAATAGTACAGTTTCAAAACCAGAAAATTGACATTGTATATACTGCATTCTATGTCAATGTATTGCATGTGTAGATTTGAGTAACCATTGCTGTAATAAAAATACAGACCTGTTCCATCACCACCAAGATCTACCTCATGCTACACCTTTATGGTCACCACCCCCTGCTCCCAGCGATCCCTAACTCCTAGCAGTCACTAATTTATTCTCTATCTCTATAATTACAGCATTTGAGAATTTATGAACATGGTATATCTTCTCATTTATTTAGATGTTTGTTTTCTTTCATCAGCATTTTGTAGTTTTCTGTATACAAATCCTGAACATGTTTTTTTTTTTTTTTGACTTACACCTAAGTGGCCCTCAGAAGGTATTAAGAAAAATTAGCGGTCACCATTTTAATGCTGAGAGGTATTTGTATAAAACATTAGATGTAGTAAAGTAGGAAGATATGGCCACCCTAGACCTACATTCCCGCGTGGGAGTTGTCAAAGCACCTGCTCATGAGAAGGGCATGCATCGCCCGGATCTCCTGGCCCTGCCTGCTCACTCTCCTCACTGTGTTACCAGGCTGTCTCCTGTGGGCATTTATATTTCAATTCATGGTCAACAAGAAGATTTTTAAAAATTCAGTCATAATTCTGCCACTCCAAGCCAACCTCTAATCACATTTTGATATTTCTTTTTTTCTGTATACAAATATTATTTCATATAGTATCATATCCCCTGTATGGAGGTGAGGCATGGTGGTTCGTGTCCCTGTGTCATTTGACATTTGTGTCATCACCTTGCCTTCATTAGGTATTTTCCACAGTGTCCCATGTGCCCTGGGTTGTGAGCGGCCCCTGCAGAGCACCGTGGATGAGCATCTGTGGAGGACTCTGTTTCAGCAGTCCCAGACCAGCCGGAGCAGCCCTCTGTGACTCTGGCTTGATGCGGGTGTCCCCTTCCCATTCTCAGCTGGAATGGGGCCAGGTGCCCTGAGCACCCTCTGGAATGAGCAGGCCCCAATGTGCTGCGCTCTCGGACAGCTGCATGCCCAGCGTCCCAGTCTGAGCTCGTCTTCTGCCCGCAGCTCTGACATCAAGTGCCCTCCTTGTTCTGGGCACCTGAGGATTTCCTTACTTGTTATCTGTGGGGTTTTGTTGTTTTTTTTTGGGGGGGGGGGGTGCATTCTGACACACGCTACAATATGGATAAACTTTGAAGACGTTATGCTAAATGAAATAAGCCAGACACCAAATGACAAATACTGTATGATTTCACTTATGTGCAATATTTATTTTTATTATTTTCTTTTAAAAATTTTTTTAAATCCTCACCTGAGAGGGAGGGTTTGACTTATTAAGCCATTTTCCTAATGTTGACTATTTAGGTCATTTCCAGTTTTTCACAAATGTAAAATACCCCTGCAGTGAACGATTCTGGCAGCTTGATTCACTGCCTTCGGGACACGTTTCCAGAAGTGATGCGCCCGGTTCAGCAGGCCCAGGCGTTTGTGAGGATCCGGGTGCCTCCTGCCCAGCTGCCCACGGTGGTCTGGGGCAAGCGCGCTGCTGCGTACCGTTCACACAGGGGCAACCTTTCGTCTGCACGTGAATCCATAAAACAGTTCCATAAATAAATAAAAATCAATAAAGTTCATACATGGTCCAAAGTCTGCCGTTCCGAAGCCAGTGACCAGGCCCAACCCGCCACTCCCTTCCACAGAATATTTGAGAAAGACTTGGCCATTAATCCCCCACCAACACCTATGAATGATTTTCTCTGACATCCCTGTTAATAGGCTGTTTGAACCCATCACTGCTCCTCAAGGGCTCATATATGCCGGTGTAGGGAAAAGCCAGCACTCGCCTGCCACCCTAACTTTTCACTCAAGCTGGGACAATGACGGTATGCAGTGCTTGTGTTCTTCTTTCTGAATCGCCTGAATATTCTACAATGAGCTTTTGATGCTTTTATAAATGAAGAGTTTGGTTGATGTCTGTTGAGCCCAGACCTAGGTAGGGATTTAGAATGTGCAGATGGTGTCAGGCTGAAAGGCCCTTGGGGATGGGGCCACCCAGGAAAAGGAAATAACTTGTCACTGGTCACATAGGAAGGTAGAGGTGGACCTGGGACCATGGCTGTATTTGTTGAGGTCCACCCAGAAAGACAGAAGCCACTTTGAGGGTTTCACCCAGAGGAGATGAATGCAGGGAATGGTGACACGGCAGAGAAGAGGCAGAGAAGCCAACCTGGGCGTGGTGAGGCAGTTGGCACCAGCAGGAAACCTTCACCCCTGGGCTGCATGGCCAGCGGGAGGAGGGGGTATTAGCAGAGTGCAGAATCCAAGGCCACCTAGGCAGGAGCTGCAACCAGAGCGGGCTTGTCCTGTGTGTGTGTGTGTGTGTGTGTGTGTGTGTGTGTGAGATGGTGGTGGAGGAAACTCGGAGGCGGGGCTATCCTGGCTGTTCCCCTCTGACCTCCCTCTAGTTCCTCCTTCCATTGACCAAACCAAACCTGAAGGGGGATCCTGGCCCAAAGGAGTCAGCCCACTGCCCTACTGAATGGGGGGGGGGGGGCCAGGACATAGACCTGAGGCACATAGGCCTAGACAGGCACCCTGAGGAACCTGTAAACATCCTCTTTTCCTAACTTTGTATCTTTCCCTGTGACTCACCAGAGCTGTAAAGACTGGGCCACAGCCTAGGGTCAGGGACAGCTGGGGGATATGAACTAGCCTTTGCCAGACTGAGACTAGGAAGATGAGGACTTGCTGTTGACTCTGACGATGCCACTGGTCTCCGCCGCCCTGCTGGGCATGGCAGTTCCTCTGTCTCCTGCCTGGCACTGCCACATATCAGAGTGCATTGCTGTCATAGCTGATGTGGCCTGGACAGGGTTGGTGAGCACATCTCTTTCCCTGGTGGGACGCCCCTGAGTGGCATCCATAGCAGAATTGTTGAAAGTCATACTGAGTTTTCAGAAACAGTTCTTTGCATTCCCCTTACAGGCTCCTCCTTCCACGGGACCAGAGGGGGCTTCAGGGGCCTTGGCAGAGATGGATTCACACAGCAGCCGGCACTCCTTGTGCAAAATCCTTCGCCTCCATGTCCAGGGCTTCTTCGCTGCTCAAGTTCTTGCTCTCTCACAGTCCTTAGATCTCCTCAACTAGACTTCATCAGGCCCTCCTCCCAGCCCAGCCCCCCAGTTCAGTCTGGGGTCCAGTTTCACTTCGAACCAGTGCAGCCTAAACCCGGCAGCCACGTCCTTGTCTCACTGCTGGAATTGTGACTCTCTCCCTCTCTTTAAATTTGTTAATGTTTTAACCATATTGCATAATCAGCCTCATATGCTTGCACTTTACGTTTTCTTCTGGATAGTTTCAGTTATAACAATGTGTAGTATCATTATGATTGTTTTGTATATTCTTCTTTACAGAGTGGATCTGTAGAAACTTGGAACATAGCTTGGTTGGGAGGAGATATAGTTGATCTCTTGGTTTCTGTAGAAAGGTCCTCTGTTTACATGCCTTGCCTTGAAAACGTGTTTATAAGTCAAGGGTTTGGAACACATTTTTTGCCTTCATTTGGTCATTCATCAAAGATACGTTTGTGTCCAGGCTTGGTGACCCATAGAAACCATGTTGTAAATGTAGACTAATTCCCAGGCTACTCCAAAGACAATTTAACCTACATGGCATGGTGGTATAAGCTAGCCTCAGAACCTAACCACTGCCAAGACCATTGTATAGGAAACACAGACTTTGGGAACCCACCACCTAGATCCTGCTGAGCCATATGTTCCTGCTCTGCCAAGGAGAGAACCAAGCGTCACAGGGCAGTCTGCCCAGGTGCCAGGGGTCATGGTCATTCTCCATGTGGCTATACAGATGTTTGAGTTAAGGGCAGAGGCTGGCCTATGTTTTATTTTGTTTTTCAAATGATTTTCTGTTTCATATTTTTAATTGTTCTAGTAATACATGAACATATGCTCATTTTTTAAAATGTAAACAGTAGTATATTATTATTTTTTAATCCTCACCCGAGGACATTTTTCCATTTTTTTGTTCAGATAGAGTGGGAGGGAGAGAGAGAGAGAGAAATATCGACGTGAAAGGGACACATCGAGTGGTTGCCACCCACACGACCCAACCAGGGCCGGGGACAAACTGTAACCGAGGTACATGCCCCTAGTGGGAACCGAACCTGGATCTCTCTGGACCACAGGCCAGTGCTTTAACCGCTGAGCCAAACCAGCCAGGGCTGTTTTACTTTTTTAAATGTATTTTTTTTTTTTTAGAGCGAGAGAAAGGGAGAGAGAGATAGAAACATCAATGTGAGAAAGCAACATTGATCGGCCGCCTCCCGCATGCCCTACTGGGGATCAGGCTCACAACCCGGGCATATGCCCAGATCAGGAATCAAACCAGGACCTCTCAGTCCATGGGACAACACTCAATCCACTGAGCCACAGTGGCCGGGCATATTTTGCCCACTGTTTTAAAAAGGACCGCCCTGGCCAGTTTGGCTCAGCGGTTAGAGCGTCAGCCTGTGGTCCAGAGAGACCCGGGTTCGGTTCCCGCTAAGGGCACGTACCTCGGTTGCAGTTTGTCCCCGGGCCCTGGTTGGTCGTGCAGGTGGCAGCCACTCGATGTGCCCCTTTCACATCGATGTTTCTCTCTCTCTCTCTCTCCCTCCCTCCTGCTCTATCTGAACAAAGAATGAAAACATGTCCTCGGGTGAGGATAAAAAAAAAAAAAAAGGACCTTTGTTTCTCCATGCATGTTCCCATTGGTTATGGCTGGCCCTTACGATAGCTTGAGTTTTGTTTTTTTTTCTAAGCTGATCTTTTCCCTGATTGTCCACCTTGCTTATAGATGTGATAATAGTATTTTCATGTTAAATATTCTGGATTTCCTAGCTGGCACTCATATCATCTGCAATTGGTTTTCTTTTTAGGCTCATGCAGAGTCAAGTAAAACCTGGCTGACGGGGAAATTCACTGAACTCAGATTACTACTTGATGAAGAAGAAGTGCTGGCCAAGAAATTCATTGATAAAAATACCCAGTTTGCCCTCCAGGCATATGGGGATCAAATCAGATCTTGTGAGGACCAAATTGACATCTTGAGCAGTCTCTCCAACAGGGTCTGCAGTATCAGCCAGGAGACCGATCCTGTACAGCTGCTGCAGGTAATGCTGGGTTTCTGCCTCACAGCTGCCACCTGTCACCACCATTTGCATTTCATGTGGTTACTGTGGCACTGAGGACAGTATTTACACAAGGAGTTACACAGAGAACTGCCTTGTTAGCAAATTGACTTTCTTGCCCCTACACAAGTGGTCAGAAAATATACATAGTTAGGAAGATAATATACATCTTAGACTAATGAAATAACATTTACGACCATCATTTTTGAGGGCCTCTGTGTTCCAAGCACTTCATGTATCTTAGCTTTAATATTTACTAGAACTCTGCAAAGTGGATCTTATCAGCCTGCTTTAGGAATGGGAAGCTGAGGCTCAGGGAGGTGAAGGGCTCAGAACCCAGGTTTCTCTGACTGAAGCCGCAGGGCATCATTGCCCAGCCCTCTACCTATATAGTCTTCATTGAGACACCCCTCCTGGAAGGGCAAGCGTCCTGTCAGCTGCTGAACAGACCTCAAGAGCTGGGTCACAGTTTGCCCAAAAAGGAAAGAATAATGGTATTCTTTGGTCACTGGGCTCTATTGTAGGTTATTACCTTATACTGAGGAAGAGTCTAAGAAATAACCCCTATGATGTTCATGCTACACTTAGCAACAGCATGTGTTGAGGATGGTGGTCCTGTCTTCAGGGAACCAGGGGGAGAAACTCCTCTCTCTTGTCAATACTTCTGTGCAGTTACCTGTGCATTTAGATTGCTTTTCACTCATGTAACTCTTCCTGTTTCCTTCTTTGCTATGGCTTCTGGGAAGCTCACAGCCAAATATGTTTCAAATAGCTGGGCTATGACTTTGTAGCATATATTTTGTGCCTCATTTCACTCTATTTTACAGTTTACATTCTTATCCTGGTTTCCTCTTTGCTTCATTTTTCTCACTATAAAGTAAAATCTTGCAGTATTAGATAACCTTTGTAAGATACTTTAAAGGCTTTTGGGACAAGGCAGGGTACAACTAAATAAAGGTGGCATAGAGTCTAACCACAGATTGGCAGGGGCTGTGGCTGGAAAATAGCACAAATAAATCAATCGATACAAAACCATTCAAGCCAGTCCCTGGTGGATATTTCTACTCTTGTGCCTTTATGTGGCCTCGATCAACTCAGCCTGTGTCTCATTGTTAGCTAACAAAAAAATAAACCTACATAGACTCAGACAACGGCATGGTGATTACCAGAGGGGAAGGGGGCTGAGGGGGATAGAAGAGGGTTTAGGGAGATAAATGGTGATGGAAGGAGACTTGACTTGGGGTGGTAACCACACAATACAATATACAGTTGATGTATTATAGAATTTCTATACCTGAAACTTATATAATTGTATTAACCAATGTCACCCCAATAAATTCAAGTAAAAACAGTAAACCTAACAAAAAAAAATCTGGGTGAGGTGCTGTCCTAGGCAAAATGGTTACTGTACTTTGATGCACAGGGGAGTACATTTATTTGTTTCTTTTAAAATAATGGTACCTCTTTGGGATAGCTAATTCAAAGGGATGTTCCATGGAAAAGAATATTATTCCTCCATCACAGATACAGTTTCAAGGCTTTGTCATCTTTTTCTGTATTCTTTTTTGTTGTTGTTGTTTTTCTTTATTGATTTATAGAGACAGAGGAAGTGGAGGGAGAGAGAGATAGAAACATTGATGAGAGAGACACCGACTGGCCACCTCCTGCATGCCCCGCACTGGGGACTGGGCCCACAACCTGGGCATGTGCCCTGACTGGGAATCGAACAGGGGACCTCTTCTTGGTGCATGGGTTGATGCTCAACCAGTGAGCCACACAGGTCAGGCCTCTTTCTTTATTCTCTGGTGCCAAAGCTACTGATTTTCATCATTCATCCTTCCTTCCATTTGCTCATTCATTTATTCATCAAATATTCACTGAGCAACCTGTTCTGCACCAGGCCCCAGCTCAGTATTAGTAGCTCATAAGTGGGGATACATGCTCAGAAACGGGTATTTACAACACAGCTCAAGTGAGCTAGCAAAATTTTGTCCAAGAAATGTCCAGCTCTGCACAGGGGATCAGGGAACCCTTCTAGGAGGAGGTGATAGTGAACAGGGTGTGGGAGGATGAGGAGGCGCTCACTAGGTAAATAGAGGGACAAAGCAGAGAGGACATCCCAGGCAGATAGGAACCATGTGCCTGTGAGAGCTTAGCACGCTGGAGAACCACCTGGTTCAGCCTGGCTGGAGGTGGGGCTTGGATACAGGCACAGTTGGGAGATGCAGCTGGATCAGGAGGCCAGGGTTAATTGATGAAGGGCCTTACATACCTGGCCATGGAGTTTAGACTTTGTCCTGTAAAGAGATGGGGGCCAGGGGAGTGCTTTAAACTGAGGAATGACATGGTCAAGTCACTTTGGTAATAGGTTGGAGGATAGACCACGCAGACCAGGCAGGACTGGAGGCTAGAATGGGAAGTTAGGAGACCAGTGTCCAGAGAAATGGTGGTGGGCTGGACCAGTGATGGGACCGTGGGGATGAAGAGATGAAGTCAGGTGTGAGAGATGCAGCAGGATTGGTGATTGGAAGTGGGGGAATCCAAGATGATTCCTGGATTTGGGCTTGAGAGACGGGTGGCCAGGGGGCTGTTCTTTGAGTCTGCAAAGGCACAAAGCAGATACGCTGTTTCATTCATTCATTTAAACCCAAATGTTTATTGAGAACCTACTGTGTGTCGGGCTCTGTGCTAAATGCTGGAGTTGGGGGTTACCAGGTCACGGCATTTTTCCTTCATTCCCCTCCTCAGTCCCATCCCAACCATCTGCGCTCTGGGCCACCCCCTGCCACCCCAGAGCTGCTCCCTGCCCTCTCTAGCTAGCGCTCAGACTCCCTGGCCAGCTTTAGTGCAGCCCTCTGAGTGTGACCTTAGCCCTGGTTCCCCACAATTTATCTTCTTCCCACAAAATGAGGATGAACTCTAGACTGCAACTTCCTAGGTTGGACAGGGCTTGGGGACCATCTCTCAGCCCTCTCCCGAGGTCCAGCATGCTGCCTGGTGGGCCTCCTCTGCCCAACAGCTGAGTACTGGGCTACTCTCCCTCCCTCCTGAGGCATCCATTCGCCCATCCTATCTTGGGCATAACTGCCCACTAGCCAGGGCCTGCTCGCCTAAGGCAATCTGCTGTCTTCCAACTCCTTGCCCAGGACAACCCTCCGGAGAGTACAGACGGGGTTCTTAGCTGTAAAGAGCATCCACTGTGACTATCTGAAGCAAGAAAGGAGTTTATGAAAGAGGCTTCGGCAGCTCACAGGGTCTCCAGGAGGGCCAGAAAGTCGGGTGAAGAGCAGGCAGCATGAGGGAGGTGCAGGCCACAGCACAGGTGTGCTCCTGGGCAGACCCCACCGCTTTTCAGCTCACACCGCCGACCTAGGCACTGGCCCTCGGAGCCTCCACCGCCACTGTCCCCTACATGCTGCTGTCCCTGCTTCACCTCCACTTCCACATGCAAGTCTTGGATTGCAGGTGCCTCGTCACATGCCTGCCCCGTGGGTGCAAAGGAGGCTGCGAGAATGCATTTTCTAGTTTCTACTTAGCAAAGCCACACTTAACACTGGAAAGATATTTAAAAGGTGCTGTCTGGGCAGAAAACAGGACAGGTCCCCACTGTGGCGGCCACATTGCCTCAGGCAGCATTCCAGTTGAACTTCTGGGGGCTCCTTTCCCAGGAAAACTGGCCCCTTTGGGTCCCCCTGCACCTCAGGCAGACACCTGTCACTTTGTCTGCAAAGCTTCACAGCCCAGTTGGAGGTGGTGAGCAACTGAAACATGAGGCAGTCAGCCTGCCTCCCCCCGCTGCCACCAATGCTAACGCCTGGCACGGAGAAGACCTCGGTGAACGTGGAAGGCTGGAAGGGGAGTGGGAGGGGTCGTGCCAGCGCTAAGGCCGGACCTCCATACGTCTCCCACCCGGGCCTGCTGTGCGGTATTCCTGGGGGCGCAGCCCTGGGCTGATCCAAGGTGCC
This sequence comes from Molossus molossus, assembly GCF_014108415.1. Taxonomy (NCBI): domain Eukaryota; kingdom Metazoa; phylum Chordata; class Mammalia; order Chiroptera; family Molossidae; genus Molossus; species Molossus molossus. Next base: position 31,081,864 of record NW_023425349.1, read on the forward strand.
AGGGCAGGGTGGGATGGGCCTGCACTTGATGGCTGGGGTTTGTTCCTGGTGCCGCTGGGAGCCGCCCTGACCCCCATGTGCCCATGCAGGTCTTCACAGCCACTGAGCAGGAGCTGAAGCAGCAGATGAGCTTGGGGGAGATGTGCCACCCCGTGCCCCAATCCTTTGAGCCCATCAAGACCTTCTTCAAGGGCCTTGTGGAAGCCATGCAGAGGGTGATACAGACACCACTAGAGGTTCGCTTAAAGGAAAGTAAGTCACCACGTGACCGACTTTGTGTCCCTTACTCCCTCAGTGTCCTTTAGCCCAGAGGCAACCATGAATCGTGTCTCCCAGAGGCCTTTGGCTGGGTAGTCAGATGATCCCGGGCCTGTGCCCAACCCACCCTCTGACTTTACTTCCTACCCCTGCTGAGACTGTGTTCTGCCTCTTGAAGCCACACTGCTTCTCCCTGCCCGTCAGTCACTCCTAGGATTCTGCCTGCTCTGGGTCCTAGCTGGAATGGGCAACTCCTTCTCCTCCCCTTTGCCTGGTCAAGCTCCTGTCCCTGCGGGGCCATGACAGCTGTGTTCACTGAAAGCCTGTCCACATCACCTTGGGTTCACTCCATTCCCTGGACGTCTACCTCTATCCTTCCACTCCAGGGCCTGCACCGTCCCCTGCCTGGGGCTATTCTGCATGGACTCCTCCCTGCCTCTCGTAAATGCCTGAAGGGCAAGAATCGTTTGGGTTTTCCTGCTGGGCCTGACACAAAGCAGATGCTCAGAAATAATCTGTTCATTCATTCATTCATTCATTCATTCAGAACATTTATGGAGCCCCTATTATGTGCCAGGCACAGCTCTTGCCTTTGTGGTGCTCAGTCTTTGGGGGAGAAGACAGACAGCAAATGAATATATGTCAGTGATAAGTGCTCTGAAGAAAAATAACGCAGGTTAAGTGGAATGAAGGGTGACCAGGAGGAGAAGGAGGTACTCTATATGGGGAAGTAGGGAAGGCCTCTCTGAGAAGGGGATGGGTAACTGACCTGAAGGAAGCCTCTGTAAGCTCTGCAGAGCTGAAGGGCGGGGGCGCACCGGGGTCACAGCATGACCTGGAGCCAGACTTACTTGGTTCCTGTCCCAGGTCCACCACTTCCCAACCCTGTCATCTTGGGTAAAGCACCTAACTTTTCTACGCCTGTTTCTGTGAAACAACATAACACGGAGATGATAATGCAGTTCCCCTTCCTAGGATTGTTATAAGGACAGAATGAATTCTTATCTGCAAAGTGCTTAGAGTGGAGCTCAGGCATGTGAGTGCTAGCTGTTACTGTGGCTGTTTTTACATCGGGGGAAACATCTAGGCAGGGAACAGCATGTGCCTAGGGCCCTGAGTGGGGGAAGAACTTGAGATCTGGGCACAGAGAGGGGGCCACAGTGACTAGAGCACAGTGGTGGGAGCTGAGGTGGAGGAACTTGGAAGCTAGCTTGTCAAATGGGGCTGGCAGGGTAGTGCCAGCTGGGAAGGTCAGGAGAAAAGGAGAAAGAAGTAGGTAGGAAGACGCAAGGCAAAATGCTACCAGCACCCACTGAACAGCTCTGGGAGATGGAGAGAGGCGAGGCCAGGCCCTGGCTGCCGAGCAGGCCAACTTCATGAGGTGAGTAACAGAGAAGACAGCCAGGGGCTAAGGGGGCTCAGACGAAAGAGGGGGACTCTGATGGGAAGCCTGGAAGCCTTCCTGGAGGAGCTAGTACTTGAGTTGGGCTATAATCACTAACATTTTGAGAGTGAGGCCCTGGCCAGTTTGGCTCAGCGGTTGGAGCATTGGCCTGCGGACTAGAGAGTGGGAGAGAACTGGGAAAAGCTTTTCAAACTGAGACAGAGGATACAGTTTGGGACACTGTGATGCATGCAGCAGGGCTGAGATGTGGATTTTTCTGAGCTGGTTTGTCAAAGCAGATTTTTTCTTTTTTAAATTCTCACTGAGGATGTTTATTGATTTTTTTTAGAGACACAGGAAGAGATGGGGGGGCGGGGGGAGAGAGGGAAACATCAATGTGAGAGAGAAACATTGATTGGGTTGTCTTTCATATGCACCCTGTCCAGAGATTGAACCTGTAAGCTTTTTGGCATACGAACAATACTCCAACCAACTGAGCCACCCAGCCAGGGCTCACAGCAGATTTTTAATGTGTGGATGGTGTTTGCTCTGCTCATAACTTCCACTGGAATTGTGAACATAGTCCAAGTGAAAAATTCTTCTTGGGATGTAATTACTTAAAAATCACATACCAGAATGGTAGTAGTCAATAGCTCAGTTAATAAATAAATAAATAAAAGTTAATTTTTTTTTTTAAAAAAAAGAACCTTAGCCGTCGGCTCCAGGAAGCTTTGGGCTTGTCAGTATCCAGTGAGTGGGCATTGAAGTCCCTTCCCATCACTCCAGGCAAGAAGACACTCAGATGGTCCCAAAATGCAGTTGATTCACATGTACATTCTCAGGGTCCATTGCCAAAGAACTGGCAGTGCCTGCTGAGTGCCTGACACCAGCCAACACTTGCTCTGTGCCAGGCAGTGTTCTAGGCACTTTACCAGTTTCGCCCAGCAACTCTTCACCACCATCCTGTGTGGTAGGTGACTTCATTATCCCCATTTTATAGATGAGGAAGATGCGGCTCAGAGCTGGTAGGGATCGAGAAAGAATTCAAACACTCTGGTCCCAGGGTCTGTTTTGTGAACTCTTGGCCTGCTTCCTCCCAGGCCATCACCTCTTGCCCACCTCCAGATGAGGCCATCATTCTTACGATCACAAGTTAATACTGAGAGGTGCTGACTCCCAGGGAGGACCCAAGGAGATGGGGCCTTGCAGCACCACTGCCCTTCCAGGACCCACCCCAGCTTTGTGCCTGTGTGTTCCACAGACACTGCAGCTCAACAGGCCCAGTGGAATCTGGCATCTTTCCCCACCCACCCCTCCCTGGTCAGCTGCTTCCTGACTCCAGTCTGTTCTTCATTCCCTACTCCAGTAAACAGTTAAGCTCTGGCATTTCTGCCACTGCAATATTTCCTGAGCCCAGCCCCTTTTCCTTCCCTGCTGCCCTGCTCAGGTCTCAGTCTTCCAACAGGGCCTCTGCTTCCCCGCTCACCCTGTCTGTCCAGTCCTCACCAGAGAGCCATCCTCACTCAGACACCTTTCATGGCTCCTCACTGCTGACATGCCACTCCCAGCACCTGCCCTTAATGTCTTTGTTCTCACTATACCCTTTTATTGGGAAAGGCTCCCATCCTTTTTCTGGGTGTCCAAATCTTCCCGCTCCTGTAGTTGTCAGCTGAGGTGCTTCCCCCTCCATGAAGCTTTCCCAGACCCCTCCAAGCCCCAGAGCCCTTTCCCTTCTCTTTTCTGCAACCTGGAGCACTCTCTGCCTTGACTGATAGCTCCAGTGAGCCCATTTCTCATCCAACTTGGCTGACCGGGCTGTTGAAGATTGGGACCAGGCTTGGGTTTTCCCTTGAACTCCCTTTCACCTGAATGAGACCTGAACATGACCTTCCTGAGGACTCACCTTTAATTTCTTATTTTCCATCTTTATCCTGGAACTTGCATTTCTGTTGTGAGGTTGCTCCCATGGTTGACTGTTGAGCACACAGTTTATTCTCAGGATGTGCCTGGAGCTTGCCGTCTCCTCCCCAGGTTCAGGGCTCATTCATGCTGACCTGCCTTTGCTGAATGTGCTTCAGACCCTGGAAAGTGCATTTCTCTCAGATCTGACGTTGTCCTGGAATTTTTCCTGTGGCTGTGAATTTGCATTTCCTACCCAAATTTGCATGTGATTCTCCAGTTTTATAATATTTTTAATAATTTGTGCGGCTTGCATGAGCGCCAGACACTCATTTCTTACAATTCGTTACAGACATGAACTGCCGGCTCTCCAGCTTCTCTAGTACCAAGCTGGACTCCTTGTTGAAAATCAGTCCCTCACCAGAGCGATCGCTCTTCTTGAAATGTAAGACCCCCAGGGAGGAGGGGGAGGTGTGCATGGGTGCGGGGTGGGTCACAGAAATGGAGTTCCCCCTAAGAGACCCCATTTGGTTTTTAATTTTATTATTAGTTTTTATAAATACAAAAATAATATGTTCATTGTAGAAAAATTAGTAAACAAAGGAAAGCAAAAATTTTTAAAGAAAATCATTCATAAATCACTGGACAGCTTTGGAAATTCTTCTCTTCATGTCTACCCTAGTAGATATGTAGTAGTAGATAACTACTATTATTTGCCCTTCTAGTTTTCTTTGGCATATCTCTATATATTTAATGTCTATTTTTTTTAAAACATGGTGTCATACTATACATACTATTTTGATACTATTTTTTTCCTTTATTGATTTTAGAGAGAGAGGAAGTGAGAGGGAGAGAGAGATAGAAATATTGATAAGAGAGAACATCAATTGGCCACCTCCTGCATGCCCCCCACTGGGGATTAGGCCCACAACCTGGGCATGTGTCCTGACTGGGAATCGAACCAGCGACCTCTTGGTGCATGGGTTGACGCTCAACCACTGAGCCACACCAGCCAGACTACATACTGTTTTGTAATCTGTGTTTTCATTTACTGATATGTTGGGGTATGTACAGGAGGCAACTGATTCATGTCTCTCTAGAACATCAATATTTCTCTCTCTCACTCCATCTTTCTGTCTCTCTCTTTCTCTCCCTTCCACTCTCTTCAAAATCAGTGGAAAATATTCTCAGGTGAGGATTAAAACCTTGCTATGGAAAATGCCAAAACATTACTGAGAAAACTATTTGACATTATCTACTAAAGCTGAACATCCACATACCTTATGATCTGGACTTTTTTTTTAATCCTCCCTCACCTGCAGATATTTTTCTATTTATCTTCAGATAGAGTGGGAGGGAGAGAGAAGGAGAGAAAGGAAGAGAGAGAGAGAAACATCAATGTGAGAGGGACATATCAACATGAGAGGGACACATCGACTGGTTGCCTCCTGCACAACCTCAACCAGGGCCCGGGATGAACTGCAACTGAGGTACGTGCCCTTCGCTGGAATTGAACCCGCAACTCATTAGTCCGCAGCTGATGCTCTACCGCTGAGCGCTGACGCTCTACCGCTGAGCCAAACAGGCCAGGGCTTATGATCTAGACTTTTTATTTTATTTTATTTTATTTTATCCTCACCCGAGGACATTTTTGCATTTATCTTCAGATAGAGCGAGAGGGAGAAAGGGAGAGAAACATTGATGTGAGAGAGATACATCGACTGGTTGCCACCCACACGACCCCAACAGGGGCCGGGGACTGTAACCGAGGTATGTGCCCTTAGCGGGAACTGAACCTGGGACTCTCTGGTCTGCGGGCTGAAGCTCTAACCACTGAGCAAAACCAGCCAGGGCTATGATCCAGACTTTTAAAAAAACTTTATGTCTGTGCATGTGGTATAATGCAATGAGAACTATCATTGGGAGTTTAATCACTACCACATTACTAGAGAACAATTTGGCAATATTTACCAAAGGCCTTAAAAACAGTCATCCCCATTGACCCAGCAATTCCTTTGTAAGGAATATATCCTGAAGAAATAATCAAGCACAACTCTGGCTAGTTTTGCTCAGCGGTTAGAGCGTCAGCTTGAGGACCCAAGGGTCTCGGGTTCAATTCCCTGTCTAGGGCACCTGCCTGGGTTTTAGGTTTGATCTTGGCCCTGGTTGGACTGGTGAGGGAGGCAACCAGTGAGAGAATAGATGTCTCTCCCTCCCTCCCTCTCTCCCTTTCACTCCATCTAAAAACAAAGCAAACAAACAAAAAGCAAAACCAAAAAAATTATAAAAAGTAAATAATCAAATACATAAAGGTGTAATCATATTAGTGTTTTCATAAGCCTTCTGAAAAGCCTAAATATTATAAAGGAGGGTAGGTTTAATTATAATACATCCATACATAAAAAGCTTAGGTTTGCCATTAAAATGTTCTTTAAAATAATTATTTGGTGTGGTAAAATGTTCATAAATACATCAATACATTAAAAAAAAAAGATTGTCCAAGAGCATGCATGATATACCAATGTTAAGGAAAGCTATAAAATACTGGAAGGATATATTCCTAAGTGTTAACAGTGAAGGGATTATGCTTAAAATTTTTAGAAATTGGCAACAAATTCCATGGTTCAAAATTCAGATAGTACAACGTTTGTACAGTAAAACTTACTGCCCTTCCCATGTTCCCTCAGTCACCTCCCCAGAGGCAGTCAGGGTTAAAAGGGTGGCTTTCCATTTCTCCACGGAGGATTTAGTTTACCCATCTTTTCCTTGTAAGTGGGCGAGCCGGGCAGGTTTCTCGGGGGCGGGGCGCAGCGCTGGCCCCGCCCACCAGGCGTGCCATGGTGTCTCCGCCCTCCGCAGATGCGCGCACGCCCACGCTGGACCCGGACACGATGCACCCGCGCCTGCGCCTCTCGGCCGACTGCCTGACGGTGCACCGCGCTCTGCTCAGCCGCCTGGGCTCCTCGGCCTCGCTGCGGTTCGACGCGCTGTGGCAGCTGCTGAGCCGCGACTGCTTTGCCGCCGGCCGCCACTACTGGGAAGTGGACGTGCAGGAGGCGGGCTGCGGCTGGTGGGTGGGCGCGGCCTACGCCTCCCTGCGGCGTCGAGGGTCCTCGGCCGCCGCCCGCCTGGGCTGCAACCGCCAGTCCTGGTGCCTCAAGCGCTACGATCTCGAGTACTGGGCCTTCCACGACAGCCAGCGCAGCCGTCTGTGGCCCCGCGACGACCCCGACCGGCTGGGCGTCTTCCTGGATTACGAGGCCGGCGTCCTCGCCTTCTACGACGTGTCCGACGGCATGAGGCACCTCCACACCTTCCGTGCCGCGTTCCAGGAGCCGCTGTATCCTGCCCTGCGGCTCTGGGATGGGGCCATCCGCATCCCCCGGCTGCCCTAGGGGCTGAGACTGGAGTGACCGCCCGTAGGCTCTCCCGGACTCTGGTCACAGACGTGAGTGGTCCACTGCCTACTCTCTGAGCACACTCATCGTCTCCCCCACCGGTCACACTTGTGCTCTAACAGTTCCTCTCTCGGGCTGGTTTCCAACATGCCTTAAACATAGGTCCTCTGCTGCTGCTCTCTCATAAGACCTCCCCACCACCACCAGAGCACTTAAGCAACACTGTTTTTAGTCCAAGTTCCCAAAAGGACATTTGCAGGTGAGCGCTGAGCATCCTAACCAATCACAGTACATTATCCTTAGCCTGAGACTTCCTCCTTCATACAGAAGCCAAACCGCTTGGCACATAGTAGGTGCACAATAAACACATGAATGAATGAGTCACCCAGCCCTAATTCTGTCTATCCAGTGTCCTTTAAATCTGCCTCCTCCTCTCCGCTCTACTTCCTCTTGTCCATGTTTCCTCCCTTGAGAGCAGCATCGAGAGCCTCTTAACAGTGCCTGGCCTAAACCCTCCCCCATTCTCCTCTCTATAGCCAGGGTGATCTGCCTAAAACCACACTTAACCTCTCAGAACTATGAAAAGGTTCCCAAGGACTCCAGGAGGGAAAAGCACTTCACCTTGCCTTAGCATTCAAGGTTTTTCTAGGCTGCTCCTAAGCTACTTCTCAGCTAGCTTCTGCAGCTCTTTTCAGATACCCTCGAGCAGAACTGTACCACATAGTTGACTTCTGCACCTTTGCAGCTATCCTTCCTCCCTGCCCCATGCACATTTATACAAGAAAGCCCTTTCTTCTTTTCCTGTCCAGTATTCCCCAGGCTTAACTGCCCCACGGGAATCTCCCCAAGCCACAAGAATCGCTTAGTATCAGACCACAAACCTGGGACCTATCTTTCCAACTGGATTGGAAGCTTTCTAAGGCAGCTATGTCCTATACTCTCCCCACCCTGAAAAACTCAGTAAGTCCCTGCCCTCCCAGGTAGTGAATAGCCAGCAGCTGGCTATCACTGGATCACAGAGCAGCTGAGCTGGGAGAACCTCACAAATCACCCAGTCTGGCCTCACTGTACATTTGGGGAGCCTAAGGTCCTGACCTGAAAGTTGCTTAAAGTTACCCATGGTGGTTAAGGGCCGAGCCACCCCCCAGCTCCCAGGCAAGTTTCTGATTTGCCCCTTGGCCCAATCCTTTAAGCCCAGCCTTTAACGTGGGAGATTTTACTGCTTATTCATTTCTCAGGGGATGTTGGGAAGACTCAGCAGGTGGCAGTAACTAAGCAACCACTGGCAGTTTTCCCACTGTCTTAAAATCAAAAGGAGAGCAGCTCTGAGTAGAGTTTGGGCAGCCCAGACACCCTGTGCTCCTCAGATCCAGATGTTGCCAAGGAAACCCATGTAGCCTCGTTTCCCAGAAAGAAGTGACAGAAATAGAGAAGGCCAAACCAGCAGGACTTCACAGGGAGACCAGCTCCTCTAGCAGGGAGGGAAAGGCCTCTTTCCAGGGCCTGTGCATCAGTTTTGTAGGCTCAGCGTTCTGATTTGTCAAATTCCCTAGACAGTTTTTAAGTTATACTATATTAAAAGTATCTTGTTAGGTGCTTAACAGGAGGACAGTAGTAGGGTGAGAAAAATGTGAAGCTGAATCACCCTCATGGTTTAAACAGACTCTCAGTGCATCAATTAGTTTGAACCACAAACTGCGAATTTCCAATATTTTTGACCTAAAAGTGGCACTTTCATATGGGGCAACATAATACAAGTAGAATACAAGGCAGAAGGAACCTCAAAAGTGCCTTCAGTTCTAACCAAATCATTTAAAACTCTAGCTTGGATAGATGTCTAAGCACTATGCTCCAGGAATCCTGAGAAAAGAGAAATTAATTCTAGTGGGGATGGCTCAGAACTGAAATCAGGCAGAGGGCATTCCTGACAGAGAAAGAGGGGTGCACTTGATTCTACATCTCTTTTCATCCCTGCAAATCAAGACTGGTACCCAGACCCACAGGCACAGGGGCCAAGTAACTTCGTCAGGCACTGTTCTAACGCTTTACAACTATGAACTCATTTGATCCTCACATCATCCCTGGGAGGTGGAAAGTTATCCCAATTAAGACACACAAGGCGTAACTTGCCCAAAGTCACATAGCTAATGGTGGAACTGGGGTCTGTGCTCATGTCCACCAGGCCCTTACTATTTGGGTGAAAGTAGCCAGTCTCTGGCCAGTGCCTGCTCAGTCTAGCCCCTCTCGGTAGGTCTGTAATACTTAGCTTTTTTGCCTGGTTACTCTGTGGGACCTGAGTATAGCTTCAGATGATCTTCCTTGGACTCTGAGATGAGCTCTTACACTAGAGTGGAAAATGAGAGTAGCAGAGGCAGAACTGGACTATAAAGGGCAAAAATTGGTTTTTATCATCCGGCCGGTGTGGCTCAGTGGCTGAGCATTGACCCACGCACCAAGAGGTCGCCGGTTCAATTCCCGGTCAGGACACATGCCCAGGTTGTGGGCCCGATCCCCAGTTGGGGGCATGCAGGAGGCAGTCAGTCGATGTCCTCTCTCATCATGTTTCTATGTCTCTCTACCTCTCTCTGAAAATCAATAAAGAAAAAAAAAATTAAAAAAGAAAACTTCTCATATCTTAAAAAAAAAAAAATTGGTTTTTATCAAATGCCTACTCTGTGCCAGGGCCTGCACAAGCCAGGAAACTGCAGTTTTGGTCCACAATCAATTGTGGCATCAGGCTAGTCACTTCTTCTCAGAGTGTCATCTGTAAAACAGGTGAAATGATCCTATCTACCAGTGCTATGAGTCTCTAATAAGCCAAGGATAGGAACTTGCCTTAAAAACTGTACAGAGCTGTGCCATGCCAGGATGTGTGAGCATCCTCAGCAGAATTCCTGTTGTGCTTAATGCTGAGCCAACTGGTAATTCTAACTACCATCTAGCAGTAGCAGGAGCTTATTCTCAGGAGAGGACTGAGCTTCCTTGGGGTCCATGTCTGTAAGGGTACAGATCACTCAGATTTTAATTTGGAGAAATTTCTTTTTTTTTTTTTTTTTTAATCCTCACCCGAGGACATTTTTGCAATTTTTGTACAGATAGAGTGGGAGGGAGAGAGAGAGAGAGAGAGAGAAACATCGATGTGAAAGGGACACATCGAGTGGCTGCCACCCACACGACCGACCAGGGCCGGGGACAAACTGCAACCGAAGTACGTGCCCTTAGCGGGAACCGAACCCGGGTCTCTCCGGACCGCAGGCCGACGCTCTAACCGCTGAGCCAAACCGGCCAGGGCTGGAGAAATTTCTTAATTGATACAGCAAATTGTTTGCAGATATGTTTAAATGACATCAGTTTTCTAATATGTATGTTTACATATATATGAATACTGTCTCTTTAAAACTTAAAAAAAATTTTTTTTGAGAGAGAGGAAGGGGGAAAAAGAGAAACATCGATCAGTTGCCTCCTGCACACATCCCTACTGGGGATTGAACCCACAACCTTTTGATGTACAGGACAATGCTCCAATCAAAAGAGTCACGCTGGCCAGGACTGAATGAATATATTGTCTCTTAACAATGGTCTTCATTGGGAGTTATTGCTTCATGTACACAGTATCTAGGTCTGGACAGTCTTGCTCATTTTCCACACCCTCCACAATTTCCTTGCAGTGGTCAGCTGGTCCCTGATTGAATATCTCCAGTAATGGGAACTTCACCACTTCTGAAGATAATTCACTAAGTTCTTGCTTATGTGAAAACAAACCCTGCTTCCCAGCTGTTCCTATCCATGACAGTGTTATGTAGCTTTTGGCATCTTTGTGATCATCCTTTACCAGCACTGAAGCCATCTTTGGCCCTTAATGATTTTGAGATTTCAGGGACCCTTCCTTGCCTACTGCATCATCTTTTCCATTTCTGCAATTGCACTTTGCCAGGAAGCAGTGGAAAATGACATCAGCCTAATTAAGGCACAGCCTACCAGAGGGCACACAGAGGTGGCCCTGCACAGCTAGGCCTGGTGGGCAGGAGTTTGTACTATGAGGAGGGGACAGCTTGCCCAAGAAGCCAAGCTAGATGAGGGATAAGTGTAAGAATGGGAGACCCATGTTCTGCTCAGAAGTCTTCCATGGCTCCCCATTGCCTATAGAACAAAGTCCAAACTCAACTGGCTTTTAAGCTATTGCTTCTTTCCTGACAAATTCCAAATCCCTTCTTTCCTCTCCTTATGGCCATTCCCTGCCAAACCATCACCTGCTAGTCCCTATATATGATGGGCACTTCCCAAGCCTATGCCCCAACTCCCTCAGTCACTTCTCAACCTGCAAGAGTGAACTATAGTGCCGCCTCCTCCAGGAGCCCCCTCCTCCCCGACTATGCCTCCTCTCCCATCCCTACTCCCATGACTCCCATCACTCTTGGAAAACATCTCAGCAATTCATACACATGGGATGTTGTTTGTGGAGACAACTGACTGGTTTCCTGTTGGAAACCACCCTTCTGCACATTCTCAGCTAGAGCCCAGACAAGGCCCTTCCCTCTTTTCCAGACCCACATCCTGTTTCCAGGCCCTGGAACACATCTCTCTAATATTGTCTCTTCTTGTTAGGAAGTCTCAGATACTTGCTTAAATGTCACCTTCTCTGCTGTTGTAAAAAAAAAAAAAGTCCATGGAATAGGAAATTTTGATGGTCTATTCAAGGTCTGTTGATAGGGAAAAGTGAAAGGGAGTTAATAATATAAGCCGGAAATTGGTACTTTCACACTTCAGTTCTTAGCAAATCAATTTTACGGGTTCTTTTTTTACACGAGTATAACCCAGGATTCCTATACCATCCCACCCACACATACAACGTGAACACCTTTCCAGAAACTGTTTTGGGATCTGCAGGAAAGGGAGGTTCTATACTCAAAAGTAAACAAACTTCAGAAGGCTAATTTATGCATTTGAAAAGAGACTCAAATGTACACTTTGAAACAAGAGTTAGAGTAAACAAGGTCAACTGAACAAAGATTAAGAATTTGAAAACAGCCCTGGCCGGTTTGGCTCAGCAGTTAAGAGTGTTGGTCTGTGGTCCAGAGACCCGGGTTCCATTCCCACTAGGGGCGTGTACCTCGGTTGCAGTTTGTCCCTGGCCCTGGTTGGTCGTGTGGGTTGCAGCCACTCGATGTGTCCCTTTTACATCAAAGTTTCTCTCTCTCTCTATTCCTCTCTCTCCCTCCCAGTCTACCTGAACAAAAAAATGGAAAAATGTCCTCAAGTGAGGATAAAAAAACAAAAACAAGAATTTGAAAATGTACTGGAAAAGAATCATTAATCTTTATTGGTTCAAAAGAACAAGGGAATATGATATAAAATCTCCGTGAAAGGTTCATGCCGCTGTTCAAGGAAGTAAAATGATCTTTTTTATTAGCTTAGTTTATGTCATTACAGCATTACCACCATATTCAAAGTCGCCACAACCTGCTTATATGCCAAGCCCCACCATTCCCCATCTCCCTTATACGGTTCTATTTTTTCCTTCACTGCACATATCCCTTTTAAACATACTTTGATTTACTTACTGTGCTCATGGTTTATTGTGTACCTGTCCCCACCTGAATGGAAGCTCCCTGAGGAAGGGATTGGACTTATCCTCAGGGCCTACAACAGAGTCTGACCCTCCTTATCTGTTGAAAGAATGAATGTCATTTCCCTCTTTTCGCAGAATTGTGAACACTTTGGGTATTTCTCTGCCTGCAAGACCTCTTTGACCATTGCCTTCTCTAATACCAAGTTATCACTATACAGCTAACTGAATACAGAGCCCCACAGTGGGCAGGGGATAGGGCAATGGAGAGAGACAGCTGGAGGTCTGGAAGGGAGATTTTGGGTCATATGAATTGGCTTTGTGGGCAATAAGAATGAAGGCTTAGCCTGGCTGGTGTGGCTCAGTGGTTGAGCGTCGACCCCTGCACCAAGAGGTCACTAGTTCGATTCCCAGTCAAGGCACATGCCCATATTGTGGGCCTGATCCCCAGTGGGGGGCATGTAGGAGGCGGCCACTCAATGTTCTCTCTCATCAATGTTTCTCTCTTCCCCTCTCCTTTCCTCTCTCTAAAAAATAAAATAATTTTTTAAAAAAAGATTAAAAAAAAAAAAAAAAAAGAATATAGCCTTAAAGAAGAGGACCTATACAGCCAGTGCTCGCCCCTCTTGCACCCACACAACTGGAGGTGATAACTTGCTTTTGTGTCCACTTCCCCTTCTGGGCCAGCCAATCTGAAGCAGAGATGGTTGTATTTACTCTTTGTATCCTTCCAACAGGCTTGAAACAGGGCCTGGACAAAATGTCTGCTGTCGAGGACAGGGAGTGGATGAGAGCCAGGTCTCTGGAGACCACTCCTGTCCTACCTCATCCAACAGCACCAGCAAGGCAATTCAGAATTCAGAGAATGGCTCTTTATTTTATTTTTAAAATGTTTTTATTGATTTTTTTAAGACAGAGGAGGGAAAAGAGAGATAGAAACATCTGATGTGCGAGAGATACATCAATTGGCTGCCTCCTGCACGCCCCCTACTGGGGATCGAGCCCGCAACCTGGGCCTGTGCCCTCACCAGGAATTGAACCAGGACCTTTCAGTCCATGGGAGGATGTTCAATCCACTCAGCCACACCAGTGGGCACACTTTATTTCAAGACTTGATTTTTTTGCCATGATTTTCTACAGTTTCTTCCATGATGGTGTCGTCTTCTTCAATAGTGACCAGGACCTTCTTGCCCACCAGACTAAAGATGTCTTCTGGAGGGTAGCCTTTGGGCTCACCGACCTTCACAGTGAGCATGTCCAGTGTTAGAATGGTGCCTTCTGGAATTTTCACTTTGGCTACCACAGATTTGCCCAGCTGTGGATAAAATTAAGACAGTGTTAGTCTCACAAAAGTAACTAGTGCACCATTGCTTTATACCCAAGGTCCCTGATCAGTCTTCACAAGGTACCTCAAAAATAGGGACTCTGTTCTCCACCTCGATGCCTACAGCAGTATCTCACACATGGCATGAACTCAGCCAGTGGGGGTGAACTCAGATTCAGAGGAGGGGCCTTCACAATGAAATGCAAAGGAAAGGGCTCGGGTTATCTCACCAAACAGAGCCAGGTCTAAATCCCAGTCAGCTGGTCCAAATCCCAGCTGTGGTTCAGTTTCTCTGTAAAATGGGAAATAACAGTGCCTCTATCTGTCAGATGATGATAAGGATTAGTGATAATATATGTAATCTACCTGGAACATAGAATGCTCCTGATAAGTGAAAACTGTCGTTTACTTTTGTCATCATTTAGTTCAATATCTCATTTTAAACATGGGAAAACTGAGGCCTACAGACGGCTGGTAACTTGGTTAAGGCGCAAGGAGCTGGGATGAGAACCTAGGATTCCTCATTCCTGGCCCTTGCTCTCAAGGGACATGAACCTTACAGGCTGCATTGCTCAATAAAATAGGAACATGAAGGTCTCACAAGATGATGAGTATGCCTGCTACTCAGAGGACAGGAAAGGGGGCCTCCTAGGACGAGGCAGACAGATGGGCAGGCAAGAACAATGAAGGATACTTGAAGCTCAAGACCAGCATTTCTATGTCTTGTCCATAATGCTGCTAAGCCAATTATTGTATTACTCTATATCCTCCATGTAAAGGCCAAGGAATCAATTCTGGAATTAAGTACCAGGACAAACATCTATCAGCGAACAATATCAGATTATGCCTCCTGTTATATTTCACTGTTCACTCGGAGCCAGAAGACAGAACCAAATTAAGCACTCAGTTCTCATTCTGGTTTCTGGTACAATTCTCTCCCCTTTTCCTCTATCAGGTAGTTTGTTTCTTTTTACTATTATTGTAATTTCCTGCTGTCTATGCATCTTTCATTTGAAGGAAGTGAGTAGGGCCCCACTGGAATAAAAGATGACAGCACTCCCCATGCATGCCTGGTGGTTGATCTCTGCCCAGACAGCCTGCAGCAGACCAGGAGTATCTGCGCTCCTGGCAGCCCTGGGATGCCTGGCTCTGTGACTCAGAGGCCAAGATGGGCCTAGTCCACAGCTTCCAGGAAGCCCAGGTGGTCAGTGTGCCAGGAGGTATTCACCATCCCCTCTGTCTGAAAGTCAATACTACACAGTTCAAACTGATGATTTGCATCATTCCCCACCAACCATCCTTCATAACATGCCACCCTATCCACCCAGTGTCTCTCCTGATTAGGGATGCTTCGACATATCACAGGCCCTTTTTCCACTGCCTCGTGAAACCCTTTCACCTACTCCAAGGGACCCCAGACTTGAACTGCCTAAATGCCTCATGAGGCCCAGGACACCACCACCGCCCCTTACATCTCCTGAAGTCTAGAGTTTGGGGCCACAGACTTCAGAGATTTAGTGAGACATTATAACATGATCCCAGACAGCCGGAGGAACTGCTAAAGTTTCCTTAAGTCGTATGTTTCTCCCTCTGCTAATATGAGCCCAGAGAGACTCAGAGTTGGAGCAACACATGATCATCCCACCAGCCTGGGCTCAGGCAAGGTAGGTACTGACTCTCCCTGGCAGGTAAACCCACTTTGGCCCTCTCAAACAGTGGAGCCCAGCAGGTGGGCAGAACCCACCTTCTCGTTGCAGGCCATTTCACAGGGCAGCAGTTGCTTGGTCGGGGAGCCCATGGCCCTTTCCACGAGGCGCACGGACCGCACCAGCTCGGCCAGCTCTCCAGGCTCCAGCGAGGCCGAGTGGTCACTCCCCTTCCAGGTCTTGTCTAAAGTTATATGACGCTCCAAAACCTTGGCGCCCAGTGCCACAGCAGCCACAGATATTGCTATGCCTGTTTCATGCCCAGAATAGCCTATGGGAATATCAGGAAAGAGCTTCTGATATTCCTTTAAAA
The DNA here is from genome assembly GCF_014108415.1 of Molossus molossus. Taxonomy (NCBI): domain Eukaryota; kingdom Metazoa; phylum Chordata; class Mammalia; order Chiroptera; family Molossidae; genus Molossus; species Molossus molossus. Next base: position 31,097,712 of record NW_023425349.1, read on the forward strand.
TAGAAAAAAAAAAGGTTAAATATTGTGGTACTTTATGCAGAGATTCCAGTCAGGCAGATCTGGGTTTGAGTCCCATTTCAGCAGCTCACCATCTGTGCAACTACGGGCAAGAGACTCAGATTCTCTGGGCCTCTCCTCACTGGGGTTAATAATAGCTGGCAAGGGCTGCCACAAATACAAGAAAAACCCTCAACACACTGTAGATGCTCAAAAAATAATGGCTATTGTCAAGAATGCATTTTAAGAATGTTTCACACTGCACAAACCACCAGGAATAACGGAGTTTAACCGGATGCCTAAACTCATTCAAAAAGCATCTGTCACATTTAATTAGCCTGAGCTGCTGAAAGCAAGTGTGCTATATGCACAAATAGCACCATCAATAATATATATAGCCCAATCTCAAAACAATCCTTTGGTGGAAATGCTAAATAGTTAATTAATCTGTAATCTATAATTCACTGAATGCAACAAAAGCATTCTAAGTCCAGTGAGTCTTATCAGTGAGGGTGACCAGAAAGCTTAAGTACAGTAGAAAGACCCAGATGGAGTTTAATAAAAGATTAGGCTAGCTGAGTGGCAAAGGCCTTGAAAACTAGGCTTTAAGGGTGTATGATGGACAAGGGAGTGCAGGTTACTAGGCTGGAGAATTCAAACTGCTGTAATATGGTGGGCCTGAGATGGGAGGGCTGGTGGTTAAAAACTCACTGTGCCCTGGTATCAAGAGAGTGGACGGACATGACTACACCTTGGGTGGGTTTGAAGGGAAAAGGAAACCATGCTATACAAATAAAGAAAATCAAGGAAAATATTTAGTTATATATACTAGATTGTTGATTATGGTAATCTTGCCCAGGATTAAGAGAACATTTACTTTCTATGTTCTATAACTCAAAGCTGTTTGAGTTTTTAAAAATCATATTTAAATTTTGTTTTTTTTTTAATTTTTTATCCTCACCCGAGGACATTTTTCCATTTTTTTGTTCAGGTAGAGTGGGAGGGGGAGAGAGGAACAGAGAGAGAGAGAGAGAGAAACATCGACATGAAAGGGACACGTTGAGTAGCTGCCACCCTCACGACCAACCAGGGCCGGGGACAAACTGCAACTGAGGTATGTGCCCTTAGCGGGAACTGAACCCGCGTCTCTCTGGACCGCAGGCCGACCCTCTAACCGCTGAGCCAAACTGGTCAGGGCTCATATTTAAATTTTAAAAAATTGCCCTGGCTGGTGTTACTTAGTGGTTAGAGTATCGGCCCGTGCACCAAAGGGTCAAGGGTTCCATTCTCAATCAAGGGCATGTACCTGGGTTGCAGGTTCTATCCCTGGCCCTGGTTGGGGCACATGTGGGAGGCAACCAATCAATGTGTCTCTCTCACATCAATGTTTCTCTTTCTTTCTCTTTCTCTTTCTCGCCCTCCTTTCTTCCTCTCTCTCTAAGAAAAAAAAAAATCAATGGAAAAATATCCTTGAATGAGGATTAACAGCAACAAAAATAACGGCATTTAGAGATGGCTAGAGATAGAGAAAAGCCTGGCCAGAGTGGCTCAGTGGTTGAGCATTGACCCATGCACCAAGAGGTCACCAATTCAATTCTCGGTCAGGGTACATGCCCAGGTTGTGGGCCTGATCCCCAGTGTGGGGCATGCAGGGGGCAGCCAATCAATGTTCTCTCTCATCAATGTTTCTATCTCTCTCCAAAATCTATAAAGAAATAAAGAAAAGACTATCAACTGAGAGGGACCGAAAGTTTAGGTAAAAAGAGAGTGTCAGCCCTGGCCGGTTTGGCTCAGCGGTTAGAGCGTCGGCCTGCGGTCCCGAGAGACCCGGGTTTGGTTCCCGCTAAGGGCATGTACCTCGGTTGCAGTTTGTCCCCAGCCCTGGTTGGTTGTGCGGGTGGCAGCCACTCGATGTGTCCCTTCACATCGATGTTTCTCTTTCTCTTCCTCTCTCCCCCTCCCACTCTACCTGAACAAAAAATGGAAAAATGTCCTTAGATGAGGATTAAAAAAAAGAGAGAGTGTCAGTTTTCAAAACTGGTTAATTTTTTTTAAAGTGATAATATGAAGACTGTAGCAACATGTACAAAAGTTTACACTATCGTGAAAATAAAACAATGTCGAATACTGTTCTGAAAGGAAAATGTAAAAGGAAAACTGATCAATTGCAATATGATTGTATCTGTGCATGTATATGTAGAATTACACTAACATTACTATGTTTTTGTATGGTAATTACATACATATAAATACATTTCTAATGAAGTTACGTTTCAGAGTTGGCCCTAGACAATAAGTTCTTTTCCCTTTGGGACTAGACTTCACCATCTGTGAACTGATTGAGTTGGAGTGGACAAAGTCCTGGGAGCGTAAAAGCTCTCTCAAGGTTGTTAATGTAAACAGTGTGAGCCTCAGGGATGCTCAGAATTACGGGTAGAAAATTAACCGCACTGGCAGATAACACAGAGCAGGGAAAGCCAGAAGTTTCAAGGTCACCTACAACTCAATATGAAGAAAAACAAAAAGGTTCCTAAATTAAGATTGGCTTTAAGAAAATTTAATTTGCCCTGGCCGGTTTGGCTCAGCGGTTAGAGCATCGGCCTGCGGTCCAGAGAGACCCGGGTACGGTTCCCGCTAAGGGCATGTACCTCGGTTGCAGTTTGTCTCCGGCCCTGGTTGTTCGTGCGGGTGGCAGCCACTCGATGTGTCTCTTTCACGTCGATGTTTCTCTCTCTCTCTCTCTCCCTCCCACTCTATCTGTGCAAAAGATGGAAAAATGTCCTCGGGTGAGGATAAAAAAAAAGAAAATTTAATTTATAATCACCCTCTTTAGAATGCATCTGCTTCCTTAGCTGCACAGTTGATTCTAATTTGATTCCATAACAGTAAGATTGTCAAAGGAGACTCAAATTACAAAGTATGCCATGGGTTGGTTGGAATTTTGGTTGTAAAAAAAGCTACATACATCTTCCCTAAAATAAATGGCCCAAGAAAAGTCATTCTGCAGTAGCCCATGAAACAACAGCCCTCCCTCCTGCTCACCGAGATGACGCACAGGTTGACGTCCTCGGGCCGAAGCGGGTATGCACTGGTGCACTGCAGGAAGCAGAAGTTGGGGTTGAGAGGCTTCACGATCTGATAGACTTGCTTCATGGTGTCCATCGACTGCATCCCGCTGGAGATCACCATTGGGCGGCCTGAGTGACCCAATACCAACACCATCGTCATTTTCTTTTCAGTGATTCTGATTCTCCCTCAAGCACAACCCAACTGTTGGTCTCCTCAGTCATCTGAACTTCACAAATATCTCAAATATTTTGCCAGCCACTGTGGAGGAACAGAGGTGAGCTTGGTGGATTCCTGCCTTCAACCATGGGAAATGTAGACTCCCCTCATCCCCCAACATTACAGTTTAGAAAAGTGAACTGAATTAAGGATTCAAAGCAATTTCACACTCCTCAGAGGAAGATGAGCATCTCTTTGGATTAAGAGGCTGCACTATGTGGTAGAGTATGCACAGACCCCAGAATCAAAAGCACAAGTGAATGTGAGGCCCAGAGCTGCCACTCACTAGCTATGTGGTCGCAGATGTCTCATTGATTACATAAGTAGAAATCATGACCCGCTTCAGTCCCAGGGCTGTGAGAATCAAATGAGATCACTCATATTGTAAATCCTCCATACAAACTGTAACGTACACATATTAGATATTATACCTACAGTATATTTCTCAAAGCTTCCTCTAAGAAGTTTTAGTGTCCTCAATTTTGTGTAATTTCATATAAATTAAAAATAATTTTTTTTTTTTTTTTTGGTACGTGCCCCTAGTGGGAACTGAACCTGGGACTCTCTGGTCCACAGGCCAACGCTCCAACTGCTGAGCCAAACTGGCCAGGGCTAAAAATAATTTTTAATTAAATCCTTATAACAACAGTGTCATCCTTAATTTCCTCCCTCTTTCAAGTCAGCAGATGAAAAAGTGTAAGTATGTGCAGATTGAAAATAGTTTTCTAGCCCTGGCCGGTTTGGCTCAGTGGTTAGAGTGTTGGCCCATGGACCAAGAGTTGCAGGTTTGACTCCGGTCAAGGGCATGTACCTTGGTCGCAGTTTGGTCCCTGGCCCTGGTCAGGGTCGTGTGGGAAGCAATCAATCATGTGTCTCTCTCTATTCGATGTCTCTCTCTCTCTCTCTTTCTTCCCCCCTCCCTCCCTCCCTCCTTCCCTCCCTGCCTCCCACTCTATCTGAAGGTAAATAGAAAAATATCCTAGGGTGAGGATTGAAAAAAAAAAACTGCCCTGGCCAGTTGGGCTCAGCGGTTAGAGCAGTTGGCCCGTGGACCAAAGAGTCATGAGTTCGATTCCCGTCAAGGGCACATACCTTGGTTGCAGTTCATCCCCGGCCCTGGTTGGGTTGTGTGAGAGGCAACCAGTTGATGTGGCTCTATCACACTGATGTTTCTCTCTCTCCCTCCCTCCTTCCCACTCTATCTAATAATAATAAATAGAAAAATATCCTCAGGTGAGGAATAAAAAAAAAATGACCCTGGCCAGTTTGGCTCAGTGGCTTTGACCCATGGACCAATGAGTCAGGGGTGTGATTCTGGTCAAGAGTACCTCGGTTGCGGTTCATCCCTGGCCCTGGTCATGTGGGAAGCAACCAGTCAATGTGTCTCTCTCACATCAATGTTTCTTTCTCTCTCCCTCCCATTCTATCTGAACAAAAATGGAAAAATATCCTTGGATGAGGATTAGAAAAAAAAATGTCCTGGGCAGTTTGGCTCAGCGTTTAGGGCATCAGCCCATGGATCAAACAGTTTTCTAAAGTCTGATTTACTCCTTTAGCTGCCACTAAAGTAGTAAAAACGTGGTTTGGACCCCCTCGTATTTTATGACAAAGATTAAACACTCACCTTTTTTGGCTGTCTTTTCCAGATAAGGAAAATTGTTAGTGTCCCCAGATCCAACTTTGAAAAATGGAACATTCAGTTCATGCAGAAACTCAACTGCCATCTATAAAAATCAAAGGAGGAGCTCTTTTTAACCATTGTTCAAACCACCACCTTCAAAACAGGCAAGGGACCACACAGCAACAGGAAAACCTCTCCTTTCACCAGCACGAGGGGCTCTCTCAACAATTTGAAAGCAGGCAAAGATTTGTTATCAGTCATTTCTTTCCATTTCAAACATTCTTTCATTCATAGCTACCAACCCATTTGTCCAACAAACATAGCACGCTGGCCTGGCTGACTACAGACTCTGGAAAAGAATCGGACCCCTGGCTAGATCTTCTTCCCTAGCCACACAGGGCGCAGAACAAATTCAAAGGGTCAGGACCTAATCTTGACCCAGAAAACCAGGCAGTGAGAAAATGAATGTCCCGCCAAGGCCTTACTTTTTACTCAGGACCAAAAAGCTAGGAAAAGAGGCAATTTCATTCTTTGCCAAAAGTGGGAAAATGGAGTATTTGATGGCCAAGCCCTGACATATGAAGCTGGTAGGGCCCATCAAACCCAAGCCTTGTCAGGCCATGAGCCCACAGGGAAAACCTCAGTTGCTTTTTTTCTGATACAACATCACTGCTTGAAATCCCATCTAGGGCCCTTCACATCCTTACCTGGGATTTATCAATAAGACTCAGGAGACTGGCAAGTATAGCAAATGCCTAAAGGAGTCAGAAGACCACCACAAGTTTTAAGAGTAAAATCTCAGTTTGCTATCAAATTACAAGAACCCCAAAACTACTGTTTTAAAAAAAATCCTCACCCTAGGATATGTTTTTTGATTTTAGAAAGGGAGAGAGAGAGAGAAACATTGATTGGTTGCCTCCCAAAGGTGCCCTAACCAGGGATCATACCCAAAATCTTTTGGTATAAAGGATGATGTTCCAACCATACTGAGCCACCCAGCCAGGGCAAAAACTTTTTTTTAACTATTTTTTATTTTTATTTTATTTATTTATTTTTTGGTACGTGCTCCTAGCAGGAACTTAACCTGGGATTCTCTGGTCCGCAGGCCGACGTTCCAACCGCTGAGCCAAACCGGCCAGGGCTTTTTACTATTTTTAAAAACTAAAGTTGAGCCCTGGCCAGTTTGAAAGACTTGATGAGCTAGGTCAGTGCTTCTCATGCTCTAGCTCAGGCACACGGATCTCCCAGGGATCTTATTAAAATGAAATACAGCCCTGGCCGGTTTGGTTCAGCGGTTAGAGCGTCGGCCTGCGGTCCTGAGAGACCCGGGTTCGGTTTCCGCTAAGGGCGCGTACCTCGGTTGCCGTTTGTCCCCGGCCCTGGTCGGTTGTGCGGGTGGCAGCCACTCGATGTGTTCCTTTCACATCGATGTTTCTCTCTCTCTCTCTCTGTTCCTCTCTCTCCCTCCCACTCTACCTGAAAAAAAAAAACAAAAAAAATGAAATACAAACTCTGACTGTCAATCTAGAGTGAGGTGTGAGAGCCTGCATTTCTAATAAGTTCCTGGGTAACGCCAAGGCTGGGGCTCCGTGAATCATACTGAGTAGCAAGGAAGTAGGTCAGCATGCCGGAAAATCCAAAGGGCACAGGGGTGGTGAGGAACAGTATGAAAAGGTCATACTGCCAGCAGGCTCTTTAATCAACCCACTGACTCCTGAGCTTCTGTCCATTTTCCCAGCAGGTGAAGAGCTACTCCAATCACAGTGGCTGCACTCAGAGAATAACTTTCCTGATATGTAAGTCCTCTAATAATGTACTGGTTATAACTGCTAGAGAGCCATATGAGTGGCTAACAAAGACACAGTTCAAAGACAGTTTGCAACCCACTATGTCCAAGAGACACTGTCCAGTGTGGCCCAAGTGCCACTCACCTCCAAGTGTGCTAAGTCACCTTTGCTGCAGTTCTTGCTGCCTCCTCCCTTCTACTTTATTTCTTCCTTGTCTCTTTCCCCTCCATATTTTTCTAGCTCACTCTCTCCTGTCTATGTGTCTCACACTGTTAACCAGCCCTAGAATGGTACTGAAAAACATTCTTTACCATGTTTACTGAACAAAGTCAAATTTTTCCACACCTCTCACTCTATTTGACAGATGAAGAGAGTGTTTTCTATTTTCAAAGGGAACATTCTATGCTAAGTTTTCTTCTCTCTAATGTTCAACTTGAGAAAGTGGCTCATGATGAAAAAGTCCCCAAGGGCATAAATAATGGATGAGGTCACTTGGGACAGGTGCAGAGCAAGCAGGGGAAAGGGGGGGGGCAAATGCAGGGGGGAAAAAACCACTTCACAGCCTGGCCAGTGTGGCTCAGTGGATTGAGCGTCATCCCATGGACTGAGAGGTCCAGGTTCCCTGTCAGGGCACATGCCTGGGTTTTGGGCTCAATCCCCAGTAGGGGGCGTGCTAGAGGCAGCCAATCAATGTTTCTCTCCTACATCTGTTTATCTCTCTCCCTTCTTCTCTCTCTAAAAAAATCAATAAAAACATATTTTTTTAAGTAAGTAAATAAATAAATAAATAAGACACTGCAAAAGCTTACCTGTGGAGGTTGTAAAATTTACAATTTTATAGTGAGAGAAAAAATGGGCAAATTCCATTGGCATGCCTCATTTTGCAGGCCTCCTGGGGAGCCATCCCCACCTAGTGGCCATTCAGAAAACTGCCATTTCGGACTGATCTCTGCAAAAGGTGCCAATTCCACCCCAGTGCCCCAGCCTCCTCTGGCTGCATCAGTGCCAGTGGCCCTTTTCTCTCTGTGGACTCCTTGACTTGCCCCAGCTAGCTATGTCCATCTGGCTATCCATCCCCTTTTCATCTAGGGGTACAACGCAACAGGCAGTCTCACAACTTCTCCTCCCTCCCGCACCACAGCAAATGCCTTTGGGAGTCCGCCTGGAGAAAACTTGGCCAGTGTGGCCTGCCTTGGACATTCAACTGGGGAAATACACAAAAAAGGGATCCCACCAGCAAACAGGTTTAGGTGAAATGCTGCACTGCCAGAGCTCCCTCTTAAAGGGTCACTTCATCTGGCAGGAGGGGATTTACTGATTCTAAACCAATTAAGGACTGACAATGTGTGCCAAGAACCCCCTTTCCGTATCACATCCTGTGAGAAACTTTGGGGCCCACTGATCTATAGGGTAACAGAAGAGAGGAGCTGGGATTTTTCTAAAGCCCCTACCACTCCCCTCAGTTTTGGGATCCTGTAGTAAAGAAAAAAGAAGCTCAGGGTGATGAATTGGAGAGCTGCCCAAGGTGAGGAATGATGAGGGGGAAGCACGGAATCAAAAACAGATTGGGCCTGCCCTCAGCCAAGTGGCCTGCCGGAGTGCACCGGGACTTGGGCAGGAGGCACCTGCTGGCAAGGGTGGCGGAGGGAAGGAAGGGAGGAGGAAAGAGGGCACCAAGGAGGTTGTCTGGGAGGAAGGACAGCTCTGAGGATGGGTCATTTGTGTGTGAGGGGCCACCTCTGTGGTCATGGCTGACATTGGCTTTCTGTATAGAAATTTCCAATTAGACCAAAGGCACTCTGCTCATTCCAGTGGAGTTACACATTCCTCTGTGCAGCTTTCGACCAGGTACCCTGCTAGTTTACTTGGCCTTAATAAAATTCTGCCACACCTTAACCTTTTCTTAGCACATAAAGAATGCCCTAGGGCAGCATGCAGAGTGGAGAAAACGGGCACTCATTAAATGCCTACTGTCCACAAGGAAGTTAGGGTGGATAAATACCCAGAGCCACATACTAGGTAAATATCAAACAAGGGACCAACCCACTTCCAACGGCCAGGTAGACAGGACATGCGGGTTCAGCAATGGAACCTGGCTGGCAAAGCAAATGAACTCTTGTAAAGACTCTTAAGAATGCATTTCTCCTCACTGCCTGTGCCCAGGTCAGTCAGGAGACTAGTTGGAAACAAATGGCATTAGTAGGACAGAGCAGCCTCCCTAGAAAGATGGTGTGATGCAAAAAAACTCCAAAAGGTTGTAAGTAACAAGGTTGTAAGAACAATAATCATTCGGTAGATTCAGGTCTTGCACTGGCCTTGCACCCACAGGCTTATCTCTCTGAATCCTACCCCAGCCCAATGGGGTGGGCATCTTTATTCCATGTTTACAGATGGGGCACCTTTAGCTTAAAGCAGTTACATGACGAGCCTGAGCCCACAGTGTCAGTGCCAGCACCTGAACTCAATGTGGCTGCAGAGCACCTGCTCTATACCCCAAACAGAAGCTTCCTGGGAAACCAAAAGGCTGCAGGCTGAGAGGCAGCCCCAGCTACCAACACCCAGGGTCCTTTCCATCTCCCAACTGCTCCTGCTTCTCACCTTGAAGCCACCTGGGAGCAAACAACTGAAAGACCATGATATATGCTACAATATGGATGAACCTTGAAAACACAATACTAAGTGAAAGAAGCCAGACACAAAGGACTACATGTCTGATTCTGTTTATATGCATTGTTCAGAATAGGCAAATTTATAATGACAGAAAGATTAATGGTTGCCTAGGGCTGGGAGAGTTGGGGTGGGAGGAATGACTACTAACGGATACAGTTTTATCTTTGGCGGTGGTAAAACTGTTCTAAAATTGATTGTGGTGATGGTGCACAACTCTGTGGATATACTAGAAATTTTAATTATGTACTTTAACTGGGTGAATTGTTTAGCATGTCAATAAAGCCATTATTTAAAACACACACACAGCCCTGGCCAATTTGGCTCAGCGGTTGTAGCGTCCACGTGCGGTCCAGAGAGACCTGGGTTCGGTTTCCGCTAAGGGCACGTACCTCGGTTGCAGTTTGTCCCCGGCCCTGGTTGGTCGTGCGGGTGGCAGCCACTCGATGTGTCTCTTTCACATCGATGTTTCCCCCTCTCTTCCTCTCTCTCCCTCCCACTCTATCTGTACAAAAAATGGAAAAATGGCCTCGGGTGAGGATAAACAAATAAAATAAATAAATAAATAAAATACACACCCCCCCCTTTCATTAGCCCTTGCCAGAGAAATGAGATCATCACACATTACAATGACCTCTGGAAAACGCCACTTTACACTAGTGAGAGAATGACAGTAAAATAGGCAAATAGCCCTGGCCGGTTTTGCTCAGCGGTTAGAGCATCAACCTGCGGTCCAAAGAGACCCAGGTTCGGTTCCCGCTAAGGGCATGTACCTTGGTTGCAGTTTGTCCCTGGCCCTGGTTGGGTCGTGGGGAGGCAGCCACTCGATGTGTCCCTTTCACATCGATGTTTCTCTCTCTCTCTCTCTCCCTCCCACTCTATCTGAACAAAAAATGGAAAAATGTCCTCGGGTGAGGATAAGAAAAAAAAAAAAAGGCAAATAATGCCCTGGCCAGTGTGGCTCATGGACAGAGTGTCGGCCTGCACACTGACGGCTTCACGAGTTCTATTTCTGATCAAGGGCACATGCCTGGGTTGCAGGTTTCAATCCCCAGCCCTAGCTGGGGTGCATGCAGGAGGCAACCAATCAATGTGTCTCTCTCCCATCGATGTTTCTGTGTGTCTTCCTCCCTCCCTCCCTTCCACTCTCTCTAAAATTCAATTGAAAAAATATCCTTGGTTGAGGATTAAAAAGAAAAGAAAAAAGAAAAAGGCAGCCCCGGCCAGTTCGGTTCAGCAATTGGAGCATCAGCCACAGACCAATGAGTCACAGGTTCAATTCTTGGACAAGGACACATACCTGGGTTGCGGTTCGTTCCTGGCCCTGGTTGGGGTCATGCAGGAGGCAAGCAGTCAATGTATCTCTCTCACATCCATGTTTCTCTCTCTCGCTCTCTTTTTCTCTCTCCCTCCCTTCCACTTTCTCTCTCCCTCCCTCCCACTCTCTCTGAAGATATATGGAAAAATATCCTCGGGTGAGGATTTAAAAAAAAAAAGAAAAAGGCAAATAACACTTGAGTATCATGAAAATAGTTTTGACTTCACAGAGCTTTTTAAAGCTTAAATGAAGCCTGGCTGGTGTAGCTCAGTGGTTGAGCATCAACCCATGCACCAAGAGGTTGCCAGTTTCATTCCTGGTCAGGGTACATGCCCAGGTTGTGGGCCAAATCCCCAGTGGGGGGCATGCAGGAGGCATCCAATAGATGTTCTCTCTCATTGATGTTTCTATCTCTCTCTCCTTCTCCCTTCCTCTCTCCCTCTCTCTAAATAAATAAATAAATAAAGGTTAAATGAATCCCCCAGGGGTTCCTGGATCACACTTTGAGAGCAGCTGCCATATTCTTTGGTCTGTTATTTTTTGTTATTTTGGTTTGTTGTTGTCTTTAGTTGTCACTCACTGCAGTAAATTCCCAAATGACATTTTTTCCATTTCTCCTTATTTTGGACTCAATGCTAAGGTGTGGTCAGGCTTTAGGAAAACTGTCCTGGGGAAGTAACTATATGGTGGGGAAGGGTAGGGAAGAAAAAGGGGGAAGCTCAAAGGCTCTGCTGAGCTCTGGGAAGCCACATACACAGCTGGACTGACGCCTCGGTGGCAGCTGAGCGGCGGTGGAAAGCACACTGCACCAGGCTTCAGATCTGCCCCCCAGGCCCCTTTCCTAGTCGTGCGATATTGTACAAACTTCCCAGCCCCTCTGAACCTCCATTTTTTCATGTGTAAAATGGGGCATAGTAGTGGTCAAATGTATTACTTAGTCTGTGAAAATGCTGTGTAAACTAAAACGTATAATTCAAAACTGGGAAATTATGATTGTTAAATGCACAACTAGATCTGAAAAATGTCATGCTTGTGGATGCTATGAATTAAAAAATGAATTTGGGCTACAAAACTGAAGCCCAGACCTGTCAAGTTTCCAGAGGCTTAGGTTCTCTGCCTCCCCACCTTTTTAAAAACTACCAACGGCTAGGCTAGATTTAAGTTTCTTTGGACTCAATTTACAGACATATTTTGGGGTGGCACAAAGAGTGAGAGTCCTAGAGAATGAACTGGGGTCATTTCAAATGTTCTGGCTGACTAAAAGAATCCTGTTTCAAGAGCCATAAAAATGTTCTTAGGTTTCATCTAATAATACATTTCTACAAAGTTACCTTAAGTATCCAACTCAAAACACAGAAAAAAAATATTCATCTCATCATTATTTATAAACACAAAAAACTGAAAGTAATCTGCAGCTCCTAAAGTGGAGAAATGGTTAGGTATGTTATAAATCCTCAAAAATATATTATATTGCTATTAAAAACTTTGAGCATAAGATATGGGAAGTTACATATGTCAATTATATCTCAATAAAGCTGAAAATAAAAACAAGATATGGGTAAAAGCTTTTGGTATAATGTTAACTGGGAAAAGCATGCAGAGAACTAAATATTCACAAATATAACTACCAGGCAATAAAATATGTATATAAAAAGACTGGGAGGAAATATATAAAAAGAGCTGCCATATAGAAATTATGGTTCTGGTTTTTTTCCTCTTTTTCCTATCTTCTATACTTTCTATGATGTTACTTTTTACAATTAAAATTTGTTTACATTCCGAAAAAGATACATGAAAGACTATTGAGGCAGGTCACAGAGCAGCTCAAACCTGAGACCTGGCACCAGCTAGACTCTACCAGGATGTGAACATGGTCATCCTGTGTGCCACTCCCTTCTGATGATGCCCATGCCACACCTCCCAAATCAGCCAAAGCCACTTAGCAAGGGGCAGACTCCTATCAGCACTAAGGTTTCCTGACTCCTAGTCCAGGTCACTTTCCCTGGGGGAAGCTAGCTCAGCAGGGGTTTCCCACAAGCTTCAGGGACACTGGCTACCAGTGTGGCTGCCCTCTGAACCCAGAGACAACTTGTTTTGAAAACAATGGTACTCTTCCCACAAACTCTCACTGGGCCTTACCTTCCTCTGGCCTCCTGCTTAGTTGGGCATTTATCTGGTTAATGCAATGGAGAGCTCCAGGTCCAGAAAGCACAAAAAGGTCTAAAGTGAGCAAGGGTTGGAGATGGTTCTAAGCCAAAAGCCACCAGGCCACCTGCTGTCCCCTGGGTCTGCTAAAGTAGCAAATGACAGAGTAGCAGAGGGCTCACCTCGTCCATGCCAGAGGCAGTGAAGAAGATGCCAATCTCCTCGGCATACCTCTGCAGTTCCTTGTACTGGGCATGGCTAAATTCCAGGTGGCGCTTGTGCTCCCCGTACGTCTTCCCCCAGGAATGCTTCGAAGTATACGGCCTCTCCAAGGCTTTCCGATTAAACTTGTACTCCAGCTCACTCTTCTGAAACTTGGCACAGTCAGCCCCACACTCCTGTAACATACATCAGGGCTCCCTTCAATAACCTGTTGTGGATTCTCAGAGAGAAGAGAAATGTTGGGGGCAATTGCTATGAGATCATGATCTTTAACTTTATTTTTTTAATCCTCATCGGAGGATACTTTTTCCATTTATCTTCAGATAGAGTGGGCGGGGGAGAGAGAGAGAGAGAGAGAGAAACATTGATGAGAAAGAGACACATCAACTGGTTGCCTTCCGGACAAGCCCGACCAGGGCCAGGGACCAAACCACAACTGAGGTACATGCCCTTGACTGGGACTGAACCTGCAGCTCTTTGGTCCACAGGCCGATGCTCCAACTGCTGAGCCAAACTGGCCAGGGCAACATCATTATCTTTAAGAACAATGTAAATTGACAGAGGTGGTTAAGAACCCCTAAAGAAGAGGAACAGGAGAAGTAAAAAGTCTCAAAGGAGCCCTGGCCAGTGTGTGTAGCTCAGTGGTTAGAGCACTGGCCCACACACCAAAGGGTCGCAAGTTCAATTCCCAGTCAGGGGCATGTACCTGGGTCGCAGGTTCTATCCCTGGCCCCAGTCGGGGCCCCTGCAGGAGGCAATCAATTGATGTATCTCTCTCACATCTCTCTCTTTCTCTTCCCCACCTCCCTCCCTTCCACTCTCTAAAAAAATCAATGGAAAAATATCCTCAAGTGAGGATTAACAAAACAAAAAGTCTCAAATAAAAAACAGGTTGGGCATGGGGATACCTGCTATTTTTTTCACCTTAAAATACAAAAAAAGAGAGGTTTTTTTTGGTTGTTTTGTGTTATAGTATTAAAAGTAATTAATCAAACAGTTAAGGAAGATTTTAAGTTGTACAACTCAGCAGAAGATAGTAAAATGAGCACTGGACCAGAATTTAGGAGAAAAAAAAAAATCAGAACCTGGTGCTAACTCTTGGATAAGTCACTTCCTGTCTTTGGACTGCTTTAGACTAGCTCTAGGGCCTGTAACTGTTCTGAGGAGCCCTGTATGGGGGCAGGAAATAAGGGAACCACTCTGCTTTTATTCGATTTGCATTTCTGCATGACATCTTATTTGAACAAGAAGTTCTGGGGCAAAAAGCAAACACACAAAACTTAGAAAAGACCCAGCCTTACTGAACAGAAGCTATAATATGAAGGCTGAATTGTCTGGCTATAAAAGCTATAATTCCAGCCCTGGCCGATTTGGCTCAGCGGTTAGAGGGTTGGCCTGCTGATCAGAGTCCTGGGTTTGGTTCCCGCTAGGGGCATGTACCTCGGTTGCAGTTTGTCCCCGGCTCCGGTTGGGATCGTGTGGGTGGCAACAAGTTGATATGTCTCTCTCACATTGATGTTTCTCTCACTCTTTTCCTCCCTCTCTCCCTCCCACTCTATCTGAAGATAAATGCAGGAATGTCCTCGGGTGAGGAATTTAAAAAAAAAAACTGTAATTCGATTGCCAGTCAGCATCCAATCTCTCAAAGCTTTTTTAAAAAACCACTCAATAGAAATATTAAGGAAAATCCTCTGAAGAGTTAGCTTACTGACATTTCTGAAGACACAGAGGTAGGTATTCATTGCTATTAAAAACCTTGGCTCCAGAACTGTCTGTGCTAAGAGTGCTGCTCCCACTCTGGGAAAAATCATAAGATGGCACAGTCAGGACATGACACTGAAAAGACGGTCAAAGAAAATTAGAACTGAAAGTGACATTGGGCAATACAGTTCCTTTTGTCTAGATAAAGATCCCAAGGCCCAGAGTGACCTCAACCAAGTTGCACAATGAGTCTCTGGCAGAGCTGGCCAGATCACTTTCCTAAAGGTTACAGACCATGTGTGTCCTGACTCAGGACTGCAACCGGGAACCCTGCTACACCCAGGCCTCCAGCGAGCTAATGAGGTCTTCACAAAGTGCTGCTTAGGCTCCCTTTGCTTCTCACATCTATCACAAGAAGTAGATATTGCCCGGCTAGTGTGGCTCAGTGGATTGAGCATCGTCTCCTGGACTGAGAGGTTCCGGTTCAATTCCAGTTCAATTCCCGGTCAGGACACATGTCCAGGTTGCAAGCTTGATCCCCAGTGGGGGGTGTGCAGGAGGCAGCCAATCATTGTTTCTATCTCTCTCTCCTGAACCTTTAAAATGAGACCAACAGCATCCACACCATTGTGTTGTAAGAAGGAAATGAGATGGTACATTTAAAGCACTTAGCTCAGTATCTGATATATAACACTCAAAACTCTTAGCAACTGCTAATCTTTAAAAATATTTTTATGATTCAGTAGGCTTCCATAAAAGCAAAGTTAGTCTTGAAAGAGGAAGATAAACCTAATCATGAACACTGACAGTTGTTCGAGAGGGATATGTTCTGAGAAATGCATTGTTGGGTGATTTCACTATTGTGTGAACAGCACTGAGTACACCTACACAAACCTAGGTGGTACAGATTACTACACACCTAGGCTATATGCTAGAGCTTATTGCTCCTAGGCTACAAAGCACAGTACTGCACAAAACAACACAAGATTAAATCAAGAAAAAGAGAAAATAATATAATCAAGGCATGGTAATCAGATCTACGAGACTGCTGCCATTAATGTCATAGTGTTTTACAGCAAACTTTTGTTTTAATAAGTAGAAAGATTATACTCTACAATAATAGTATAGTAAATACATAAACCAGGAACATAATAATATATTACCATTATCAAATTTTATGTACTGTGCATACTTATATATGCTATATAGTTGACCCTTGAACAACACGGGTTTAAATTATGCGGGTCCACGTATGTATGGATTTTTTTTCAATAAATATACAGTCAGGACTTCAGGTCACAATGGCGGCACAGGTAAACGTGGTACTTGCCTCCTCCCACAACCACATCAAAATTACAACTTAATTACAGAACAAACATCCTTCAGAACTGCCTAAAATCAATCAATGGAAGTCCTGCAACTATGAAATTAAAGCAGCAGCCGTATCAAAACTGGTAGGAGGGGCGGACAGGCTGGATCCACACCCACCTGTGGTGAATAAAAATCAGGAGGGATACCTCAGCTGGGAAGGTCCTCCCTGAGGAGCAAAGGGGTCCCCATCCCACACCAGGCGCCCAGCTCAGGGTTCCAGTACCAGGAAGAGAAGACACCATAACTTATGGCTGTAAAAACCAGAGGGAACTGAGGCTGAGGGAGGCTGAGGCGGCTGGAGCCCCAGGCAGCTCCTCATAAAGGGCCCACACACGGACTTACTTGGACCCGCTCCCTGAGCTCCAGCATGGAGGGGAGGCAGCTTGAAAGGCACCAGAGACATAAGGGGAAGAACTGAGTTGTTTGGCATAGGGGCGAGGGCTGGACGGATGTGCTGGCAGAGGCCATTGTTCCTTTGGTGAGCCCTTCCCCCACAGGGCAGGCAGACAGCTGCCATATCTGGGACTCCAGCAACCTGGCTCACACTGTTTGCCACGCCCTGGTAATTCCCTGAGGCCCTGCCCCACCCAACTCTTGGGCCCACCCAAGCTATTTCCAGTAGCTTTACCTTAGGATTAACCTGTTTTGGCTCCTGCTTCAGATTTTCCTAAATTCTCACAAACAAGCAGCAACTGGCCTCAGCGAGCCCCAAAGCTCTTGCTAAGTGGCCCCAGCCTCATCACTAGAAGCAGCCACCCCTGGTTCAAAGCTTGGCTTTGCCTGGGCACCTTCAAGCCCAGCACAAGAAGCAGCCATCTGCAGATCACTTTGTAGCTTATGCCTGGTGGCCCCAGAGCCAGCGCACCCAGTCGACAGCTTCAGACCATGCAGAAGCACCAGCACCCAACCACCTCCACAAGTGACGCTCTCAAAGAATGGTCGCAGTGGGTACCAGAGCCCTGCTGAAGTAAGTCTTGCCCCAGCACAGCTGATCCTCCAAGGGAGTCAGAGGTCGGTGGATGGTGGGCAGTCAGTCCTTGCAGCTGATCAGCCTGAGTAAATCCCTCCCACTGGTGTGCCAATGTAAATCAAGACTCAATTACAACAGAAGGGTATAAAGTTCTCACAAGGGGTACCCCTCGAGGGCCCAGCTGGGTGACCAAGGAGGCCGTGACACTGGACCCTACAGGACACCTACTACAACAGGACACCCTAATCCGGCCGGTGTGGCTCAGTGGTTGAGCATTAACCCATGCACCAAGAGGTTGCCGGTTCAATTCCCAGTCAGGACAAATGCCCAAGTTGTGGGCCAAATCCCCAGTGGGGGGCAGGCAGGAGGCAGCCAATCAATGTTCTCTCTCATCGATGTTTCTCTAAAATCAATGAAGGAAAAAAAATTTTTTAAATAAAAAAACAGGCCAACCCTGGCTGGTTTGGCTCAGCGGTCAGAGTGACTACCTGCAGTCCAAAGAAACGCGGGTTCGGTTCCCGCTAAGGGCACGTACCTCGGCTGCAGTTTGTCCCTGGCCCTGGTTGGGTTGTATGGGTGGCAACCATTCAATGTGTCCCTTTCATGTCAATATTTCAGTCTCTCTCTCTCTCTCTCTCTCTCCCCCCCCACTCTATCAGAACAAAATTTCAAAAAATGTCCTCAGGTGAGGATTAAGAAAAAAAAACAGGCCACCCTAGGAAGCCTAGGAGATATAACAACTCTACCTAATACATAGAAACAAACACAGGGAGGCAGCCAAAACGAGGAGACAAAAAAAAAAATGCCCCAAATGAAAGAACAGAACAAAATTTCAAGAAAAGAACAAAACAAAACAGAAACAGGCAAGCTAACAGATGCAGAGTTCAAAACACTGCTTATAAGGACAGTCAATGAACTTAGTGAGAATTTCAAGGAACTTCGTGAAAACGTCAAGAAACTTAGTGAGGACCTCAGAGCACAAAAAAGGACCAGTGAGAAATGAAGGATGCACTAACTGAAATAAAGAATAATTTACAGGGAATCATAGTGGAGTAGGTGAAGCCAAGAAGCAAACCATCAATTTGGAATATAAAGAAACAAAAAACACCTAATCAGAACAGCAAAAAGAAAAAAGAATCCAAAAAAATGAGGATAGTATAATGAGCCCGTGAGAGAACTTCAAGCAAACCAACATTCACATCAGGAGAGTGCCAGGAGAAGAGAGATAGCAAGAAATTGAAAACCTATTTGAAAAAATAATGACAGAAAACTTCCTTAACTTGGTGAAGGAAACAAACATACAAGTCCAAGAAGCACAGACAGACCCAAACAAGATGAACCCAAAGAGGTCCACACCAAGACACATCATCATCAAAATGCAAAAGGTTAAAGACAAAGAGGGAATCTTAAAAGCTGCAAGACAAAAACAGTTAGTTACCTACAACGGAGTTCCCATTAGACTGTCAGCCAGTTTCTCAAAAGAAACTTTGCAGGCCAGAAGGGAGTGGTAAGAAATTTTAAAGTGATGAAAAGCAAGGACCTACAACCAAGATTTCTCTAAGCTACAAAGCTATCATTTAGAATCGACGGCCATATAAAGAGTTTCCCAGACAAGAAAAAAGTAAAGGAATTTTCACCACCACCAAACCCGTATTATGTGAAATGCTGGAGGGTCTTCTTGAAGAAGAAGAAAAAAAAATATAAACAATAAAATGGCAATATATACATATCAACAATTGAATCTACAAACAAAATGAGCAAGCAGAACAGAAACAGACTCATGGATACAGAGAACTTTTTGTTGGTTGCCAGATGGGAGGGAGGTGGGGGGATGGATGAAAAAGATGAAGGGATTAAGAAGTACATATTGGTTATTAGACTGATGAACCTCAAGGGAAGGGGAGAAGTGGGGAGGGAAGAGAGAAATCAAAGAACTTATATGCATACATGCATAACCAACAGATACAGACAATAGTGTGGGGAAGGCAGGAGGGGGGTGGGAGTAGGGAGGAGGAGGTCAAGGAGGGAAAAAAGGGGGACATATATAATTCAACAATAAAGATAAGTTTCAAAAGAAAAAAAAAATTAGCCCGGCTAATGTGGCTCAGTGGTTGAGCATTGACCCATGCACCAAGAGGTCACAGGTTCAATTTCTGGTCAGGGTACATGCCCAGGTTGTGGGCCAAATCTCCAGTGGGGGGCATGCAGGGGGCATGCAGGAGGCAGCAATGGATGTTCTCTCTCATCGATGCTTCTAACTCTCTACCTCTCCCTTCCTCTCTAAAAATCAATAAAGAAAAAAAAATTTTTTTAATTTAAAAATAAATAAATATAGTCAGCCCTCTGTATTCCCAGGTTTTGCATCCATGAATTCACCCAATCCATACATGCAGAAGGATAACTGTATACATTGTTCTTCCATTTTATATAAAGGACTTGAAAACCTAGGATTTTCTATCAGCTGGGGGTCTTGGAACCAATCTCCTGTGAACATAGACGTTTTTGTGAAGTCTAGTTATATGCAGATTTTTGACTGTGTGGGAAGGTTGGGGTCCACACCCTAGCCCCCACATTGTTCATGGGTTAACTACTTTTATACAACTAGCAGTGCAGTAGATTTGTTTATACCAGCATCACCACAAATATGGTGGTGATATGGCACTATGACATAAGGACAACTACGACACCACTAAGAGACAGGAACTTTTCTGCTCCATTATAATCTTATGGGACGTATATGCTGTCAATCCTTGCCCTAACAGTCGACATGTGGATCACGAGTGCCATATACTGTGCTATGAGCTTTACATGAGTTATTTCTTTTGATCCTTACAACTCTGAGGCAAGTACTATTATCAAGCCTGGTTTTCAAATGAGGCACTGAGACTCACAGAGATTAAGTATCTAGCCCACGTTCACAAGGCTGGTAAGTGGTGAAGTCAGGACTTGAACCCACAGTTCTGGCATTTTAACCAATTCACATCCCAAACACAAGGAATGGCAGGTGAGAGAAATCACAGTAACTTCCAGAACTTCCAGACATTCCTGGAAGTAATTCAATGTCACTGGAAGGTGTCTGAAATAAAAAATAGTAGGCAGTAAGGGGCCAGGTCATCAAGGTGAGGAAAGAGGGAAGACAGGTACAAATAAAACGTACTCATTTTAACCAAGCTGTTCAATTATTAACATTATGATGATTTAGGCATGAGGAAAATGATTGTTTTCTTATATTAACTTCCCTGGTAACTTAAATTTATGAAAGTTCCAGTCTTGCATCAATACCTAGAGATACATCAGTTGGTTGTGTGTCAATGCCCGAACATGCATCAGACATGATTATTCCCTAAAGGACTTTGGCCGTGACAAGACTGCCTGACATCCAACTGATAAGCATCATGGACCAACTAAGAATGCAGAAAGTATTAGTCTCAAGGATGTGACCTTACTATAAGAACTTGTAACTTTTCTTTCTTCTTCGGAACACCCCTGGGTTTTTGCCTAATTGTTTCCGAACTCTACAGCCCTTGAATAAATCTTTACCGTTTATTTCTAACCAAAGCCTCCTGACTCTTTTTGAATAAGCTGGACAAAGCGTTCCAACTACCCAGTATCAGTGGGGAGCCCCTGAAGGCATCAGCAGTGGGTACGACCTGATCAAATCTGTTTTCCGCCACCAGGAGGGGTCGAGGGAAGTCAGGTTGGGAGGGTCAAGGTGGAGCAGGGATGAAGAGGATTCGAAAGACTCAGGAATTCAACTGACGAGCAAGACACCAGGCCCGCTGCAGGACATGTGGCAGGGGAAGATGGTCCCGGCTCCCACGACCCCCGCTCCCCTTCCCAGAGCCCGCCCAGGCCCGCCGGCCCTCCTCCCAGGCCCGCCCCTCCTGGCACCCCTCTCTTCGGGAGCGCTCCCCTCACCTTGGCCACACGGATCATGCGCTTGGCCACGTCCAGGTCCCCCTGATGGTTCTGGCCGATCTCAGCAATGATGAAACACGGATGCCGCCCGCCCACCCAGCGCCCAGGACACAGCTCCAGCTCCAGCGGCATCGCTGCCGCTCCTGCGCCGCTCCACAGGCTTGGGTCCCACTACCGCCGCCTCAGGTCCCTCCAGTCTGCAGCCCAGAGAGCACACACGTAGACCCCGCCACGTCAGCCCGTGACCGCTGCGCAGCCAATCCCCGGGTTCCGCCAGCCAATCGGAGAAGGGGGCGGAGCTACCCCAGGAGCGGTGCCGCAGGGGGAGGAAGCGGGGCTCCCGACTCGTGGGCTGGGCGTTTGGCTGCCCTCCCGGAAACGAGGTCCCTGACGGTCACAGGGTTCCTACGTGTACGGGTGGACAAACATTTTCCGTTCCTACTTGTCCGGGGGACAAATTTTCGGAAGGAGGCTGTCGGCTGCCCTCACAGGGCGTAGTCTAGGTCCAGCTCCCAAGGGCGTGGGGAGAGTCCATGCCCTACGGTGTAATGGAAAAAACAGATTCTGGATTTAGAATTACAGTGCTGGCTCTTGATCACAAATACGTTAGTCCTTCGTGAGATGATGTTTAGAAAATCTTGATCACAGTACTTGGCCTGTAGTAAGCTTTCAATAAGTGGTAGCTTTTCTATTATGTGAGAGGCAACAGGTTCAAAAAGTCCACTGACTTGTCCAAAGGCATTCAGAAAGCCATAAAGGAGCTGGAACTAGGATCCTGGACTGCTTCGCAGCCTTGGAACCCAACTCTGTTGGATTGCAGGCAAAATTGAGAAGAGCCAGTTTGAAAAATATAATAATAATAATAATATTGATTCCCAGTTTGACTTACCTGAACTGATGAGCAAAGTAACAAAAATAACAGAGGAAAAGAGGAGGCAACTGTGGGTGAAAGGTGAGAAGGGTAGGTTTTGGACACATTGGTATAATTATGCAGGTGAAATTACCCACCAGGCAAGTAGAAAGGCAGGTCTGAAGCTCAGAGTAGAGGTCTGGGTGGGAGAGAGATCTGGGGGCCATCGTAAGTGAAGAAAAGACCAAGAATAAAAGGTGAGACTGCTAATGGAGAGAGAGTGCAGAGGCATGAGCTGTATGGAGGAATGAGCCCTGTGCAGCTGCCCTGGAAGGAATGGAGAAAGGGGCCAGAAAAGCAGGTGACACTGTGTCCTTAGTGGGGGAGATTCACAGGGTCAAAGGCCCAGAGTAATGCAGGAGAATGAGGAGCAAGAACTTGTGGGGACTTAGGAGAAAGAAGGCCACTGTTTACAGTAGATCTGGTGGCCAAGAGGAGGTGAGGAAACAGGGGGATGACAATAAACCTTTTCTTGGGAAAGTTCAGTTATTAAAGCAGATGAGCACTGGCTGGTTTGGCTCAGTAGTTAGAGTGCCAGCCTGTGGACCAGAGTCACGAGTTCGATTCCGGTCAAGGGCACGTACCTCAATTGCAGTTCATTTGTATGGGAGGCAAACAGTAGATGTGTCCCTCTCATGTCGCTGTTTCTCTCTTTCTCTCTCTTCCTCCCTCCTACTCTATCTGAAGATAAATAAACAATAAAAAAAAAAAAAAATAGAGGACACCTGGCCCATGTGGCTCAGTGGATTGAGTGTTGACTCATGTACCAAGAAGTCACCAGTTCGATTCCTGGTCAGGGTATATGCCTAGGTTGCGGGCTTGATCTCCAGTGGGGGACGTGCAGGAGGCAGCCCATCGGTGTTTCCCTCTCTAAAAAAATAAAATCAATAAAAACATATATGTGTGTGTGTGTGTGTGTGTGAATGTATATATATATCTATGTCTCTCTCTCTCTCTATATATATATATATATATATACACACATATATATACATATATATATTTTAAGGCAGATGAAAAATGGATCCAGGGATAGAGAGGGTCCCAGAGTTGAGGGGTTCTGAAGAAGTTCATGTTTGGAGGCCAGGAGGAAGCAACCAAAGGAAAGGAGATTGCAACAGGGTTCATTCATCTGTGATGTGTGAGTATGCTAGACTATGGCATGTGCTTAATGTCTCTCAAGTCTAAATGGCCTTTCACATCTGGCTGAGGCTGATCAACAGACCTTGGTTACAAAGATGAAATCCAACAGGAAAGTAATTCAGTCACTTTGGGCTAAAGAAACCTTTATGGTTTTGCTTAATTTGTGAAGTGGAAATTAAATTTTGTTTTGTTTCATACAATTTTATTTAGGGGAGGTTACATTTTCAATCCTCAATAGATTTTTTTTATGTATTTCCCATATGCTTCTTCATTCATTAGTTCATCTAGTTCTGAAGGGTTATTCAGTGTCATCTTGCTCAGCCAACAATCTTCATAACAAGATTTGTTGACAAGTCCTGGATTTTCTGCAAGAGCTTCATTAATTTCAATTACTTCTCCTGACAGAGAATAGAGTTCACTAGTCGCTTTCACACTTTCCAAAGCACCAAACTCATTTTATTTGTTCAGTGTTGTCCCAATTTCAGGCAGACTACAGTAAACAACATCTCCCAAAGCTTTTGTGCAAAATTGCTGATTCCCACTGTTCCAATACTCTTCTGTTGTTATCCATTCGTGTTTCTCTGAATTTACGCACCATGCGCAGATTGGGGTCAGTGTGCAGTGTCTGGATGGTGCCTGCCCTCAGGACCCAGGGCTATTGTGGGGCAGAACATGTGGATGAGACTGGGCCCTCAAGCCAACTGGCACTCTCTGCCTTCTCAGAGCACAGTGTTTGAGGAGGGGTTGGAGCACAGCGCCAAGACCACCCTGGCCTGCAAGGCAACTAGAGTGAGCTAAAAAGCCGGGGTGGAGACCTGGAGGGGCAGAGCCTGACAGGGCAGGGGCTAGGGCTCAGCTAGAGATTACATTTTGTTTGTTTTTTTCTTTATTAATTTTTAGAAAGAGGAAGGGAGAGGGGGAGAGACAGAGAAACATCGATGAGAGAGAATATTGATTGGCCACCTCCTGCATGACCCTCACTGGGGACTGGGCCCACGACATAAGCATGTGCCATGACTGGAAATCGAACCTGCGAACTCCTGGTGCATGGTTCCATGCTCAACCTCTGAGCCACACTGGCCAGGCAAGATTACGTTTTAAAATAATTATCCCACCAAAGCAAGTTAGGCTGATGTTATTTGTGATTAAATAAGAGCTTTTAGTAAATTAAAGTAGTATACTTGACCTTACTATCATAAGGAGGAAAGGATGCAATTTCCATTCCACTCTTGTTCTTTTTAAAGTTCCTGGTACTTTTTCGTGACTTTTTCTGCTTGGATAATAAATCAATGTTCAATCTGTTGAAATGGATGACAGTATGTCGGTAGATCTTTAAGACAAATTAAAACCAGTGAGGGATTTTTTTTTTCCTGTTATTGGCAAGAGAGGCAAGGAAAAACTTAGCTTTTGAGAAACTCGGGTATCTAGAATGCTGGGTCATGAGAATCAAGATAGAGGATGGGGGCCCAGTTCCCAGACCTGAAACCCTGGGGTCTATGGCCCCACTGGCCAGCTGGACTATGCTGAGCCCCTCCTGAAATTGGCTCCTGCAAAACCTCCTCAAATCTAGGACTCCTGCCTAATTTTTTTTGTTATTCTGTGCTCCAGCTATACTGAACAAGATTGAGTCCCCCTAGGATCATGTTTCTCACCTCCAGGCTTTGGCACAGACTGCTTCCTGAGCCTGCATGATTCCCATTCCTCCACCCCGACCATACTGAGCCATGCTTGGTCACCTTCTGCAGGTCCTTCAGCCTATAAGTCACGTCCTCTCAGAACTTTCTCTGATCTCTCCAACAACCTCTCTGAGCTGCCATAGAAACTTGTTCTTCACCCAGTTATTACCCTTTATGGTAACTGTCTCTTCTCTTTTGTAGTTCCCTCTGGACTGTGAGCACCTTTGTGTCAGGAACCATCTGAATCACCTACTCAGCATTAAACCCAGACAAAGCCCTAGCAATACAATGGTGAACAAAACAAACCAGGCCTCTGCACTGTATGTTGCTTAGAGCCTTGTGTTATAACTGTGTCCTATGGGGCCAGGAGCTCCTTGAGAGCAAGGTCTGGACTGCTTCCTACTGTATCCTGAGCACCAAGCACAGTATTTCTTAACATTTAGTAGGTAACAATAAACATTTTCTGAATGAGCAAGTACAGAAAAGAAAAGATAACAACAAAGACAGAGGCATAGCTCACTTCATGTTTACTCCCCAGTTACATTCAGCCTCTTAGGGGAACATAACTGTTCCCTAAAGACAGCTTTCTGAAAAATTTCTCTGAGGAAGAAGTGAAATATTGATCCACCTCATCTCCCCACCCCCAGAGAGGTAGCTTTTAGTATTTAAAGAGTGCTCACTGTTTGCCTGACCCCTAAGTAGTTCATGGTTCCAACTCTGAAAACTTTAGCTCTGTTCTCACTCTGTCCTGAACCTCTGGAAATAAGGTCTTGTTAGCCAGTGTCTACTTTGCTTCTAGATTGAGGAGAAAGAAACAGGTTTACTAACTTCCTCATCAGTACTGAGCCAGGAGCCAGAGGGCCTAAAGAGGCACACTGGACAAAGAGCAGAAACTTTCGACTTGGGCACAGCTAGGTTGAAATCCAAGCCAGGCACACCACTGACAGGCAACGGGACTTTGGGTAAGGTACTTCACCTCTAAATCCCTCAGTTTCCACATCTATAAAATGGGGACTACAGTGTATTATTTTGCAAGGTGTGGGGAGGGTTGAAGATTAAAAAAGAATCTTTCTCTTGAATTCCAAAATGGTGAGGTAGTGAATGGAAACTACACAGACCATCTCCCAGAACCAAACTGGAATTACAACTAAAATAAAGACAAATCGTCAGGAAAAACCAACAGAAAAGCAGCTGGAGAGGACCATATAACCAGGGACAGAAAGAGGACACTAAATTGAGTTTGGTAGGAACTGTGGAGGCATGACAGGGCAGGCTGGGAGCCCACAGACAGCAACTGTTTTAGGAGTGAGCAGTCCCTTTGGGTTAAAATCCGAAGCTGGCTCCACATTGCAGAGGGCCAGGACAGAGCACTAAATTAGCTACAGCCACTCACCTGGGGCCCTGGCAGAGGGAGGGCAGACTGGACTGGAACTGTGTCGAAAGACTCAGGAACTTGGAGAGCTTGGAGGGCAATGTGAGTTTTGTGCTGAATCACTCCCTCACAGGACTAGCCATCCTATTCAAAGAGCCCCTTCCCAGCCCTGGCCGGTTTGGCTCAGTGGTTAGAGCGTCGGCCTGCGGTCCGGAGAGACCCGGGTTTGGTTCCCGCTAAGGGCACGTACTTCGGTTGCAGTTTGTCCCCGACCCTGGTTGGTCGTGCGGTGGCAGCCACTCGATGTGTCCCTTTCACATCGATGTTTCTCTCTCTCTATCTCTTCCTCTCTCTCCCTCCCACTCTATCTGTACAAAAAATGGAAAAATGTCCTCGGGTGAGGATAAAAAAAAAAAAAGAGCCCCTTCCCAGAGCCCCGAGGAGAAACAAGAGCTCCTCCCTCAGGAATTTAACACCACCTGGCCAGGCCAGAGAAATGCAAATTGAAGCTCATTAACAGCCAGGAAGCATCTGCCCCACCCACTGGAAATTCTCTTACCCTGAACACCTGAGGGATTTTTTTTTCATTCAGTTGCAGACTTCAACCCAAGGCTCATCAAGTAACTGAGACTAATAGCCTCCAGGCAAAAAGCCTGAGGATAATTGAGCCTTTCCTGGGCTTGCAAATCTACCCAGAAAAGTAAGACTTGACAGTGGTGTTTAACATGGGTCTTCCCACACTCATCCAAACCCAGTAGAGGGAGCCACAACCAGTAGAACACCAACACCCACAGAGAAAATTTGGCAGGCTTCAAAACCCCCTGAGACAGCCAAAATGGTGACACAAAAAAACAAATCCCAAATGAAAGAACAAGAGAACTCTACGGAAGAAGAGATAAATGAAATGCAGTTAAGTAAGTTATCAGAGGTAGAGTTCAGAGTGATGATAATGAGGAAGCTCAACAGCATGAGTAAAGATATAGAAACATTGACGATCAACCAATTGGAAATGAAAAACCACCAAGCAGAAATGAAGAGTGACATAGCAGAAATAAAGAACACATTGGAAGGAATAACCAGCAGAGTAGAGGAAGTCATGGACTGGATCAGTGAATTAGAAGACAGGGTAGAAAAAAATCACCCAATCAGATAACCAAAAAGAAAAAAACAATTAAAAAACAGGAACACAGCTTAAGAGAATTGTGGGAAAATATGAAACATAACAACATCCACATCATAGGAGTTCCAGAAGAAGAAGAAAATGAGCAAGGGTTAGAGAATATATTTGAAGAAATAGTGACAGAAAACTTCCCTAACTTGGTGAAGGAAAAAGGCATACAAGTACAAGAAGCGCAGAGAGCGCCAAGTAAGAAGAACCCTAACAGGTCCATACTAAGATACATAATAATTAAAATGCCAAAAATTAAAGACAGAGAGAATCCTAAAGGCAACAAGAGATAAACAAATGTTACCTACAAAGAAATCCCCATAAGGCTATCAGCTGATTTCACAACAGAAACACTACAGGCCAAAAGGGAATGGCATGAAGTAAACAAGGTAGTGAAAAACAAGGAGCCCTGGCCAGTTTGTCTCAGTGGTTGGAGTGTCTGGCCTGCAGACCAGAGAGTCCCAGGTTCGGTTCCCACTAGGGGCACGTACCAAAAATCAAAAAACAAAACAACAACAACAACAACAAAAAGGATCTGAATCCAAGACTACTCTACCTGGCAAGGCTATCATTCAAAATAGAAGATAAATAAAGATCTTCCCAGATTAAAAAAAGGCTAAGGGAATATATTAGCACCAAACCAGCACTGCAAGAAATGTTAAAAGGACTGCTGTAATTAGTAGAAGAAATAGGAAGAAAAATATAATCACAACAAACAAAAATGGCAATAAATAAGTACATATCAATGATAACCTTAAATGTAAATGGATTAAATATTCCAATCAAAAGACACAGAGTAGCTGATTGGATAAGAAAGCATGACTCATATATATGTTGTTTACAAGGGACCTACCTCACAACAAAAGACTCACATAGGTAGAAAGTGAAGGGATGGAAAAAAATCTTCCAAGCAAATGGAATGGAAAAAAAGAGCTGGGGTAGCAATATTCATATCCAATAAAATATACTTCAAAATGAAGGCCATAAGTAGAGACAAAGAAGGCCACTACATAATATTAAAAGGATCTATCCAATAGGAAGATATAACCTTGGTAAACATATATGCACCCAGTATAGAAGCACCAAAATACATTTAAAACTTCTGGAGGACTTCAAAGGAGGAATCAACAGCAATACAATCATAGCAGGGGACTTCAAAACCCTGCTGACATCACTGGATAGATCTTCTAGACAGAAAAGTAACAGGGAAACAGAGACTCCAAATGATGCTCTAGATCAAATGGATTTAATAGATATCTACAGAGAATTACACCCCAATACTGCAGAATTCACATTCTTCTCACGTGCACATGGGACATTCTCAAAGATAGACCACATGTTAGGACACAAACTAAGTCTCTACAAGTTCAAGAAGATTGAAATCATATCAAGCGTCTTCTCAGATCACAATGGCATGAAACTACAAATCAATTACAACAAAAACACACAAACAACATTCAAACACATGAAGGCTAAATAGCATGTTATTAAACAATGAATAAGTTATCAAGGAGATCAAGAAATAAATTAAAAACTTCCTGGAAACCAGTGAAAATGAACACACAACACAAAGTCTATGGGACACAGTGAAAGCAGTCCTGAGAGGGAAGTTCATAGCACTACAGGCCTATCTTAAGAAACAAGAAAAATTTATAATTTACTATCTAACCTCGCAATTTAAAGAACTAGAAAGCAAATGAAAAGAAAAACCCAGAGCAAGTAGAAGGAAAGAAATAGTAAAGATCAGAGCAGAAATAAACAACATAGAGACTAAAAAAACAATTAAAAAGATCAATGAAACAAAGAGTTGATTTTTTGAAAAGATAAACAAGATTGATGGACCCTTAGCCAGACTCACCAAGAAACAAAGAAAGAGGACCCAAATAAACAAAATCAGAAACAAAAGAGGGGAAGTAACAACTGACACCACAGAAATGCAAAGGATCGTTAACATATACTATGAACAGCCTGGCCGATGTGGCTCAGTGGTTAAGCATTGACCCATGCACCAAGAGGTCATGGGTTTGATTCCCGGTCAGGGCACATGCCCAGGTTGGAGGCCCAGTCTTTGGCTGGAGGCATATAGGAGGCAGCCAATCAATGTTAGCTCTCATCAATGTTTCTATCTCTCCCTCTCCCTTCCTCTCTCTAAAAAAAAAAATCAATAACGAAAAAATAAAAAAACCCACTATGAACAATTATACACCAACAAATTGGACAATCTAGGAGAAATGGACAAATTTCTAGAAACATATAGTCCTCCAAAACTGAACCAGGAAAAGAGAGAAAACTTGAACAGACCAATAACAACTATGGAAATTGAAGATGTAATCAAGAACCTCAGAGGAAAGGGACAGGGGCAGGGCGGGGGGATGAGGGGTGGGATGAGATAAACCAAAAACTTATATGCATGTATGTGTAACCAATGGACATAGACAACAATGCTGGCAGGTGGGGGGGGGGCAAGATCGGGAGAAGGGTGTCTAGGGGGGATAAAAGGAGAAACATCAGTAACAAAAATTAATTAATTAATTAATTAAAAAAAAGAAACATTGATGAGAGAGAACATCAATTGGCCACCTCCTGCATGCCCCCCACTGGGGATGTGGTCCACAACCTGGGCATGTGCCCTGACCAGGAATCGAACCAGCAACCTCTTGGTGCATGGGTCGATGCTGAACCACTTAGCCATACCAGCTGCGCTTAAAGGATAATTTTCACAAAAAATCTTTCAACAATAAATCTTTCAAAAATAAATTTAAAAAAACCAAAAAGTCATCACACACACAAAAAAAGAGATAAAATCATGACCCTTATACAGATATAAAAAGGAACACATGTTAAAGATTTTATTTAACTCATTCATGAGGAAACAGATACAGTGTTAAACCAAAGACAATTCAAAGAACAGATCAGGAATATTATTTTTTATTTTTTTTATTTTTATTTTTTTTTGTGGTCTGTGCCCCTAGTGAGAACTGAACCTGGGACTCTCTGGTCCGTAGGCCGACGCTCAACCACTGAGCCAAACTGGCCAGGGCCAGATCAGGAATATTAAATGTGCAAGTGGAGGCAAAAACTTTTTCCACGGTGGTGGGGTTGAGAAGGTGTCATTCTACTGGATATAATTCATTTGCATAGGAATAAACAAAAATTAATTTCCCTCCTTGCCAGTGTGGTTCAGTGGTCAGAGCCTCATTTTCAAGTCTGGTCTGAATGAGATCATGACTTTTCCTAATCCCTACTTCAAGATTTGGTTCAGATACTTCAGGAAAACACCTTTGACTCATATCCCAACCCAAGGCTAAACTATCAGACTTTCCTGTGTGTTCCACTTGCATAGCCCATTTCAGAAAAAAACACGTAAAACTTGAAACATTCTCATCTTCCTCCAGGAGTTAGAGCAGTATGCACTGTAGTATTTCCATGGAATAGCATAGAGAGTGTAGAGCCTAACACATAGGCATGCAAGTATTTGTGAATGAATGGCTTTGCATCAATTTAGATAAACAGATTTTGCCCTGTGGTCATTCCAAGTCCAATAGAACACAACAGAGGTGGAAAGGCTGAGAAAGAAATGCACTGGTTGGAGTAACTAAATAGGGAAGACTTGGCCCACACACTGAAGGGTCATGGATTCAATTCCTGGTCAAGGGCACGTGCCTGGGTTGCAGTTTCTTTTTTGTTTTGTTTTTTTTTTTTTTAATCCTCATCTGAGGACATTTTTCCATTTTTTGTACAGACAGAGTGGGAGGGAGAGAGAGGAAGAGAGAGAAAGGGAAACATCGAGTGGCTGCCACCCACACGACCAACCAGGGCCGGGGAAAAACTGCAACTGAGGTACATGCCCTTAGCGGGAACCGAACCCGGGCCTCTCCGGACCGCAGGTGGACGCTCTAACCGCTGAGCCAAACCGGCCAGGGCCTGGGTTGCAGTTTCAATCCCTGGCACTGCTAGGGGAGCGTGCAGGAGGCAAGCGATTGATGTGTCTCTCTCCCCTTCCCCTTCCCTCCCTCCCTTTCACTCTCTAAAAATCAATGGAAAAAATCCTCTGGTGAGGATTAACAACAACAAAAAGAAAAAAGAAAAAGAAAGAAAGAAAATAATGCTATAAAATTAATTTCCATTGTTTAAGAAAAAGAAAAAAAAAGAATCCTTCTCTTAAATGGCCATGTGCTCCCTTCCTGACTCGTGCCCCCTAGTGGCAGATACACATCCTGCTCATACTAATGTAAGACTATAATGCTACTTCCCAGAAGACTGACTAGTATGACTAGCAAAACCAATATCCTAGTATTCCTAATGCAGTTTTTGGAAAGCACCTCATTTACTGCCAGTCCTGGGGTTCAGCCCTGTTTCAGCCTTTTCCCACTAACTGTCACAGCCTCTTCTCTGGTTTCCTGCTACAAGTCTATCCTGTCCTACTCCATTGAGCCCAAAGCACAGCTGACATTTCCCACAACACCAACCCTTACCTACTCCCTGGGAAGGTGCTGGGGTAACTGGGAGTAACAGCATGAGTTACTACCAGCATTCCTGTTGCTAGTTGGAACTTGGCGTGTACCCCATTCAGATTTATGCAGCAGGAACAGAGCTGCAAGCTCACTTAGCTTGGGCCCTATATTTTCGGTTGAGGAACTGAAGGCTTACAGAAGGAAAAGTGACTCAGAAAGGTCACATACCAGCTAGTAGCCAGGCTAGGGCTAGGATAAGTTTTTGGATTCTGTTTGAGATCTCCTTCCCAAATCCACTCTTGCTTTCTCAGGGGGTGGGGTGGTGCCATAATGAACACACACACATACACCAAATCCCTCCTGGCCTAGGGTCAAGCCCCTTAATCAGAGTAACTCTCAGGGTCAGTTCTTTTCCCTATATGCCCTCCCCAACACTGCTGAGACAAATTGTAAAGTACGTGGTCAGAGATTATGAAGCTGACCTAATTGGCTCTGGGAAGAACTTCTACACTTGCTGTAATCTTGGTGGTTTTCCTGCAGAGCAACTGTTTGGCTGGCAGAAGCTTAAGCGGGCTGGCAACTTGACTCCATTTTCAAACTGTCAACACAGTGGTATCATCAGCCTCATTAAAATTGATGTCAGCACAACTTGACAGGGCTGGAGAAAAGGGAAGGACATAGCCTAATGGTAGAACATTTTTGTTTCTGTCTCATCTTTCCCTGGCGGTAGGGTAGTGTACCCTACATACAAATGCCAAAAATGCAGTACTATCCTCACGTATGGTGTGACGGGGAGGTCCTGGTGATAGGGGTGGGGGCTAACCTCTTACACAAGATGGTGTGCATTTCCATGAGAAGTGTCAGGGAGCCAACATGGTGGTGGGCAGGACCAGAGTGAAGGTGAGAGTGTGAGTGGGTGAGCATGTGTGAGAGAGTGTGCATGTGTGTGAGGGTGGGCATCTGCCTGTCGCTGGAGATCAGAGAGTGCACCATTTTTGAGGATTTGTAGGGTCCTCCTTGGGAAGAGGCTTCAGGGAACAGCACAGACCCAGCCCCTGGAGGCCACAGAGAGGTGTGCCCACCCTCACTCTCCCCCAGCAGAGGGCCACTGCCCCTGCAGGACCTAGTAAAGGAGGGCCACGGGCACCACAAATCCTGCTGCAGCATAGAGCCACTGGCCCCCTGCACTGCTGCTGAGAGAGATGCCTTATCACCAGCCACCTGCCCTGGTGACCAAGACCTGAAGGCCTCGGATACACAGTCCTGGTCTGGCAACGTGGCCTGCCTCACTTGGCCCTGAACCACCTGACCGATAATATGGTGAGACAAAAAACAACCCCCAAATGAAAGAAAAGGAGGAATCCTCAGAAAATAAACTAAATGAAATGGAGGTAAGCAATTTATCAGTAAAAGAATTCAAAGTAATGGTTATAGGGTGCTCAAAGAGTTTAGAATTACAAGCAACTCAATGAGAATTATAAAGAACTCAGTGTGAACTACATCAGCATGAGAAAAGGAAAAAACTGTGATTAAGAATTAGTGGAAATAAAGATTGATATAGGTGAAATAAAGAAAACCCTGTTAGGATTCAATAGTAGATAGAAAAAGCTGAGGACTGAATCAGTGAGTTAGAAGACAAGGTAGAAAAAACTACACAAATAAAGCAGCAAATGAAAAAAAAAAAAAAGAAAGAAAAAGCAGGAGATTTTAAGGGAGCTTTGGGACAACACGAAACATAACATTCACATCACAGGGTACCAGAAGGAAAAGAATCAGAGAAAGGAATAGAGAACCTGTTTGAAGAAATAATGACGGGAAGACTTCCGGTCAAGATGGCAGCGTAGGTAAACACGGTATCGCCTCCTCCCAACAACCACATCAAAATCACAACTAAACTACAGAACAACCATCATTCAAAACTGCCTGAAATCAAGCTGAATGGAAGTCCTACAAATACGAAATAAAAGAAGACACATGGAGACTGGTAGGAGGGGTGGAGGTGCAGACAAGCTGGTCCCACATCCACGTGTGGAAGATAAAAATCAGGAGGATCACCTGTGAAGGCCCTACCTGAGCAGTGAGGGGTCCCTGTCCCACAACAGGCCCCCTAGCTCAGTGCCAGGGTTCAGTGCCAGGAAGAGAAGTCTCCATAACTTCTGGCTGTAAAAACCACTGGGAATTGAGGCTGAGGGAGGCTGAGGCTTCTGGGGTCCCAAGCAGTTCCTTTTAAAAGGGCCCACACACGGACTTACTCACTCCAGGCTCCAGTGTGGGGGAGGCAGACTGAAAGGCACCACAGACATATGGGGAAAAACTGAGTAGTTTGGTATTGGGGTGAGAGCTGGAGAGGCAGCTTTCTCCAGGACAGACCTGCTAGCGGAGGCCATTGTTCCTTTGGTCAGTCCTTCCCCCACAGGGCAGGCAGATGACCGTCATATCTGGGACTCCAGCAACCTGGCTTATACTATTTGCCCTGCCCTAGTGATTCTCTGAGGCCCTGCCCCACCCAAATTTCAGGTCCACCTAAGCTGTTTCCATTGGCTTTACCATAGGAATGGCCTATCTTGGCTCCTGTTTCAGATTTTCCTAAGTTCTCTTCAAAAAGCAGCATCTAGCCTCAGTGAACCCCATACCTCTTACTAAGTGGTCCCAGGCTTGGCACTAGGAGCAGTCAGCCTTGGTTTACAGCTTGGTTTTGCCTGGGCACCTCCAAGCCCAGCACAAGAAGCAGCCATCTGAAGATAGTTTTCTAGCTTATGCCTGGCGACCCCGGGTAGAACACAGGCAGCACTGACCTTGCCCCAGAGCTAGCACACCAGTGGACAGCTCCAGACCACGGCAAAGCACCACCACCCAAACACCTCCACAAGGAATGAACTCAGTGGGTACCAGAGCTGTGCTGAAGTAAGGTGGGCTTACTTCTTGCTCTGTGTGGTGGGGCCTCTCAGAGCAGATCCTCCAAGGGAGTCAGAGGCCAGTGGTCAGTGGGCACAGCCAACCCTTGCAGCTAATCAGCCTGAGTAAATCCCTCTCATTGATGTCCCAATAGCAATCAAGACTCAATTACAACAGAAGGGTATACAGTCCACACAAGGGGTGCACCTGAAGGGCACAACTGAGGTGATAAAGGAGGCTGTGCCACTAGCCCTGTAGTACGTCTACTACAATAGGTCACCCTAGCAAGCCTAAGAGACACAGCAACTCTAATACATAGAAACAAAGACAGGGAGGCAGCCAAAATGAGGAGACAAAGAAACACGTCCCAAATGAAAAAACAGAACAAAATTCCGGGAAAAGAACTAAACAAAATGGAGATAAGCAATGAATTAGATGCACAGTTCAAAACATTGGTTATAAGGATGCTCAAGAAACTTAGTGAGAACTCTAAGAAACTTAGTGAGAACATCAACAACATAAAAAAAGACCAGTCAGAAATGAAGGATACACTAACTGAAATAAAGAATAATTTACAGGAAATCAATAGTGGAATAGGTGAAGCCAAGAAGCAAACCATCAATTTTGAATATAAGGAAGCAAAAAACACCCAATCAGACAGCAAAAAGAAGAATCCAAAAAAATGAGGATAGTGTAAGGAGCCTCTGGGACAACTTCAAGTGTACCAACATTCACATCATGGGGGTGCCAGAAGGAGAAGAGAAAGAGTAAGGAATGGAAAACCTATTTGAAAAAATAATGACAGAAAAATTCCTTAACTTGGTGAAGAAAACAGACATACAAGTCCAAGAAGCCCAGAGTTCCAAACAAGATGAACCCAAAAAGGTCCACACCAAGCCACATCATCATCAAAATGCAAAAGGTTCAAGACAAAGAGAGAATCTTAAAAGTAGCAAGAGAAAAGCAGCTAGTTACCTACAAGGGAGCTCCCCATAAGACTGTCAGCTAATTTCTCAAAAGAAACTTTGCAGGCCAGAAAGGAGTGGCAAGAAATATTCAAAGTGATGAAAAGCAAAAACCTACAACCAAGACTCTTCTATCCTGCAAAGCTATCATTTAGAATTGATGGACATATACAGAGTTTCCCAGACAAGAAAAAGGTAAAGGAGTTCATCACCACTAAACCAGTATTATATGAAATGTCGAAGGGTCTTCTTGAAGGAGAACAACAACAAAAATATAAACAATAAAATGGCAATAGATACATATCTATCAACAATTGAATCTACAAACAAAATAAGTAAGCAGAACAGAAAGACTCATAGATACAGAGAACTTTTTGTTGGTTGCCAGATGGGAGGGGGGTTGGGGGAGATGGATGAAAAAGATGAAGGGATTAAGAAGTACATATGGGTTGTTAGACTGATAAACCTCAAAGGGAAGGAGGGAGGGAGCATGGGAAGAGAGAGCCAAAGAATTTCTATGCATATATATATAACCAATGGACACAGGCACTAGAGTGGGGAATGCAAGAGGTGGGGCGAGATCAGGAGGGGGTCAATGGGGGAAAAAGGGAGAACATCTGTAATACATTCAACAATAAAGTTAAAAAATAATAATAATAAAGACAGAAAACTTCCTTAACCTGGTGAAGAAGAAAAAAATCACACAATTCCAGGAAAAACAGAGCAATCCAATCAAGATGAACCCCAAAAGACCCACACCTAGACACATCATAATTATTTATTTTTAGAGAGAGAGGGAGATAGAAACATCATGTGAGAGAGAAACATCAATCAGCTGCCTCCTGCAGACACTCCTACTGGGGATTGACCCTGCAACCCAGGCGTGTGCCCTGAATGGGAATTGAACTGGTACCTCTCAGTCCATGGGATGACTCTCAATCCACTAAGCCACACTGGCCAGGCTAGACACATAATAATTAAGATGGCAAACAATAAAGACAAACAAAGAATCTTAAAGGCAGCAAGAGAGAGACACAGAAAGTTACCTACAAGGGAGTTCCCATTAGACTATCAGCTGATTTCTCAATAAAAACACTTCAGGCCAGAAAGGAATGGCATGAAGTATAAAAAGTAATGAAAAGCAAGGGACTGAAACCAAGACTACTCCACTCAGCCCGGCTATCATTCAAAATTGAAAGTGAAATAAAGAGCTTTGCCCGGCTGGTGTGGCTCACTGGTTGAGCATTAACCCATGCACCAAGAGGTCACCAGTTCGATTTCCGGTCAGGGCACATGCCCAGGTTGTGGGCCCGATCCCCAGTGGGGGGCATACAGGAGGTGGCCAATCGATGTTCTCTCTCATCGATGATTCTCTCTCTCTCAAAAATCAATAATAATAAAAAAATGCTAAAGGAGTTTACCACCACCAAACCAGCAATGCAAGAAATGATAAAGGAAATGCTGTAAAAAGAGAGAGAGAGAGAGAGAGAGAGAGAGAGAGAGAGAGAGAGAGAGGAACACAAGCATTAAGATTAAAAATGGCAGCCCTGGCTGGTTTGGCCCAGCAGTTAGAGTGTTGGCCTGTGGACCAGAAAGTCCCGAGTTTGATTCCCACTAGGGGCACGTGCCTCGGTTGCAGTTTGTTCCCACCCCGGTTGGGGTCATGTGGGTGGCGACCAGTTGATGTATCTCTCTCACATCGACGTTTCTCTCTCTCTTCCCCTCTTTCTCCCTCCCGCTTTATCTGAAGATAAATGCAAAAAAATGTCCTCGGGTTAGGATTAAAAAAAAAAAAAAAAAAGAATAAAAATGGCAACAAATAAGTGCCTATCAATAATACCTTAAATGTAAATCACTTAAATGCTCCAATCAAGACTTATTGTAGCAGAAAGGATAAGAAAACATGACCCATATCTATGCTGTCTACAAGAAACCCACCTCAGAACAGAAGACTCACAGGATGAAAGTAAAGGGATGGAACACAATTTTCCATGCAAATGGAAACGAAAGAAAAGCTGGGGCAGTAATACTCATATCTGATAAAATACAGTTCAAATTGAAGATCATAACAAGAGAGAAAGAAGGGCACTATGTAATATTAAAAGGATCAATCCAACAAGAGGATATAACCTTGGTAAACATATATGCACCCAATATAGGAGCACCAAAAAATATTTAAAAACTATTCGAGAACTTTAAGAGAGAGATTGATAGCAATACAATCACAGTAGGGGACTTTAACACCCCACTGACATCAATGGATAGGTCTTCTAGACAAAAAATCAACAAGGAAACAGAGACCCTAAACACACTAGCTCAGATGGATTTAATTGATATTTACAGAATATTTCACCCGAAAGCTACCGAATACACATTCCTCTCAAGTGCACACGGGACATTCTCAAAGATAAACCAAATGCCAAACACAAACTGAGTCTTTACAAGTTCAAAAAGAGTGAAACATGCCCTGGCTGGTTTGGCCCAGCGGTTGGAGCGTGGGCCTGTGGACCAGAGAGTCCCGGGTTCAGTTCCCGCTAGGGGTACATACGAAAAAAAAAAAAAAGACTGAAATCACATCAAGTATCTTTTCGGATCATAATAGCATTATTATATCCAAGGTTATATCCTCTTGTTGGATTGATCCTTTTAATATTACATAGTGCCCTTCTTTCTCTCTTGTTATGATCTTCAATTTGAACTGTATTTTATCAGATATGAGTATTACTGCCCCAGCTTTTCTTTCGTTTCCATTTGCATGGAAAACTGGAAATCAATTACAATAAAAACACTCAAAAACATTCAAACACATGGAGGCTAAATAACATGTTATTGAATAACGAATGGGTTACCAATGAGATCAAAATAAAAATAAACTTCCTGGAATCAAATGAAAATGAGCACACAATACAAAATCTATGGGACACAGCAAAAACAGTCATGAGACATAGCACTACAGGCCTACCTCAAGAAACAAGGAAAATTTCTAATAGACTATCTAACCCTTCAACTCAAAGAATTAGAAAACAAAAAATCCAAAGTAGAAGAAATGAAATAATAAAGATCAGAGCAGAAATAAATGACAGAGATTAAAAAAAAAAATACACAAGATCAATGAAACCAAGAGCTTGTTCTTTGAAAAGATAAACAAGACTGATGAACCTTTAGCCAGACTCACCAAGAAACAGAGAGGACCAAAACGAACAAAATCATAAATGAAAGAGGTGAAGTAGTAGCAACTAACAGCATAGAAATACAAAGGATTGTAAGAAAATACTATGAACAATTATATGCCAACAAATTGGCCAACCTAGGCAAAATGGACAAATTTCTAGAATCATACAAGTGTTCAAAATTCAACCAGAAAGAGTCAGAAAATCTGAACAGACCAATAATAACTAAGGAAATTGAAGAAGTAATAATAATGATTAAAAAAAAAAAATCCCAGCAAACCAAAGTACTGGACCGTATGGCTTCACAGGGAAGTTTTACCAAACATTCAAATAAGAACTAACACCTATTCTCCTCAAACTATTCCAAAAAATTCAAGAGGACAAAAGACTTCCAATTGCTTTTATGAGGCCAGCATAATTCTAATTCTAAAACCAGATGAAGACACTACAAAAAAATAAAATTACAGCCTAATACCCTTGATGAACATAGATGCCAAAATCCTCAACAAATATTAGCAAATCAGATCTAGCAATACATTAAAAAATTATTCCATGACCAAGTAGAATTTATTCCATGCATGCAAGTCTGTACAATATTCACAAATAAATAAATGTAATACACCACATAAACAAAACGCAAGTTAAAAATAGTATGATCATATCAATAGATGCTGAAAAGCATTTGACAAAATCCAGTACCCATTTTTGATAAAAACTCTCAGCAAAGCAGGTATAGAGGAATCATACCTCAAATAACAAAAGTCGTATATGACAAACTTATAGCCAATATCATACTTAATGGGCAAAAATGAAAAGAATTTCCCTCAAGAACAGGAACAAGACAGGGATGCCTGCTTTCGCCGCTCTTATTCAACACAGTACTGGAAGCCTTAGCCACAGCAGACAAGAAGACAAAAATAGCCCTGGCCAAAAAAAAAACACAAAAAAAAACAAAAAGCCCTGGCCGGTTTGGCTCAGCGGTTAGAGCGTCCGCCTGCGGTCTGGAGAGACCCGGGTTCGGTTCCCGCTAAGGGCATGTACCTCGGTTGCAGTTTGTCCCTGGCCCTGGTTGGTCGTGCGGGTGGCAGCCACTCGATGTGTTCCTTTCGCATCGATGTTTCCCTCTCTCTCTCTCCCTCTCCCTCCCTCCCACTCTATCTGAACAAAAAATGGAAAAATGTCCTTAGGTGAGGATAAAAAAATAAATAAATAAAATAAAAAATAAAAGGCATCCAAATTGGAAAGGAGGAAGTGAAACTGTCATTATTCACAGATGACATGATATTGTACATAGAAAACCCTAAAGAGTCTACCAAAAAGTACTAGATTTAATAAATAAATTTGGCAGAGTAGCAAGATACAAAATTAACATCCAGAAATCTATGGCATTTTTATACACCAATAATGAACACTTAAAAAGAGAAACTAAAAATATGTGTGTGTGTGTGTGTGTGTATTCCTTTTACCACTGCAATAACAAAAAATTAACATACTTAGGAATAAACTTAACCAAGGAGGTAACAGACTTATTCTCAGAGAACTACAGGACATTGTGTGAGAGAGTCTCCTCGATCAGTTGCCACTCACATAACCCCAATCAAGGCCAGGGACAAACTGCAACCGAGGTACATGCCCTTAGCAGGAACCAAACCCGGGTCTCTCTGGTTCACGGGCCAACGCTCTAACCGCTGAGCCAAACCAGCCAGGGCTAGAGGAAGATTTTTAAAAGTAAAAGTATATACCATGTTCATGGATTGGAATAATCAACATCATTAAAATGTCCATCCTACCCAAAGCAATCTATAGATTCAGTGCAATCCCTATTAAAATACCAATGGCATATTTTACAGATCTAGAACAGAAACTCCAAAAGTTTATATGGAACCAAAAAAGACCTTGAATAGCTACAACAATCTAGGAAAAGAAGAACTAAGTAGGAGTATCACAATACTGGGTATCAGGTTATACTACAAAGCCACTGTAATTAAAACAGCCTGGTACTGACACAAGAATAGGCATACAGATCAATGGAACAGAACAGAGAACTCAGAAATTGACCCAAGATATCATTATGCTCAATTAATATTTGATAAAGAAAGCAAGAGCAGCCCGACCCATGTGGCTCAGTGATTGAGCATCAACCCATGCACTGAGAGGTTGCTGGTTTGATCCCCGGGGCCATGCAGGAGGTGGCCAATCACTGTTCTCTCTCATAGATGTTTTTCTCTCTCTCTCCCTCTCCCTTCCTCTCTCTCTCAAATCAATAAAGAAAAAAAAAGACCCATGTCAAAAAAAAAAAAAAAAAAAGAAAGAAAGCAAGAACATACAATGGAGTAAAGACAGTCTCTTTAATAAATGGTGTTGGTGCGCTGGCCGGTTTGGCTCAGCGGTTGGAATGTCGGCCTGCGGACCAGAGTCCTAGGTTTGGTTTCTGCTAGGGGCACGTACCAAAAAAAAATAAATAAGGAAATAAATGGTGTTGGGAAAATTGGACAGGTACATGCAAAAATAATGAAACTAGACCACCAACTTACACCATACACAAGAATAAACTAAAAACAGATAAAAGACTTAAATGTAACCCATGAAACCATAAAAATCCTAGAAGAAAATGTAGGAAACAAAATTTCAGACATCACACGTAGCAGAATTTTCATTGATATATTGCCTAGGGCAAGACACACAAAGGAAAACATTCATAAATGAGACTATCAAACTAAAGCTTCTGCAAAGCAAAGCAAAACAAAAAAAAACAGCATCAAAATGAACAGGGAATCCACTGTATGGGAGAATGTATCATACAACTCAAGGAAAAACAAACAATCCAATTAAAAAATGGGCAAAGGACCTAAATAGACACTTCTCCAAACAGGACATACAGATGGCCAAGAGACATATGAGAAAATGCTGAAAGTCTCTAATCAGAGAGACACAAATTAAAATGATGAGGTATCACCTCATACCTGCCAGCTATTTACAATAGCTAAGATCTGTTGCCTAAGTGTCCATTAGTAGATGAGTGGATAAAAAAGCTGTGGTACATACACAGAATGGAATACTACACAGCTATAAAAAGGATTCTTACCCTTTGAGACATCATCAAGGGACCTGGGGTGTACTATGCTAAGTGAAATAAGCGATTCAAAGAAAGACAAGTATCACATGATCTCACTTACATGTAGAGTCTAATGAACAAAACAAACTGATGAACAAAACAGAAAGAGGCATGGATGCATGGAACAGACTGAGGAATCTCAAAATTGAAATGGGGAGTGAGGTGGCAGGAAGAGATTAATCAAAGAACTTATATGGGTAACCAATAGACACAGATGCCTGGCTTGTGTGGCTCACTGGTTGAGCATATACCCAACCCATGCACCAAAAAGTATAGACAACAGTGTGGTGAAGGCAGGATGGGGGGTGGGAGTGGGGAAGAGGGTGTCAGTGAGGGAAAAAAGGACATCTTAATACTTTCAACAATAAAGATAAATTTTTAAAAAGTGTCAGTCATTCCTCAGGTCCTAGATTCCTGAAGCAGCAGTGAATTCAAGGTAAGAACACAAAGTTGAAAATATTTTCTAGGCTAGGTCTTTTCACCACTTCACCAGTTGGGCCAGCTCTTGTCCCTCTTCTGTGCCTCAGTTTCCCCATCTGTACAATGAACAATGGTTCCAACCCTTTTATTATTAAAGATTCAAATGCAATCATGACACTCCAACACACCACACAGGGATAGAACAGTTGCTCTAGATGGAGGGCAAGGGGTAGCTATGAAAGAGATGCCTAGACTGACACAGAGGATCAAGTGAGGACTAGTCATCCAGCCCATCACAGCTCCCACCCAGCTCAGACATTTTAGGACTCAAACATTTGCTGCAAAAGCTGGAGGCAAACCTGCTCAATGAAGGTCTCCTTCAGATGGGAGACAACTCCAGAAACAAGTTCTGTTCTGTGAGCTCATCACCAAAATGTTTGCTTCTTCAAGAGCTTAAAAATTATCTTTAGTCAAGAAAAGCTGAGCCTCATGGAGCCCCCAGAGGTCAGAATATCACAGGCTTTTGGAAAATCTAATTTTAAAAACATGACAGAAATGAAAACGTGGCTTGATAATTCTTGACATACTCACTGGCCACAGTGTAGTGGGCCAGTTGACATTTTACAAAGTGAATGCATAAGCAAGGTTGACCTTCAAGGCCCTCTAGGATAAGATCCCAAATTACTACTCCAGTGTCACCTACCACTCCTCTAATCTTTCTCTAGTCAAACTTGC
The DNA here is from genome assembly GCF_014108415.1 of Molossus molossus. NCBI lineage: Eukaryota > Metazoa > Chordata > Mammalia > Chiroptera > Molossidae > Molossus > Molossus molossus. The sequence goes on from NW_023425349.1 coordinate 31,140,737, forward strand.
CTATTTGAATCTAAATGTACTCATCATGCTCCTCCCTCTTCTCCATTCCTATTTCTAAACTCTATACATATTTGCATGTATATTTCAATACTTTCTTTTCTAGGAAAACTCTGCAATCCTCCTAGTTGGAAGTCACCTTTCCAGCCTCTGAATTATCCTAACACTTACTGGACCTCTTGTTCTAGATCCTAGTAAAATCATTCCCATGTCCTCTCTTCCCTGCTCTGAGCACTAAAGGGCTAGCTTGTTCCTATGCAATACCCCTCCCTCTTGCCCAGCCAGGAGCCTGGCATATCCTAGGTACTCGGTAGATACTGGGAAGTTCTGTACACTCGAAAAAGCAGGAAAAATAATCATTCAAAGTTACTGTTTGATATTTGACAAAATCTGCAAAACCTAAGGTAAATACTTAGGCTACAGAAGAAAATGCTTTGTAATGTATTAAAGGTTTGCCAAATGGCAAATTAAGGCCTGTGGCTGGGGAAAATAAAGTAATAGTGGCTTAACCACAAATCAAATCTACATTAGAGTCGAGACTTCAGTTTTTAAAAAGCTGTTTTGGGGGTTCCAATGCATTATGTAACTTTTTCTAGATATAAATTCAAATTAGATTCCAATCTTTAGCATTGCTTTTGCACATGTAAAATCCTCGCTCATTTAGTAGTTTATAGCTAAAATAATCCTCAAATCTTCCACTACAAAAAAATTGACAATGCAGTCACACATTATGTGGTTGAGCCATGAAATACAGACTGCAGAATATCTTACCCCTACCCCAAATCCCTTTAAGATCTGTAAGAACAGAGAAAATTTCCATCTCAGAAAAAGCTGAGCTGACCTCAGGCACTGCCTACTCACTCTTCCGCAAAGCTTTTCACATGCCATTCCTCCTTAGTACGCCTGTCTTGGTAACAAACCAGACTCTGTTCACCTGTCAGTCAAACCCTACATGTTGCAGCATTGGTGTAAAGCACACTTTTTTCTTCAGACCTTCCTGTCAGTGAGGGTCACAGACCATCAGTGCTGCAAGATTTCAGAAGCCATTTGGTCACACCCCCTCAATTTTATATACTGGGAGGTGATCCAGAGATCAACACAAGGTCACCCAGGAAATGAGTAGCAGAGCCAGAACTAGAATTCAGATCTCCTAGGACTCAGGGTAAGGCCTTTTTCTTTATATTATCCTTTTTCTTAATTCAACGATTATTTGAACCTAATATTATTTTGACTTGCTTTCAGGGGCTCCAGAGCACTGAATTTCAAACATTATTTTAGAACATCTACCTCATTTATTCCCACAGTTATAAAAAATAAGGATTAGATTTAAATGCTCAAAGATCCTACACACTTGTGCATTTCCCCTCAATAAACAAAGCATAAAAACACCAAAGAAACCAGTTCTTCAGTGTGTTTTAACATGAGCTTACAATTAAAGTCTAATTTAAAAATGTAAGCATACAACTAGGCTTTACCAAAGAGGAACGTGTTTATTTCACTTAAATTCTTAAAAATATTTTTTGGCAGTTGTCACATAAAATGTCCTAATGTAAAAAAATCTCATTAAAAAGAAAAGCATGAAAAAAACAGACCCAAAATGTTAAGATTTTATTTACAAAGCTTCTTTGTTGTACAGAAAGTAAAAATGCTGTTACAATCTTGGTGTAACTGGTAGCCACAGACGGTTGACTCACCAATCACAGCTATCCACGCTACAGCAAGAGTCTTACAAGAAAACCTAACAACGCTTACAATTTTGTTGGGGTGCAGTCCCCAAGCTTGGTGGTGAATTTCCAAAAGGGACTAAATGGAGGAAGGCGGAATGTCACAGGAACTATTCTTTGGCTCTTTGGGTGGGTGGGTATCCTGGGGTTTGTATCACAGCTACTTTTTTTTTTTTTTTTTTTTTTTTTAAACAGCTACCAAATCCATATGAGCAGTCCAACCAATACTGAACAGTCCTTTTGCAGGTTATTTGGGGTCTTAATCATCTTCTCCTTCATCATCTGTTTCTCTCTTCCTCTTTTCACCTTTCCCGCTTTCTTCCTCCTCTGTACAATAACAAAAATTCACTTTGAGACATTTGGAAAAGTATTTTGCCTAGATTATTGCTAACGAAGGTAAAAGCAATGAATTTTTTGACGGCTGAGACAGAAAAAAAAAGAGGCCAGCTTGATTTGATAGGTTGTTAATTAAGAGGTATTGATTTTAAAAAGCATAGTGACCACAGAACTGAGAAGGGCAAAAGGTGCAGAAGCACCTCAAATCATAGCAAAGTTAAACCAGTTTTCTTAATTTTGTTGTAGTCTTCCAAAAGTTTCTTACAGTTGTTGGTCCAATGAGACATTAGCAGTTATGAAAATGCACAGCAAGAACTTTGGAGTTAGCTAGCCTATTTTTGGCCCATGCTCACTTAGTGGCCCATGCTCACTTAGTGGCCCATGCTCACTAAGGACTGACTTTGGGTGGGCGGATTTAACCCCTTCCCTTTAAACCTGTTTCCCTGTTTATAAAATGGGGACAATGATACTAACTTGGAGGTTTATTCTGAAGATAACTGAGATAACACAAAGTATTTAGCCATGAACATGGCAAGACTCAAATTGTAGCAAGTTAATATTAACTAAAAAGATAGATATTTTTTAGCCCAGTCGGTGTGGCTCAGTGGTTGAGTGTCAACCCATGCACCAAGAGGTCGCCAGTTCGATTTCCGGTCAGGGCACATGCCCAGGTTGTGGGCCAAATCCCCAGTGGAGGGCATGCAGGAGGCGGTCAGTCAATGTTCTCTCTCACCGATGTTTCTCTCTCTCTCTCCCCTCCCTTCTTCTCTCTCTCAAATCAATAAAGGAAAAAAAATATATTTCTTAGACTCCTCAGGTTTTTGAGACACAGAGACCTATTTATCATTGTTTTTCAACTAGCAAAAATTCATGGCTATTTCAATTAAATTAACTAAATCTGTGTCAAACTATGTTCCATAAAGCTCCTTGAAGGCAGAAACCAGGTCTAAGGATTGTTCTATCATTGTAAATTTAGTTTAGTGCCTGGCACAGAGAATAGATGCTGAAAAAGTGTGAGCCAATGGAAAGCACAGCAAACAACCTGGTTTTATAAAACCTATACAAGCATGAGAATCTGTATTTTCCTAAGTAATAAACAGACATTTCACTAGTTTTGGTTTGGGAGAGATAACATTGATAAACTTGGAAAGGTGATATGTATATATCCTGCAAAAATTATGACCCAATTATTAAGACTTTTTTAAATAAAAAATTCAAAACACAGAAATCTCCTGCTTGGCAGTAACCCAAATGATGGGGTCTACAAACACAGCTCAAGCAGGGAGACTAAAAACTGGGCCTCCTTCCCTCCAACAGGTATTCTTAATTGCCTGCTATAGAGTAGGTGAGCATAGACACACTGACGGCTATACAAATGCCTGTGAAGACGACCAAGGAAAAGGGCATTTTATTTTCTTCTCAGTGGTTACAAATTCTAAATTAATGGACAGCTGCCCTCATCCCATTTTTTAATTGAGGACAACCAAAATGCATGCATTATACCCACCTTCATCCTCATCGTCATCGTCATCATCATCGTCTTCATCTTCATCAGCTTCTCCATCATGTCTAAATTCTTCTTCCTAGAGAATGATAATGGCAAGTATCACTATTAGATTAATTCTGCCAAGTTGAAAAGTATAAAAACGATGTAATTTCCCAATAAATGTAATAATCCATCAAGGAGAAAACTGTAATGTTATGTTTATCCACTTTGATGTACTGAGATCTGTTGATTTTTCTTAAGCTTAATTTAAAATTTTCTTTAAAAATTGCTTTTCAGCCCTGGCCAGTTCGGCTCAGCGGTTAGGAGTGTCAGCCTGTGAACCGGAGTCCTGGGTTAGGTTCCCGCTGGGGGCATGTACCTCAGTTGCGGTTTGTCCCCGACCCAGTTGGGGTTGTGTGGGTGGCGGCCACTCAATGTGTATCTCTCACGCTGATGTTTCTCTCTCTCTTCCTCCCTCTCTCCTCTCACTCTATCTGAAGATAAATGCAAAAATGTCCTCAGGTGAGGATTAAAAAAAAAAAAAAGCTTTTCAGAGGTAAGCATTTTATTTGCCAGACACATTTAATTAGTATACAACTTTAAATGAGAAATGACTTAAAAATCTTGTATTTCAAAGCAGGTTTGGATAAAGATTTCTACATTATTATTGTTACCAAAAAAAGCTTCTTTCAGGATCTTAATTTCATTAAACATCTATGAGATTATACAAAGGTTCAGCCTTATTTCTGCACTAAAAAAAAAAAAAAAAAAAAAAAAACATATGTTTTGATATGTCTAACTTTCTTTGCCTATTCTCACAAACCTTGAGGGTCAAAGTCAAGTCACTCCTTTCTCCTGTCCTTCTATGGTATTCAGCTCCTCAGAGATATTGTATTACTAGGTGTTCCATTAAACTAGACTACCTGCAATTTCAGGAAAGGACCACATTCTTATTTAACTTGACATATCCCCATCTCTTTAACACAGGAGGCATGTATTTGCTGAATTAAGCTGAGTACACAAGAACAAATCCAGACTTGCTCAACATACCCTTTCTTTCAATACAAAAAAGGCACAGACAAACCTTCAGTTTTCAGTCTTTCCAGTTTTCTCACCCTACTGAATGAACATGCAACTTGTTTCCTCCCAAAGTTCAAGGGTCAAAACTTATTTGCAGAGCCAACCAACCACTGTGTTCAGTTAGTATTCAGTAAGCATTCCACTTAGTATTTATTAAAAGAGGGTGGGGGTTATAAGTGCTAAATTAATCAGTCTGATATTCACAAGTATACTAATTTCTTCAGAAGGCCTTTCTCTTTCTTAAAAAAATATATTACTTTTAACTAATTTTATTTATTTTTTAATTTTTATTTTCTTCAGAGAGAAGAAGGGAGATAGAAACATTGATGTGAGAGACACACAGATTGGCTGCCTCCTGCATGCCTCCCACTGGGGACCGAGGCTGCAACCCAGGCATATGCCCCGACTGGAATTGAACTGGGACCCCCCCAGTCCATGGGACATCGCTCAAACTACTGAGCTACACCAGCTGTACGCCCCCCCAAGTATACTTTTAATTAATTTGAAATAGGAAATGGAAGCAGAGCTGCACTGACCTCTGCACTGAGGAGGTCATCTTCATCCTCTTCTGCATCTTCATCTTCATCGTCATCCTCTTCGTCTTCAAACTCTTCTTCTTCACTATCCTCATCCTCCTCATCCTCTTCATCTTCTCCTTCTGGAAACAGTCCAAAAGAAATTAATTAAATACCCCTGATGTTCCATACACCTGCTAAGGTGTTGGGGAACTATGGTTTGGTCCACAGGACAAATGCTAGGCTACACCAACGTCAGGGAAACCATGAACCACAGTCATCCTTTCTCCCAAGGTGCTGTAGCTCAGTCTTTTTGTCCAACAGAATCCCACAAAACCTGGAGGCCAGGACTCCTGGTAGACTAGATGTACACAAGGAAATGATACAATGTCTGGTATTTGATTCCAAGTAAGGAAAGGGAAAGAAAGTAGAGATGTGTATGTAAAAACATAGTCAGCCATGAATCAGTAATTGCTGAAGCTCAATCATGGGAACATGAAAGTTTCACTATTATTTCTACCTCTGTCTATGACAAAAATTTTCCATAGTAAATAGTTACAAAAAAACTGAAACAAAACAAAATCCTTTTGAGGTAAGGGTACCACCACAAAGCTGCCCAATGGGGAACTTGGGAGATTTCCATTAATAACCTTGTGATGAGTGGGAGCGGGGGCAGGTTGGGAGGCACCTCCATCCTGTGTCTCCAATTACATTTGGTGGAGGCCTCTAGTGAGGCAGTCCTTACCTCTCTGGGTCCTGGAGCTTGCTCTGCTGTCTTCTGCCTTCTAGCCTCTGAATGCCCTTCCCTTCTTCTCTGCTTGGCTAATACTGATTCAACCTTTTTTTTGTGTGTGGTACATGACCCTAGCGGAAACCGAACCCGGGACTCTCTGGTCCGCAGGCTGATGCTCAACTGCTGAGTCAAACTGGCCAGGGCTGATTCAACCTTTGAATCTCAGTTCAAAATCACTTCCTTGGGACCTGGCCAGTGTGGCTCAATGTTTAGAATGTTGGCCATCCCTGGCCCCAGTTGGGGCTTGTGCATGAGGCAGGCAACCGATCTCTCTCTCTCCTGCCTTCCTCTAAAAATTAATGGAAAAAATTATCCTTGGGTGAGGATCAACAACAAAAATCACTTTCTTGGGCAGACATGCCATGCCAGACCACCAAATCCCTACTCACACAAGCACCTGATGCTTCTTCATTACCACACACTTGGCTCAATTGTGATTATTTAACATTTTCTTCTTAGGAGATGGTAAGCTCCAAGAAGACAGAAACTATGTGGTGTTTTCTCTTTCAAAACTATGTTCCACAGTGTCTGGCACATAGTAAATGCTCAAATATTTGCTGCCTTGACTGAGCTTCTCTCAGGAACCCTCTACCCTGCAAAGAATTTCCTTTACAGTCTCTTGCACAGGTGGCCATTCAACCTGTTTAAAACAAACCTAAATAGATAACTAGAGGCACAACAGGTTTTTAGGAATAAATGAAAACCTATGGTGAGGGGAATAAGTGACATAAATATTTGGAACAAAGTAAGATGTCCTATTTGTCCTGTTTTGTGTCCACGTTACCACCTTACTTACATACCATCCTATCTTTTTGCCATGCCTCAAACCTCCTGCAAAACAAAACTATAAAAATACTTCCAGAGTACTACACCAATAACCCCACCCAACTGCCTGATGTTTTTCCTCCTATGCTTTTCTTGATCATTTCTGTCTTGTGTGTTTTTATTTTAAAGAAAAGAAGTATTTAAAATTATGCTTCAATAAAATATAGAATAGGGAATACAGTCAACAATGTTGTAATAACTGTATGGTGCCAGGTGGGTACTAGACTTATTGTGGGGAACACTTCATAAATAGTATAAATGTCTAACCACTGTTATATATCTGAAACTAAAATAATATTGAATGTCAACTGTTAACGGGAAAATGAAAATTAAAAAATTAACTCAAGTCTGGCCAGCGTGGTTCAGTGGTTGAGCATCGACCCATGCACCAAGAGGTTGACAGTTCGATTCCTGGTCAGGACACATGCCCAGGTCATGGGCCCAGTCCCCAGTGGGGGACATGTAGGAGGCAGCCAACAGATGTTCTCTCTCATGGACGTTTTCATATCTCTCTCTCTCTCTCTCATTTCCTCTCTCTCTAAAATCAATAAAGGAAACAAAAAAATTTTTAAAAATTAACTCAAAATAGGTCATAGACATAAATATAACAGCTACAACTATAAAGGTCTTAGAAGTAAAAAATAAAACATGCTTCAAATACAGTAACACCAACAACATCAGGAATTCTAATAGAATACATTTTCTTCATGCTGATTGATGTGAAAACTAATTGCTCTGCTTCCTCTAAGCCACTTAGAAGCGAGAAACCATTTATCCTAACAGTGACTCAATGTGTCACTGTGCAAGAAAAGCACAAGCTGATCAAGAGGGTTATTTTGGGTAGAAAATATTTAGATTCTTAAAGATAAACTGGATGTAAAAAATCTTGATCAAATGTCAAAAATAAAAACTATATTCTAATTCCATGTTATAGCCAGAGATTATTTACCTTATTAATGAAAAATGGAGTCCAACACATACATAGTACTTTGAAATCATTGCCTCCTTAAACTCTAGTCATATATTTAAGGCAGGAAAGCCATTTTATTTATATTTGAGTATAACAATCATGTACCAAGTACCTATTAAGTGTTAGGTACTATGAATAAAGAAAAAAGCTTCAACCTAAGAAAATAATCATAAGTATAGTTAGAAGGGACAAGAACAGCAAAGAGTGACAAGTGCTATGGAAGAGGTAGCAAGGGGATGTTCTAGCATGCTCATGAACCTAACCTCTCGCAGGTGTCAGAAAAGTCTTCCTGGCAGTGTTGACAAAGATGAATTTGTAAGGATAAGTAAGCAGTAACCAAGACAGGGGAACAGCTAGGAGGAAGGCAGGAGACATGAAATAATGGTCTCTTCAGTGAACTGTAAATCACAAGTACATCAACGGGTTGGTTGGAGCAGTCTATGATCTCTAGGCTTGAAATTCAAGACGTTAGCTAACAAATCATTTTTATTTGGAATCATTTAAAGGCATCAATGTCCTAAGAGCTTATTAATATTAAACAGAGGCCCTAACTCCAAATTTTATGGAATGCTTATATGCATGCATATAAATTATTTTTCTCAACAACAGTAAGAACATTCAGTAGCTTTATCAGGACCCTGGAAAGGCAGAAATTAGGTTCACTGGATGTTATGTCCAATCACCTTCATCATCCTCTTCTTCATCCACACCATCCACCTCAGCATCTGAGTCAGGAGCTTCTCGATCCTCTTGGTCATAGCCATCCAGGTAGGTCAGCTGGGGCAAGAGCTTGAAGACACTCTCTCGGTAGTCATTCAGGTTAGTAACCTCACAGTTAAAAAGATCCAGGCTTTTCAGACATTCCAACTTTTTCTGAAGGATAAAAAAAAAACCTCCTAAACCAAAGGAACATAAGCACCAAAATCCATCTCTAAAAAGGTAAAATTCTAGGTTCATATTCAATTAGCTAATACTCACTCAAGCCTTGTACATAGGAAAACATTTCAAGTTCTTTGCAACCTTTATATTAGAAGCTACTAGATTTTTAAATAGTCCTTCCCTTCTACATCTACCCTTCTTGAAAGAACCGTCTTTTTCAGGCAGCATTAGTCTTAAAAAATAGAAATTTGAAAAATTAGTTATTAAAACTGGATTTTCACAGTCTGAGACCAATCAGAGAATTTAAACACTAAATTTAAACATTTGAGTAATCAAATGCCCAGTAAGAACTTGCTGGGATATCAAGCATAGTCTTTAATACTCTGGGGTAGTAGTATAGAAAAACTCATTCAATCAATTAATCAAATCAATCTCAAGGTGTCTGAAATTTCTACTTGGGAACATAGATGTGAAAAACTAGAGAACGGAATATAATAAAGCACAAAGTGTGGTGATGCAGACATTTTCTGGAAAGGCAAGAATCAACACAGGCTGGGGAAAAGGAAGGGGAACTCTGGGTTCCAACTTGAGAAATAAGAAACATTACACTCTTTCTTCTGTTTTAATTTTTGGGGAAAAGACTGACAATTACCACCAGACTTTTCCATGTAAAATTCTTTTGATGTTACCGTATCTTGAAACTTTGTTGAATACCTCATTTATCTGGGACCTTAATTTCATTTACCTAAAATAGTTAAGTTCTAAAAACTTGGCCCATGAAAAGCTTTCTGAGCAATCAACGTAGATAGGAAAATTTTCAGGTATTTTACTCATATCTTCATCTGTTATGACATCAGTGTATTAGTACTTCAACCCCACATCGATTAAGTTTTGATTACGGGTAAATTAAGAGGTTGGGAGGGCAGAGGTATTATTACAGGCAATTAAGGAGAAAGCAACAAGAGTAACAGCAGACCCTCTTGGGGAAAAGAGGAGAGAGTGTGAACTTATAAAAAGCAAACAGAAAACATGAAGTGCTACATAGCCTGGTGCCTTTTAGAATAGGAGCAACAAGCCTGCAGAGCACATGCCGTATAGCTTCATAAATGTTAACTTTTAATGGTTCTGAATCAAGAGAAAAGGCTTGGTATTCTCTATGAAAGAAGTAATAAAAAAATATTAAGAGAATCTCTACATGAATTTAAGTTGCAAAATATAAATGTTGAGCCTTCTGGTCAAGATGGTGGCGTAGGTAAATGTGATATCGCGTCCTCCCACAACCACATGAAAATTACAACTAAACTACAGAACAACCATCACTCAAAACCACCTGAAATCAAGCTGAATGGAAGTCCTGCAACTATGAAATTAAAGAAGCAGCCACATCAAGACTGGTAGGAGGGGCGGAGGTGCGATAGATTGCTCCCACACCCACGTGTGGCAGGTAAAAATTAGGATACCTTGGCTGGGAAGGTCCTCCCTGAGGACTGAGGGGTTCCTGTCCCACACCAGGCACCCAGGTCAGGGTTCCAGTGCCCGAAAGAGAAGTCCCCATAACTTCTGGCTGTAAAAAGCAGCGGGAACCCCAGACAGCTCCTCTTAAAGGGCCTACACAGGGACTTACTCAGACTCGCACCCTCCAGGCTCCAGCATTGGGGAGGCAGCTTGAAAGGCACCAGAGACATATGAAGGAAAACTGAGTTGTTTGGAATTGGGGCGAGGGCTGGAGAGGCAGCTTTCTCCTGGACAGAGGTGCTGCCAGGGGTCCTTGTTTCTTTGGTGAGCTCTTCCCTGGGCGGCAGACAGCCGCCACATCTGGGACTCCAGCAACCTGGCTCACACTGTTTGCCCTGACCCAGCGTTTCCCTGAGGCCCTGCCCCATGCAACTTTCAGGCTCACCCAAGCTGTTTCCAGTGCTTTACCATAGGATTGGCCTGTCTAGGATCCTGCTTCATATTTTCCTAAATTCTTTCAAATAAGCAGCATCTGGTCTCAGCAAGCCCCACATTTCTGGTTAAGTGGCCCCAGGCCTGGCACTAGAAGCAGCCAGCCTTGGTTCACAACTTGGCTTTTCCTGGGCACCTCTAAGCCCAGCACAAGAAGCAGCTATCTGCAGATCACGTTGTAGCTTATGCCTGGTGGCCCCAGGTAGTGGCCCCAGGTAGAACACAGGCAGTGGCTGACCTGACCCCAGAGACAGCACACCCAGTGGACAGCTTCATAAGACCATGAAGCACCATCATCCAACCATCTCCACAAGTGACACACTCAAGGAATGGACTCAGTGGGTACTAGAACCCTGCTGAAGTAAGTCTTGCTCTGTGTGGTGGGCCCCCTCGCATCTGAACATCCAGGATAGTCAGAAGTCGGTGGATAGTGGGCCCAGCCAGTCCTTGCAGCTGATCAATCTGAGTAAATCCCTCTCATTGACATGCCAACAGCAATCAAGACTCAGTTACAACAGAAGGGTATAAAGTCCACATGAGGGGTGCACCTCGAGGGCCCAGCTGGGAGATCAGGGAGGCTGTGCCACTGGATCCTACAGGACACCTACTACCACAGGCCACCCTAGGAGACATAGCAACTCCACCTAATACATAGAAACAAAGACAGGGAGGCAGCCAAAATGAGGAGACAAAGAAACACATCCCAAATGAAAGAACAGAACAAAACCCCAGGAAAAGAACTAAGCGAAATGGAGATAAGCAACCTAACAGATGCAGAGTTCAAAATACTGCTTATAAGGATGTTCAATGAACTTAGTGAGAACCTCAGTGAACTTAGTGAGGGCCTCAAGAGCATAAAAATGGACCAGTCAGAAATGAAGGAGGCATTAACTGAAATAAAGAATAATTAACACAGATTCAATAGTAGAGTAGGTAAAATCAAGAAGCAAACCATCAATTTGGAATATAAGGAAACAAAAACACCCAATTAGAACAGAAAAAAAGAAAAAAAATCCAAAAAAACAAGGATGGTATAAAGAGCCTCTGGGACTTCAAGTGTGCCAACATTCACATCTTGGGGGTGCCAGAAGGAGGAGAGAGAAAACAAGAAAGCGAAAACCTATTTGAAACAATAATGACAGAAAACTTCCCTAACTTGGTGAAGGAAACAGACATACAAGTCCAGGAAGCACAGAGAGTCCCAAACAAGATAAACCCCAAGAGGCCCACACCAAGACATATCATCATCAAAATGCAAAAGGTTCAAGACAAAGAGAGAATCTTAAAAGCAGCAAGAGAAAAGCAGTTAGTTACCTACAAGAGAGTTCCCATAAGACTGTCAGCTGATTTCTCAAAAGAAACTTTGCAGGCCAGAAGGGAGTGGCAAGAAATATTCAGAGTGATGAAAAGCAAGAACCTACAACCAAGATTACTCTGTCAGCCCTGGTCGGTTTGGCTCAGCGGTTAAAGCGTCAGCCTGTGGACCAGAGTCCCGGGTTCGGTTCCCACTAAGGGCACGTACTGCGATTGCAGTTCTCTCCTGGTCCCTGTTGGGGTTGTGTGGGTGACAACCAGTCGATGTGTCTCTCTCACATGGATGTTTCTGTCTCTCTCTCTTTCTCTCTCTCCCTCCCGTTCTATCTGAAGATAAATGCAAAAATGTCCTCAAGTAGGGATTAAAAAAAAAAGGTTACTCTATTCTGCAAAGCTGTCATTTAGAATCAATGGCCGTACAGTTTCCCAGACAAGTAAAAGCTAACGGAGTTCACCAAACTATTATTATATGAAATGTTGAAGGGTCTTCTTGAAGAAAAAGATAAAAAATATGAACAGCCCTGGCCAGTTTGGCTCAGCGGTTAGAGTGTTGGCCTGCGGTTTGAAGAGATCCGGGTTCAGTTCCTGCTAAGGGCGCATACCTCGGTTGCAGTTTGTCCCCGGCCCTGGTTGGGTTGGGCGGGTGGCAGCCACTCGATGTGTCCCCTTCATGTTGATGTTTCTCTCTCTCTTTCTCTTCCTCTCTCTCCCTCCCATTCTATCTGAACAGAAAATGGAAAAAAGTCCTCAGGTGAGGATAAAAAAGAAAAAAAGAACAAACAAAATGGCAATAAACACATTATCGACAACTGAATCTACAAACAAAATAAACAAGCAGAACAGAAACATTCTCATAGATACAGAGAACATTTCGTTGGTTGCCAAATGGGAGGCGGGTTGGGGGAATGGGTGAAAAAGGTGAAGGGATTAAGAAGTACAAAGTGGTTGTTAGACTGACAAACCTCAAAGGGAAGGAGGTTGGGGGGGGTAATAAACCAAAGAACTTATATGCATAACCAATGGACACAGACAACAATGTAGGGAAAGGCAGGAGAGGGGCGGGAGCAGGGAGGAGGGGATCAATAGGAGGAAAAGGAGGAACATCTGTAATACATTTGACAATAAAGATAAGCTAAAAAAATTAAAATAAAATGAATGTTGATGTTTAAAGGCTTTGATGCTTTATTGGGAAAGCTATTTCAACATTCACAGGGACCTGGAAAGAAGTGCAGATTAAACAAAACCTTGTCTTCAAGACTTGAGGTATCTATGTAATTCTAGGGAGTTACAAAATGATTTGAAAAGTCTTTGCTGTAAAGCAGGACTTGGCAAAAGATGGTCTGTTGGCCCATTCTGGCCCACCACCTGTTTTATTTTTTGTTAATCCTTACCCCAGGATATTTTTCCATTGACTTTTTTAGATAGAGTGGAAGGAAGGGAGGGGAAAGGGAGGAGAGGGAAGGGGAGGAGCAAGGAGGAGACATATACACACACACATATCAGTGAGAGAGAGACACATCAACTGGTTGCCTCCCACACACACCTGGACCAGGGCTGGGGATCGAACCTACAATCCAGGTATGTGCCCTTAACAGAGAATCAAACCCGAGACCCTCTGGTCCAAAGGCTGAAGCTCTAACCACTGAGAAAACTGGCCAGGGTACTAACTGCCTGTTTTTGTAAAATAAGTTTTATTCAAACACAGCCACACTCATTTGTTTATATATTATGCATGGTTTCTTTTGTGCTACAACGGGAAAGCTGAGTAATTGTGACAGAGACTATACTGTACAGCTGATAAAGCCTAAATGATCTATTATCAAGCCCTTTAGAGGAAAGAGCACTTTCCTCTGCACTTACAGAATCTACATCATCCTGGTCAAAGATGAGGTTCCCACACTTGTTTTATTTTCACTGAACAGCCCTTGGGAACATAGAGCCAGACAGGGAACACAGAGCAGGGTTACAGCAACAGGAAACGGTACTCCTCAAAACACCAATGTACAAATGATCCAAGGGTTTGTGGATCAAATAATGTGTTTATGTAAGTCAGTCCCCTGAGGTCTTAAGAAAGCTGTCCCCAGTCCTTTTCATCATTGGGAGAGTTGCTTTTATGTCATGTACCTTTTAGATTAGGTTCCCCACTGGGCAGGCCCCGACGTCCAGAAGCCCAGGTATGAATCCTTGGCAAAGAGAAAAAAAATGCTGAAAATATCACCCCAGACAACTAGCTAGCATACTGGGAACTCTTTTCTCTTCACAAAATGGTTGCCTGTATACCAACTAGGGTATAGCCACAAGTAAATCTAGGTGGCTTTCCCAAAGAGGCTCAGTCTAAAATTAATTGCTCAAGGAATGAGCCATGTATTTCTCAAGATTATTCCCTAGGAAAAAAGATGCACAAAAATGCACACAACCTCTGATCTTTAATGTTTTACAGTGCCCCAAGCCCTTTATCTAGTTCTATCAACTATCCCAGTACACAGGGCCTCCAAGGCTCTCCTGTTTCTGAAACTATGAATCTGTGATATTATTGGTTATTTCTTGAGAAAGGGCCCATTATAATTTGGACATGTCAAACAGTATGCTAGAAAACTAAGTGAGAACAAATAAACAACAAAATCACAAATAACTGTAATACCCTAGAATTGTTTAAATTAGTAGAATTATTGCCAGACTGGTGTGGCTCAGTGGATTGAGCATCGTCCCGTGGGCTGAAAGGTCCCAGTTTGACTCCCAGTCAGTGCATGTGCTAGGGTTGTGGGCTTGATCCCCAGTAAGGGGGCATGCAGGAAGCAGCCAATCGATGTTTCTCTTTCTCCCTTCCTTTGTCTCTAAAATATCAATATAAAATTATATAAATATGAAGTAGCAGAATTACACTTTAAGTCCCAAATACACAGATCATTCAGGAGCCCAATGTAATGTTTAAATACTGCTTTAAAAAAAACAACACACAAGAAAACCCCCCCCCACAACTCTGTCATATTATAAACTTGCCCTAAAATAGGCTAGCCATAATAAACATTAAACATTTTACTAACAATAATTTTGCTTGCCTTCTTAGAATTTTTAAATCCTCACCTGAGGATATTTTTCCATTTATCTAAAGATAGAGTGGAAAGGAGGTAGAGGAAGACACAGACAGAGGTAGAGAGAAAGAAACATCACCATGAAAGGCACATCCACTGGTTGCCTCCTGCACAACACCAACCAAGGCTGGGGATGAACCTGCAACTTATTGGTCCACAAATCGATGCTCTAACCTCTGAGCCAAACTGGCCAGGGCTTGCCTTCTTAGAATTTATAGAGGGGCTTTGGGGGATGGTTTGGATGGCCCAGGTCTCTTAAAAAAGTATCTAAGGAAGTTTGAATTTATGCCTTCTTTGTCTCTCAATTAATGTCCCTGTAGCAAACAGAGGAATTCACAATCATTGCCTTGACTGTAAGATCTGGGCTCAATGTAGACAGGGTTCAAAATGTTACGTGGTTAGTGAGGATGAGGATGTTATTTTTCCCCACTGAAGAATACTTTCAGAATTCAAAATGGACCCAACATTTGCTCCTTTCATCTTCTCCTACAGTTATATTTATTCCAAGTTCTAACTTCAGGAGATACAGCACTCCTAAGAATCTGAGCAGCAAATTCAGAGAAGGGTGGGAACTCAGGCTTTTCCAGAAAGCCCTGGGCGTGTGCAACACTGCAGTTCTCACTGGCTAGCCAAGTGTGTGTCTCTGGATGAGGTATTCAACCTCTCTCCCAAACCTCAGCTTCCTCACGTGTAAAATGAGGGCCATACTATTTCTATCTACTTTGTAGAAATGTTCTTTGAGGATTACTAATGAGATAACATAAATAAAGCATCCATCCACTACAGAGTATCGTACAAAGCAGATTCTCCAAAAAGGATAAATACAATAATGACTGTTTCTCATTCTTTACTGTCCCAGGGACTAAGATTTTCACAGCCACCAAAGGGTCCTCATACATCACTGAACAGGTCAGGAACACCCAAACAAATAGCTCCCATACACAACGTTTGCTTCTGCTCTGCTTTTGTATGCTAGGGCACTGACAAAGGCTTCTGATGAAACATCTAAGAGGACCCAGTTGCCGTGAGAATTAAGCAATAGCCACTGATCTAGCATGGGAAGGCACTACTGGTACTCTGTTCCAGAAAAGAGGTTACTGTGCTCACAGTGACCCTGATGTCTTACTGGGAGACCATCAGCACTTAATTTAGTGCTCCTATTAAAATAGCTTAGGTCAACTTCAGTATGGAATAAATTTGTAGGTAAAAAGAGAAGAACAGGTCCCAAGAACAGTGCACAGAATTGTGGACTTGGATTTGAATCCCTATTCTGCAATTTATCCTATGACCATTGAGTAATTACTTAAGTTTTCTAAACTTGGTTTTCTCTACAATCATTCTTTCTTCTGTGGTTTATGAGGATACAATGGACAAATGTTAATGTCCTTGATATAGTAAAACTCAATAAATGTTTGTTTAAACACTGGAAATGGGGATTGGTTTGGAGAAAAAGAATAGAACTAGTAAAAATGAGGAAGCCTAAGTATCTGGGTGTATCTATCTTTAGCAGAAAAACAGGGCAAAAATTCATGGAGTAAAGGTGAGAAACAGGCTCCCAACATTTATGAGAAATATTAGCTAGATATGGTCCACTTAATGAAACATACACATAAAGTGACTCAGTTAAAGATGATTAAATCTACACTTGGAACAGCATTTCAATTATTAATTAGGAGGGAAAAGACCTTATAATTCTGACAGGAAATCCTCTTTGTTGAAAGAATAATTGAACTCTATCTTCTTCCTTTGAAATATTAACAGAACTTTCTGTATAACTAATGTGAAATTCAAATATTATAAATATACTGTGACATCAGAAAAGACAGATAACAGAAGATGGCTTATCCTCTTGGGTTCTGCTCTTCTGGATCCTGAAAGATAACTCCTATCTGCTGTGTAACCCTCTCCCAATTAATGTTTGGAAGTTAACAAAAATGCTGACTTTATATACACTAAGTTAGCCTCATTAAAATGGAATCCTACCCGCATGACAAATTTATAGACTGCCATATTTAGGGAAAGCAGTCACTTACAATCTTGAATTCATAGAAATTTCTAGATGTCAGCTAAAAGAAAAGCTCTTTTCTGGCCACTACAACGTCCACATAGGCTGGACCCCCATTTGCACAGGCTTCCCAACTTACAAAGTAAAGTAAGTGCATTTCCTTATTCTCAGAACTCCTAAGTGAGGTAAGTAAGGCAGGGACTATTATCCTGTTTCATAAGTGAGGAAACTGAGGCCCAGAGAAAAAGAAGCAATTTTCCCAAGGCCACACAGCAAGTCTATATCCATTGCACATAAACAACTTTCCATAGCTTATCCCAGCATGTAAGACTGAGGAGGATTTGGGGGTTCCTATGCAAAATTCTGGGTAACAGTGATCCAACTAGAGAAGAAGATTATGAATCAGGAAATCTAAAACTTACTGGAATTGTCTTTGGACTTCTGTTCCATGTACAATTAAGATATGCCACCCAATTAAGAAAATAAATTTAAAAAAAGAATTCCCCAGTATCAGGTAATAAATTACTTCCAATCATTTCCCTTACTATAAAGATATATGAAAATACCCAATAAGTCCTGGTTTGCAAATTCGTAAGTACTCACCAAAGGTTCCAAGGTGCTGATATCTTTCAGTTTATTTCCACTTAAATTTAGATGTGTGAGATTTGGAAGTTTTTCTGCCAACATGTCCAGACTTCCATAGATTCTATTGTCACTGAGCTCAAGCTGCAAGATGAAATGCATACAGCACACACAAAAATACACAGAGAGAAACATATCATTAAGGTGTTCCAAAGAGCAAACGTAGTTCTTAAATACCAAGATCAAACGATTTCTGTTTTTATTATTGCATGTATGTTCATTTTGTTTGATGAAACCCAAATAAGTAGTTTATAGATCCTAGCAACATTTTGAGGGAGGAGAGACAGGACAGGATGAGACAAGTTGTGTTTTCTTAACCAGCTGCTAATTTTAACAGTTTGTTCAAGAACTGGTCCTTAGCCCTGGCCGGTTTGGCTCAGCAGTTGGAGCGTCGGCCCATGGACCAGAGAGTCCCAGGTTCGGTTCCCGCTAGGCACATGTACCTTGGTTGCAGTTTGTCCCTGGCCCTGGTTGCAGTTGTGTGCGTGGCAACCAGTCGATGTTTGTCTCTCACATCGATGTTTCTCTCTCTCTCTCTTCCTCCCTCTCTCCCTCCCGCTCTGTCTGAAGATAAATGCAAAAAAAAAGTCCTCGGGTGATTAAAAAAAAAAAACAATACAAAACTGTTCCTTAACATCAGTGAATCCATTTTCTAACCAAAAAAGTGGGTCAAAGCAAATTACAATTCTTTAAGAAGTTGTAACTCTATACTTGCCAAGAAGGGTACATGGTCCATGCATTCTAAGCAGCTTATTGTGTGCGCCAAGCAAAGCTCGCTATGCCCACTTGAAACCCAATCTGGTTTTGTACAGTGCTGACACATTGTGGGAGTTCTACATCTGGAAGCCACTAAGGAATTGGCTCGGAAGGTTATATAGGAGCAGTACAAGCCCAAAAACAAGCCCTTAAAGAAAGTCCATGACCTCAGGAAAGGGAGTGGGGCAACAGCTTCAGGGTTGATACAACCAACTCCCTGGAGGCCACTTCTTGCATAAACCTGGCCTTTACAAGAACCTACTCTAATTACTTAGCTGCAGGTCAAGTAGCACAGCAAGTGGTGTGCCAATAAAGGAAATGAACCTTCAACAAGGAATATTAGCATCTTAGAGTGAAAGATATTAAAGCCTGAAAACATTAGGTAGTCAAGAGCATCTAATTCAATTTCTTCATTTTGCAGATGAGAAAACTTAAGCCACATAGCTGGTATTAATCCCTTATTTTAAGTACCAACAACAGTAATTATATCTAACTTTTACATAGTACTTTAAGTGTCAGGTACTGTTCAAAGCACTAGAAATACAGGAATGGGCAAAAGTAGGTGGAAAATAATACGATAATAAATAATAATACAAGAATAAATTCTGTGTTTCACCTACTCATAACTGTAAACCTACTTTTACCCATACCACACGATTCCTTAATCTCACAATAACACCATGTGGTAGGTAGAATTATTACCCCCAGAGAAATGAGGAAAATAAACTACACAGAGACTATGTAATATGCCCAAGAGCATACAGCTGTTACAGTGGTGGGCCTACGATTTGAAGCTGGACAGGCTAGTTTCAGAAGAATCCATGCCCTCTGCACTGTGCTACATACTTTAAAGAAGCAGGAAAATGTCATGTAATTTTGTCTACAGCATGTAACAATATAAACATATGATGCAGAATAGAGGACCTTTTAAACATTTAAATAGTTGTTGAAATAATGAGTTTATAAAGCAATTCAGGTCTGTTGTTTAGGTGTTATTAAATATTTTAGAAAAGGAGAATGCAACATTTCAGAAAAAATTTTCCTTCCAATGGGATATTCCAGTCAAATATCTAAACATCACCCACATTTAAAAATATAAGTCTATAATCAACAAAGACTCAAGTGTTAGCTTTATCGAGTTATTGGTAAATCAAAATAATAAGAGAAGACTTCTTTTTGTTGGTCAGAAAAATCAACATATATATAATATTCACATCCTTTCAACATGAATATCTTAGGGACTAGAAGTAACAAGGCAATCCATCAGATTTAATGGCATATTTATTTTGAAATAAAAGTATTGTGTAAATTTAGGAAACCTGTGACATTTATCCAAATTTCTTTCAGATCCTGTTTCTTGTTATAAAATAACTCATGCTCTAGAGTAGGAAGAAAATTAGGTCCACATTAGCTATGAGAACATCTATCTGCCTTGAAGTTTGATTTATAGATGTCTCCACTCCTCCCACATTAACTCTACAAGTAACCGATTAAAATGAGACTTCAGAATGCCCTGGCCAGTTCAGTTCAGCAGTTAGAGCATCGGCCCGTGGACCAAAGAGTCGCGGGTTCGATTCTGGTCAAGGGCACATACCTCAGTTGCAGTTCATTCCCGGCCCTGGTTGGGTCACGCTGGAGGCAACCAAATGATGTGTCTCTCATATTAATGTTTCTCTCTCCCTCCCACTCTTATCTAAAGATAAATGGAAAAATGTCCTCGAGTGAGGATCAAAAAAAAAAAAAAAGATAAAATAAGACTTCAGAAGGATTTGATAAAGCCTCTATATAGATGGTCACAATACACTTCTGAATAAGTCTGATAGTATAGACAAAAGTAATTTAGAAAGATGTATAAGGGTGCTAGGAAAATAGAACACAAAACACATACTACTAGGATCTGCTAGCATCAAATTTATGTAGACAGATGCTAAAAAGCCACTAATTGTTTAATGGGCTAATCAGAGCTTCCAGTGTCACCAATAACCCACGTAAATAAAAAGATGACTGTTGAATCTTTAAAGTACATACTTATCAGAAGAAAGGAAAAATATTTTATCAACTTAAATATAACAAGATTCTTTGGTATAAGCAGCAGGTTACTCTGAAACCCATAAAGACTTCCTGAGCATTTATTACCTAAATAAAGCAAGTAAGTAAAAAGTATTTCTGGTTTTTAATTCATGTACTAAAGCAAAATACAAGTCCCTCTCAGGACTCAAAAGCAAGCTATAGAAACAGCCTACCTGCCCTTGGCTAAAATTTGATTACAGACTTCTTTCAATGTGTATCTTTGTTTAGACAAAAAAGCTTCAACATAAATTCCCTAGTAAAGTGAACACCGAAACAGTAAAGAATTCTGCAACACTTACATGACCACATACTTTTCTGTAGGTAACAGAAAAGATAGTGGGTTGGGAAATAGATATGGGTTCTAATTTGGGCTTTAGCACTAACCACTTTTGTGGGTGGCTTTAGGCAAATTACTATACCTTGCTAGGTCTATCAGTGTGCCAGCGAAATAAGGGAGTAGGCTAGATCAAAGTTTCTTCCACTTTTGACATTCTGAAGCTCTGTTACAGTTAAATATGCAAGGATGAGAGAAAACATTCCTCTTTGTTTTTTGTTAAGTTGGGGTGGTGGGTTGAAGGGAGATAGTGATTGGTTTGCAATCAGACCAATGAAGAAGCTAACAATGGGCCATCTACTAGAATAGGGAAATACAGCTTTATTACAATGAATTCTTGCAGTTAAGTCACAACACATTTTAAACTTCTAGACATTAAAAATTATGCAATGGGTTAGAATTATCATAAAGACTATAGATCTGAAAAGTATTTACTACATAAACTCACCCTTAATCAACAAACATAAGATATGGTAGGCACCTGTGTTTCCTAAACCAGAGCACACCAAAAACAAAATGTATCTAACATTATAATAACAAATTTATAACAATTAAATAATAAATTATTCACAAAATAATTATTCTTCATAACTACTATTTATTTAGCATCTAACATGTATTATTTCCAAACATCACAACAATTCTGTAAGGTCAGGTGCTATCACCAGTTTACAGGTGAGGAAATTGAGCCTTAGAAGGATTAAGTAACGTGCAGATCACCCATCAAACCTAAGGAAACGACAGAGCTGGAATTCAATTCCAGATACGCCCAGTTTCAAAGGCCACGTGCCTTCTGCTACACTAAATGCTTCCTTACAGGTAAAATCATATATTCCCCCCCTCCCTGGATGGTTCTCTTTTACTGTTAAAGAAAAAGCACTTACGCCCTGACTGGTTTGGCTCAGCGGTTGAGTGTCGGCCTGTGGACCAGAGAGCCCTAGTTCAGTTCCCGCTAGGGGCACGTACCAAAGAAAAAAAGAAAAAGCACTTACCTTTTTCAATTTTGGTAGTTTGGGGAAATTTGAAACTGAAATCAAGCCTACATTTATTAAACTGAGGAACTCTAAGTTCACAAATTCAGCTATTAAGCCCTCAATTTTTCCATTATTTGATTTGCAATTGTCCAGGACAAGTTCTTGAACCTGTAGATGACAAAGAAAAAAGAAGACAAGCTTTCAAAAACATACAGAAAACAAAGAACAAAAAAAGTAAAAATTTCAACCATAACTACCCAGTAAAAACACCACATATAGGGACAGCCTCTACTTAAGACCTAGATCACAGTTATAAATAAATGAAAAATGATTAAGCCTTTAGTAACAATATACTGATAGATACCAAGGGTGGAATGTTATACCATGGTATAAATAAAGATTTAAACTCTTTCCTTTCCAGAGACAGAAACTACAGTTCTTAAGATGTAAGTAAGAAACTGTATATCCCCTATTTCTTTTCCCAAGTCTGTTCCCAAAGGGGTAGCTTTAACTTTAACTACAAATGCAGTGAAGATACCCCTCACCCCTTTAGGCTGAATCTATCTCAAGGCCCAGGAGATTGACACAAGGAAAATAGGAAAGCTTTACTTTTCCTATCAAGATCACTAAGAGATTTTGGTAGCACTATTCATTTCCACTTGTAGTTTTATTAATCTTTACTAAGATATCTTGACACTAGGAAGGAGTCAAGATGCAAGAGGCCTTAATTCAAAACAAAGATTGATTTGGGTTATATGTGAAAATGATAGACGAGAGAACTATCAGACTTTAAATTCCTTTTTCAGACCATAAAATCTCCTTCTTTGGAGATTCTGAAATTCAGAACTCAAATTCATTCAAGGGTATCACATCTGAAGATTTTGAATACTGATTATTTGATAATCAGTCTACTGTGTGAATACTATAATAATCCTCATTGCCATTTTTGCTCTGTGGGTGACTCTGAAGCTTGCAAATTTTTAATGTTTTGATCAATTTATAGTGATGTAAATTAGTTTTAACTGCCAAAGTCACTCTTGCAGTGAATCTACCAAGTTTAATAGCATTAAGCAAACATGTATATGGGAGACGTTGATAGTTCTAAAATGAAGATAGGAGCTAGTAACGTCTTCATCCTCCTGTACAGAATCCAAGAAGCCTACTCTAGTAATTGCTAAAATTTATCGAGAACTGCCCTGGCCAGTTTGGCTCAGTGGTTGGAGCGTCAGCCTGCGGTCCAGAGAAACCCGGGTTCAGGTTCCGCTAAGGGAGCGTACCTTGGTTGCAGTTTGACCCCGGCCCTGGTTGGGTTGTGCAGGTCGCAACCACTCGATGTGTCCCTTTCACATCTATGTTTCTCTCTCTCTCCCTCCCACTCTATCTGAACAAAAAAATGAAAAAATGTCCTCGGTTGAGGATAAAAAAAAAATTAAAATTTATTGAGAACTTACTTGTTATTCTTTGCACTACCACACCCTTCCCCCATTTACAGAGAAGGAAACAGATTTATAGTCAGTGATACTCAGTGATACCCTCAACACAACTTCTCACTGCCTTGCCTATTTCCTCCTCAGAAGCCCTGTTTTCAGCTAGGATGCATTCAGTCCTATTATGCCCTTTTACTTCTTTCCTTCCTCCCACTCTTCTCTAGATACCTCTGCTATTCTTCCTTCTTCTGATGAAAATCAGCACAGTGAAAACCTAAGAGGTCAACTGAGGAGAGCAGGGCTCTGAAGACAGATGCCTGGGTCGCTGGCTCTGCCACTTATTACCTGTGTGGTCTTGGGTAAGTCACTTAACCTCTCTGTGCCCGTTTCCTCATCTTAGTACTCACCTCATGAAGTTGTTATTAAGAGTAGTGCTTGGGACATAGTAAATGCTGAGAAGGTAACATCTGGGGAAAGGGAACAAGGGAATGACAAGAACCTTTGTTGTCTCCTTATGCATATCTATACTAACTTTTTTGGTTTGTTTTTACAAGCAGATTTTATTTATTTACTTAAAGAATAAACTCCAAAAGGCCAATTGTAATTGCCCCACACCTAAGTATACTACTAAAATGGTCCAATTTGGTTTGGGAGATTTCTATGACTCTATCTGACAGAGAATCCAAAATTATTATACAGAATGACACTAATATGCCAAAAGCCAAATGAGGAGGCATTAGTTAGCCATACTGCCTCTTAAGCCATTCTGCTCCCCAGCTTACTGGGTGAAGTCACCTTTTGTGCAATTTCTCTCAAATAGTGAAATTCTTAACTAGAATCATAAAAAATTACCACAAAGCATTTAAATGTCAGTTTACATGTTTGCTGAACCAAACAGCAGAACAGAAATTAAAAGGAGGAAACTGGGAGAAAAAAATGTTAAAGTGGTTCATTTAAAAACTACATTTTTTTCTTAATTTGATTGTAGAAAGAGAGAGAAAAAACATGGATTTGTCATTCCACTTGTTTATACAAGAGTCACTGGTTGACTCTTGTATGGTTCCCTGATGGGGGATCAAACCCACAACCTTGCTAGGTCTGGATGATGCTCTACCCAATTGAGCTCCTCAGCCAAGTCTGTTAAAGTGGTTCTAATTCACAGCTTTAGCTATTGAGTACATAAGATGATATAGAGGAATTGAGGTTCTGGTTTAGAGAAATGGGACCCACGTAGCTAGATGGAACCAAGAACAGCTTGTTGAGGGAGGCAGTAAGGAATAACAAAAGGGATACCAAGCTTAAGGTTCCCTTGGATATCCAGCTGAAAGGATCCCCAGGCAGCTGGACACGAGGGTTTGGAGTTCAGGGGAGGTCTGGGTTGTAAAGTCCATATTTGGGAGTCACCAGGAGGGAGACAGTAGTGAAAGGATGGAACTCCTAGAAAGAGTACCAAGAATGGAACCCTGGGGATCCTGCAAAGGAGACTTGAGAACAATCAGGAATACAGGAGACTTGAGAACAATCAGGAATACACCAGCCCTGGCCAGTTTGGCTCAGCGGTTAGAGCATCGGCCTGTGGTCCAGAGAGACCAGGGTTCAGTTCCTGCTAAGGGCACGTATCTCGGTTGCAGTTTGGCCCTGGCCCTGGTTGGGTCGTGCGGGTGGCAGCCACTCGATGTGTCCCTTTCACGTCGATGTTTCTCTCTTCTCTCTCCCCCTCCCATTCTATCTGAAGAAAAAATGGAAAAATGTCCTCAGGTGAGGATAAAAAAAAAAAAAAAAAATCAGGAATACACCAAAGTGAAGCATTAGTTTGAATACCCTAGAAAGGCTTGTGAAATAAGGCGCAAGAAGTGATTGAAAAAAATTAGAAAACTTAAATGCCCATCAATAAGGGACTCATTTCCAAGATACACTGTGGGATGAAAAACATACAAGATGGCCCTGGCTGGTTGCTCAGTGGTTAGAGCACTGGCCTGTGGTCCAGAGAGACCCGGGTTCGGTACTCGCTAAAGGCACGTACCTCAGTTGCAGTTTGTCCCCGGCCCTGGTCGGGTCATGCGGGTGGCAACCACTCAATGTGTCCCTTTCGCAACGATGTTTCTCTCTCTTCTCTCCCTCCCACTCTATCTGAACAAAAAATGGAAAAATGTCCTCAGGTGAGGATAAAAAAACAAACAAACAAAAAAACCATACAAGATGTATGTTATTCTCTATTTAATATATCACACATTCATTTTCTTATAGTACATAGAACCTCATAGAAATCATCTCTTGGGGAGAAAATGAGTGACTGGGAGACTTCTCTAGAGCCCTATTTTTGTACTTTAACAATGAGAATGTTAACCTATTTTTAAAATAAAGGTAAAAAAGACACTGCTAGACTTTAAGAATACTGTGTAGGGGTTTGTGTCAAGATTGTAGTGGATTGAGATGATGAAATGAGAGAAAACTTGAATATAAAAATCCTACTTTCTGATCATAATAACATGAATGCAAAGTATATTAATGTTCATCACTATTGATATTGTGGTATATTTTTTCAGACTTTGTGTATTTTAAATAAAGGTGAGATAAAACTATATAACTTAGCATACTTTAAACTGGCCCTGGCCTGTTTTGCTCAGTGGTTAGAGTGTTGGCCCACAGACCAAAGAGTCTCGGGTTCAACTCCAGTCAAGGGCATGGACTTCGGTTGCAGTTCATCCCCGGCCCTGGCTGGGGTTGTGTGGGAGGCAGCTAGTTGATGTGTGTCTCTCACATCAGTTTCTGTTTCTCTCTCTCTCTACCCTTCTCTCCCACTCTATCTGAAAATAAATGGAAAAATATCCTCGGTGAGGATTAAAACAAAACAAAACTCTGACTATCTGTTGATAGCTAAAGAAATTGTATGGATGTACCATAAATTACAATCCTCCTTATAGAACACAGTTCCAATCTTTCCTACTATAAATAATGCCATAATATCTTTTCATGTAAAATTTCTTCTGTAATTAGGATTGTTTCCTCACAATCTATTGCTAGGTAAAAGAATATAAAATTTGAGTCTGTTACTGAATTATGAAGGTTTTCAAAAATTATTTTATTCCTCACCCGAGGACATTTTTCCATTTATCTTTAGATAAGAGTAGGAGGGAGAGAAAGAAACACAGATCTCACATCAATTGGTTATGTCCCACATGACCCAGACAGGGCCCAGGACTGAACTGCAACCAAGGTACGTGCCTTTGACTGGAATCGAACCTTTGACTCTTTGGTCCGAGGGGCAACACTCTAACCAATGAGCCAAACCGGCCAGGACTGAGTTGTTTATTTATAAAGGCAATCAACCCCTCTAACACTTTTTTGGTTACCTTGCTTGATAATTCTAGGTATTTGCATTTATTTACTTTTTCTTGAGAATATCATTTCCACCCTAGTGAGGAAAAAATAAACACTGCAAAAGAAACATTGACAAAAAACAGACAAGCCATAAAATACAAATCATCAGTAGACATTAAAAAAAATTATTCAACTACAAGTAGTAATACAAATGCATATTAAAATGAGACATATCATTCTACTCTCGTTGAAGGCAGGGCAGTTTTTCCTGTGCAGAAGATAGCTAAGATGGGCACAGGTGTACGTGAGTTTATAAGTGGGAGAGCAAGAAGTTCAGGGAATAGACACTGAGACCTCTACCTTTCTCCACAAGTAGGAAGCAACAGAATTTACTTGGGTGAGCAGGGGAGAGAGTTATATGGCTCAGGAGAGAAGGCATATCCCTCAGTAAAGTAATTGACAATACAAATATTTTATATAAAATATTTCCTATCCTTCCCTGTATTTTTAAAAGGTTATCACCATTCTTTATGAAGATTATTTTTAAAAACTGGTTTTTAAAAATCGCCTCCCCCCCCCCCGCCCCCCCACTATGAGAACACACCTCTGACACAAAGAGCTGTTTTGGACTTAGAAAAAATTGAGTTATACATTTATTATTAATCCTCTTCCCATTAGAGAAATGACTATACCTGTGTTTATAAAGAACAAGGCTATAGTAATAGATGAACTGAATCTATTATCTTGATCTAAACCTTTGGCCAAAGAACACAAGGTAAAGTATTACCAGAGTCTTCTGCAAACCCCCAAATAAAATAAGAACCCCCTCAAACCTAACATTTATAATCAAACTTCCTCTTACCCTCCCCTCAAACACTTAGTTCTCACTTCATGATATAAAGGTCAACCATGGGATACACTCTTGTGCATTTCAAGAGCCTTCTGCTCATACATTCAATGTAGAAAGAATTCTTTTTTCCCCAAATGACAAGTCTTCTGGATCCCAGAGCCCAAGCCTATTCTCTAAGAGCTGGCCCCACACAAACATAAGGAGCCACACTGAGCAACTAGTTGACTCTGGTTTTAAAGGAGTCATCTTAAAAGTTCTCATTTGCCTTAAGAATGATGCTTTTGTGCAAAAACCCTTTTTAACTTCTCTTCAAAATCTACAGCATTTTTCCCCCTGAAAAGCCTTCTGTTTAAGGTCAAAGCTTTCCTCTCCTAAGAACCTAACTCCTACTGGTCAAAGTCTCCTTCCTTGTCAGAGTCCCCAGGGGAGCCTTTCTTTACTCCCACAATCTTAGCTGGCTCCTCCAACACCCTCAAGGCCCCTAACTTGCACCAGTGCGACAGGGACCACAGGGGTCTGAGGCCTCGAGAGGGAAGGGGCTGCAGCTCTCTGCCTTGTCCCACACTGCTTTTCCAGGCCCTGGCATACTGTTGGCACACAAATATTTATTTAATAAACCACTGAATTACTGTAGGCTGTCCAAAAGAGTGTAGCTACTAGTCAACTGTGGCTTATGAACGCTTGAAATGTGGATAGTGCAACTGTCAAATTCACCTTTTAATTGAATTTTAATTAAATAGCCACATGACTCTGGCCTGTGTGTGGCAAGAGGGCAAAGCCCAAGTTATTTGAAAAATTAACATTTGCAGATATATGCACACTTTAAAAAAGCAATATATGAATTATCTCATATATGAAAAAATTCCATGTAGTGGGAACACCAGCCCAGTTGTATTTCTCAGAGGGAGCAACACTGTTTTTACTAAACACTTTATTTATCTATCTATCTATCAATCAATCAATCAAAGTGCTGTAAGGTCCCCCCCCTTTTTTTCACAGTTCCATCGAATTTATTGGGATGACACTGGTTAATAAAGTTATATAGGTTTCTAGTGTACAATTCTATAATATATCATCTGTATATTATATTGTGTATTCACTACCCCAAGTCTCACTGAGTACTTACTTTAATAGTACTTAATTGTTGTTATTTTTTTCTTCATTGCTTTTAGAGAGCGAGATAGAAACATCGATGAGAGAGAACATCCATTGTCCGCCTCCTGCATGCCCCCACCGGGGACTGGGCCCACAACCTGGGCCTGGGCCTGACCGGGAATCGAACCTGCGGCCCTGGGCGCCTGGGCCCACGCTCCACCAGAGCCACACCGCGGTTTAACAGTCCTTTAGATTACGCCCAAAGAATTCAAACTCTAGATTTCAAACCACTTAGACCCATGTGGGTCCTTTTCTTTTGGAAACTTGGTTCATTTAATTTCTCCACGTTCTAGTCCCTTACAACTACTCAGCAATAACGTAAACATCTGTAATGAACAACTCAAACAACACAACTGCACGAGTTCAGTGCGGAGCATCTTAACCCTTCAGTATGTAGCACGTGGCCGACACAAAATGTCTGACCGACGAACCGACGGGGCGAATGCGGTCCAACCTCCGCCCTAAGACCGGGTGCAACTGTCCAGAGGCTCGTGCCCTCAGAGTTCGCTGGGGCACTCGGGGTGGCCACGCCGTGCGGCGCCCCGCGCCTCATTCGTGGTGACCTCGGGGATTCAAAACCTCGTGCACACCCGGTAATAAACCCCGGTTGAATTTCCACAAGTTGGTAACTTGTTCCCCACAGCTACTTGACTGCACGAAACGCTCCCGCCGCTAGACTGGGGCGGGGTGGGACTTCCCCGGGGTGCCCCGGGCCAGCGCGCGCCACTCACCCGAAGACGGGGTCTGGCGGAGGCGCGGCTCCCCCGAGCGGCGGCCGGGAACCGTGGCCCCGCGCCCGGCCGCGGGAAGCCGCTCCAGGGAGGGTAGGAGGACAGGGGCGGAGGAGCAAGAGGCGATTCTTAAAGGCCGCCCGCCGCTCGCCGGCCGCGGCCCGCGAGTGCAGGCCCCAGTCGGGTGCATTTGCGGGGGCAGAGGCCGCCGAGGCCCGCCCGCCCGCACCCCCGGCGCCTGGCCCGGGAGGAGCCGGCAGCCTGGCGTTGCCCTTTTAAGAAGGGGGGAGGAGGACGGGGCGCTCCCGAGGGGAGCGGAGTCGACGGCGGCGCGCGACTCCGCCAGTGAGAGCGGAGCCCAGCGAGGCGAGCAGAAACCAGCCGCGAGCTCGGCCGGGGGAGCGGCGAGCTGGCGGGCAGGGCCGAGCCCGCAGGCCGGCTCTGGCGGCGGAGGGAGACGGGTGCCCGCCAACATGGCGCTGAGTCGGCCTGTGGCGCGCCCCGGCTGGCGCGAGGAGCCGCCGCCCGCCCACATCGAGGGGCCAGCCTCCGGGACAGGGGCCCCGGAATCCGCCGCCGCGGCGCGGGAGGGAGAGCGAAGCCGCCGTTACAACGGCTGGCCCGGGCCGACCGGGGCCCGCCCTGAAAGGTCGAGAGTGTGGAAGGCCCGGGAGGCGAAAGAGAAGCGAGAGAAATGGTGAAGAAAGTTTTATTTTTAGGCTTGAAAAATGGCGGGAACCGCGTCCTTTTTTCAAACTTGGCCTCGGGAGGGGCGGCGGTTGCGCCACCTCCGCTGCCCGGGCTCGCCCCTCCCCCGCTCCGCGCGCGCCAGGCCGCGCCCGCCGGAGCCCCCCGCACCCAGGGGGCTTCTCGCCCCCCTCCGAGGCTAAAAGCGCTCTCCCTGCCTCACGGCCCCTGCCCTCGGCCCGGCGGACGCCAGCCCCGAGGCCGGGCTGGGGTGCCCCCGCCCCCGCGCTCCAGCCCTTTCCCCGGCCGGCCCGGGGCGCGCGAAGCCCAGCCTGGCCCGCAGCGGGCCCACCCCGGGTTGGCCGCGCGGCTCCTCGGCAGGCCCGGTCCCCGCCGGGCCGCGCATCCCGGGAGGCTGCAAACATGGCTCCCAGCGTTACACAACCCCCTCCTCCCTCCCTCGCCACCGGCTACACGCACACGCGCTCCTCCGGGAAGGACCCCAGCTGGCGAGGAGCTCAAAGTTTGCTTTCCCCCACCCCACCGCCTTTCCCTGACGGCCGCGGGGCCCCGCGGGCGCCAAAGAGTTAATCCCCGCGCGCTCGCTCCCCCCTCCGCGCCCGCCCGCTCGCCCGCCCGCCCGCCTTCCCCGTCCGAGCCCGCGAGCTGCGCCCTTCCCCGCGCCGGGGCCGGAGAACCCGCGGCCGGGGCCCCGCAGGTGGCCACCATTACATGCAAGTCATCGGAGGGAGAGGGAGCCGAAGGGGGCTCTGCTTACAGCTGCCGGGGTCCGATTCCTCAGCTCCAGGTGGATCCTCCTCTTCATTTCCATGTTTCCCTCTTCCCCCCTCTTCAAACTTAACTTTCCGCGGCGGGGGCAGAGGGGGGAGAGGCGTCCCGGCCTGCGCAGCTAGGGCCGTCGGAAGGGGTCTGCTGTCGGCGGAGGCCGGCGGCGCGGTGCTAGGCAGCGGGCGGCGTGCGGGCAGGCGAGCGGAGCCCCCGGAGCCAAGTTACTCACGGGAGCGGAGAGAAACCATGGAGGGAAAAGGGGGCTGGAGCGCAGCGCTGGTCTCACTACCGCCGCCCCCGGCCGCGGCCCCGCACTGCGCTTAAACCGGCGACGCGGCGCAGGCGGCTGCTCCGCTCAACTCGGCCCCGCGCGGCGCCGCTCGACTAGGTGGCCGCGGTTGCACCAAGGACGGGGCGGGGAGACTCAGCGGGAGGGGCGGAGGCTGGGGGGAAAGGCGCAGCCCCGGGGACTGGAGCGACTTCCTCCCCTCCCTCTGGTTGCACGTGGGGTGGCTGATGTAAGACCTTCCTCGGGGGCTTCCCCGCCCGCCGCTGAGCTGAGACCCCCCCGGACCCCACCTCGCTGCGCCCCGACGCGGGTCTCCGGCCCACGCTAGGACGTTTGCCCGAGGGCTCGCGGGGAGGGGAGGGGGCTTTATAGTCCAGCTTCGGGGTCTGTAAGACCAGGTCCGGCTGAGGAGTCTCGACCAAGCCAGCCAGACGCCCGCAAAGGAGGGACACTTGAAGGGAGCGCGGGACGTGGGTTCTGCTCCCCACGGTGTGAGTCAACAGCCTGAACCTTGCTGACTCCTTGGCCGGATGGTCATGCCAGGGCTAAGAGGACCCCCGGGAGCGGAATCGCGGTTGCCCCGTGTTGTACCGCGTGGCATCGGGTGGAGTCGCGGGACGGGTGCGAGCTCCAGCCACTTGTCCAAGCCACAGAGGAGCCTAGCGATTCCGAGTTCAGTAGAATCTCCCTGGGTTTCTAACATTTAAATGTAGGCTAGCGAGGCAGCAATTAGCATTTCTAATGTGGCCTTGGAGTTTTACAGAGTTTGTCCGAAGACTTTTATCCCATTATTTCTTAGGGGACCCCTGTGAGGTGTGTAAATTCTTGATGGTCTCGGTTTGGGTGAAGCTTGGCAGGTAGCCTCTGTAATGGTCTGGTTCAGAGAGCACCCTGAGAGCCAGGGTTAGAGCACCAAGTTTGCTTTGCAGACCTAGAGTAACAACGTTGTATTCGGCTTAAAATGAATTAATACGTCACGTGTCTAGTCAGAAACCACCTTACTTTTAATATAGACAAAAGGCTCCAAAGATTGGAAACAACTTCTGAACAGAGAAAAACAATTCTGTGTATTGACCTAAAGATTTTCTTAAAGATTCCTCCCTCCCATTCTACCTGTGGCAAACAAAACCACTTAAATAGATTTTTAAAGTATGTAATTAATTAAAATTTCAAAGCAAAATAAAGTTTTTAAAAGGCTATGGAAAAGGCAAAAACTTTCTGGTAGGTTGTTTCCTGAGTCTTGTGTTTAAAATGTTAGTCTTAGCAGACATCTCCGTAACTGGGGAAAAGGGTGAGGGGAGTGTCGCACAAGGTCTGACTGTAAGGTTATGAGAACCACAGGGCCATGAGATGAAGGCTTTCATGAAAAACTAGTGAATCAGTTCCATGAGCTAAAAAGCGATGATTGATCATCCACTTCTATGGCTTAATATGTTCTTTCTCATTTAATCCAAAGGCACTCCTATGAAGTAGATTGTATTTTAATAATTTTGCAGATGAGGAACTGAATTTAAGCTTCATGGCCAACAAGAAGTGGAGCTAGGGTTTAAACTCACATGGGTCCAAAAGCCTGCCATCTTTTCTGCTGTACCATCAGTCTGACTGGCATGAACTCCTAGCATGGGGGCCTGACTTGGAACACAAGGTCTGGAACATCTGTAGAGGACCTTTAATACCAAAAAGAACATGCAGGTGCCATCTTGCAGGTAAAGGGGAGATGCTGAAGGAGACTTGAACAGGGTAGCTCTGTGCTAGAGAGAGTGGTAACCTGGTGGCTCATGAGGGAGGTAGGTGGTGCTGATCCTTAGGGAGAAACCAGGCAAATCTTGGGAACTGGACCTCTATGACCAACTCAAGGGTATGAAGGACTCTTTCCTCACAAGATAAATGTGTATTTTATAAGATTAAACTACAAAGTAATTAATAAACATAGCCATAATGTGCAGCAAATAAAAAGAACCAAAGGAGGATAGACTACAGACCCGGTACTGTCCCCTCTGACACAGCCGGTGCTGGCATGCACCTCTGTGAACAAAGAGCATGTGTTCCAGTGACATGCTTCTTTGTCAGGGGCTTCACTGCCAGAGGCATAAATAACACAGGCAGAACAGGGTGTGTCTCACTGCCCTGCCAACATCTTCCACTGGACTGTCAGTCCACAGGCCTGAAGGGGCTGTTGTCACAGTGCCCTGGTTTTGAATATTGCTGTACTTAACATCATTCTGAGTATGCATACGGGTGTGAGAAAGAGGTAGAATATATAATTGTTTCTAACCCATGGTTATCATGATCGTGAATTTATGGATTTGAATAAGGGCTGAAAGGGAATAAGGAAAAGTGAAAACAGCTTATTAGTTTATTAGGGAGTCTGAACTAGGGGTGAAATATTTTTTACTTCCATTGACATTCCTGTTTGCCTAATAAGTAATGAAAATATCAAATAATGCCTGGTTTTGGTACCCCTTTGAGTCTTAAAACTGCCTGTTAATCAGAATGTGTGTGTATTCCAATGCTCCAAATTGGAGGAGTACACTAATTTGTAACTCCTTGGACTTGCTCCCCACTCCACTGCCTCTGCACCAGCGGTCATTGGCCAGACCATCGCATGACCCAAGCCTTCCACAAATTCTATGGCTGGAAACAAACTTTAATAAATCTAAAGATGAGTAGAAACAGCCCCATTTAGGAGTTGATTTAACTGGCTTTGAAACCAGTTCGGCAGAATGGGACCTTTTTTCTTTTGTAAATACAGTATATGAAGCTATAATGCACAATGTAGAGTGAAGAAATCATTACTTTTTAAAAACTGAATACTTCCATTCTTAGCTTCTTCTCTTATACACATGTGCATCCACTGCTAAATCTGCCCTCTGACATTCCATAGCATGGCATGTGTACCTGTTATAGCAGTTAGACAACACATGGGAGTTGTTGAAGGATCTAAAATTTCAACTGGACTGTGAGCTCATATGAATATTTCTGGATGATATAAATAGAGAGTAGGAGCCTGAGCATCTTTAGAACATAGGTGCTCTTCAAGTGTGTATTTTGTTGAAAATACTGTCACATGTACTCTAGAATATTATCTAGGCAGCTAAAATTGTTGCGACAAAGGGAGAGGAAGAGGCCAATAGTTAGATCAAAGTTTAATAAGAATGAGATCCTATAAGTCTCCAGATGGTAAAAATAGAGGAGGGGCGAGTGTCAGGTGTGTAGGCAGCTGCATGTCCAATAAGGAGCCCTTGCCAAGGGAACCAGATTCCTTTCTGCTCTCTAAAACAGCTGTAGGTGCTAGGCTTTCCAGGGGCAGCAAGAAAGAGATATGACTATCAAGTCGGGTTTAATATTTATTAAGCACCATCCTTATGCCAAG
Source organism: Molossus molossus (assembly GCF_014108415.1). Lineage (NCBI taxonomy): Eukaryota > Metazoa > Chordata > Mammalia > Chiroptera > Molossidae > Molossus > Molossus molossus. The sequence continues at coordinate 31,175,098 of NW_023425349.1, forward strand.
TGCTGTGCTTGGGACTTTCATGTATACAGCATTTCAGTTAATCCTGGCAACAGCTCACTAGGACAAGACTATAATCCCCTTTTATTGTTTAAGAAACAGACTTGGAGAAGCCAAGTGGAACTCAGCGAGTAAGAATCTGGATTTCTCTGTCATTAAGGTCTCACTGTAATTCATTCTCATTACTTTGATCCACCAGTCCTCACAACTGCTTCTGAAAAACCTTTTTTGTTTTCTTTGCTTCAAGAAGATTTACCTGCTCATTGTTGGGAGGCGGGAGAGAAAAAAACACAGAAAATTAAATTTGAAAATTAAATTCCTACCATTGAGATACACCCACCATTAAGTTGTATATCCTTGCAACTTTTTTCTATATTATACATAATTTTGAAAAAATAATATTAGGATCAGATTGAAGATTTCTTTGAAACTTGTTTTTTTTCCACCTACCATTACGAAAAATGAGTTAATATTCATGATAAATATGAGTATTAACTTTGCTGAATGTTTTCCCCTTTTCAGAGAAGGACTCTAATGAGGCCTTTGGACAAATCGCAAAACCTCTCTGAGCCTAAGGCTGCTCATCTCAGGACTGTTGTGAGGATTAGACATGATCATGTGGGTGAAGTTTCTGCCTGGCACAGTGCCTGGCACCCTCCTCTGTGTCCCTGCCACACTCACTGCAAGCCCAGGCCCTCCCTTAACCTAAGTAGAGGCCCAGAGCCTGCTGGCTTCCATGGGGGCTGTAGAAGTTCTGTTGTCCTCCACCCCTGCTCCTTGTTCTTCGTTTCCTGTGGTTAACCTTGCCCCTTTGACTGAGGAATGGGCTCACCCCAAACCAATATAACTTCTGAATCTCAAAAGGGGTGGACTTATTTTCTGTTTAATGCAGTCCTTGGTTTCTCTTCATGAACTGTGGATGTGCTCCAGAGCTAGACTGAAAATATCTGAGTGGCCCCACAGTGCTGGATATGCTTCCCCTCTATAATTAGCCAGTATGCCCACCATCTGGACTCTCTCCTATCTCACAGGGATTTCCTTGTCCACACAGAACTATTCAAGAGTCTTGCTACTGCTGACTGAACTTTCCCATCTGTTCTGGAGCTAGCTTTGCCAGTTCTGCCCCTGCCAGAGGCCCCTTGGTGGCCATGCAAGGTACTCTTCCCTCACTCAAGACTCTGACATTCCTGAGGTAGTTTGTTGCTCCCTAATTTGCTAGTCTCATTTTGGTAAATGTCAAAAGTCCCCAATACCCTCACATTCTACTTCTGGAAAAGCAGGACAGGAGCACCCTTCTAGTTGCTAGATGAGGTGCTGTCCAATTCATGTATCACCTAATAAAGCCAAGTAGATCGTTAAAGAAAAGAAAAAGTAATAATAAAGAAGGAAAGCAGGGAAGCCAGGTTTCTTTTTATGTCTATCTGTGCATATACTATAGAAAACTTAGAAACTATGTTTAACAAAGAAGACAATAAAATCTCAATTCAGAGCTAAGCATGCACTGATTATATTTTGGTGTCTATTCCTTCAGTCTTCTTTCTATACACATATGGCACTTTCTCAAGTCTCAGATTGCCAGAAGCATCAGCTCATTAATAACAGCTTTTCAGGGAGGAAGCAAGGGGGAAACCCACTACATTAAATATTCATAGTGATTATAAGAGACATCCTTACTTTAGAAATAGTAAGTAGGAAAAAAACTACCATAGTACCTAGGAAATACTGTATATATTACATTTAAAATTCTTTAAAAAGCATGATGATCCTGTAACCTACATTTTTCACTTAACAATATATTATAAACATATTTCCATGCCATTGGGTAGCCTATACAATATATATTCCTTGACATGTTCCTACAAAATGAAAATAGCTTTTCTTTTTCTGAATATAAAGACAATACATATTCATGTAGCAAATGCATGCAATGCAAAAAAGTATAAAGAAGAAAATAAAAGCCAGCCCAAATCCCAATACTTAGTGGCAACCACTGTTAACATTTTTGTGAATATTTTCTGAGCTATCTCTATGAATGTACATGCATATGTAAAATATATAAATGTATAATACTATAAATGGTGCTTTGTAACATACTTTTATTTTTCACTTCTCAGTAAGTCACAGGGATTCCTCCAAGTCAATAAATATAAGTCTACTTAATCATTTTAAAAGTCTGCATCATATTTCACTGTATGGATGTAGCATAATTTATTTACCTGGTTTCCTACTGATTTAGGTTTCTTCCCATTGTTCACCATTAAACATAACATCTTTGTGCAGTTAGCTCCTTGAAATAAATTCCTAGAAGTATAATTTCTGAATCAGAGCATATGTACATTTCAGATTTGAATATGTATAGTAAATTACACTTTAGAAGCTGTATTGCTTTTCTAGTCCCATTAGCAGTGTGTAAGACGTCCCCTCACCCTTGCCTAAACTAGGTGTTATCTTTAAATTTTTTTTTGTCAATCAGTTTTCAACTAATGACAAGGTTGAAAACCTAAGGGTGCCAAGACAATTCAAATGTGAAAAGAATAGTCTTATAAACAAATGGGCTGGGACTATTATATATCCACATGCAAAAGAATGAAGTTGAATCTCTGCCTCATACCATATACAACAATTAACTCAAGCCCTGGCCAGTATGGCTCAGCAGTTAGAGTGGCAGCCCGTGGACCAAAGAGTTGCAGGTTCAATTCTGGTCAAGGGCATGTACCTTGAGTTGTGGTTTATCCCTAGCCCTGGTTGGGGTCATGTGGGAGGCAACCAGTCAATGTGCCTCTCTCACATGGATGTTTCTCTCTCTCCCACTCTATCTGAAGATAAATGGAAAAATATTCTCGGCCCACGGACCAATGAGTTGCCGGTTTGATTCCAGTCAAGGGCATGTATCTCAAGATGCGGTTCACCGATGGCCCTGGTCATGTCTTGCGGAAGGCAGCCTGTCGATGTGGCTCTATCATGTCGATGTTTCTGTCTCTCCCTCCCTCCCTCCCACTCTATCTGATGATAAATGGGAAAATATCCTCGGGTGAGGAATAGAAAAAAAAAATTATGCTAGTACTGGCCAGTTTTTTCAGTGGTTGGAGCATTGGCCCTTGGACCAAAGGGTCCTGGGTTCGATTCCAGTCAAGGGCATGTACCTGGGTTGTAGGTTCGATCCCTGGCTCCAATATCTTTGGGTGAGGATTAACAAAAAATGAAAGAGAAAATATGCTAAAGAGAGAGAGAGAGAAAAAATATTATGCTAAATGAATGAAACCAGATATAAAAGCCACATACTATATGATGACGTGTAAGTGAAATGTCCAGAATAGGCAAATCCATAGAGTAAGAAAGCAAATTAGTGATTGCCAGAGGTTACAGGAAGGGGAGAATGGAAAGTGACTGCTAATAGCTATGAGGTTTCTTTTTTTTAAATTAATTTATTTTTGTTATAGATGTTTCTCCTTTCCCCTGCCTAGACCCCTTGTCCTATTCCTCCCTCTACCCTCCAGCATTGTTGTCAATGTCCATGGTTATGCATACATGCATATAAATTCTTTGATTTATCTACCCCCCCCCACCCCTCTGAGGTTTATCAGTCTGAACCATACTCCTTTCTATATCTCTGGGTCTGTTTTGTTCATTATATTCCACAAATTAGTGAGATCATGTGGTATTTGTCTTTCTCTGATTGACTTATTTCGCTTAGCATAATACTCTCCGGGTCCCTCCATGTCATCTCAAAGGATAAGAGATCTTTCTTACAGGTGCATAGTGTTCCATTGTATATATGTACCCAGCTTTTTTTTTTTTTAACCCTCACCCGAGGACATTTTTGCATTTATCTTGAGATAGAGCGGGAGGGGGAGAGAGAAAGGGAGAGAGAGAAACATCCATGTGAGAGACACATCGATTGGTTGTCACCCACACAACCCCAACCAGGGCCGGAGACTGACCGCAATCGAGGTACATGCCCTTAGCGTGAACCGAGGGAACTGAATTCAGGACTCTTTGGTCCATGGGCTGATGCTCTAACCACTGAACCAAACCGGCCAGGGTGAGGAAGAGAGTCTTAAACCAAGGAATGTTGATGGCCTCTGGAAACTGGAAAAAGGAAACAGATTCTCCCATGGAGCCTCCAGTAAGGAATGAAGCTCTGTCAACATGCCAATTTTAGCTCAGTGATAGCCGTTTCGGACTTCTACAGGACTGTAAAATAATAAATCCATGTTTTAAGCTATTAAATTTGTGGTAATTTGTTATGGCAGCAAATAGGAAACTAATACATCCATATAATGGAATATTATTTAGCCATAAGAGGAACGAAATACTCATATATGCTGCAACATAAATGAAACTTGAAAATATTGTTGTGTAAAGAAGCCATGGGATGATAACAAACTACGAAGCTTCTGTGTAGCAAAAGAAAACGACAACAAAACAGAGAGGCAGCCAACCAAATGGGAAATATTTGCAAACAGTAGCTCCAACAAAGGTTTAATATTAAAAGTATACAAAGCACTCATAAAACTCAACACCAAACAACCCAATTAAAAAATTGGCAGAGAACCTGAACAGACACCTCTCCCAAGAAGACATACGAACAGCCAACAGATATATGAAAAGATATTCAACCTCACTAGCAATTAGGGAAATGCAAATCAAAACTACAAGGAGATACCACCTCATACCTGTTAGAATAGCTATTATCAGCAAGACAAGTAATGATAAGTGTTGGAGAGGCTGTGGAGAAAAAGGAACCTTCATTCATTGCTGGTGGGAATGTAAATTGGTACAACCACTATGGAAGACAGTCTGGCGATTCCTCAAAAGATTAGGAATAGAGTTACCATATGATCCAGCAATCGCTCTCCTGGGTATATACCCGAAAAATTCGAAAACCTGTGTTCACAAAGATATGCACCCTATGTTCACTGCAGCATTATTCACAGTGGCCAAGATGTGGAAACAACCAAAGTTTCCTGCGATAGAAGATTGGATAAAGAAGATGTGGTGCCCAGCTGATGTGGCTCAGTGGTTGAGCATTGACCCATGCACCAGGAAGTTGCTGGTTTGATTCCTGGTCAGGGCACATGCCTAGGTTGTGGGCAAAATCCCAGTGTGGTACGCAGGCAGCCAGTCAATGTTCTCTCTCACTGATGTTTCTATCTCTTTCTCTCCCTTCCCTCTCTCTAAAATTAATAAAGAAAGATTTTTTAAAATGTACATATACACAATGGAATACTACTCAGCCATGAGGAAAAAAATGAAACACTGCCATTTGCAACAATATTATGCTAAGTGAAATAAGTCAGGAAGAAAAAGCTATGAACCATATGATTTCACTCGTATGTGGGATATAAAACTGAAACTTGTGGACACAAACAGCAGTGTGGTTGCCAGATGGAAGGGAGTGGGGGTATGCGGGGTGAAGGGGGCCTAATATATGGTGACAGAAGATGATTTGGTTTTGGATGGTGGGCACACAGTGCAATATACAGATCTTGTAACATAGGAATCTACACCTGAAACCTATATGATCCTATTAACCAATGACATCTCAATAAATCTAATAATTAAAAAAAAAGAAAGAAGTCAGACACAAAGGCCACATAGTGTATGCTTCCATTTATGTAGAATACCTAAAATAGGCAAATCCATACAGACAGAAAGGAGCATAGTGGTTGCCAAGGGCTGGGAGCAAGGTGAGTGACTGCTAATGAGTATGGGGTTTCTTTTTGGGGTAACAAATACTCTGGAATTTGACAGTGGTGATGACAATTCTGTGAATATCCTAAAAACTACTGAATTGTCCACTTTAGAAGGGTGAACTTCATGGTATATAAATTATATCTCCATACAAATTTTTATCCATTAGGTAAGTTGGCAGTGCTACTCCATTCTTTTTTTTTTTTTTATCCTCATCAGAGGACACTTTTCCATTTTTTGTTCAGGTAGAGCGGGAGGGAGAGAGAGAGAGAGAAACATCGACGTGAAAGGGACACATCGAGTGGCTGCCACCCACACGACCAACCAGGGCCGGGGACAAACTGCAACTGAGGTATGTGCCTTTAGGAACTGAACCGTAAGGTCTCTCTGGACCACAGGCCGACGTTCTAACCACTGAGCCAAACCAGCCAGGGCAATGCTATTCCATTCTTATTTTCATTTGTACTTGTGTATATAACTAATGGGGCTGATATTTTTTCAAGTATTTATAACTTATTTGTATTTCTTTGTTAGGTTGCCTGTTGGTATTTTAAAATTATTTATTATTAAGTGCTCTGTGTATATTAAGAATATTAACCCTTAGTCTGATATACATGTTCAAACTATTTTTCCCCATTTGTTGTTTGTTTTTTAAATTTTGTTTCTGGGATGGATATACACACAATTGGGAGGTGAGGGGGGATGAAAAAATTTTAATTTTATTTAGGATAAAATGAATCTTTTTTTATTTTTTGGTACATGCCCCTAGCGGGAACTAAACCCAGGACTCTCTGGTCCGCAGGCGGACACTCCAACCACTAAGCCAAACTGGCCAGGGCTAAAATGAATCTTTATGCTCTCATGTTCTGCTTAGAAAGGCCTTCCCAACCCCAATATTATATCAATATTCACCTATATTTTTCTCTGGTACTTCTGGTTTCATTTTTATGTGAAATGTTTATATAGACTAATATTTTAATGCATGGTTTGAGGTAAAGGTCTAATTTTCTTTATTTTTAATGGTTAGCTAGTTGCTTCAATACCATTTATTAAATAACCATCTCTCCCCAATGAACATGAAATGTGACTTAAATTCTTATATTTTCCTTTTTTAAAAAATATGTTTTGGGTTTTTTTTTTTTAGAGAGAGGAAGGGAGAGAGAGATAGAAACATCAGTGTGAGAGAGAAACATCGATTGGCTGTCTCCTGCATGTCCCCTACTGGAGATGGAGCTCACAACCTGGGCATGTGTCCTGATCGGGAATGGAACCAGGACCTCTCAGTCCATGGGACGATGCTCAATCCACTGAGCCACCACTGGCCGGGCTAAATTCTTACATATTCTTCAGTCTACTTCTGGACCACCTCCTCTGTTTTGTTTGTTTGTTTATATGTCTATACCCTTACCAGTACCCATCTAGGAGAGTTTAGAAAATGGAGCCAGTAGGCAAATGGCAGAAGACTAGAAGTTTCCTCTCTGAAGAAATGGGCTCAGGAGCAGTGCTAGCCTCAGAGACAGAGGCCCAGATGAGGGTGCTTCTCCATTAACCATGAAGTAGAGAATATACCATTTCAGAATGCACAGTACCACCACTAATCCTATGCTACCCTCTATTTATCACACTCTCACTTATCTCTCCCCCAAAGAATATCCTATCAGTCTAGGTATTCAATGATAGAAGGATATCATGATAGCCCACGACCTATGCACCAAAAGGTTGCCAGTTCGATTCCCAGTCAGGGCACATGCCCAGGTTGGGGGCATGCAGGAGGCAGCCAATCAATGTTCTTTCTCACTCATGTTTCTATCTCTCCCTCTCTCTCTAAAAATCCATGAAGAAAACAAAGGATATCATGATAAATTTAACATACACACTTATCTCCACTCCCTCCCTAACCCTTAAAAGGATTTACAGATAAAGTTGAGAAAATTTTTTCAGAAAGTAGAATAAAAAGATAAACTGCCCTGGCCGGTTTGGTTCACTGGTTAGACCGTTGACCCAGAGAGTCCCAGGTTCAGTTCCCGCTAAGGGTACGTACCTCGATTGCAGTTTGCCCCTGGCCCCGGTTGGGTGGTAGCCAGTCGTGTCTCTCTCTTCCCCCCTCTCTCCTTCCTGTTCTGTCTGAAGATAAATGCAAAAAATGCCCTCAGGTGAGGATAAATAAATAAATAAAAAAGATAAAGAAATTACTACAGGCCTGGCCTGTGTGGCTCAGTGGACTAAGCATTGACCTGTGGACTGAGAGGTCCCAGCTCGATTCCCAGTCAGGGCACCTGCCTGGGTTTCAGGCTCCATCCCTAGTAGGGGCCTGCAGGAGGCAGCCGATTGATGTTTCTCTCTCTCACTAGGATGTTTCTCTCTCTCTCTCCCTCTATGTCTCAAAAAATCAATAAATACATATTAAAAAAAAAAAAAGAAAGAAACTACTACAGGCAAAGGAAGAATAAAATAAATGGATCAGTCCAAGAGGTCCAATATTTGACTCATCAGAGTTCAAGAAAAAAAGGAGAGATAAAATGAAGGGAATTAGGTGGAAGTCTACAACCCGAATGGTGAGAGATCCTTCCAGCCCTCTGCTGCGCCCCCCCCCCCCAACTTAGTTCCAGAATGCTAATAGCTAAACTCCCAAGTCAAGAGACTGAAGGATTCTTTTCTGGGGAAAATGTTCTGGGGAAAATGACTGATTTAAGAGAAAATATCTAAGACAACCAAATCTGTTTTTTTGTTGTTAATCCTCACCCGAGGATATTTTTTTCCATTGAATTTTTAAAGATAGTCGCCCTGGCCGGTTTGGTTCAGCAGTTAGAGCATCGGTCTGCTGTCCAGAGAGACCCGGGTTCAGTTCCCACTAAGGGCGTATACCTCGGCTGCGGTTTGTCCCCGGCTCTGGTTGGTCGTGCAGGTGGCGGGCACTCGATGTGTCCCTTTCACGTCAATGTTTCTCTCTCTCTCTCCCCCTCTCTCTTCCTCTCTCTCCCTCCCACTCTATCTGAACAAAAAATGGAAAAGTGTCCTCGGGTGAGGATAAAAAAAAAAAAGAGAGAGAGATAGTGGAAGGAAGGGAGGGAGGAAGGGGGAGAGAGAGAGAGACATTGATATGAGAGAGACACATCAATTGGTTGCCTCCTGCACTTGCTCCTACTGGGGCCAGGATTGAACCTGCAACCCAAGTACATGCCCTTGAACGGGAATTGAACCCACGACCCTTTGGTCCTCGGGCTGAACCAAACCAGCCAGGGCAAATCTGTTTCATTTTAGTTACAACATTTTAATTTCCAAAGGCTCTTTCTTGCTCTTTTTATTGTTTATTAATTTTTAGAGAGAGAGGAAGGGAGAGATAGAAACATCGATGAGAGAGAACATTGATTGGCCGCCTCCTGCATGCCCTCCACTGGGGATTGGGCCCACAACCTGGGTATGTGCCCTGACTGGAAATCAAACCGGCGATCTCTTAGTGCATGAGTCAACGCTCAACCACTGAGCCGCACCAGCTGGGCTCTTTCTTGCTCTTTTAAATTTTGATATTTTTAAAAATTTATTTTACAGAGAGGAAGGGAAGGGGAGAGAGAGAGAAACATAGACTGGTTGCCTCCCATACACACTCTGACGGGATCAAACATGCAACCTGGGTATGTGTCCTGACCAGGAATTGAAAGGCCACCTTTGATGCACAGGGCGGCGCTCCAACCAACTGAGCCACACTGGCCAGGGCTCTTGATCTTTTTAACTGTTCATTATTCATAGCATCTTGTTTTTCTTTCTTTTATCTTTGAGGAGATAATATTTTTTTTAACTTATCTTTATTGTTGAATGTATTACAAATGTTCTTCATTTTTCCCTTATTGACCCCCTCCTCCCCACTCCCACCCCTCTCCTGCCTTTCCCCACACTGTTGTTTGTGTCCATTGGTTATGCATATATGCATATAAGTTCTTTGATTTATTTCTTCCTACCCCCCCAACCCCCTTCCCTTTCAGGTTTGTCAGTCTAACAACCAATTTGTACTTCTTAATCCCATCATCTTTTTTACACATTTCCCCAACCCCACTTCCATCTGGCAACTAACAAAATGGTCTCTGTGTCTATGAGAATGTTTCTGTTCTGCTTGTTCATTTTGTTTGTAGATTCAATTGTCGATAGATATGTATTCATTGCCATTTTGTATGTTCATATTTTTTATCTTTTTCTTCAAGAAGACCCTTCAAGCCCTGGCTGGTTTGGCTCAGCGGTTGGAGTGTCAGCCCATGGACCACAGAGTCCTGGGTTTGGTTCCTGCTAAGGGCACATTCCTTGGTTGGATTTGTCCCGGCCCTGGTTGGGGTCATGTGGGTGGCGACCACTCAATGTGTCTTTCTCACATCCATGTTTCTCTCTCTCTGTCCCGTCCTCTCTCCCTCCCACTCTATCTGAAGATAAATGCAGAAAGGTGTCCTTGGGTGAGGATAAAAAAAGCAACCCTTCAACATTTCATATAATAATGGTTTGGTGGTGATGAACTCCTTTAGCTTTTCCTTGCCTGGGAAACTCTTTATCTGTCCATCAATTCTAATAACAGCTTTGCAGGATAGAGTAATCTTGGTTGTAGGTTCTTGCTTTTCATCACTCTGAATATTTCTTGCCACTCCCTTCTGGCCTGCAAAGTTTCTTTTGAGAAATCAGCTGACGGTCTTATGGGAACTCTCTTGTAGGTAACTAACTGCTTTTCTCTTGCTGCTTTTAAGATTCTCTCTTTGTCTTGAACCTTTTGCATTTTGATGATGATATGTCTTGGTGTGGGCCTCTTGGGGTTTATCTTGTTTGGGACTCTCTGTGCTTCCTGGACTTGTATGTCTGTTTCCTTCACCAAGTTAGGGAAGTTTTCTGTCATTATTGTTTCAAATAGGTTTTCGCTTTCTTGTTTTCTCTCTCCTCCTTCTGGCACCCCCAAGATGTGAATGTTGGCACACTTGAAGTCCCAGAGGCTCTTTATACCATCCTTGTTTTTTTGGATTTTTTTTCTTTTTTTCTGTTCTAATTGGGTGTTTTTGCTTCCTTATATTCCAAATTGATGATTTGCTTCTTGGCTTTACCTACTCTACTATTGAATCTGTGTAAATTATTCTTTATTTCAGTTAGTGCTTCCTTCATTTCTGACTGTGCATCCTTTATTTCTGACTGGTCCTTTTTTATGCTCTTGAGGTCCTCACTAAGTTCATTGAGGTTCTCACTAAGTACATTGAGCATCCTTATAAGCAGTGTTTTGAACTCAGCATCTGTTAGGTTGCTTATCTCCATTTTGCTTAGTTCTTTGCCCAGAGTTTTGTTCTGTTCTTTCATTTGGGACCTGTTTCTTTGTCTTCTCATTTTGGCTGCCTCCCTGTGTTTGTTTCTATGTATTACTTAATGAAAGGTATGGGGCTAGCTGAGACCAGATGCTGCTTGTTTGAAAGAATTTAGGAAAACCTGAAGCAGGATCCAAGATAGGCCAACCTATGGTAAAACAACTGGCAACAGTTTGGGTGGGCCTGAATGTTGGGTGGGACAGGGCCTCAGGGAATCACCAGGGAGGGGCAACCAGTGTGAGCCAGGTTGCTGGAGTCCCAGATATGGTGGCTGTCTGCCGCTCCAGGGAAGGGCTCACCAAAGGAACAAAGGCCTCTGACAGAACGTCTGTCCAGGAGAAAGCTGCCTCTCCAGCCCTCACTCCAATGCCAAACAACTCAGTTCTTCCCCTGTATGCCTCTGGTTTCTTTCAAGCTGCCTCCCCCATGCTGGATCCTGGAGGGTGAGAGTCTGAGTAAGTCTGTGCATGGGCCCTTTAGGAGGAGCTGCCTGGGGCTCCAGCTGCCTCAGCCTCCCTCCGTCTCAGTTCCCGCTGATTTTTCCAGCCAGAAGTGATGGGGAGTTCTCTTTCTGGCACTGAAACTTTGAGCTGGGTGCCTTGTGTGGGACGGGGACCCCTCACTCCTCAGGGAGGACCTTCCCAGCTGAGGTGTCCCTCCTGGTTTTTATCCACTACACGTGGCTCCGCCTCTCCCACCAGTCTCCATGTGGCTGCTGCTTTAATTTCGTAGTTGTAGGACTTCCATTCAGCTCGATTTCAGGTGAAATTATCAAGCAATAATCCAACACAATTCCTTTGGATTTTCAGGTCGAAATGGCCCACCAAGGTATATTATAATGAGATTTCAGAAAACTAGAGATCCTAAAGTGTCCTAAGAGAAAAAAAAAAGTCACAAAGGATCAAAAATCAAAATGGCATGAGATTTTGCAATAGAACAAAGGGAACTGGAAGACAGTGGAACAATTGACGCCTTCTGGAGAAATTCTGATGAAAAGGATCCTCCTTTCAGAACTTACCATGCAGCCAAATTGTCATTCAAGAGTGATAGTAGGATAAAAATATTTTCAGAAATTCAAGATCTCAAAATATTAATCCTCCATGCACCCTTTCTCAGGAAGCTACTGGAGAATACACTCTCACAAAAGTAACTAACTATACAGTAGGCCAGGAAAGCAACCCAGGACAGATGGGACAAGAGGGCAGAGGAATGTTGGAAAATAAATATGAAGATTACCACCCATGTAACCACACTGAGAGGTGATTTTATAGTTCTGATAGGCAGGAAAGTGAAAACAATAAAAAGGGGTAATTCTTCACTCCAGGAAAAGTAAAAAGTTGTACAAGAAATATATTTACATAAGTATGTTATATGGCTCATTTGTAAACACTGTGGAGTCACATTAACATAACCAATACTAAAAGCTGGGGAAAGTCAAAGCTGTGTGGAAGTGAGAATACAAGAGAGCCAGATCATTACTTTCATAGTAGAAAGTCAATAGTTAATGTCTAAAATTAGTAAAAACATAAAAATAGTACAACCACATTTATATGAAAGAAACAAACACTAGAGGCAACAGCTAAAAAAACTGAAATGGTCTCTGGAGAATGGGGAGTGAAATGGGAGGGGCAAGGCAAAAGACAACTGTTTTGGTGACAAGCTCTGTAGTAGTCCTATTTGGTGTTTAGATCTCTGTCCATCTATTAGTTTGAAACAAATGAAATTTAAATTAATACACAGTGGGGTTAAGAGAATTTCTCTAATAAATAGTATTGGGCCCAGAAACTGGACAGATACATGCAGAAAAAATGACACTAGACCACTTTCTTAATACCATATATAAGAACAAACTCAAAATAGATGAAAGACTTAAATGTAAGACTTGAAACCATAAATTTTCTAGAAGAAAATATAGCTAATTATCACTCTCAGTTATATATATATATATGATATATCTCCCTGGACAGAGGAAACAAATATATATATATATATATATATATATATATGATATATCTCCCTGGACAGAGGAAACAAAAGAGAAAATAAACAAATGAAATTACATCAAACTATAAAGTTTTTGCACAGCAAAGGAAACCATCAACAACACGAAAAGGCAATCAACTGAATGGGAGAACATATTTATCAATGATATACCAGAACACTAATTTGAAAAGATAAATACATCCCTATGTTCAATGAAACACTGTTTACAAGCCAAGACATGGAAGCAACCGAAGTATACATTTATAGAGGAATGGATAAAGAAGATGTGGTACATATATACAATGTAATATATATATTTGACCATAAAATAGAATGAAATCTTACTATTTGCTACAACATGGATTGACCTAGAGGTATTATGCTAAGTGAAATAAGACAAGTTTCATATGATTTCACTTATATGTGGGGTCTAGAAAACAAAATAAATCAACAAGGAAAACAGAAAGAGACCATAGCTACAGAGAACAAACTGATGGATGCCAGATAGGAGGGGCATTGGGGGCTGGCTGAAAAGAGGTGAAAGGATTAAGCAGTAAGTACAAATTGGCAGTTACCAGAGTCACAGGGATGTAAGTTACAGCATAGGAAATAAAGTCAGTAATATTGTAGTAACTATGTATGGTGTCAGGCAGGTACTAGCCTTATAGGGGGATTGCTTTGTAAGTTATATAAATGTCTTAACCACTATACTGTACACCTGAAATTAATATACAATTGAATATCTACTATAATTGAAAAAAAATTTATAAGAGAAAGTTTATTTAGGAAGTCACGGAGGTAGAAGTGAGCTGTAGAAGGAATGGGCTCAGGAAACAAGTTACAGAGGCAAAAGAAGGGCCCTTGGAGTTTAGGAGAGAGATGCAAGGAAAAGGTCCTTGGGGGAGGGGGTGGGGAAAGACAGGGGTGTGCTTGGGAGACAGAGAGTGAGAGGGAGGGAGGGAGAGAGGGAGAGAGCAAGTGAGAGAGCGCCACCTTAAAGAAAATTTTTTAAAAATAGAATTTCAAGAAAGGAAAAAAAAAACAACAAGCAAGCTGGCAGAGGAGGCTCCCAACAGTGTGTGTGGATGCTGAGCAAAGGTGTTTTGCCTGCCTCAGAGATCTGTCTGTTCCCAAAGGGCTGAATGTCCCCAGACTGCAAGAGGACAGATGGTGTGGGAGGGGCCAAGGGCCTTCCGGTTCTCTCAAGCAGTAGGCTCATGGAATGAAAGTTGGTATATGAGCTCAAAAATGGGTCAGATTTTCTTAATCCAGCTGCGACAGGATTAAAAGAGTAGAGGTGTTGCCAAGACTCTGGCATTACATTTCTCTCAGATTTTGCATGGTGTTGAAAGATTTCTAATTTCCATATTTCTTCAGATATGTTTTAGGGAGAAGTTGAGAGATAGCAGGGGGCTATTAGGGAGCCACTGTTTTTCACCAGACAGCCAGGTACTTCCTTCTACGACAGCCTCAGCAGGTTGGCTTTTCTCTCTGTCTCTCTTTCTCCAATTGAGAAATAATTACATACAGTAAAATGCTCAGATGTTAAGCATACAGTTGAGTTTTGACAAAGGTATATACCTGTATAACCAATGCCCCCCAAAGATAGCAAGCACTACTATCACATTCCCCTGTGCCATTTCCAATGCCCCATCAGAGGCAACCCTTATTTTAATTGTATCCCCAAAAGATGATTTTCCTTGTTCTTGAACTTCATATGAATGAAATCATACTACACATACATTCTTGTGTCTGACTTTTTGTACTCAATATTTTTGAGATTTATCTGGGTTGTTGGGTGCATCATCAGTAGCTCATTTCTTTTTATGGATGAGTAGTATGCTAGTGTATGAATATAATGCAATTTATTCATTCATTTTCTGAACAAGTCTCTTCTTTCTGGGGGTCCAGCCTTGTTTTGGAGCTGGGTATGTCTTTGTGTGACCCTTTTCACTAACACACTAATGGGGTTGTTTCTACTATGTGGAGTTAAAGGATAAAAAACTAGGCTTTTTAAAGGACCAGCCTAATTTACACATATGCTATAAATGGAAACTGGATGTAATACATACTCATTTAGTTAAAGCTATTTCTGCACCAGGAGATTAATTAAAACCCTGTGACAATGACCCACACATGAGGTAACTGAAATCTAGTTTTTTTGCTATGATAAGAGGGAGGGACAGACAGGATAAATAATTTCACAGGAAGACTTGATAGAGGTTTGTGACAGATTAAATGTATGGAGTGAAGGAGCAATGACTCGACAGCAAGCCATTTGCCTGTTGAGTTCCTCTTCTCTTTATAGCTAGGGCCAGTTGGTCCCTCTGCGGCTCTGTCCTATTAGGGAATTTAAGGAGCCACTGTTCAGTGGCTCAGCCTGCCTTCCAGGCCCACTTGTACCTTTCATTCCTGGTAGCTAAGCTCTCACCACACACCGTGGGACTTTTTATTATTATTTATTTTATTTTATTTTATTTAATCCTCACCCGAGGATATTTTTCCATTGACTTTCAGGTCGGGGATGGGGGAGAGAAACATCGATGTGAGAGAGACACATCAACTGGTTGCCTCCTGCATGACCCCAGCCAGGGACAGGGATCTAACTGCAACTGAGTCACGTGCCCTTAAATGGAATCGAACCTGAGACCCTTATGTCTGCAGGCTGATGCTCAAACCGCTGTGCCAAACTGGCCAGGGCCACCATGGGACTTTTGAAAGGTGTAGTGACATTGTGGAGAGAACAGTGAATGTGAACTTGGTTAGTTTTTCATTCTTTCACTTACTGAGGTTGTCTAAGTCTCAGTTTCCTCATAGGTAAAGTGAGGATGAATAAATAAATATCCCTACCCTACCAGATCATTTTGAGAATCAGAGGAATAGACTTGAATTTTCTTGAAATGTTTCACAAGAAGTTAATAAGCCCTGGGTGGGTAGTTCAGTTGGTTAGAGCATTGTCCCAATACACCAAGGTTGCAGGTTTGATCCCCAGTCAGGGCAAATGCAAGAGTCAACCAATGAATACAACAGTAAGTGGAACAGCAAGTTTCTCTCTCTCTCTCCTCCTCCTCTCCCCTTTCCTCTCTCTCTCAAAACAATTATTTATTTATTTATTTTTTCAAAACAATTTTTTAAAAAGTTAATCAGATAAATTACTTGTAGGAGAGGGTAAGTGGAATGGGGGAGGAAGTGGGAGTGAAACTTTTAGGGATACCTTTTTTAAAAAATCCTCACCCAAGGACATTTTTGCAGTTATCTTCAGACAGAGTGCGAGGGAGAGAGGGGGAAGAGAGAGAGAGAGAGGGAAACATCGATGTGAGAGAGACACATCGACTGGTTGCCACCCACACAATCCCAACTGGGGCTGGGGACAAACTGCAACCAAGGTATGTGCCCTTAGTGGGAACCAAACCTAGGACTCTCTGGTCCACTGGCCGATGCTCTAACCGCTGAGCCAAACCGGCCAGGGCGGGATACCTTTTTTAAACCATGAGAACATATACCTTTTCAAAACAAACATATGTCTATAAGATTCCTAATTTCTAATTTCTTCAGATATGTTTTAGGGAGAAGTTGAGAGAGAGCAGGGGGCTACTAGGGAGCCACTGTTTTTCACCAAACAGCCAGGTACTTGTTTCTACAACAGCCTCAGCAGGTTGTTCATGAACAGAATCAAATGAACTATCCATATAAATGGGTAGGCATTCTAGGCTGCTAAAAGAGAATGGGGACCAGAAACTGGCTACCTCCTATCTGTAAGAATCTTCAAAGTCCATTAACCCAGACGTCCTGTCACTCCAGGATAGCTGGACAATAGGGAATTGTTTCAGCCTAATGACAAAAAATGGTCTGCCTGGGTTGCAGTGAGAGGAACTCTGGTCCAGGAGTAAAGAGATCTGGATCCTGGTTCTGGCTTTACTATGTAATTCCCCTTTCTATGTCTTCTGTTGAGCAGAGGAGCAAGACTGCATGACTTTTGAGATGCTTCCAGCCCTGACATGCTAGAATATAATGCTAATTTCTTTCTTTTTTTTTTAATCCTCACCCGAGGACATTTCTCCATTTTTTGTACAGATAGAGTGGGAGGGAGAGAGAGAGAGAGAGAGAGAGAGAGAGAGAGAGAGAGAGAGAGAGAGAAACATCGATGTGAAAGGGACACATCAAGTGGCTGCCACCCGCACGACCAACCAGGGCCAGGGACAAACTGCAACCGAAGTACGTGCCCTTAGCGGGAACCGAACCCGGGTCTCTCCGGACCGCAGGCCAGCGCTCTAACCGCTGAGCCAAACCGGCCAGGGCTATAATGCTAATTTCTAAGCAACAGAGGTTATCATGATGTCTGTAAGGGATTTGCTAGTGGCATTTTTATATCTAAAGTAAGAACAGGCCACGAATTCCATGATTATATTTTCACCTTTTATTTCCCTTGACACTGAAGTAAATATCCAAAAGTGATGAGTCGAGTGGAGTATATATTCCAGGAAAAGGAAACTGAGTCTTGTTTCAAAGTGCCATTGGTACAATCCCAGTGTTGCTTGCTATTCATATAAGGCTGAGACTGTATTAATGATACTTTATGAATATGTGGGACTTTATATGGCTATCAGTGAGTAGGGTCTCAAATATAGTTCAAATTCTAACAAGACTCAAACATGAACTTTGGTGCCAAGGAACTCACCTCCTCCTGAAGTGCATTGTTCCACTTTTATGTTGCTGAAATCATTAGGGAACTGTTCCTTAGGCTGAGCTAAAATCTTTTTTTTTTTAATCCTCACCCGAGGATATATATATATTTTTTATCCTCACTCAAGGACATTTTTTGATATTTTGTTCAGAAAGAGTGGGAGGGAGACAGAGAGAGAGAGAGAGAAACATCGACGTGAAAGGGACACATCGAGTGGTTGCCACCCGCACGACCCAACCAGGGTCCGGGACAAACTGCAACCGAGGTACATGCCCTTAGCAGGAACCGAACCTGGGACTCTCTGGTCCGCGGGCCGATGCTCTAACCGCTGAACCAAACCAGCCAGGGCTTTTTTGATTGAGTTTTAGATTGAGTGGAAGGGAGGGAAGAAGAGAGGGAGAGGGGATGAGAGAGAAAGAGAGAGAGACAGAGAGAGAGAGAGAGAGAGAGAGAGAGGGAGAAGAAAAGAGAGAGAGGGAGACATGAATGTGAGAGAGACATATAGATTGGTTGCCTCCCACACAACCCCAACTGGGGCCAGGCATTGAATCCACAACCCTTAGGTCCACAGGCCAATGTTCTAAACAATGCCAAACTGGCCAAGGCCTAAGCTGAAATCTTGACTTCATGTAACTATTAGTTCTAGTTTTGCTCTCTGGCCTACAAACTACACCTGGCCAAGTTTGCAAACTGATGAAATGTGGGTATTGGACCATATCTGTTGGCTCTTTATAGCATTTAAAAATATCTCAATTAGTTTCCAACATTAAAATATCATGAATTTTTTTACATAAACTGTTTCTGGCTTCTCTTAAAAGATCTGTGTAAAAGACTGCATACAGGTGCGAAAAATAAAGCCTCTCTTGCAACCCAGAACTCATTGTTCAGTATGAGTTTTGATACATATAAGAAGGAACATTATACCTAAAACAAATGTTGGCTCCAGGACTGTAGAACTAATAATTTTAAAAGCATAGACTATAAGGGAAATCTCAGCCATACTGATTTAGTATCCTAATTTTAATGTTGATAATGAAACAAAGATGACTTATTTTCTTAGGATTTTACCTTGAGAACACATGTCTGGACTTAAAGGTATTTGTATATCCTGACAATCTGTACTAGTCTAGGGAGTGATAGTTTAGGAGTGAATATGATTTTAACTTACTCATGTTTAGAGGGTGTGTAAAATTGATAAGCCAGGCCAATCCACCTACTCTGACCCTAACTGTGGCACTAAAGTAAATTGCATGAAGAAATTGGGTTCCAACAATATAGATGGGGAATTGTTGAAGTATGTCCATATTCAAGTGTAGCTCAAAGAAGCTCAACGAAAAGAACTGTGGACTGACTGAAATGCCAACTGGATTGAGCACAAAAAGGAATTAATGAGTCAAACTTCGGAGAAACTAAGGCAGTGTGGAAGAACTCAGAACATGTGAAATTTCTTAAATAAAAATTTATTAATTTGAAATAATTGTGCATATGTTACAAATAATAAAAACCCTTTATACTTTTTGGAAAAAAAAAAATCTATGTAGTTGCCTTCCCAGTATGATTCTTCTCTTTTCTATAACATTCAAAGTTTTGTACCAGTCTCAATCCTCCCTGGCTCAGCCTATGTGCCTGGGGAGAGGCTGATCCCACCCTTGGTTCTAGGACAGGGCATGCAAACTAGTCCTAATTCATCAGCATAGTCCCCCTCTTGTCACCTTTATTGATTCAGAAATGAGCACTGTCTTAGAGATTAGGGTCCCTGGAAACAGAATCTGAGATGGAGAGTTGCATGCAGAAGTTTATTGAGGAAAGCTCTCAGGTCCGCCTGTGGGGTCATGAAGAAGACAGGTGGACGTGGGGAGAAGCTGACCACAACAATGGTTGCAATGTAGTAGTTGCAACCAAGGTCTCAGCTAATCCCACCAGTACCTCAATAATGGGCATTGCCCTGACCGGTTTGGCACAGAGGTTAGGGTGTCAGCCTGAGGACCAGAGTCATGGGTTCGATTCCTGGTCAAAAGTATGTTCCTGGGTTGTAGGTTCGATCTCCAGCCCTGCTCAGTGTTGTGCGGGAGGTATCCAGTCAATGTGTCTCTCTCACATCAATGTTTCTCTTTCTCTTTCTACCCCTCCCTCCCTTCCACTCTATCTAAAAATCAATGGAAAAGGATCCTTGGGTGAAGATTAACAAACTAAAAAAGGAGTGGGCATGGCCCTTCAGAGTTGTTCCAAATTGAAATAAGGGACAACTTATTCTCACGTTAGCCAGTCACTGGCCTCCAGCTTTACCCTGGGAGGGTGTGTAAAACCTTGGAGGAAGTGGTTTTCTAAGGTTGAGAACAAGAATATTCCCAGTAGCTGAGGGATGTGTGTGTCCCTACTGAAGAGGTGATCTGGGTGGAGCCCCCTACTATCTACAGGCACATGACCCCATCTAGGTTAACAGAGGTTTGCTAGGGACTCCTGAGAAAGAGGCTTCCAGAAGTGATCTTTATCTGCCCGGATGTGGGTGAGGAGCCCTGGCCCTTGTTGGCAGCCACCTCACATCGACGTCAGCTTTGATGACATTGGTGTTCTGCTGAATCAAATTAACCTTGAAGCTTGAATTGCCCTGGACTTTTAGTGTGAGCTTCACTGTCATAAGTCAGTTTTTCAGTTGTGTTTTAGTTACTTACAGGTGAATGTACTTTGACACATTCTGCCAACCAGGAGCTGTGTTTTCTGGTAATTGCCTGCTGAGTAGCAGCTGCCCTCCTTTTAGATGGGTCACTTGGTTTCCGGTGTACTAGTGCCCACTAGGCTTTAGGAATGGTAGCAGAGAGCTAGATCCTAATCTTCTAATAGTAGGAGGTCAATAGATAATGTCTAAAGTGGCAGCAGAAGCATGTGTTTATAAATATGCAAGTAAACATCAGAAGAAATAGCTAAAAGAGTTGGCAGTAGTTGCCTCTGGGGCCATCTCTCTGGGTGGGATGGGACAAGAGAACATAGCAGTTTTCTGTGGGAAGCCTCAGCGCCCTTTGACCTGAAGCTTGGTGTACTCCTGTTGAGAATGCAGGCTCTGGGGCATCTGCACTGTGCACTGTGACTCTCCCATCACCCAGTTGTCATGCCTTCCTCTGGCCTTTCTTCTGGGGAGGGCGTTTCCTAAGTGCTGGTTGAATAATCATCTTGAGCTACCCTTTCTCTTTTTTTTTTATCCTCACTCAAGGACAATTTTCCATTTTTTGTTCAGATAGAGTGGGAGGGAGAGGGAGAGGGAGAGAGAGAGAGAGAGAGAGAGAGAGAGAGAGAAACAGCGACATGAAAGGGACACATCGAGTGGCTGCCACCCACACAACCCAACCAGGGCCGAGGACAAACTGCAACCGAGGTACGTGCCCTTAGTGGGAACCGAGCCCAGGTCTCTTTGGACCGCAGGCCGACGCTCTAACTGCTGAGCCAAACTGACCAGGGCTACCCTTTCTCTCTTGATTAACTTATTTACTCTTCTGCATCTGGGAGACTTCTTTCCCTACTCTTGATCTCTCTCCTGAAGCTCCACATCCTTATTTTTTCCACAGAACCACCTTGGAGCTCCCCTGCCCTATCTCAAGCTTACATGAGGAGATAACCAAGGTCCCTCCCAGCTATGACACTATGTGGTCTAAAAAAGAGATGAAAACATTTAACAAGTCATAAGAATGTATCTCATTTACTTAAGATTATTAGTTATTTTTTCTTTTGTCAGAAGAAACAGGTATTACTGAGTACTAACTGTGTGCCATGTTTGATACCAGATGTTATCATATGGTCTTGCTGTTTTAACATCTTTTCATGTCCTAAAGTTTTTGTTTCCTAAGTATAAGCATCTGTAAAATATATATAAAGTTATAAGGACTGAATAAGTTAATGTTTGTAAAGCTTTTTAAAAAGTACTTAATACAAAGTTATTAATTAGCACAACACTTGGATAGCTGTATTTGTGTGTGTGTTATGTGTACTGGACTTTAGGGATAATAAGAAAATACTATTGTTCTTTTTTTAAGATTTTTTTTAAAAATTAATTTTTAGAGAGGGAGAGAGAGAGAAACATTGAAGTGAGATCTAAACATAGGTCAGCTTCCTCCTGCATGCCCCACTGGGGATCGAGCCCACAACCTAGGCATGTGCCATGACCAGGAATCAAACTATCAACCTTTTGGTGCACGGGATGACAACCAACCAACTGAGCCACACTGGCCGGGGCAAAATACTCCTGTTCTTTTTTTAAATTTTATTTTATTTAATTTTTTTTTTATCTTCATCCAAGGACATTTTTGCATTTATCTTCAGATAGAGCGGGAGGGAGAGCAGGAGGGAGAGTGGGAGGAAGAGAAAGGGAGAAACATGCATGTGAGAGAGACACATCGAGTGGCTGCCACTTACACGACCCCAACCCGGGCCACCGAGGTACGTGCCCTTAGCGGGAACTGAACCTGGGACTCTATGGTTCATGGGTCGATGCTCTAACTGCTGAGCCAAACCGGCCAGGGCTTTTTAATTTTTATTATTATTGTTTTTAATCCTCACCCGAGGATATTTTTACATTTATCTTCAGACAGAGTGGAAGGGAGAAAGAGAGAGAGAAACCTTAATGTGAGAGAGACACATTGATTGGCTGCCACCCACACAACCCCAACCAGGGCAGGGGACGAACCACAACCGAGGTATGTGCCCTTGGCCAGAATTGAACCTGAGACCCTTTGGTCCACAGACCGATGCTCTAACTGCTGAGCCAGACTGGCCAGGGCTAAAATACTCCTGTTCTTAAGAGTCACCTTTTAGGAGAGACAGACAAAAAGTGATATTTAACTATGGTTACAGTGTGATAAGATCTTTTATCAGGAATACGATATAAGGAATATGACCAAAGTACTGTAAGAATCCAGATTGGGGGAAAGGACAGTTCTTCACGGGATGGGGTTGGAAGAGGAGGCTCAGGAAGATTTCACCAAGGAAGTGTCATTTTATTTATTTATTTATTAATCCTCACCTAAGGATATTTTTCCATTGATTTTTAGAGAGAATGGAAGGGAGGAAGTGAGGGAAGGAAGGAGAGAGAGACACACACACATCAATTGGTTGCCTTTTGCACAACCCTGACCAGGACTGAGGATCAAACCCGAAAGCTGGGTACATGCCCTTGACCAGAATTGAACTCGCCACCCTTTGTTCTGCGGGCCAACACTCTAACCACTGAGCAAAACCAGCCAGGGCAAGGATGTGTCATTTTAAATGGGCTTCAAAGGACAAACACAGCTTTCTAGGTTGACAGAAAGGATATTTCAAGTAGAGAAACTAGCACTAGGCAAAGTCCGAAGAAGTAGCTTTAAAGGGTCTAGCATGTTAGGGAAGAAGAAAAATGTTCATTACTTTAAGAATTATAGCTATTGCCCTGGCCGGTATGACTCAGCGGTTAGAGTGTCGGCCCACGGACCGAAGAGTCTTGGGTTCGATTCCTGGTCAAGGGTGTGCAACCTTGGTTGCAGGTTCGATCCCTGTCCTCAGTCAGGGTCGTGCAAGAGGCAACCAATCGATGTGTCTCTCTCTCCCTCCCTTTCTCCTACCCTACCTAAAAAAAAAAAATCAATAGGAAAAATATACTCCGGTTAGGGTGTTAAAAAAAAAAAGTATAGCTACTGAAAGACCTGGCATAGAGAACTTCCAGGAAAATCTCAAGCAACTTCAAGTCTGGATGGGAAGAACCTCTCATACAGTACACTGTGCAGTGTTTACTTTTTAATGTTTTGGGGTCTTTTTATTGTGGTAAACTTCACCATTTTAACCATTTTAAGGTATACAGTTCAGTGGCATTTAGTACATTCACAATGTTGTGCAACCCACACCACTAGTTCCAGAGCATGGTCACTCCCCCTTCTGCCTCCCCTTGTCCCTGACAACTGTGTATCTGCTTTCTGTCTCTATAGATTTGCCTAATCTGGACAGTTCATATACATTGAATCATATAATATGTAGCCTTTCAATACTGTTAAAAAGTCAAATGATACCTTATGAAAATAATTTTGATCTTATGGACCCCCTGAAAGAGTATCAGAATCTCTGAGAGGTCTGCAAACCAGACTACGAGAACTGCTGGTCTAGGTCACCCAAGGTGTGGGCACCAGCTCCCCAGAACAGCTTCTACTCCAGCACAACGTGGTTATCACCTCCCCATGTCCAATGTGAGGCCTCCCCATCTCAGTATCTATCTCTTGGGAAAACAGTCAGCATTTTCTGCAAAGTTGAGATCAGAAATATAGTAATGGCTTTACATTTAAACTGTTCAAAGGAACCAAACAACCAAATGTGATCAAATTTTAATTTATTAGTGATACATCTGAATGTGGTTTAAAAAAAAAAACTGTACCACAAACTTATTTCCAATAAAATTCTGATCACTCCCTGCCACTCTCATTACATTTTATAATCACTGTAATTATCTTTTACCTGTGATGAGAAACGTCATGTACTTTTGAACATCAAGCAGCAGTGGTGCCATAAATTGCTAGCCCCTTTCTCCTCTAATGATCCCAGCTTATTTTATTCTTCAAGTATTCTCAGAGAAATTAGCACATTTATTATCCAGCATATTCAAATGTTAATGTGCATGCTGTACTGGCGCTGTTATGAAACCCATTTTGCTTAGGAGCTAAAATTATGTTGCCATTCTGCTTGGTGCTAGAGGTTCTGTGCTTGAAACCTGTTTCCCACATGCAAAGAGCCAAGGTTATTTAATTAGAATGCTGAGCTAGAATGAGAAGAGTCTGACACTTAATATAGAACCTGTAAGCTAACTGGGGTGAGCAAGTATAAAGCTTACACATTTTGAATGAACTATCCATCACTGTGGAGACAATCAATATTTGAGCAGACTGGCTTTGGGGCATGTTTAACATCGTTCCTCCAGGGTCTCTACTAAACTCTGCCTCTGCAGCTTAAACTGCCAAAATTCACAGTTCTGACAATTGAAAACATTTTCCTCATATTGAGCTGAAATCCGCTCACATTTTCACTCTTTTGTTTTTGCTCTGCCCTCTGGAGATGTCTGCTCTCTGCTCTGTGACTGCCCTTCAGAGAATAAGGATAGGACCCTGTCCCCACGGTCTGTTCTTCTAATGCTCAGTTGTCCCAGGTCCTTTTAAGACAGGTTACCAGTCCCTTTACCACCATGGTCACTCAATTTGTCAGTGTCTCCCTCCCTTTTAAACTGAGGTGCTCAGAACCTGAAACAGTAATCTAGGTATGGTCTGATCTATGTGCAAATGAGCAGGTCTCTTTTGGATATGATTCTTCTAGTAGTGCTTTCCAAGAGTATATAACCTTGTTATCCATCACTGATTCATAATCAGCTAAACAACCAAGTCTTCTAAACCATATATTAGTACTTAGGCAATTAGACATTTTCACCTAAATACAGGGTCTGAGATTTGTCATCATTACATTTCATCATGTTAGGTTTGGCCCAGTGCTTTGACCTGTCAAGAGCCTTTTTGTATCCCTAATCAATCCTTTCCGTCCACAAATGTATCAATCTATCAATATTGCTGTCTTTATATAAATCACGGTTTAAAACACCTGGCAGAAAAGACCTCAGGATGGAGCCCTTTACTTACTACCAGAGACCTCAAATCAAAGTATTAATTCAATCAATTATAATCCTCCCTCCCCACCCCAATACACACACCTGCACCTCAGCTATTCCTTCCTCTAACTCAAGTTGTCAGGGAGGGAAAACAATGACTATTCTAGGTTACTAACTGGCTGGCTAAAGTGGCCTGGAAAAAAACCAAAGAAAGGAAAGGAAGGAGTGAATAACACCTAATGAAGAGCCAAATGTGGCAGGACAGGATGCTGTGAAGCTACTTTATCCAGGCCCACACATCAGCACAGGTTGGGGAGGTATTAAGGTATGAGTCATTTGGAAGATAGTCTGGGGTTCTGCTGTGATGAGAGAGAGAGGAAATCAATAACCAGGGAACAGAAGCAATGTTGGAAGCTAGCCAATTAGCACATCAAACGGAAGAAGTAGGCAGAAGAGGACACAGACAGGCAAGGGTCACAAGGAGAATGAAGCACAGAGTGAGCATGCAGAACAGAATCGGCATGCTAAGTGGGCTCCAGGGCTGTGCTGTCCACTATGGTAGCCACTAGCTACAGGTGGCTAATTAAATTTAACAAAAAATAAGTAAAAAAATCAGTGCCTCAGTCACGTAGCCACATTTCAAGTGTTCAGTAAGCCACATGCAACTAGTGGCTACCATATTGGATAGAACAGAAGAACGTTTCCATAATGGAAAAAAGTTCTGTTGGACAGTTGTTCTAGAGCATTCTGGATGTACTCTAGAAAAGGAATAAACCGGGCAGGATATCATTTTAGTGTCCTTATTTTTTCTTTGATTTCCTTCAAGACCCAGATCGAATACCAGCTCTTTGGAGAATTCGCCCCACAGTGGGCCTGTTTATATGCATAGGTAACAGAGCATTCTGAATTATGCAGTTCTTAGTGACAATGCATAGATCTAGAGAGAACTTAGTATGGAGATCCTAGCACAGCTAGTTGTCAATCCTTACCCACTATCTGGGGAAGGCATCCTCCTTGACAAAGCAACTAGCTTTGGGGCTAAGACCTGTGGGGCAGGAGGGAAGAAGGAAAGGAGAACACTGGCCCAGTCAGCCATATTTGCTGAATTCATCTCCGCAGCTGTAAAAATAATTAGTAATAAAAGCTTTTGACCTCCAGTCCACAAACATTACATAGGCTATCTTGGCCAGGCAGTCAAAAAGTTGAAGTCAAGGTCTGATTTGCTTGATGCTTGATGTAAAATTTAGCCCTCACTAAATTTTCAGTCTGCCTCTTTCTCTTTTAATTTCCTGTGCCAGAAGCTCTTAGAATTTCTCATAATAAGATCTATCAGTTCTACCTTCTAAATCTCTTGAATCTGTCCCTTACTTCAATACCTTCAGTTAATTTATCTTCCCTCCTTTCCCACACAGGCCCTACACTGCCACCTAAATGCTCTAAGAACCTTACGTGACCATGACATTTTCCTCCCTGTAACCCTTCAGTGGCTCCCCATGACATATAAAGGCCTGCTCCTTGGGTCCCCAACTACCTCTCTGGTTTCAGGTCTTTCCACTCCCTGATGTGTAGCATACACTCCAGCCTCCCTGTTACTCAGAACCGAGGTGCCCACTCACATCTCTCTGTGCTTTTGTATTTGCAGCTCCCCCTGTCTGAAATGTCCCACTATATACTTTATTTCCCCTGAGGAATTTCTACACCCCTGTTAAGGTTCCATCTCCTCTCCTCTCAGAAGCCTACCCTGAGCCCCAGACAGACTTAAGTGATCCATTAGCTGTGCCCAAACACTGTACAGGCTTTGGTCATAACACATCCTGTGTATGGCACTCATGAGTCTGTTTCTCCCACTAAACTGTGAGGTCTCAAGGGCAGGCAGCACATCTGACTCATCTCTTACCCCCAGTTGCAAGCACAGGGCCTGACTCATAACAAACACTTGCTAAAGGCCTGTTAGCATGAACAACGGTCTTTGTCATTATGAGGTTTTACTGTGACCAAAATGAAGACTATGAGGATCCTCTGTGTGGTTTGCTGCTGCCATGCTCCTTGGGTCCACCCATGCTGACAGAGGCCTATGGATAAGTGGCCCTGCCTGGTGTTTGAGGATGTGGGGAAAGCAAGAGGCCTGCAGCTGTTCCCACTGAAAGCCTCACTGTACACTGGCTGCTCCCCCAGCAGACGCTATGACCAGCACAAACCTATTCCTTGTTATGTGTGTGTGTGTGTGTGTGTGTGTGTGTGGGATAACACGGAACTGACCCCCTTGGAGAATGCTCCTGTAGGGACCCATCTGTGGGCAGCTCTATGGAGGGAATTATGAGCAAGAAGGAGAAACCTCTTAGTAGAATGGAGAGGGATGAAACATTGCTTACTCTGGTATGGTTGGCAAGGGAATGTAGGAGCTAATAGCAACATTTTTTATGTTTTAAAAAGTATTCCATGCCTATGGTTACCAAGACACTTCCATTTCTATCTTCTTTAGCTTGTTATCCACCCTGTGGGGCAGACAAGAGAGAGCTGGGGTTGTTATTTATAGATGAGGAAACAAATATCTGGAGAGGTGAAGTGACTTGCCCAAGGTCACGTTTTGAGCAAAGTCCCATAAAAATGAAGCAACTTTCCCAGGGTCATGAAGTAGTAAACAGACCTATAACATATGAGGGTTACTTTTAAAATCTCTGCTGGCTTTTCTTTAGCAAAATGCTTAAAATCAGAAACATTTTCTAGCAAATTTAGTCTTTAGGGGGCTTTCAGGCATCTCTTGGGAAATTCGACTAGATGGCATTAAAGCTATGAAATTCTATGAAACTTACTGTTTACTGTGTCCCAGGCTCATGTAACTCCATAAAGTACAATTATCAGCTTGCAAGTAATTTCCAAAATAAATAGCTCTTTTTCCCGGCCCAGCATCCGTCTGACTTACCAAGAAGTCTCCAGCCTATTACTCACTTATCCATCACCTAGTCATCAATCTATTCTTTCCACTCCTGCTCCCTACAACATGACAACTCTGTTACATGATCAACTGCTCATTTCCTCGGTCAGAGATAACTAGGATTTAGCGCTAGAGGCTAATTTCTCTATAAGTCTAGAAAGCAGAACTGTCATCATGTATTATTGAGATCTTAATTTAATTCCCCACTAAAGGGGAATTATGTTGACTGGATTAGTGAAGGTTCACTCTTTTTGTCCCTCCTCAGAGATGACTAAATCCTGCTGGGTGCCATATTTGGTAGTGGAATATGGGAATGGAGTTTTCCATAGGTCAGGGTAGGTGTATAATTTTCTAGAAAGGAAAGTCTTGCCTTGGTTGGATGGACCAAGTTACTTAAGTTTAGTCTGACAAGATTCTCCCCAGCCTTCCTGATTGAGAACAAAGTATTGTACGCCCATCTGAACTGGGTAAAAACAGAAGCTAATAGCCACCCTACCTGTCTTCTGATTCAAGAGTTCAGGCTCTATCCACTGCACCACACACTCTTCAGGGTTATAGTTGCACTTATTAGTTAATGTTTCCTGAGAAGTGAAGTGCAGTGTCCAATTTTAATGAAAGGCTATATCAATAACAACATGTAACATCCTATTTTTGTTTTCATCAAGAAGTCCAAGGCCCTTCAGATAGAAGAATTCTGGGTAATTCTGGTGGTGTTGGCAGTTGTTGAAGATGGCTAGTCTGTCTGGGTTTGTTTTAATTTCTCTCTTGATTACCAAGAATATTCTGACACTTAAATGTTAGAATAAGGTGCTCTTGCTGATGGGGAGTGGGCTCATCATAAAGTGCTGGACCAGGCCTGCCACCTTTTTTCTTCCAGTGGAACATCAGTCTTTGCTTATGTGACCCCTACACAGGTGTCTATCATGGCTGAGCCAGGCTGGCTTCCTTGAAATGAAATGAGAGTACTAACAATAAACCATGACAATACAGAGCATAAAGAAGCACAAAGGAAGTCTTCATCCTCACATAGAACTTGCCCAGGATATATGCTGATAAAATCAGATCTGAGCATATCCTGAGCTCCATCTGTTAAAGGTGCTCACAGCTGCTTAGGAGTATGCTAGGCAAAAAAAACCTGGCAATACATTTTCTGCCTGCTCAAATAACTAATTCCCTTCCCTCCCCAGCCTGGCTAAAAATATAACCAAAGTGTCACAAACACACACACACACACACACACACACACACACACACACACACACTAAAAAAGCCTAGCATTTGTTGAACAGATTGTGACAGAATATCAATAGGCTAAGTGTTTGGTATGCAACATCCTGTGCTACCTCACCCAGAGGAGGACTTGGAGGGAGGGGGAACACAGAGTGTCAGAGAATTAGGGAGCTAGCAGGCTGCCTCAATGGGAAAGTGCTAGAGCCAAAGTTCAAGACCTAGTTGATAGGTGAGAATGGTGCAGTTGCCATTGACGTCCACCTAGTGGCAGCAGATGTGGCCATAGTCACCTCTACCTTGGCAGGTTCAGGCGATGACTTCTGAATGTATACCTTGTGCCAGTGGCTCTGGCAGGCACGAGGCCTGAACCATGTGGAAGGTTGCAATTCCTCACCAGTGGTCCCTTTCAGGCAGGGACTGATCTAGGTTATTCTAACTCTAAACACCAAAGCCAGAGATAGTATCTGCTGGAAGCGGGGAGTTGAAGTTTCCAAACAAACGGGACTAAAGCATCATTAGGTTTTAGTGCATTTTCTATGCCGGAGTAGCTAAAAGTCCAATGGGTGAAGAAATAGGAAAAATAGGAGGGGCCGTCTTCAACTAGAGATGCCACTGAGAGTAGCTGATATGAATAACAGTGGGTCCACGACAGGCCAGGAAGTAAGTTGGGTCTTTTGCTCTGTCCCTTCTGAATTATAAATCACCCACTGCAAAGAGCAGTTTGGTTTTAGGATAGATTGGGACATAATCTAGCAGTTCTGTTCAATGAAAAGAATTCACTGATTAATTACATAGGTTTGCATTTCCCAAGATGTGGAATGCATTCTACTCGGGGAAGTAAAGATAATTGTAGATGAAAGATCTTGTATGTATTTTAATAGTTCAGTATTTTAATGTACTTTAAAAGAAATTGTCATACCACAAACCTATGATTTCACAGATGATATCGTTGGTTTCCCATTTATGATGGTGATATAAAATTTCCATTTAAGATACTTTTAGTGGAAATAAATTTATTTGAAGAAAAATGTTAAGTAAATACAGAAGATGTTATTGCAAGAATATGACAAAAATCACAAACATGGAATGTAAATAATTGGAAAGTTTGGGAAATGCTCCCTTAAGCTAGAGAATGAGGTAGATTGACTTGTAGATAGACAAAAGAGTTTGGAACACCAGACAGGTGAAGGGAAAATGGTAGAGTTCTCAGAGGATCTGGATCCCAGTTCCAACTGGCACTAAACGTGTGACAATGGCCTCTCTCCGGATCTCCATTTCCTTATTGGTAAAATAACTCTAATGCTTTGCCTAGCTTTATTACTTAGTGGTCCTATTTCACTTATTATTTTTTTTTTAATGTTATAGAAAATTCTTTATGACATAAAAGGATATTCATGATGTATTATTGTTGAAGGGAAAACACACATTATGACAGAATAAACATTATTACATGCATGAAAAATGACATTTACCAAAATGTTGACAAAAGTTAAACCTAGAGATTTTTAACTGTGAATACTTACTGTTGATTAAATCCCCAGTACTTAGTCCTCTTATTTTCCTTTAGAATAACTTGCTTCTTTCATTTAAATATCTTCCCAAGCCCTATTTATTTAGGGGGTCTCAGGGGCAACTGACCCTCAAGGCTCAGGAAGGAGCGCCATCTCCAGGGTAAGCACAGTTGAAGAAGTGGGTTTGCAGAGTCTCAGAGGAGGCTTCCATAAAAATGTTCTCCCTTTAGAAAAGGATGAGGGAGTCTCTCTCTTTCCATTCAGTCTGGATGTCCCACCTTGGGTGATTATTGTCACCATCTTGCCAGAAGACTCGTGATGATAAAACCACACTGAAGACAGCAGTCTGGATGTGGCTGCTGCTTTAATCCCGTAGTTGTAGGACTTCCATTCAGCTTGATTTCAGGCGGTTTTGAATGATGGTTGTTCTGTAGTTTAGTTGTAACTTTGATGTGGTTGTGGGAGGACACGATACCGCGTTTACCTACCCGCCATCTTGACCGGAAGTCTCTCACTTATTATTATTATTATTATGTTTTTTAGCAATAATCGCGCCTTGGATAAACCTCATTGGCTACGATACTGCCACTGCGCAAAGCTATATTTCACTTACTGAGATATGAACAATCGTAATAGCAACCAATGCATTAGGGTCTGCTGTGTGCTGGATGCTTTCCGTAGTCATCACTCTTTTTTTTTGTTATCCTCACCCGAGGACATTTTTCCATTTTTTGTTCAGATAGAGTAGAAGGGAAAGAGAAGAAGAGAGAGAGAGAGAAACATCCATGTGAAAGGGACACATCGAGTGGCTGCCACCCACATGACCAACCAGGGCTGGGGATGAACTGCAACTGAGGTACGCGTCCTTAGCGGGAACCGAACCCGGGTCTCTCAGGACCGCAGGCCGATGCTCTAACCGCTGAACCAAACTGGCCAGGGCTAGTCATCACTCTTAATATGCATAATAGTCATGAAAGGTAGGTGTTAAAATTCCATTCTATATGAGGGAAATGAGGCTGGAAGAGTTTAAGTAACTTGCCCAAGTTCACCCAGAACCTGATTTGAATGAACTTAGATCTGATTCCAGAGCCTATGTTTGTTTCCTCTTAGTCTTGCTATATCTCAGTAGTTAATTCCTATTCACCCTTCAAAACTATGCTCAAGATCATTTGTTCCAGAAAGACTTCTTTGAGCCCTATTCTCCATCTTGGTTCAATGTCCCTCATCTATGTTCCCTTAATTTTCTCTGTATATTGTTTTTTTAAATATTTGTATATGTGTTCCTAGGACCCTGCATAGTTTGGGACAGAATAGGAGGTCAACAAAAAGGCAGAGCATGAAGGAGAGGGGAAAAGGGAAGAAAGGAGAAAGAGAAGATGAAAAAGGATACTCTTTGCTACCTTATTTCATTAAATATGAAAGAAGTAGGACTGAGAGGGAGGAGAACAAGGTAGTTAAGCATATGATTGAAACCACCCAGCTTTGCCACTTACTAGTATGTGACTTAGCACACAGGTTCAATGCCCATGCTTCGGTTTCTTCATCTATAAAGCAAAGATATCAATAGTACCCTCCTTAAAGGATGTTGAAAGACCAAATGAATCATTACATGTAAAGTACTTAGAATAGTGTCTGACATTTGATAAGCAGGTGCTCAAAAAAATATTGGCCATCATTATTATTATTATTTCTGTGAAATTAATAAAAGGGAAAGAGCTAAACACTATTATAAGGTAGAAAAGTACATAATACTATTATATACATATAGGGGGTCATCATTTTTCTAACTCGACTTGTTGACCAAAGCAAAGTCATTCCAAGGCAGTTATGAAAAGAGACTTATAGACATAGGATACACAATATAATATTCTTATCTTTTTGCTTCTATGGCAGCAGAATGAAGCACTACCTCTACTCTCAGAACATTTGGAAATATTGATAATATAATTATCACACTGTATTATATTCTAAATTCAGATTTACGTGTGTGCCATCCTCAATTACATTGAATTCCTTGAAGGAAAGGATTCCTGTTTAATTTCCCACTATGTCTCTAATTCTTAGCAAAGGGGCTGGCAAGAAATAAGTTTGCTGAATGACTTCCGGTCAGGATGGCGGGTAGGTAAACGCGGTATCGCGTCCTCCCACAACCACATCAAAGTTACAACTAAACTACAGAACAACCGTCTTCAAAACTGCCTGAAATCAAGCTGAATGTAAGTCCTACAACTACTAAATTAAAGCAGCAGCCACATCGAGACTGGTAGGAGGGGGCGGAGGTGCAACAGGCTGGTCCCACACCCACGTGTGGCGGATAAAAATCAGGTGGATACCTCGGCTGGGAAGGTCCTCCCTGAGGACTGAGGGTTCCCTGTCCCACACCAGATGCCCGGCTCAGGGTTCCAGTGCCAGGAAGAGAATCCCCATAACTTCTGGCTGGAAAATCCAGCGGGAACTGAGGCTCAGGGAAGATGATGCGGCTGGAGTCCCAGGCAGCTCCTTAAAGGGCCCGCACATGGACTTATCGGACTCTCTCTCTCTAAGCTTGGAGGGGAGGCAGCTCGAGGGGCACCAGAGACATCCAGGGAAGAACTGAGCTGTTTGGCACTAGAGCGAGGGCTGGAGAGGGGGCTTTCTCTGGGACAAACATGCTGTCAGAGGCCTTTGTTCCTTTGGTGAGCCCTTCCATGGGGTGGCAGACACCAGCCATATCTGGGACTCCAGCAAGCTGGCTCACACTGGTAGCCCTGCTCTGGTGATTCCCTGAGGCCCCGCCCCACCCAATTTTCAGGCCCACCCAAGCTATTGCCAGTTGCTTTACTATAGGATTGGCCTGTCTTGGATCCTGCTTCAGGTTTTCCTAAATTCTTTCAAACAAGGAGCATCTGGTCTCAGCTAGCCCCATACCTCTCATTAAGTAATACACTGAAACAAACACAGGGAGGCAGCCAAAATGAGGAGACAAAGAAACAGGTCCCAAATGAAAGAACAGAACAAACCCCAGGAAAAGAACTAAACAAAATGGAGATAAGCACCTAACAGATGCTGAGTTCAAAATACTGCTTATAAGGATGCTCAATGTACTTAGTGAGAACCTTAGTGAACTTAGTGAGGGCCTCAAGAGCATAAAAAAGGACCATTCAGAAATGGTGGATGCACAGTCAGAAATGAAGGAGGGCCCCGGCCGGTTTGGCTCAGCGGTTAGAGCGTCGGTCTGCGGTCCTGAGAGACCCGGGTTCGGTTCCCGCTAAGGGCGCGTACCTCGGTTGCAGTTTGTCCCCGTTCCTGGTCGGTTGTGCGGGTGGCAGCCACTCGATGTGTTCCTTTCACATAGATGTTTCTCTCTCTCTCTCTGTTCCTCTCTCTCCCTCCCACTCTACCTGAACAAAAAATGAAAAAATGTCCTCGGGTGAGGATAAAAAAAAAAAAAGAAATGAAGGAGGCATTAACTGAAATAAAGAATAATTTACACAGATTCAATAGTAGAGTACGTAAATCCAAGAAGCAAACCATTGATTTGGAATATAAGGAAGCAAAAAACGCCCAATCAGAACAGCAAAAAGAAAGAAGAATCCAAAAAAATGAGGATAGTGTAGGGAGCCTCTGGGACAACTTCAAGCGTGCCAACATTCGCATCTTGGGGGTGCCAGAAGGAGCAGAGGGAGAACAAGAAATAGAAAACTCGTTTGAAACAATAATGGCAGAAAACTTCCCTAACTTGGTGAAGGAAACAGACATACAAGTCCAGGAAGCACAGAGAGTCCCAAACAAGATGAACCCCAAGAGGCCCACACCAAGACACATCATCATCAAAATGCAAATGGTTCATGACAAAGAGAGAATCTTAAAAGCAGCAAGAGAAAAGCAGTTAGTTACCTACAAGGGAGTTCCCATAAGACCGTCAGCTGATTTCTCAGAAGAAACTTTGCAGGCCAGAAGGGAGTGGCAAGAAATATTCAGAGTGATGAAAAGCAAGAACCTACAACCAAGATTACTCCATCCTGCAAAGCTGTCATTTAGAATCGATGGCCATATAAAGAGTTTCCCAGATAAGAAAAAGTTAAAGGAGTTCATCACCACCAAACCATTATTATATGAAATGTTAAGGGTCTTTTTGAAGAAAAAGATAAAATATGTGAACAAACAAAATGGCAGTGATTACATATCTATTGACAATGGAATCTACAAACAAAATGAATAGGCAGAAGAGAAACAATCTCATGGATACAGAGAACATTTTGTTGGTTGCCAGATGGGAGGGGGGTTGGGGGAATGGGTGAAAAAGGTGAAGGGATTAAGAAGTACAAATTCATTGCTAGTCTAACAAACCTCAAAGGGAAAGGGGTTGGGGGGGTGGGAAGAAATAAACCAAAGAACTTATATGCATAACCAATGGACACAGATAATAGTGTGGGAAAAGGCGGGAGGGGGGCAGGAGTGGGGAGGAGGGGGTCAATGGGGGAAAAATGAGGAACATCTATAATACATTCAACAATAAAGATTTAAAAAACAAACACAAAAAACAACTATGAGGTATCACCTCACACCTGTCAGAATGGCCGCCATCAACAAATCATCAAATGACAAGTGTTGGTGAGGGTGTGGAGAAAAGGAGACTTTAGTACACTGCTGGTGGGAATGCAGACTGGAGCAGCCACTGTGGAAAACGCTATGGTGTTACCTCAAAAAGTTAAAAATTGAACTGCCATTTGACTCAGTGATCTACTTCTAGGAATGTACCCTAAGAAACCTGACACACCAATCAGAAATAATATATGTACCCCTATGTTCATAACAACACTATTTACAATACCTAAGATCTGGAAACAACCCAAGTGTCCATCAATAGCTGAGAGTAGATTTTCTATGGAAGAACAGAAATATATAGAGAACTCCAGATCTCTGAGTTTCATCAACCAACAGCCAAGGAATATTTGGGTATTTATCCTCATTTCTGTAAATATTACTTAGTGACACTTTAACATAAGAAAACTTCCATTATTATTATTTATTTAAGTATCTGTTCTTTGTTGTGAATGTGAATTAATAAAAGGATTACATGATAAAAAAAAGTTTGCTGACTGAATATTGCAGAAAAGATGTATACACGTGAATAATAAAATTAAAGCCATTATAATCAAAACAGCCTGGTACTGGCACAAGAAAAGGCATATAGATCAATGGAACAGAACAGAGAACCCAGAAATTGACCCAAGACAATAATAATAAATGGTGTTGGGAAAATTGGACAGCTACATGCAAAAAAATGAAACCAGACCACCAACTTACACCATACACAAAAATAAACTCAAAATGGATAAAAGACTTAAATGTGGCTCATGAATCCATAAAATCCTAGAAGAAAATCTAGGCAACAAAATTTCAGACATCACACGCAGCAGAACTTTCACGGATACAACACCTAAGGCAAGAGAAACAAAGGAAAAATTAATACATGGGACTACATCAAACTAAAAAGTTTCTGCACAACAAAAGAAACAAGCATCAAAATGGAAAGGGAACCCACTATACAGGAGAGCATAATTGCCAACGATACATCACATAAGGGGTTAATTTCCAAAATATATAGAGTGCTCATACAACTCAACAAAAGGAAGACAACGAACCCAATTAAAAAATGGGGAGAGAACCTAAATAGACACCTCACCAAACAGGACATACAAATGGCCAAGAGACATATGAAAAAATGTTCAACGTTACTAATCATCAGAGAGATGCAAATTAAAATGACTATGAGGTATCACCTCACACCTGCCAGAATGGCTGCCATCAACAAATCATCAAACAACAAGAGCTGGCAAGAGTGTGGAGTAAAGGGGACTCTAGTACACTACTGGTGGGAATGCAGACTGGTGCAGTTACTATGGAAAATAATATGGTGTTTCCTCAAGAAATTAAAAATTGAACTGCCATTTGATCCAGTAATCCCACTTCTAGAAATATACCCTAAGAAGCCTGAAACATCCATCAGAAAAAATATATGTACCCCTATGTTCATAGTAGCACTATTTACAATTGCTACGATCTGGAAACAGCCCAAGTATCCATCAATAGATGAGTGGATAAAAAGCTGTGGTACATGTACACAGTGGAACACTATGTAACTGTAAGGAAGAAAGATCTCTTATCCTTTGAGATGACATGGAGGGAACTGGAGAGTATTATGCTAAGTGAAATAAGCCAATCAGAGAAAGACAAATACCACATGATCTCACTTATTTGTGGAATATAATGAACAAAAAATGCTGATGAACAATACAGACCCAGAGACATAGAAAGGAGTGTGGTTCAGACTGACAAACCTCAGAGGAAGGGGGCAAACGGGAGGGATGAGGTAAACCAAATACCTTATATGCATGTATGTGTAACCAATGGACATAGACAACAATGCTTGGGGGGTGGGGGAAATTGGGAGGAGGGTGTCTGGTGTGGGGGGGAATATCTGTAACAAAAATAAATTAAATAAAAAAAAATGAAGTGATATTTACCATACAAGAAGCTTAAATCAAGTGTGCTCAGAAAGCTGTAAGGTAGGAAAAGGTAGTAGAACAGATAGTTAAATCTATGAACTTTAAAGTCAGCCCAGCCGGTGTGGCTAGGGGTTGAGCATCGGCCCATGCACCAAGAGGTCACTGGTTCAATTCCCCGTCAAAGCACATGCCTAGGTTGTGGGCCCCAATCCCCAGTAAAGGGCATGCAGGAGGTGGCCAGTCGATGTTCTCTCTCATCGATGTTTCTCTCTCTCTCTCCCTCTCCCTTCCTCTCTCTCTAAAATCAATAAAGAAAATAAAAAAAGTAAAGTCAGATAGCCTTGGTTTTAAACCCTAACTCTGTCAACTTATGAGCTTCTGTGACTTTGGGATGTAACCTAACTTCTTTAAACAATAATTTTCTTATCAGTAAATTGGGGATAATATTAGTTGGAAGAACCAAATGAGATAATGTATGTAAAATGTCAGGTACCTATTACGTGTGTGTAGAGTAGCTAACATATCATCAGCATCATCATCATCATCAAAGGCTTTGTCTGGATGGGCAGACACCAGGGTAGAGCATGGAATAGCCAGGAGATGTGAATACAGGTACTGTGGGTGTTAGAAAAAGTCAAGGCCAAACAGGGTGGGCAAGTAGCACTGTTTAATTGGAATATTGGGTATTTTCAGGAAGTGACCAATCTAGAGGTAGCTACAGAAGGAATGTTCTGGCTATTTGTACATGATGGCCGGGGGAGGGTGAAGGGATGAAAGCAGATAAACCAAATAGGAAGCTTTTCCAATATCTCCAATAAGAAGTCGAGGTCCCCCTCTTGGATGATGGTATGGGACAAGAAAAGAGGGGATGAACACGTAGGACACTGGGAAGAATGAACTCATAGAACTGTGTCGAACTGGATGGGAGAAGCAGAGTGAGAAGGCAGAGTCAGAGGCAATTCTGAAGGCTTAGAACTAGATGGCTAGAGCAGGGTGCACCTATTCCAGCACAATAAAGCACAGAGGAGACTGGCTTTGGGAGGAAGATACATTTGCTTTTTGCTATCCTAATTTTGAGGTGCAATGGGATATTCAAGTGATGAATGATATACAAGAGACCCTTTAAAATGTAATCTTAGAACTCAGATATTTATTTTGATGATAATCTGCATATCGGTGATAGCTGAAGGTGTACCGTAGTTGGATTGATGTCTAAGAGGGTGAGAGTATAAAGAGAAAAGGATAAGGGCGTCCTTCTTGGGAAATACCTCCCACGTCTAGAGGAATGAAAAAGAAGCCTGTGAAGAAGGATGAGGAGGAGGCAGAGAGGTGAAGAACATATTACCATAGAAGCCAGCAGCAGAGAAGATTTCAAGGAGGGTAGGCATGGTCAGAGGAATCATGAGCTACAGCAAAGTCAAAGAGAGAGAACTGACAGGACACCACTAGACTTGGCCAGTAGGAAACCATCGCTGCCTTATGAGAGAACAATATGTGGAAGAAAAACTAGAGTGCAGATGTGAAGGAATGAATAAGTGGTGTGGAAAGCCCTGGCCAGGTGGCTTATTGGTTGGAACATTATCCCGTACACCAGAAGGGTTACAGGTCCCATTCCCAGTCAGGGCACATACCTAGGTTGTGGGTTCGATCGTCAGTTGGGGTGCATACAGGAGGCAATGGATGGATGTTTCTCTCACATTGATCCCCCCCCCCCCCTCTCATCAATAAACATATCCTTGGGTGAGGATTTTTAAAAGAACAAGAAGAAATGGTCTGGAAAAAAAGAGTTAGACTGAGACTACATTGTTAGTTCATGAAGTTCAGGAATGAAAGGCGAGAGATGTGGTGATAGTGGCTCAAGGTGGGAGCAGATTGTTCTTTTCCAGATAAATGACCACTCACTAATGTTTGCCCAGGCACGTGAATTTGTGTACATATTAAGAAATAGAATGTAACATTAGTAGAGTAAGCCGGAGGAGGGACTTTGGAACACACTAGATTGAAAGTCAAGTTCCAGCCCCTCTGCAGTTGGAGAGCAGGTTATCGGCCTGTGCAGAGCGGCATCTGCTCTGGCAGAGACAGCCTCCTTTATCATGCAGCCACAGACTGCGAGAGGGAAACAAGAAACTCTTCCCCACGCAGGAAAACAAAGCTAGACCCACTCTTTGAAAAGAATTCAAACACGTTGAAAAGGCATTTTAGCAGGGAAGGAACACTAAGAAAAAGAAGTGTACAATATCTTCCCCTTCTTGTCTTTTCCACCCAAATGCACTCAAGAAAAATACCCAGGTGTATTATTAGAATGTGCTAATAATATATTGTTACCACCACCCAAGTTTATGGCACTTCTATTTGCAAAGTGCTTTTCATTTTATAAAAAGTGCTCATAATCTCTTTTATTCTCACAGAATCCCTGTGAGGTATTATTATTTTTTTATAAGGGAAGAAACAGGATCCAAAAGAATTGAGCGATTTTCCCCAAATTACACACCCAGAAAATGGCAGAGTCCCATACCCCTCGCTCTTTTTAGTATATGTTTTCAAATACCATTCACCGGATTTTCACAGTATAACACTAGGTATGGAATGACAAACCTCTCTGGTTTCGGGGTGCTATAATTTTATTAATATAGCCTAAAACGACATTAGGTCTGGGGCACTTTTATCAGGTCACATTTGTGACTAAATAGTACCTAGTGCTCCCTTTTCACCCCCATTGTAAACAGCCCGAGGACAGAAGTTCTTAGCAATGTACTTCCTTCACCCTGACACCTGCTCAGTCCAATTAGGCCTTTGAAATGCATGAGCAAGGCCCTGTCCTTCTCCAGGTGGGCCAAGAGGCAGGAAAGCAATCTCCCTCGATATCTAGTTTGGGTTAGTAGGAAGGTCAGACTTGGAGGTTGATGGCTCAGGTTCCATGCTCAAACTTCCAGTCTAGCTCTGTGATTTAGTTAAATCACTCTGTACTCTGAGCACCAGTGTCTTTTTTGTTTTTATAGAGTTTAAAGTGAAAATGAATTTATTAGTGAAGCAGCGAGACAAAGAATGGGCTAATCCACAGACAAGGCAGCCTGCACACCAGTGTCTCAATCTGAAAAATGATAATAGCTATTTTACAAATCGACTGCAAGGACCCAGTAAAATACTTATGAAAGTAGGGCCCTGTGATGGGTTTATTTTTCTTCTGTCGCTGTCTTAAATTTCTTAATTTAAAAAATATATGTTTTTATTTATTTTTTAGAGAGAGAGGAAGGGAGAGGGAGAGACAGAAACATTGATGCTCCCTACTGGGGATCAAGCCTGAAATGCCCCTGACCTGGAATCAAACTGGTGACCTCTTGATACATGGGACGACACTCAATCCACTGAGCCACACTGGCTGGATGAAATTCTTAAATTTTGAAGGAGGAACTCCACATTTTCATTTTGTGCTGAACCCTGCAAATTATGTAGCTGGTCCCAATTTTGCCCTTGGCCAAATCATTTAAAACCTCTCGGAGCTCTACAGCCTATAATGACTTGAATTAAATTGTTAGGACAATTCCCTGTCCTTCCTTTATCTACTAGCAAAATTTGACACAGTTGTCACTCCCTCCTCTTTGAAACATTTTTCCACTTGGCTTCCAGGACACTATACTTTTCCGGTTTTGCACTGCCTCACGGGCTGCTCCTTTGCTGTTTTCTCCCTAAACACGTCCCTTGAATGTGTTCGTTGGCACTCCCAAACAAAATTCCTGATCATGTCCTGCAAACCTGCTCCTCCCAGTCTTTCTCATCTATTCAGGGCAACTTCATCCTTCTAATTGGTCAGACCAAAACTCTTGTCATAGTTTTGGTCTCTTTATCTCTCACTCTACATCCAATTTGTAAGCTGCTCCAGAATCTGACCACTTCACCACCACCATCACAGTCCAAGTCTCACACCTGGATTACTGCAAAACCTAACTCATCTCCCTGCTTCTACCTCCTCCCCTGTGCTCAGTGGTCTGTTCTCTACACAGTCGCTAGAATAATCCCTTAAAAATATAACTCGGGCCCGGCCGGTGTTGCTCAGTGGTTGAGCATTGACCCATGCACCAAAAGGTTGCCAGCTCGATTCCTGGTCAGGGCACATGCCCAGGTTGTGGGCCAAACCCTCAGTAGGGGGCATGCAGGAGGCGGCCAATCGATGTTCTCTCTCATCGATGTCTCTCTCTCTCTCTCCTTCTCCCTTCTTCTCTCTCTCTAAAAATTAATAAAGAAAAAAATATAGAAGTAGGTCACATCACTTTTCTGTTCAGAGCCATCCCATGAATATGCACCTCAATCAGAGTAGAAATCCTCACAGGAGGACCAAGCCACGTCTGTGAACCCTCCTCTTACCAGTCCCTCACCTCAGGCCATTTGTCAGTGCCCCACTGCCTGGAATGCCCTCCCAGATATCAGTTTGGCTGGCCCCTCACCTCCTTCAGTTCTATTCGACTGTCCCCCATCAGTCAAGCCTTCCCGAACCCCTGTTTTAAAATAGCAACCACCATCAACTTTCCCTCCTCACTTCCCATCCTGTCATTACCTGCTCACTTTTCTCCAAAGCACTTATCACCATCTGCCATGTATCATATTTTTTTTTTATTTGCATATAGAGACTTTGTCTTTTAATTGCTACATCTCCAGCACATAGGACAGTGCCAGTAAATGATGGTAGAAAGTTCTGGAACAGGTGATGTTATCATTATCATTGGGTTATGGTTGCATCAGCCCCTCTGAGCGTATACAGTACTTTCACAGGCCGCATGCCCACAAAGCCGGTCCTGCATACAGGAGAGAGGGCATTTATGGCGACTACTGTGGGCCAAGCCTCCCACTAGACTAAACTGTGGGGATAGAAAAGCATGTTTAAGAGTTTGTGGCCTAGAGGGAGATTTCATAAATTTATGCAAATAACTCTAGAACAAGGCAACATTTGTTAAAAATATCCAGCCTTTAATGCCTAACATCTCACATTCTGGCAGTGACGCTTGAGTTTTCTACAGAGAGAAGGGACAATGAACTATGGTTTGTGAACTTACTGTGTGGCTATTTCTGTCCCAGACAAGTTCCTGCTCTAGCCTGCTTATCACACCAGAGACACCTTGCTTGACTTCCAATCTAGTTTGCTCCAAAGTCCCTCCTCCACTGGCCCCCTCTACCCAATACCACCCCCTAATTAACTGTTCACTTGAGAGACCACCCTCTTATAGTCCCTCCACATTCTGCTCCTAGATACAGAAAACATGAGGCAGGGTTGGGATCAACTTAGGAAGGTTGCAATAGGAAATAATCTAAATATTTCCTTATGACAAAGGTGTGCATCTCTCTCTATGAATCTACACTACATAGAACTCAGGGGCTACATCTGTTCACCTTTGTGACTTGACAGCCTTGCTCAGTATGTGGTACACAGTGGGCATTCAGTTAGGTTTGCTGGATTGTTGGTGTGGGTGTCACCAGCTCTGAGTCAGGATAATCCTGTTTAAAAAGCACTTTCATATCTCCTTTAAGGTGCCCCAGAGGTATTCTATAAGGTTATTTTATTTAGCTGTCATAAGAAGCAACCTAACCAGTAAGAATTAAAACATCTCAAATAAAGGGACCGATATTTAAAATGCCAATTTAAATTATAAAGTGCTATTATTTGATAATTTTCAAAGTTTCTTTTAATTTTCATGTGATTTCTTTAAACCCTCTATCTGAAAATCCAAAAATAATCAAGAGGTAAATTGCAAAGCATGTCTTCCATTCCCCACAGGACTCATTTGAATAGGGATTCCCTGAACTTATCTGAATTTTTAGATAGAGACTTGTGAGAAAGAATGAGGAAATGAGGAACTTGAAGCTAAAGCTAAGTTTTGGCAGTGGGTACTTGTGTGTGTGTGTGTGTGTGTGTGTGTGTGTGTGTTATATAATTCTCAATACTTTTCAGTGTGTATGTTCACATCACACATACATTTTTGTACTCAGGCAAGATCAAGCGTAAGAAGATAGCCCATCTTATAATTAGTAAAAGATGCTGTCAGTAATAAGTTAGAACATTTGGGACAGATAAGTCCTTCCTTAGTTCTCAGTTTCTTTGTGTATATAACGTAGGTGGAGGCACTAGATGATTCCAGGGGCCCTTCAGTTCTAATGCCTTAAAAGTCTATGTAGGGGCACCTATTCACATTATAAAGGATCTCTTTAAAATTTTCTCTGTTCTTAAATGCCTTTAAACTATGACTTGGGCCCTGGCCGGTTTGGCTCAGCGGTTAGAGCGTTGGCCTGCAGTCCGGAGAGACCCGGGTTCAGTTCCCGCTAAGGGCATGTACCTCGGTTGCAGTTTGTCCCCGGCCCTGGTTGGTCGTGCGAGTAGCAGCCACTCGATGTGTCCCTTTCACATCGATGTTTCTCTCTCTCTCTCTTCCTCTCTCTCCCTCCCACTCTATCTGTACAAAAAATGGAAAAATGTCCTCGGGTGAGGATAAAAAAAATAAAATAAAATAAACTATGACTTGGTTTTCTGCCCTGGCTGGTGTGGCTCGGTTGGTTGGAGCGTCCCAGTCAGGGCACATACCCAGGTTTCAGGTTCTATCCCCAGGACTGGGGCACATACAGGAGGCATGTTTCTCTCTCTCCTTTTCCCTTCCTCACTCTCTAAAATAAATTTTTAAAAAGTTAAAGAAAAAAAACTATGACTTGATTTTCCAAAATCTGATTACTATATTTTTATTATTAATAAAAGCAACTAACAATTAAGCAAATTCAACATCAGGCACATAAAATGTCTTATTTTTTTATTATTTGATTCTGTCATCCCAATAACTCCATGAGGTAGATGATGATATTGTCCACATTACAGAGAGGTAAAGTGGCTAACTTGCCTAAGGTCACTGAATTAGGGATGGTGGCTACACTGAATTTAAACTTTTCAATTCAACCTGTGACTCTAGAGCATGTTGTTAACCCTGCATCTCCAGACGGGCTGCAGGAATCAGGAGGTGATCAGTGTTCCTTCCTCAGTTAAACCACTGGTTCTCTGTGCTTTTTGCCTTCACAGTGAGGTAACCAGTTGGAGATGGGGTGATTCCTTTGGCTTCAACTTTATTTCTGTGACGTATTGTGGTGATATTTCCATTAGGAAATGCTTCTTGACCTTACCTGGATGAGTAACAGTGGGTTTCACTAGTTACCTTTTTTTTTTTAATCCTCCCTGAGGATATTTTTCCATTTTATCTTCAGATGGAGTGGGGGGAGGGGGGAGAGGGAGAGAAAGAGAGAGAGAGAGAGAAAGAGAGAGAGAGAGAGAGAGAGAGAGAGAGAGAGGAGAGAGAGACAGACAGACAGACATCAATTGGTTACCTCCCACACTACCCTGACCAGGGCCAG
Organism: Molossus molossus; assembly: GCF_014108415.1. Taxonomy (NCBI): domain Eukaryota; kingdom Metazoa; phylum Chordata; class Mammalia; order Chiroptera; family Molossidae; genus Molossus; species Molossus molossus. The sequence continues at coordinate 31,219,927 of NW_023425349.1, forward strand.
GGACGAACTGCAACCGAGGTATGTGCCCTTGACTGGAATCCAACCTGTGACTCTTTGGTCCAAGGGCTGACGCTCTAACCACTGAGAAAACCAGCCAGGGCTTCACTAGTTATCTTGAGTCACTTGTGAATGATCGGGTTCAAATTTGCTTTGAATTCCTATTTTGGTTCTTTACGTTTATTATCTAAGTCTATAACAGCATATACAGCAAGACTTTAAATTAGTTTGCAACAAATTAAGGTGAAAAAAAGCCACATGCAGAAAAACAATATAAGATTAATTTCACATCTGCATGGCACTCTTTATAATTTTCACATTTATTATTTTTACTTTCACAAAAACTGTGTGAGGTGGGCAAGTCAGGAATTATTTTTAACTGCTTTGCAAATAAGGAAAGAGAGCCACAGAAAGGGGTGGGTGACTTGTTCTAGGACATGGATCTGGTTAGATCCTAGACCTAATGTTCTCTCTACACTATGTCGCCCCCATAGGTAAAACAGAACTTCAGACTCAGGCACTTCTTGAAGGACAGACTCAAATGGCTGCTATTCTGGAGGCTGTGCCATGCCAGGCTGGGGCCGTGGAGCTCCTGTAGAACGAGCAACTGTGCTAGAGGATGAGGACAGAGCAGCAGCCATGACCCCTACTCACACCTGTGCAGTGTGATAAAGAAAGTAGAAATAGCCAGCAGCTGTGGTCCACCCAGATAAAATTTTTAGGCGGGAAGTCAAGTGACAAGTGAACTTGTGTGTGTGTGTGTGTTTTTAAACTGCTAATTGCTTTTGATATTTTTTTAAAAGGCAGCTTGAGGAAGTCGGACCAAATAGCAGGAAGGTATTGCAGCAAGATGGATTTGGGAAAGAACCAATCTCGTTTGACACTCCATCCAACCTCTGATCCTCATCAAGAAAAGAACCACATTCCAGGTAATGAAAGAGGTTGTAGCTATTGGGAAGAATTGGGGCTATCTATGATTATTTTCCTCTTTTTTTATGGATCTGGCAAAGAAATGAATAAAAGAGGCATGATTGAGTACATACATATAATGATAGGTAGGAAGAATTGGGGCTATGTAACTTCCTGAGGTACCTTCTAGCGCTAAGATTCTAATAAGCCAGAGAAACACAAGGAAATAATAAATTATTAATAATCAGTACATTTAAATGGAAGAGAGTGAAAATACCCCGTATTGGATGATTGTGGTAAAACAAGTACACCCTTATGTCTATGGCATAAGGATTGTGTGGTAGTGTAAATTTGGTGTAATGAGGAGAGATAGCAATGGGTAGCAGAAACTATAGTGCTTATTCTTTTGGTTCACTAATTTTACTCTTTGGGTCTATCCTAAAGCAGCATTTCTCAAAATGTTTTACAGAATTCTAGGCCTTGAGACAGTGTTTTTAAACTTTTGTGGGTCCCTTTGGCATTTTGATGAACCCCTAGATTCCTTCTTAGAGTTAATATTTTAAATGCACAGAAGGAAATACTTAGGCTTACAAAGGAAACAATTAAGATACAATTGTCAAAGGGAAAGCTGTGATATTGTAACATATGTGCTCATTTATAGATGCATTAAATAATAAGATCCAATAATGGATCTAATAATGATTGTATGAAATCAAATTTATCATCTCAAATAAACAATATTTTAAGGTATCTGGAATGACTATAATGTAATGTGAAAAAATCTGTAATTTCTTTTGGTGACAAAGACACATATTACTAAAACTACTGTGGTTTGTTACCAACATTCATAATGGAAGGAAATAGTAATTTTAATTAGAGATTGGTAAAATAAAGATATAATTTTTCCCTATTCAAGTTCATCAGTAAAGACTTCTATCCTAAGAACAAAAGGTACTATGGTCCAAGAAGTATGCTGTATTTTTGCAGGGTCCCAAAAGATAGCAAATTTGCTATCACTCCACAGGTTCTGAGAAATTCAACATCAAAGACCATTAACTTTTCTCAAACTGGGATGGAAATAGAACCTTTGTTGATGATACCTTTAATATTCCATAGAACTGCCCTGGCTGGTTTGGCTCAGCGGTTAGATCATTGGCCTGCGGTCTGGAGAGATCCGGGTTTGGTTCCTGCTAAGGGCATGTACCTTGGTTGGAGTTTGTCCCTGGCCCTGGTTGGATTGTGTGGGTGGCAGCCACTCTATGTGTCCCTTTCACATCGATGTTTCTCTCTCTCTCTCCCTCCCACTCTATCTGAACAAAAAATGGAAAAATGTCCTCGGGCGAGGATTAAAAAAAAAAAATTCCATAGAACTTAGAGAAATACCATCCTATGGAAAAAATCCAAAAGAAAAAAAAGAAAGCTGTACATATGAGTATGTTTATTATAGTTTGATTTACAATGGCAAAAAAATGACTGGCAACAACCTAAATGTTCAATACAAGTATAATAACTAGGTAAATGAGAATACATTAACCTGATTAAGTATCATGCAGTCATTAAAGTTATAATTATGAAGACCAGGTCATGGAAAATATTTCTGATATAATGTTAGGTTAATAAATGATAAAATTATGGTATGCTCTCATTACAATTTTGTGTAACATAGGAATTAGATGAATGTGAGGAGTAAAATGAAGACAGGTTATAATTTTAAGGATAGCAGAACATGGCTGATTTTTTATTTTATTTTATATTTGTACAATATGTAAAAATTATTTTGAAGAAATTAATAGGTTAGAAGCACAATTACATACAAATACTGACCTTTTCATTTTAGAAGATTTACTGTTTGCTCTTGGCATTCTTTGGAGGTACAAGGATAAATAAGGTAGAGTCCTTGTCTTCAAAAAGCTAGGAGAAGGTAGATACCCCACATAGGACTCTTGCTGATAAATGTCAGAATTCACTGCTATCTCCTATAACTTTCATTTTGATCCTACAGAAGTCATTGGAACGTGGAGTCTGCGAAACAGAGAGCAACTGAGGAAAAGAAAAGCCGAAGCACAAGAAAAGCAAACGTCACAATGGCAATTTGGGTATGGTATCCTTGCAGGGGGAAAGGAGCTGGTATTTATCCAGCAAATGCTCTGTGCCACGTACTACTGAGCACTTTCAGACACTGTATTTTATCATTCCAATGATACTGTAAGTGGGGAGCTATTATCCCTATTTACAAACAAAGGGGAAACCAAGTGTCCACTGAGTTAATCTCTTGCCTAAAGTCACACAGCTAACAAAGTGATGGGAACAGAATTTTATCTCTGGTCTCTTTTAATTAAAATATCAAGTAATCAAATTATGCTATAGAGAGAGGCCTGGTGTTCAACCACTCTGGTAATATAAATTCAGAAGAATCTTGTTGTTGGGAGCCGGAGACACTGTTGAGGAAATCTCTGAGCTTGTTCTCCGAGCTTTCTATTAGTACTCCTTATCAAATGAGTGTGATTCACTCTCCATGAAGGAAACCAAAACACTGTAAATGAGTGCTGTGAATAGGACAGTTTGGGAGTTCCTAAATCTCCTAAGTCACCTGTCATCTCAGGGAGGGAGTACAAGAACATGATTATAAATTAGGCAGCACCAAACTGCATCCATTTAGAATACGACTGTGAAAACAGAGGTACTGCTTGCTTGGAGATAGAAAAGGGGAGGCCAAGGAACCAAGGAGTGCAGCATCCATCAAAGCCAGTGTTTCTATCCCTCCACACTACTGACGCTGTGGGCAGGATACTTCTTTGTGTGAGAGGCTGACCTGCGCATTGAGGGTATTTAGCAGCATTTCTGGCCAATAGCACTCTTTCCCCCGCAGTTGTGACAACCAGAAATGCCAAGAGACAGTGTCAAATGTCTCCTACAGCAGATGGAGAGGTGGCAAAATTGCCGCCAGTTGAGAATGATCTACACACTCTTCTTAAGAAAGAGTAGCTAGCCCTGACCGGTTTGGCTCAGCAGTTGGAGCGTGGGCCTGCGGGACCAGAGAGTCCTGGGTTCGGTTCCCACTAGGGGCACGTACCAAAATAAATAAATAAATAAAGGGTAACTATTCCCTATAGGGATTGACTATTGTCTTTTCTGCTACAATACCAATTAGTGCGAATATGATTGGTAAATAGGAGAATGATGTCAATACAATGTGGAAGTTGTGCTGATTTATGATTTTTCTTAGTCAAAGGAGCCAGAATAGTGGGAATAAAATTAAAACCTTTAGCAGGAAAGAAAAAAATCTTCAGCTTGGCTGCTGTATAGGCAGGATCCTTTTAAGCCTGCATCCAGGGCTGTTCCCCAAGAGAAGGGTAGCAGATTGCACTTCCTCCCGTACCCAAATAATGGCAGCCCTGCTGGCTCAGAGTGCCTCCCTTATTTGCATGATCTCAGCACCTTCAAACCTGCACTTACACTAGTGCTTTTGTGCATTTTTTACTATCCCCTGAGGCCGCCTCCAGTCATGATAAGCTACCTGTCTGGACTACTCAAGTTATCTCAAGTACCAATTATTGTTTCTACTAGTGTTAAAAAGTTGCACAGGTTCTGAGTCATTTGCCCCCAACTCTATTTTTTCCCATAAGCACTGTTACTTTTAGTGCATGATTTTCAGAAAGTGAGTTTTTTTCAGTAATTTGTTTATTATTTTTTTAGCAGAAACGTCTGTACTTGGGTCTGTGGCAGGTGACTCTGTTGAAGAGTATCCAGTTAGCTCCCCTAATTCTATACTTGCCAAGCAATGTTCTCATCATTAGTTGGTTTCCCAAGTACTTGCTACAGAGAAAGAGTGCATTTGTTTGTCAGCGTAATTATTCCTTGCTGTGTGACTTTGCATTTTCTACTGTTCATTTAAAAATGGGTCTTTGGGTTTACACATCAGTCTATATGAGCTGGTTGATGAGCTCTGCCCCCAGTAAATGGAGCTAGTCTTAGTGTACTGATAGAATTGGGTTTGTGTGTTTGCTGGACTGGTGAACCAAGGCTGAGGAAACCACTGAGGTAGATGACACCTTGGTGAGCCTCTTGGCAAGATGGCTGGTCTTGCTCTGGTAACACATTTCTATACTGAGAGTTGTTCTCACTACAGCATACCCACACAGTGAAACCTTAGTAGTTCCAGAGAGAAGTAGCAGAGTGTAATGGCTAAGAGCCTGGCTGTTAAAGCCATGATGACTAGATTAGATGCCTGGCTCCTTTACTTATAGCCATTTGCTCTCGGACGATTTACTCACTCTCTCTGAGCCTCAGTTTTGTCATCTGCAAAATGGAGATAATAGTATCTACCTCATAAATTGATGTGAAGACTAAATAACAGAATAAAGAAATTACTTGAAACAGTGCCTGGCACATAGGAAGCACTATAAATGTTTCCTATATGATTATAGGAGTGCTTCTTTATATTTGAATAATTCATTCATATAAGTTATTACATGCAATTCTTACAACAACCACATAAGATTGGGCAGATACTATATACTCCATTTAACCTATGAAGAGACCAGGTCATAGAGAGGGTAAGTGACTTGCCCATAATCACATAGTTGATAAATGACAGAGTACAGATTAAATTTTAGGCCACATAAACATTTTTGTATCTTTTGAAAAACTACCAGGAAGAATGTGGAACATTATATTACTCAGATTTTCTCATTTAGATATCTACATAACAAATTATTTAGGACGTAATATCTAGGGGAAAAAAAATAAGTGTTTCCTGAAGAATTCAGATAATTTGACAATAAGGTTTTTATAATTTATCTTATACCTTGGTTACCTGGAGTTATACTTCAAAATGCTGAGGTGCCAAACCACCATTTTTAGATGACATTTTCTTCTCTAAAAATTTTTTTTTCCTTTATTGCTTTTAGGAAGAGAGGAAGGGAGAGGGAGAGAGAGATAGAAACATTGATGAGAGAGAACATCGACTGGCCACCTCCTGCATGCCCCCGACTGGGGATCGGGCCCACAACCTGGGCATGTGTCCTGACTGGGAATTAAACTGGCAACCTCTTGGTGCATGGGGCAACGCTCAACTGCTGAGCCACACTGGCCAAACTCATTTACTTTTAATATTTTGACTGTTCTATCACATATATACCTTTTGTATACTGACTTTAAACTGGTTTTGTTGAGGCAATCTTTAAATTATTTTTTGATTATGAAAATTTTCAAACATACACAAAATAAGGTATATACATTTTAAAGGTGTACAAGGAACTACAAAAATATAAAAGACAATAGTTTTATCACTAAAGAATTTCTAGTTTATTTAAAAAATAAGGGTTCTCCAGAAATAACTATAGATTGAGTCTTCCTAGTAAATTGTATAGGGGCACTGAGCAGGGAGAGCATTTCAGCCCTGTGGCCTGTGAGAGAAGGCTCCATGGAGCAGGTAACATGGGACAGAATTTTATTGGGTTTAGAAACATGATGAAGTATTTATTTATAGTACTTTTTCCTCCCCCCTGGGCCCATCTGTATTGGCCATCTGTATTTGGTTATATTTGCAGTACCCAACAATTTGTCACTGGCTGCAATTTCCATGTGCATCCTTTCATCTTTTAGATCTTTGATCTAGCTACTCCTTCAGAGCAGGCATGACATGACCACTCGTGACTTTCCACCAGGCTTGTTAACCTCAAAAACGTGTTTTGTTTTGTTTTGTTTTTTTTGCAGCTTATGACCCAGCTTACAGTATATCTTATTTGACACATATTATAACTACTTAACATTCTTCACACGAGACACTATATTAGATAAGCAAGCCATATACATCATCCACCTGCAGGCTGCAGAGACAGGAGCTGTGCCTAAACTGAGGATCTAGAAATGCAAATGTATGAGTTTACCCAGGGCATAGTGGGACTAACTTGCACAGACTAAACCCAAAGAGACTAGTGTATAAACCAGAATGCTAATCTGTTCACTTATAATATCAATTATCCATTTTCCATAACCAAACTTTAAGTGTATGTATGCTCTCAAACACAGATACATTCCACTTCCTGGTAAGCAAAGCTTCAGAGACACCAAGTCCCTGAGGGACATTTCTTCTTCTGACAATTTAGAACAGCTAGCCCACTCCTTCATTTTGCAAACAAGGAGGTTGAGGCCCACAGAGGTTAAGTGACTTGGTCAAAGGTTGTGCAAAAGCAAGGCAGTGGGAGACTTGGACTGTTATTACCAAGCATTTATCTGAATTCTATGGCCCTGTTGCTGACACTAATTTTGATCTCTCTCCACAGAGAGAAAAAACACAAGCGGCAGAGAACAGGAAAAGGAAATCAAAGAGGCAGAAAGAGACAACAAAATACAGAACTAAAGGTGGAGCCTCAGTCACAATTAGAAAAGGAAATGATAAAGGAAGCACTGGCACCCACAGAGAAAGAAAATGAATTACCTCGGAGTGTAACTGAAGCTCTCCCTTTGGTTGCCTCCCCTCAAAGAGTTGTACCTGAGAAAAAATGTTCTGCAATAGGTCAAGAAAGCATTATACATCAGGAAAATTCTTCTGAATATCAAGAAACAATAATGCAAAAGTACTCTTCTGAAATAGGCCAAGCTATGGCTGAACCTGAAGACTGCTCTCCTAAAATATGCCAAGAAGTAGCTGTAATTCAAGACCATTCTTCCAAAATGTGCCATGATATGGCTGAACCCAAAGACCTCTCTCCTAAAATGTGCCAAGAAGTAGCTGTAATTCAAGACCATTCTTCCAAAATGTGCCACAATATAGCTGAACCTGAGGACCTCTCTCCTAAAATGTGCCAAGAAGTAGCTGTAATTCAAGACCATTCTTCCAAAATGTGCCATGATATAGCTGAACCTGAAGACCTCTCTCCTAAAATGTGCCAAGAAGTAGCTGTAATTCAAGACCATTCTTCCAAAATGTGCCATGATATAGCTGAACCTGAAGACCTCTCTCCTAAAATGTGCCAAGAAGTAGCTGTAATTCAAGACCATTCTTCCAAAATGTGCCATGATATAGCTGAACCTGAAGACCTCTCTCCCAAAATGTGCCAAGAAGTAGCTGTAATTCAAGACCATTCTTCCAAAATGTGCCATGATATAGCTGAACCTGAAGACCTCTCTCCTAAAATGTGCCAAGAAACATTGATAGCTAAAGCCCTTCCTTCTAAAACATATGAAGACATAGCTGGCATGGAAGGACGCTCTCTTGAAGCACACCCTAAACCAGATGTGCCTAAAGGCTATGCTCTTGAAACATACCAAAAAAGAGCTGAACCCAAGGAAGACAATACTGAACCAGATCAAGGAACAGCGGGGACTGAAAGCTTTCTTTCTAAAATACAACAAGAAATAGCTGTGCCTAAAGACCTTTCTACAAAAACATGCCATGAAACAGCTGAACCTGAACACTTTCCTCATAAAGCATATGAAGAAATTGCTGTACCTAAAGCCCTGTCTCAGAAGACAATCCAAGAAACACCTGCTCATGAAGAATGTCCATCTGAAATATACATTTACCAAGAAACATCTGGGCTTGAAGACTGTGCACCTGACATACACCAAGAAAAACAAGGGCCTGAAGACTGTGCATCTGAAATATATCAAGAAATACCTGGGCCTGAAGACCTCTCTACTAAGACATATAAAAATAAGGATCTGCCTAAAGAATGCTTTCCAGAAGCAGTTGGGCTCCAAGGCCAGGATCCTAAAGCACACCAGGAAGATGCTAAGGATGTTTATGCTTTTCCTCAAGGTAGGGGTAGTTTATAGGGAATAAAACAATGACATGTTTCCATTTATAATTAGAACACCAAATAGATATATCTCCCTCAGAATGGTAATTTATAGTCTTCTTTGACAATCTTAGGTTATTATCTCAAGGGGTATCATTAACATCATTGGCTAATTTTTCATTCAACTGATATCTTTTGGCACATTTCCAAAGAATTAAAAGAAAATAATTGAAAATATTAGTGTTCATAGTAGGTATTTATACAGGTATTTATACAACTATCCATTTTGGGAAGCTTTAGCCAGTGAAAAGAGATGAACCCAATATAGTTTAAAGGATAATTCAGTTTAGATTTACAAGAAAATTTGAATAAAGTTTTTCTTGAAAATTAAAATTTCCTAGCAAACAAAAGGCAAGTATATTCATGGTATAAGGTACCGAGGGAGATACAAAGGTGTCAAATATGATCCTTGTTACTAGGGTTTTTCACTTTTATTGAAAACCTTTTCTATCTCAGTATTTGTTCCTGAAAAGATTTCTTCCTAGCACAGCATTTTGAAAATAATGTGACATGCCCCGCCAGTGTGGCCCAATGGTTGAGCATTGACCCATGCACCAGGAGGTCACTGGTTCAATTCCTGGTCAGGGCACATGCCCAGGTTGTGAGCCTAATCCCCAGTGTGGGGCATGCAGGAGTTGGCCAATCGATGTTCTCTCTCATCGATGTTTCTGTTTCTCTCTCTCCCTCTCCCTTCCTTTCTCTCTAAACCAATAAAGAAAAAAGGAAAGAAGGAAGGAAAGAAGGAAGGAAGGAAGGAAGGAAGGAAGGAAGGAAGGAAGGAAGGAAGGAAGGAAGGAAGGAGAGAGAGAGAGAGAGAGAGAGAGAGAGAGAGAGAGAGAAAGAAAGAAAGAAAGAAAGAAAGAAAGAAAGAAAGAAAGAAAGAAAGAAAGAAAGAAAGAAAGAAAAAATAATGTGACCTTTCTCCAATTTGACTTGCCTCAGGGACATAACTGAGAATCTAGATTCTCTTTGTATAATACTATAGAGTGTACTATAAGAAAATGGGCTGAGACTGTCAGACCATAGTTCCAGGGAATTGTTTTCTAAAGAAATTCCTTTGATAGTTTAGTTGCTCTTCCTCCTAAAAAAGAGTGCAACACAATCATGGGCTTAGTAGGGTTCAAATAATGTTTTAAAAATCTCTGCCTATCTGCTAGGTTAAAAAAAAAAACTTTTAATTTCTACTTTTTTGATGACTAATGCTACTTGACATCTTTTCATGATTATTATGAATTTGAATTTTCTTTTGAGAATTGCCTGTTTGAATCCTTGTTTCATTTTAAATTTGGGGTGTCTATCTCTTTTGGCTGATTAAAAATCTCTTTAAATAATAGTTATTAAACCTCTACCTACATATAAGTTGTAAATATTTTTCCAGTTGTTTGTGGTTTAACTTTGTTTATAGTGGTTTTTGTCTTGTGTATGACAAAATCTTATTTATTTATTTATTTTTGTTAATCCTCACCTGAGGATATTTTTCCATTGATTTTTTTTTTTTTTTTAAGATAGAGTGGAAGGGAGGGAGGGAAGGAGGGAAAGAGAGAGAGAAACATCGATTTGAGAGAGACACATCAATTGGTTGTCTCCTACATGACCCCGACCAGGGCTGGGGATCAAACCTGCAACCCAGGTACACGCCCTTGATTGAAAATCAAACTCAAGACCTTTTGGTCCATGGGCCCATGCTCTAACCGCTAAGCCAAATATACGGCCAGGGCAATATATGATAAAATTTTAATTTTAATTTTAAGTTGTTCAAGCCTGTTAGTCTTTTTCTTTGTGGTTTCTGGTCTGTGTTCTGCTTAGAAAGGCCTTTATAATCCTAAGATTATAGGAATATTCTATTGTTTCTACAACATTCATGGTATTTTAATATTTAAATACTTAATTCATCTGAAATTTGTTTTTGTGCAAGGTGTGAGGTAGACTTATTTTCTCCAAGTGGATAGTCAATTGTAACAATACCATTTATTGAACCTATTTTTGTATTTTATTTGATTTTACAGAAACGAAAGAAACCCTGAAAGCACAAGAACCAGAGATACCAGCAATTCCAAACATTCCTCAAGCAACTCACCCAGAAAATGATGTTTATAGTTATGTTTTGTTTTAACAATGCTCAGTCATCACAGTTGTGCAACAAAATACACATTTTATTACATGTTATTTTTCTCAAAATATTGTAGAAATCTCTACAATAGTCTTTAACATTTTAATAGTGTTTTTTTTTTTTCATGTATAGACTATATTTGAGAGGACTAATGTGTTTTTTTAGGCTCTACCACATAGACAATATCCTGCAGTGTGTGTGTGCATGTGTGTATGTGTATGTATATATATATTGGGGTGAGAATAGCGGTGGAAAGAGACAAAAATGGGAAAGGAGAGGGCTGAATAATTAATTTCACCCTAAGAACTAACATTTCTTTGATTAAATTTTAAGAACAGAAAAATTAAGTCTGAACACTTAAAATTTGGGTGAGTTTTCTTGTAAACTTTGTTGAACTAATAATGTAACAATAGTATCAATTTTTTTTTTTTTTTTTTGGTACGTGCCCCTAGCGGGAACTGAACCTGGCACTCTCTGGTCTGCAGGCCGATGCTCCAACTGCTGAGCCAAACAGGCCAGGGCTAGCATCAAAATTTTATCCAGGCTTCAGTTGGCTTTTTAAGTTAAACAATTCTTATCATTCTGGGACACCAAGGATATTTTGGAGTGCTGAATGTAGTTTACTTGTGTATTTGAGTTTTGATTTTCTATTTTTACATATTTGTGCAAAAATGTACATTAAATAATTATTACATGCTTAACTGTGTGGCATGCATCATGGTAAGCATTTTGAAGGTTGGAAGACTTAGAACACATAGTCCTTGCCCACCAGGGGTTTAATCTAGTCTTATGGGGGACTAAAACCCAAAGCAAATAATTACAAAAGAAAACAGTAAATGCTAGTGCCATTTGAACAGTAGATACAATTAAGGGAATGCTCACATTTTGCTGGAGTGACCTGAAAAAATTAAACATGAATGGAGCCTTGAAAGATGGAGAGGATTTGTATTATAGGTGAGGATAATAGGATTACTATTGTATGTGACACAGAGAGGGGTGAATTCAGGTGTTCAAGACATTCAGTCTATGTGGAATAGCAGGCTAGTAAGTTAAAAATCTTGTATTATTAGAGTCCAGAATTTTGCATACTTAATTAAGAAATATATCACTTACTTGTTAGGGAATGGGGAACTAAATAAGACTTTTGAACAATGAAGTGGCAGTTTTAGTATTTTAGGAATATTTGTCTGTGATAATGGTCAGGATTAACTGAAAATGACAAAAGAGATTATGGGCAGGAGCAGACACTCTTCTGTGTGGGAAGAGGTCTGAAATCGCCCGGTATTTTTTTGGGTGGGGGGATTGTTTTCAGTTTTCCTTCGTTTGTGACACAGATTCTTACAAATAAAGTTTGGTTCGGCAAGGGCACAATTGCATAAGCTCTCCATGTAGGCACTCCATGTAAGTACTAGGCTACAGTGAAGAACAAGACAATCCCAGTCTATCAAGCATTCATGGTGTAGAATGGTGGTTCTCAACCCTCATGGTATATTAGAACCACTGGGGAAGATTTCAAAATTACAGATGCTCAGACACCTTCCTGGGGCTTCTATGCACCTGCCTAGGGTGACATCCAGGCATAGTCATATTTATTTTAATTACTTTTGCTTTAAATACTTTTTTGAGGAATAATTTTATAAAAAAGTAAAGATAGTACAGATGTTCCTGTATACCTCTCCCCCAGTTTACCCTAATATTAACATCTTACATAACCATGGTCCATTTTTCAAAACTTAAATTAAGATTGTTACATTTCCTTTACGTGAACTTCAGATATTATTTGGATTTCATTAATTTTTCTACTGATGTCCTTTTTCTGTTTCAGGATCCAATCTAGAATATAATATTGTATTTGGGGTATTTTAAAAGCTCTCCAGATGATTCTAATGTGCAGCTAGGATTGAAGACCACTGGTATAGAGGGAGGTTACAATGCTATTTCCTTCCTATTTGCCACACCTCCACCCACAAACTTTACCACCCCAGGATATATTAATTATACAATTTCTCATACCCCATTATATTACTCAAGTGACATATTGAGGGCAGCATATCATATGACAGTCCCTTATATCTAGATGGCACTTCAGAATTTATACTCTCAAATAGACTTTTTAATTTGATCTGTACAAGAGTCTTTGAGATAGGCTGGGCAATGATTATCATTCCCATTTTACAGATAAGGGAATAGCCTCAGAGAGGCTGGGCCGCTCAACCAAAGTCACATCTAACTTTCTCAGTGCTTTACATGACGGCGCTCAATCTTTGGAAATTTTGTCTCAATTTCCCCTGCCAGAGTGGGTCAAGATTAGAGGGGGAAAAAAATTAACTGATATCTCTAGCATTGCATTAAGATGAACCGTAAGAGATTTGCATATGTACAATGTACAGAGGAACAAGGATGGGGGAAGGAGATGGAATGAGGAATATAGAACATTAGAAGAAGGAGGAATCATCTCTCTCCACCTTTTAGGACCCTTTCTGCCTTCCCTCTTTACCTTACTCCCTATATACATACAACCTCTGCTGTCTCATTCTTCTCATTCAAACACCAGTGAGTATCTAAATATTTTCCAGTTTTCTTCTTGGCTTGGAACCTTGAGGTCACAGTCATAATTCAAGTTTTGAAAGAATATATCTAGCTCTACTTGGTGCTGCCTTCCTCTCATGATAAGTATAATAGTAGTTCTTTAAAAACCATGAACCCGCCCTGGCAAGTTTGGCTCAGCAGTTAGGGTGTGGGCCCACGGACCAAAGGGTTTTAGCAGTTTGATTTTGGTCAAGGGCACATTACCTGGGTTGCAGGTTCAATCCCAGCCCCAGTTGGGGCATGTGTGGGAGGCAACCAATCGATGTGTCTCTCTTACACTTGTGTTTCTCCCTCCCTCCATACTTTCCTCCCTTCCATTCTCTCTAAAAAAATCAATGGAAAAATATTCTCGAGTGAGGATTAACAACAACAACATAAAAATAAAAAGCCATTAACCCTATAATATTAAATCTAAAATGATGTGTGAGGTCCAAAACTTTACTTGATTTCCAAAGGGATCCTCCAGCCAAATGAAAGATTAAGAGTCATTAAACTGAGAAATTTTTCTCAAAGTATAGGCTGATGACCACCTATATTAAAATCATTTAGGTGTGTTTTTTTTTAAAGGCAGATTCCTAGCCTGGCCAGTGTGGCTCAGTGGTTGAGCTATGCACCAAGGAACCAACTGGTCCTGTCTATCTCATTATAGACAGGACAATAAAAACCTCAAATCATATATTAAAAATACTACATATTTAAGTTCCTGTTTTCCACAAACATAAATTTTACCTTTCCCGCCCCCGAGAACTTTTACCTTTAAAAGAGGTAGCAATTTACTCCACCAGTGTTTCCAAGTCTGCTCTGCATTTCAGTACCGTATTTTTGTGTGTGTTATTGCCATTAGATATATCTAAGGCCAGGAAGGCAAATACCTCTTTTTCTACACTAATCTGTCCACAAAATAAGGAAGACTGTCACTTTCCGCAGCACCACCATCTAGTGGCAAATACAGCTATTACCACCCCAGTTTTACAGTGTGTATTTAGCTAGTTGATTCTTAAACTTGTTTCTTCAGCTACACAGAGCTCTTTCCAACTGGAAACAGAATAATAACATTATTTTCCAAATTGTCATTTAGAGAAGACCTATCAGCGGACACATATATACATTTGATCAAATTTTAAAGTGCCTTTTAAAAACCACAATGTTCTCTTTAAATCCTTGGCCCTTTCTGCTGGTTCTTTTCTACTAGAGACCTATTAGTCCATGACAAATGAACAGGTTTAGAAACAGCTATTTTTTTTTTAATGGTTCTTAAGCTTTTAAATCTGTGGACCTGTTTGCTTTTGAATAATTTATATTGCAGGCAATATGTCTCCACCCCACCACCACACCACGTGAACCAACAGCATAAAAAGCCCAGAAACAGAAATATGAGTACAGAGAAACTTAAAATAGGTGAGAGACGAGGTTACAAGTGGGTAAAAGGATAGGCTATCCATGCAGGGATAACTGTTCATCGCATGGGGTGAAAAAGGTATTCTTCTTGGCCCTCAACTTTTCAGAGCTGTCCAGAAACAACGACCATAATCCCTTCAATGTAAATAGCATGTTGACTCTCATTCTCACTTTAGTTTCCTTGAGGTAGGAAACACAAGAAACAGTCCCCACTTCTTAACTCTTAATCCGGCATGGGGTTCCCCATCCATTTTATTTGCAATAAGATTTACTTGGGTTCCTTTCTGACAAATCATCATTTTTATTATGGGAAAATAGGAGCACATATACAAATATGACTGTATGGGTATTCCCGCCACCCAAGGAGAACTTTAAACATTTCCTAACATCCGATCATTTTGCTATGTGATGATTGCACATACACATTTTTTCTTTCGAAATTAGCGTCATGCACTGGATACGTTGATATCTTTTAAATCTTCCTTGACGTGCCCCCCTCTTCTTCCTTCGGCAAGAGCGGGAACTCGGACTCGCTGACTGCCCTGAAAGGGTAGGCAACGGCAGTGGGTCTGCACGAGACAGCTGAGACAGCTAGGACACCGGTTCGTAGAGCACCAGAGGATGACACACACCTCTGTACCGTTACAATAACCTCCAGGCTGCCCGCGCACACCACGCGCGCGCCCCACTTCCTGCGCTTGCGCCCGATACCGGCACCACCTTGAAGGTACGGCTACTGCGCAGGCGCCAGGCATGGAGACCGGAAGCGGAAGGCTAGAACGCGTCGGGTGGGCACCTCTGTTACCAGGAGCCATGCCCGGCTTGGAGGAACCAGGGCCACGCCCCACAGCGACCCCGTGCGGGTGCGTGAAGCCGGCTCTGGAGACAGGTAACTTCTGAGACACTGGTTGCTTCACAGTGGGAAGAGGCCTAGGTGTGGGCAGCTCACTTGACAGCAGAGAGGAACGGGAAATGCGAGCCCTGAATTAATGTGCGTCATGCTTGCTGCGAAGGCACGGGTCACGTGTTCAGTCGACCATGTGACGTGTCTGAGGCGAGCAAGATGACGTGAGCTCACGTTTTTTCTCGGTAGCTAAGGTCCGCCTGGGCTTGGCTCGGTGGCTGAAATAGCCACGTCCAGTGTGGCGGGCTCTTTCTTAGGGAGTTTTCGTTCATGCGGGGTAGATAGGATATCCACTGGTGTTATGCTGTTTGGAATTAGTAAATGCCACAAGCGAGAAGCATCCTGTGCTGTGGGAAGTGAGGAGGGCACGGGAAAGGCCAGTGGAGGAAATCGTTTTAAACTGGGCCCGGAAAGATGGAAATGAGTTTGCTTCTCTTTATTTTCTTCTCTTTATGTAGAGCAAAATATATTCACTTTAGAAAGTAGAGGAAGCAAGTGGAAGAAAATTTAAAGTAGTTGGCCATCACTCAGAGAAAACCACTGTTAATCTCTTGATGTCTACCTTCCAGACTTGTTTCACTGCATACACCCTAGAAATATGAGTTGATATATGACCCCACTGTTTTTTTGTTTGTTTGTTTTTTATCCACACCCGAGGACATTTTTCCATTTTTTGTTCAGGTAGAGTGGGGGTGGGGGGAGGAGCAGAGAGAGAGAGAAACATCAACGTGAAAGGAACACATCGAGTGGCTGCCACCCGCACAACCGACCAGGGCCGGGGACAAACTGCAACCGAGGTACGCGCCCTTAGCGGGAACCGAACCCGGGTCTCTCAGGACCGCAGGCCGGCTCTAACCGCTGAGCCAAACCGGCCAGGGCTATGACCCCACTGTTTATAAACTAAAACAAACAATCAATCAAAAATCTTAAGATTCATAAAAATCCACGGCAATTAGTTTTAATTTTAATGGTTACACTATTTTGTTTTATAGATGTCCTTTAACAAGTTCCCTTTTGTTGGGCATTTAGGTTACTGCCAGTTTTCATTGTTCTAAATGGAAGTTCTTGAAACTAAAATCTTTGTTTATGTTCTAAACGTTTGACCTAAATTTCCTAAAAGTACTGTTACCTGGTCACAGTTTGTGCTGATTTTTAAAAAGTTGCACACTGCCAGATTATGGGTCTAATGTTTTGACAGGCAGGAAAGAGCATGGCTCAGAGTTCTACAGAGGATGGGATTAGGGAGCTGTAAATCCCGAAGTATTGGGTGGAACAGGGAGTTTTGGAAACTGTTGACTGGATTCAGGTTGTAGAGAACCTTGAGCACCAGGCTAAGAAATGCACCATCTGTTAACAGTGGAAAACATGAAAAGTTAAAAGTGAGTAGCACCGCATAAGGAACTCAGTCTGGAGCATTAGTGTGTGTTTTGTGGAGGGGAGGGACTGGCAGAATGGAGACAAATGATAACAAAGGTGATTTAATAGTCCAGGCAAGAAGTGGAAAGGACCTGAACTTCTCTGCCTGCACAAGACTTGTAAGTAAACATTGTGTACAAGACCTTTACATTAATAACTTCTTGGTTTCTTTCTTATTACACAGTTGATACAGTTGTAATATTGTTAAAAGGAAGGAAAAGCCTGAGCAAGGGCTTTAGAAACTGCTCTTTGCTGAGCACCTTCTGCTATACTAGGTGCTTTATAGATTTTAGTAATCTTATAACTTTCCAATATAGGTATTAATGTATAAATGAGAAAACTGGCATTCAGAGAAATAAGCAGTTTTCGCAAGGTCACACAGCTAGTGTAGTGGCCCTGTGTTGTTTTTGTCTCTTTTCTGATATTAGTCCTCAACCTCCCATGTTACTTTAGGGAATCACTTCACCACATTTCCATGTGATTCTCTTGCCAGTACTACCCTGGCATACCTGTGTTTATCCTTATCCTGTATGCAAGGCAGTTTGATTTAATTTTGATTGTCATCTCTGTCAATGTACTGGACACCCTTGAGAGCAAGAGCTCTTTCTTATTTATGTCTGCACCCAGGCACTTAGCACAGCACTTAGATCAAATGGTAGGTGCTTAATGGTTTTTTGTTTTGTTTTTTATAAAGCGAGAGGAAGGAGATCAGAATTCCCCTGGGTGGATGTACTTAGACCTCTACTGCAAGTAGTGCATTCAAATAGCATTTATATTTAGAAAGTATTGAGCATTTGTATTTCATAGCATTTATATAATGCCAATAACAGGGAACAGAAATATATATAAATAAATTCCAGAAGATTCAGACATACTAGAATATGGTAAGTTTCCACTTGGTTATTAATGGACGTTTGATGCATTGAGAGTGGCCCCAAATTTTAAGAGTGATGTAGTTGAGGGAGCTCTACAACATAGCTCCTGAGTATGCTTTCAGTTAATTGCTAACCCAGTGTTATCTTGCTTATGTTCTTTTTTTATCCTCACCCGAGGATATTTTTCCATTTTTGTACAGATAGAGTGGGAGGGAGAGAGAGGAAGGGAGAGAGAGAGAGAAACATCGATGTGAAGGGACACATCGAGTGGCTGCCACCCGCACGACCAACCAGGGCTGGGGACAAACTGCAACCGAAGTACGTGCCCTTAGCGGGAACCGAACCCGGGTCTCTCCGGACCGCAGGCCGACGCTCTAACCGCTGAGCCAAACTGGCCAGGGCTTGCTTATGTTCTTAATAGAGGTGCATGAAGAGGAGTGGAATACATCTAACTGATTACAATTTATATTTATCATAGCACATGTGTAACCTGTGAAAAACAGATATAGACTGATTCAATGAAGTGGTAGCTCATTTAGCTATAATTTTGTAGGTTCCAAATCAGATAGTCAGGGACAGAGTCTTTGATCATTACTGCAGGTAATGAAAATGAAACATTGTGGCCCTGGCCGGTTTGGCTTAGCGGTTAGAGAGTTAGAGGGTCGGCCTGCGGTCCGGAGAGACCCGGGTTCGGTTCCCGCTAAGGGCATGTACCTCGGTTGCAGTTTGTCCCCGGCCCTGGTTGGTCATGCGGGTGGCAGCCACTCGATGTGTCCCTTTCACGTCGATGTTTCTCTCTCTCTCTTTCCCTCCTGCTCTATCTGAACAAAGAATGGAAAAGTGTCCTCGGGTGAGGATTAAAAAAAAAAAAAAAGAAAATGAAACATTGTGATACTTTCCCCAGCCAACTATTAACTCCACTGTGATAAGAGTTCCTGTTTTGTATCTTTTCCCCAAATTTAGCACAATGTCAGGCAATTGTAGATGCTTGGAAAGTGTTTGTTAAACAAATAAAAACGGGACACAGGGATCCCAGCTGATTAGGTTAGGAGTCCCTTTTGGCCATTTTTCTTCATGACATTTTAATGAATACCAGAGAATTGTTTGACCTCAGTTTCTTCATCGTTAAGATATTTACTATATCTGTTCCTTAGAGCATATATAGGGATAAAACAAAACAAAACAAAACAAAACAGGAGAGCATGCCTATAAACATACTTGGAAAAAATTTAAAATGAAAATGCCCGGCCAGTATGGCTCAATGGTTGAGCGTTGAGCCATGCCCCAAGAGGTCGCCAGTTCATTTCCCAGTTGGGGCACATGCCCAGGTTGTGGTATGGGCCTGCTCCCCAGAGGGAGGCATGCAGGAGATGGCCAGTTGATGTTCTCTCTCATCAATGTTTCTATCTCTCTCTCCCTCTTCCTCTCTCTCTAAAATCAATAAAGAAAAAGAAATTTAAACTAAAGAACATGTACATTATGCATAGGTCTTAGAATCATAATATTGAGAGGGAGAAAGCAAGTCTCAGAAGGTAACATAGTTTTAAACCAGTTTTTATAGCTCTCAAAGACAAATGAAATATTGTTTATTTATGCATATGCATATGATAAAATTATATTAAAAAAGGAACGAAGTACAGCCGGTTTGGCTCAGTGGTTGAGCGTCAACTCATGCACCAAGAGGTTGCCAGTTCAATTCCCAGTCAGGACACATGCCCAGGATCAGGTTGTGGGCCTAATCCCCAGTGGGGGGCACGCAGGGGACAGCCAGTTGATGTTCTCTCTCATTGATGTTTCTCTCTCTCTCCCCCTCTCACGTCCTCTCTCTCTAAAATCAATAAAGGAAGAAATAAAATTAAAAAACAGGAGTAAATGATAAAGACTACAGTCAGGCTCCTGTTTATCTCAAAGGAAAAGGAGGGGTGTGGGGTAGGAGAGAAGCAACATAAAAAGATGGAAGTTGTTGGTAAAGCTCTAGTTCTTGGGCTGGGTGGTGAGTGCACAGGATTTCAATAGTATGCTTTATTACATATGTATTACATATATTTTATATGTATCAATTTCATTTTTAAAGTGAAAAGAAATGAAAGGTTCTGTGAGGTACAGCTCCTGGCCTAAAGTCTTACCATCTGTGTTGGTAGGATAGATTTAATGAAAGCTGAACATAAAATGAGAATCTAAGGTATCTTTATATCATCCTTCAAAAGAAGTGAATAAAACCTTGATGAAATGTGAAAAAAATGGCCCTGGCCGGTTTGGCTCAGCGGTTAGAGCATTGGCCTGTGGCCCAGAGAGATCCGGGTTCGGTTCCTGCTAAGGGTACGTACCTGGGTTGCAGTTTGTCCCCGGCCCTGGTTGGTCGTGTGGGTGGCAGCCACTCCATGTGTCCCTTTCACGTCGATGTTTCTCTCTCTCTCTTCCTCTTTCTCCCTCCCACTCTATCTGAACAAAAAATGGAAAAATGTCCTCTGGTGAGGATAAAAAAAAAAAATTCTTGTGGCGTACCAGCTGAAAATCACTGGGATATAACAATGTGTATGTAAGGATGAGGATATTTATATATATTCATGAATACTGTAAGAATTATGTTCTATCATGATATAACACCTATAGATTTAGAAACTATAAAATCAGTGCATTAAAAAAACATGTTTTTCTACATCTTTGATGGCTTTTTGACTAATGGTTTCTTATCTAATTTTCTTCTGTAGGAAATCTTTTAACTGAACCAATTGGCTACTTGGAATCCTGTTTCTCAGCCAAGAATGGAACTCCAAGGCAGCCATCCATTTGTCGCCATTCAAGGGCTTGTTTGAGAATTAGAAAGAGCATCTTTAATAATCCTGAACATTCCTTGATGGGCTTAGAACAGTTTTCTCATGTTTGGTAAGTTATTTTACAGTTAGAAGTGGTACTTTGGACCAGAGTTTGCCCCTGAGTTAAAAGTATTCCAGTTGATGTACAACCACTGATGGAGGCAGCCTTGGAGCCTGCCATCCAGACCACCCTGTCTATTGCATGAAATTCCTATACTGTATTCGTACACATGATTGTCTGCATATTTTGGACAACCTGAGGGAAGCTCGGGATTCACTGAGGGATCACAGTCTATTTGCAGTTGGTTCTAATTTTGATCAACGCCTTTATGTTGAGTTGAAATCTGTAGACCTTCTCTATTCTGTCTATGGCTAGTCATTCTGTCCTCTACACTGAAAGTCAGCAAGCTGCGGCCATGGACCAAATCCAACCCACCGCCTGTTTTTGTAAATAAGTTTATGGAAACAGCCACATGGATTTGTAAATGTGCTACAGCAGCAGAGTTGAATAGTTAGAGCAGGGACTGGTTGGCCTGCAAACCCTAGAATGTTTACTATCTGACTCTACAGAAAAAGTTTGCTGACCCTGCCCTAAACTCATGAAGAATTAAATCTACTCTTTCTAAAAAACAGCCCTGGCTGGTTTGGCTCAGCGGTTAGAGCTTTGGCTCAAGGACTGGAGCGACCCGGGTTCAGTTCCCGCTAAGGGCATGTACCTCGGTTGCAGTTTGTCCCGCCCCTGGCCCTGGTTGGGGTATGTGGGTGGCAGCCAGTCAATGTGTCTCTCTCACTTAGATGTTTCTGTCTCTCTCTTCCTCCCCCTCTCCCTCCTGCTCTATCTGAAGATAAATGCAAAAATGCCCTTGGGTGAGGATAAAAACAAACAAACAAAAACAAAAGAGACCTTAGAAATCTGAATACTTTAAATAAAGCATTACCTATGTTAAAGTCTGTGTTATATTAGTGTTATTCTGAAATGGTCTAATTTTACTGGTGAAGACCTAAAATTAAGTGTCTATTCTGAAATAGTTAATTTTTTAATGTTAGTTTGGGAACATGGGTAGAGTAGAAAGAACATGGGTGTTCTGACCTATGTTTGATCTTTGTTGAATTATTTAACTTTAAAACATTGCTGATATATAAAAAAATGGACTCAGGAGAATATAAATTTTTTGTCTTTTTTTTTATCTTTATTGTTGAATGTATTACAGATGTTCCTTATTTTTTCCCCCATTGATCTCCCGTCCCCCTCCTGCCTTTTCCCACTCTGTTGTCAGTGTCCATTGGTTATGCACGTAAGTTCTTTGGTTTATTTCTTCTCACCTCCCCAACCCCCTTCTCTTTAAGGTTTGTCAGTTTACCAATCAATTTGTACTTCTTAATCCCTTCACCTTTTTCACCCATTTCCCCAACATCCCTCCCATCTGGCAACCAACAAAATGTTCTCTGTATCTATGAGAATGTTTCTGTTCTGCCTGTTCATTTATTTGTAGATTCCATTGTCGATAGATATGTATTCATTGCCATTTTGTTTGTTCATATATTTTATCTTTTTCTTCAAAAAGACCCTTCAACATTTCATATAATAACGGTTTGGTGGTGGTGAACTCTTTGTATGGACATCGATTATAAATGACAGCTTTGCAGGATAAAGTAATCTTGGTTGTAGGTTCTTGCTTTTCATCACTCTGAATATTTCTTGCCACTCCCTTCTGGGCCTGCAAAGTTTCTTTTGAGAAATCAGCTGACAGTCTTATGGGAACTCCCTTGTAGGTAACTAACTGCTTTTCTCTTGCTGCTTTTAAGATTCTCTTTTTGTCTTGGACTTTTTGCATTTTGATGATGATGTGTCTTGGTGTGGACCTCTTGGGGTTCATCTTGTTTGGGACTCTCTGTGCTTTCTGGACTTGTATGTCTGTTTCCTTCACCAAGTTAGGGAAGTTTTCTGTCATTATTGTTTCAAATAGGTTTTCAATTTCTTGTTCCCTCTCTTATCCTTTGGCACCCCCAAGATGTGAATGTTGGCACACTTGAAGTTGTCCCAGAGGCTCCTTACACCAACCTCATTTTTTTGGATTTCTGATGTGGATTTTTGCTGTTCTGATTGGATGGTTTTTGCTTCTTTATATTCCAAATTGATAGTTTGCTTCTTGGCTTTACCTACTCTACTATTGAATCTGTGTAAATTATTCTTTATTTCAGTTAGTGCCTCCTTCATTTCTGACTGTGCATCCACCATTTCTGACTGGTCTTTTGTAATGCTCTTGAGGCCCTCACTAAGTTCACTGAGGTTCTCACTAAGTACATTGAGCATCCTTATAAGCAGTATTTTCAACTCAGCATCTGTTAGGTTATTTATCTCCATTTTGCTTAGTTCTTTTCCTGGAAATTTTTTCTGTACTTTCATCTGGGACCTGTTTGTCTCCTCATTTTGGCGGCCTCCCTGTGTTTGTTTCTGTGTATTACTTAACGAAGGGTATGGGGCTAGCTGAGACCAGATGCTGCTTGTTTGAAAGAATTTAGGAAAACCTGAAGCAGGATCCAAGACAGGCCAATACTATGGTTAAGCAACTGGAAACAGCTTAGGTGGGCCTGAAAGTTGGGTGGGGCGGGGCCTCAGGGAGTCACCAGGGTGGGGCTACCAGTGTGAGCCAGGTTGCTGGAGTCCCAGATATGGCCGCTGTCTGCCGCCCCAGGGAAAGGCTCACCAAAGGAACAAAGGCCTCCGACAGCACATCTGTCCCGGTGAAAGCCCCCTCCACAGCCCTCCCTCGAGTGCCAAACAGCTCAGTTCTTCCCTGTATGTCTCTGGCGCCCCTCGAGCTGCCTCCCCTCCAAGCTTAGAGGGAGAGAGTCCTATAAGTTTGTGCGTGGGCCCTTTAGGGAGCTGTCTGGGGCTCCAGCTGCTTCAGCCTCCCTGAGCCTCAGTTCCTGCTGGTTTTTCCAGCCAGAAGTTATGGGGATTCTCTTCCTGGCACTGGAACCCTGAGCGGGGCACCTGGTGTGGGACAGGGACCCCTCAGTCCTCAGGGAGGACCTTCTCAGCCCAGGTAGTCTCCTGATTTTTATCCACCACACGTGAGTGTGGGACCAGCCCGTCTGCCTTCGCCCCTCCTACCAGTCTCGATGTGGCTGCTCCGTAGTTGTAGGACTTGCATTCAGCTGGATTTCAGGCGGTTCTGAATGATGGTTGTTCTGTAGTTTAGGTGTAACTTTGATGTGGTTGTGGGAGGACGCTATACATTTACCTACGCCACCATCTTGACTGGAAGTCTAAATTTGTTGACTTATCTCTCCTATTTTTTCATGGATTATATTTTAATACCATTAAAAGCATTATTTCTGTTTTAATTTGTGGAGATTAAAGTTTTTTCCCTTCAACTCATTATGATAAGTTAACTTATGCTTTTCTCTTACTCAGTGGTTTTGTTTTTCTTCAATAGGATTTTGTTTGTTTTTCACCAAAATGGTCATTTGAGCTGTAAGGCAAAAGTTCAGCCTCCTAGGCTGAATGGTGCGAAGGTTGGAGTTTTCTCCACAAGGAGCCCACATCGTCCCAATGCAATAGGACTGACCCTGGCCAAGCTGGAAAAGGTAGAAGGTAACAAGTGTAATTTCTGTTTTTACCTTTTTATTCTTAAAAAGTCTTATAAAAACAACATAGTGGCCCTGACTGGTTTAGTTCAGCAGTTGGAGCGTCAGCCCGTGGACCAAAGGGTCGCGGGTTTGATTTCGGTCGAGGGCATGTACTTGGGTTGCAGGTTTGATCCTTGGCCCTGGTTGGGGTTGTGCTGGAGACAGCCAGATGATGTGTCTGTCTCACATCAATGTTTCTCTCTCTCTCTCTCTCCCTACCTCCTACTCTCTTTAAAAATTAGTGGAAGCCCTGGCCAGTTTGGCTCAGTGGTTGAGCATCAGCCTGCGGACCATGGAGTCCCAGGTTTGGTTCCCGCTAGGGGCACTTACCACCAAAAAAAAAAAAAAAAAAAAAATTAAAGGAAAAATATCCTTGGGTAAGGATTTAAAAAATTAAAAAATCAACATAGTATTCAGCATTGGCTATTATTTAGATAAGTACCAGTGGTGTCAACCCCTGAGAACCATCAGACATTGAAGATAATAACATGATTAAAAGAATGTTGGCACTGAAACATTTTGAAATAAGCTTTCAGAGGTTACTCGGTGCTTGTTTATGTTGTTTCATTTATCAAAAGTTTAAATTATTTAAAAGTAGCATTTAAGTTTTCATAATCATTAAATTAGTAACCAGACTTTATCTGACTTGGAATGCAATAAATACAAAATACTCAAAAATAATTGGATGCTTTCAAAATTTAACGCACAGTAACTGGTTATACATGTATATGTGGTAAGCACATAGGATGGTAGTGTAGCTTCTTCCTTGCAGCCTAGAGGAAGTGAGCATGCATCATGGCTGCAGTGCATTCGTCAACTGATGTGTGGCAGAGGGTCTGGGATGAATCACACTATAGGATCAAACATCGGTCAGATTGTGGAAGTACCTGTGTAGAATACCAGATTAGTTTTGTTTTTGGTAGTGGTGGTGGTAATCCTTACCTTAGAATACTTTTTCCATGGATTTTTAGAGAGTAGAAGAGAGGGAGGGAGGATTGGGGGTGTGGGGGAGAGAGAGAGAGAAGCATCGATGAGAGAGAGAGACAGAGAGACAGAGACAGACATTGATTGGTTACCTCCGGCATGTGCCCCAGTCAGGGCAAGGGATCAAACCTGCAACGCAAGAACATACCCTTGACTGGGAATCAAAACTGCTAATAGCATCTAGCCAGGGGGTTGTCTGACTCCAAATCCCATGAACTGTTATCTTTGGTACAGTGCCTTTCTTCTGTTAGACAAAATCATTAAGAAAGTGCAAAATCATCTTTCCAAAATTCCAGGCTTAGTCATAGTAAGCATCATTTTAAAAATCAAAGTCCAGCCCTGGCCGGTTTGGCTCAGTGGTTAGACTGTCGACCTGTGGTCCAGAGAGACCCGGGTTTGGTTCCCACTAAGGGCGCGTACCTCAGTTGCAGTTTGTCCCCGGCTCTAGTTGGTTGTGCGGGTGGCAGCCACTCAATGTGTCCCTTTCACGTCGATGTTTCTCTCTCTCTCTCTGTTCCTCTCTCTCCCTCCCACTCTACCTAAACAAAAAATGGAAAAATGTCCTCAGGTGAGGATAAAAAATAAAAATCAAAGTCCACTAGTTTTTCTTAAATGGAGACAGAATCAGAATTGATCAGGTGCAGATTTTTATTCTCATTTAACCACTTTCACAAGGATCAAGTCAGTAGACTTCACACCAGTAGTAGTTACTAGATAGCAGCTGTGTAAGTGAGAAAGCAAGAGACCTGTCCTTAATATTTGGTAATGGTGACTGGTGTTCTGCTTAATTGAGTCTTTTTGGAGTATTATATTTCAATTGCTGCATAACAAAGTATGCAGGTATCTGTTTAAACAACACACATTTATGTGTTTGAAACATTATTATGTTTTTGTGGATCAGGACCTGGGTCCTCAGCTTAGGGTTTTCACCAGGCTGTAATTAAGGTGTCAGCTAGGATGAGTTCTTACCTGGAGGCTTGACTGTGGAAGAATTTGCTTCCAGGCTCACTCAAGTTGTTGGCAGAATTCACTTCCTTGTAGCTGTGGGTCTGAGGGCCTTAACTTCTTGTTGGTTGTTGGCTGGTGGCTGCCCTCAGCTCCTAGACACTGCCTGCAGTTCCTGCCACCCGGCCTTTCCCTGTGTGGCTGCTTACTTCATCAAGCCCACAGGAAGAGTGTCTTGAGTGAATCTGCCAGCAAGCACAGGAATCTTAGATAACATAGTATAGTCACTGGAGTAATACCAAATCAGACTCAAGAGGACAGCATGGTACGAGGCTGCGAACACCAGGAGTGGGCATCATGGGGGCCACCTTAGAGGCTATTTGCCACATGGAAACCCTCATCAGTCCCACAGAAATACACTGAGGACAGTGATGTACCTGCAACAGAGTTAGAAGCCCCAGTGATACAAAAATGAGTTGGTTTCAACCAGTGCTGAAGGGCTCACTGTCTAGGGACAGAGACTCTAAGCAGGTCATTACCAGATCATATGAAAAGGGCTCTAGGAGAGGTTTGTATGCAGGTTCCTCTGGAACCCAAAGGAAAAACCACTTAGTCTGGAAGAGCCTTGAAGAGCAAGTAGGAGTTTAACAGGTAAAGAAGAGGATGAGTTTCCAGTATATGTCAGCACCAGGTGTAAGAGAGCCTGGTACATAAGAGAATTGTGAGCAAGCTTGGTGAGGCATAGATTATTCTGGTTCTCCAATTATTGGCACTATTCTTCATTGTTATTATTTCTAAAAGATATTTTTCATATTATAGGTGGAGCTATATACCTTTCTGGAATTGACATGATTCATGGCACACCTGTACTGGACATAAAGCCCTACATAGCTGATTATGACTCGCCGCAAAATTTGATTGAGCCTTTAGGTGAGTGTAATTTGCAGAACAACCAATATAAACCAAAAACAGTGTCTCAGTCTGATGACAAGACTGACAGCTGTGCTCAGCAGCAGCTCTCAGAGTACGATGAACCACAACCCTGCAGTCACACTGAAGAGAAACCTAGTTGTCCCAAAGGCAGAACCTCAGAAGAAAACGACATGCAATGCAGTGATACAGCCAAAATGCAGCAAAGCTTGCCTAAACGCAGGGAGATAGCAGCAGACTTGGGTTTAGAATCGAGAAGTCATCGGAGACTAAGTATGGCAGAGGAGCAAACTGGCCCACATCACCTGGAGAAGAGCTCTTCAGAGGAGGGTACAGATAAGAGGCCAAGGAGAGGGAAAGAAGCAGTGGCCCCCCAAGGAAACAGTGTGGAAGTGCAGCCCTTGGCTCTTCACTGCCCTCCCAAGATGGCTGGCGCAGCCCACCGCAGCGTGGTTCCCGCCTGGGTGCGAGAGGCCCCTGTGGCCACCTTGGAAGTCCGGTTTACTCCTCATGCAGAGATGGAGCTTGAGCACCTTGGTTCAGAAGGTAAACCAGGTACTTTCCATTTCTTATTTCTGAATGAGAGATGAGCTTTTACTAGGAGATTTCCCAAATTTGGTGTTTATGTGGGCCAGGTCTTTTAGCACAGAAACTGTTCCCATAGTCCCAGCACTAGAGACATGCACTTTATTGCAGAAATAAAGAGAGACCAAAGGCCAAAGGGCCTTTACTTGGAACCTGTTTATTTATTCATTTATTTATTTATTTTTAAACATTTTTTCTTTATTGATTTTAGAGAGAGAGGAAGGGAGAGGAAGAGAGACAGAAACATCAATGAGAGAGAACATCAATTGGCCGCCTCCTGCATGCCCACTACTGGGGATCGGGCCCACAACCTGGGCATGCGCCCTGACCAGGAATCGAACTGGCGACCTCTTGGTGCATGGGTCAACGCTCAACCACTGAGCCACACCGGCTGGGTGAAGCTTGTTTACTCTAACACATGGTTCTTAAAAACATTGTTACCTGGTTTCTCCAGCCCACAGCAGATCCCAAGCAGCCATCTAGAATGAAGGACAGAGCTGTTAAGAGGTGGGTGCAGTGGTTCCAGTAAGAAGTAGCCAGTTATGAACGAGATGCCAGATTTTATCTGCCTCTGGAGGGTTATGCCTCTCATTCTTTCTTAGGACTTTATGTTTAAACAAAGCATTTGATGTTTAAATTGATCTCTTTAAAGTTTTGTTTATGAAAGTTATTTTATCACTCTATGCAGTTGATTGGGAGGAGGAGGTTCAGTTTTAAAAGGATTTTTGTTGTAGAACAAAACAGTGCTGCCTAGAAGATACTGTATATTTATACTTACTCCTTGTCTTGTGGTTATTTTTGAATGCTTCCTACTTTGGAGAGTTTTCTCTTTTTCAAACTACAGTGTTGTACTTTCTTGACTAAAATGCTTAAAAAGAAATTACAAAATATAACTATAAAACAGGGATTGATTCATAACAGACAGCAGAATTTAAGGCCAGAATAGAAATAAGAAATGACCTCATAAAGTTCAGAGTCTAGGAAAGATGAAAGATACTGACACAAGGGGAGGGAGACTGGCACTGGAATAGAATGCTGTGGGAACATGAGGGAGAGAAGGGTTCTGACTTGGGCAGTGGGGAGATAATCTGGGAAGGCTTCCTAGAGGAAAAGGTATTTGAGCTGAGCCCAGAAGGATAAGT
Source organism: Molossus molossus (assembly GCF_014108415.1). Classification (NCBI taxonomy): domain Eukaryota; kingdom Metazoa; phylum Chordata; class Mammalia; order Chiroptera; family Molossidae; genus Molossus; species Molossus molossus. Next base: position 31,248,968 of record NW_023425349.1, read on the forward strand.
AGGCAGGGAAGTGAGAGAAGGCACCTTTGCCAAATGAACAGCTTGGAGCTTCTACCAGACACACTGTTAATGAAATGTATGATTTTTTTGTTTGTTTGTTTTCTTTTCTTCTTTGTTGTGTGATGTTTTTGGAACTCTGCTGTTTTGAGTGGCCTTAGAGTAATTTTCTGACTCATGTAACAAAGGAATCTTAGCACTGTGTAACTGGTCTTTGGTATTTGACCAAAAGTTGAACTTCATGGCTTTACTTACCAACTTATTTATTGGATACAGCCCAGAATGAATTTTGGCTGTATTCTAAAAATTGAATTTACTTTCAGAAGAATATAAATCCACAACCACTCTAGATATTTTGAACAGGGACAACGTTGTTTAAAGCACATGCCTTTCTGGAAGGGCCCGGCCTTCTTTTGAATGTATATATTATGTTGTAGTTATTAATAATTAGGTCACAGTTTTTTTAATTTGACTATTTTTAAAAATTAAAATATCTACAATGCCATAAACGTAGGAAGCTTTGCCATTTGGCAGGGTAAACATCTGTTTGCCTGAAATACACGCCTGTGTGAAATGGGGTGGCCTGTTCTTTAGTGATGGCATTGAACTTTCTCAGTGTATCTGTTTCAAAGTTTTCACAAGGACTCTCTCATGTCCTTGTTCCTTAAAGAATATGGCATCACTTAACTGTAGGCTGTGACACCTGCTCTCTGAGGCAACCTCCCTTGCCTGGGTATGTGTGGGTTTAGTCCTCTTTCTTGTGGCTTTCTGAGAATGCTGGGCCTGTCATCTATTTCCCTGACATGCCTCCGTTTCTTCTGAGAAGAAAATGACAAGGAATTGAATTAAAGCCTACACTGAGCACAGAAAAGTGACAATTAGGTTGCTAGAAAACAAAAGCTCAGCCCTCCTATTAGGGGACTAAGGAAAAATATCACCATGATTTTTTTGTTCAGCAAGTGAAAATTTGGAAGATACATAAGTTTAATGACACTTGGAAGCTTCCTGGAGGAAAAGGTATTAATCTAAATACCACTGGAAGGTGACATTCTCTGTATTGACTGAGTAGATTTTCCAGCCCTCTTCATTTCAAGTAATATTCAAGGGACTAACCCAACTCCTCAATGAAGTTCACTGTAGTAAAATTTGACCTGCGTGATTTTGAACGTTAAATTGTATTGTTCTCATTGCAGATGTTGGTCGGGCTTCTTTTAAGTATTTTCAATCAGCAGCGGAAGCAAGGCTTGCCATTGAGGCTGTACTGTCCGCCGACCCTAGGTCTGCATATCGACGGAAGCTCTGCCAGGACCGCCTTTTCTACTTTACTTTAGACACAGCGCACGTCACTTGCTGGTTTGGTGATGGCTTTGCAGAGGTTCTAAGGATCAAGCCGGCTTCTGAACCTATTCAGATGACGGACCCTGTGGAGTCCTTGGTGTCTCTGGGATCGTAAAGTAGCTTCCATCACATCTTTAAGACAGCCTATTTGACTTTGGTTGTGACTGGGTGGATTTTTTGTACAGGCTAATGATGTGCCTTCTTTGCAGAAAGAAGTAACACTTTGTGGTCTCACTGCTTTGATTGATTTGAGTTGTTCAAATATTTATTTGAAAAACATGTATTTTAATAAACAGATAAAATTAAAAAAAACTGCCACAGATGCTTCTTGATTGGTAAATTTTGAAGAATCCAAAATGATGCTGTCTCAGTGATTTCTGAAAGAAGCTGATTGTTCTTGGCACTTGATAAAATTGGGCAGAGATCATTTTAGCAGGGACTTTCAAGCTGAGGGGACCTGTTCAACAATTCATCCTGGTTTTCCTGTTTGGAAAAGCCTGACCTCTCTATTTCATTCTAAGTCAAGCTGAGTTACTATATCTTAGGAAATTAACAGATCAAAAACAAGTGATTATAAAGATCTTTAGAGCTCTGGCAGGTTTGGCTTAGCAGTTGGAGCATCGGCCTGTGGACCAGAGAGTCCCGGGTTCGGTTCCTGTGAGGGGCATTTACCAAAAAAAAAAAAAAAAAAAGAAGAAGAAGAAGATCTTTAGAGATTAAACACCTTCACTTCAGACACTGTCTCTCTCACACACACGTGTATGTATATATATTAATCCTGATTCCAAAATAGAGACTCAGATTTTTTTTGTATAAGAAAAGTCACCTCACCCTGACCAGTTTGGCTCAGCAGTTAGAGCGTTGGCCCATGGACCAGAGAGTCCCAGGTTCGGTTCCCACTAAGGGCATGTACCTTGGTTGCAGTTTGTCCCCAGCCCTGGTTGGGGTCGTATGGGTGGCGACCACTCAATGTGTCTCTCTCACGTCGATGTTTCTCTCTCTCTCTTCCTCCCTCTCTCCCTCCCACTCTATCTGAAGATAAATGCAAAAATGTCCTCAGGTGAGGATAAAAAAAAAAAAAGAAAAGTCACCCCCAGAAAAGAAAATAACTTAATTACTGGTTTGTTTCTTATTTATTCTGTGACTGTCTTTTGGGTTAGATTTTGGTGATATGAGATGAACAAGATGCAGTTCTTATTGCAAATTATAGTTAATGAAGGAAGAAGACACAAGGACTTTGTCATATTATAGTTAGATAAATACAGTAATTAAGTCTGCATATACCTAGTTCCTGTGTAGTACCTACCACGTAGGAAGCAGTTGTAAGAATATATTGCCTATAAGTGATTTTATTGATGTGACCTCAGATAACAAGATTTATGGTCAGTATAATCAAATTAGATAGTTATAAAAATGACTAATCATAATTGTAAATCTTAATAGCTGATTGATCATGGTTTGAAATGAGCCCTGCTGCCTGCACATACCTGCACAGAGTCATCTGTGACTGATGGCACTGTACTCTTGAATCAAACTGGTTGTCTTTGAGGTTACTTAGAACGTCGTGGGGAAGTATCTTTACTTTGATTTTTAAAAACTTTTTATTTTGAGATCATAACAGATTCACAAGAAGTTGCAAAAATAGTGCAGAGGTCCCAAGTACCCTTCACCCAGCTTCTAGTTGTGGTAGCATCTTACATAACCATAGTATAATGATAAAACTAGGAAGTTGACATTGATATAGTCTATCCTAAATTTTGACTTTGATGTTTTTCTCTTAAAATTGTTTTGAGACTGAATCAGGGCTTGAAGCACAAAATGTTGATACTTAATATGGAAAAAATAAGTTTGAGGATAATACCAATCAGTCTTCTAGCAAGAAGACTGTTCAGTTTGGCGTTTTAATATACATACTCAAACTTTATAACTAAAATCCTAAATATAATCCAGCTTAGTTCTCTCCCAGCTTACCGATCTCTTCAATATTCCTGGTGGTTGACCTTCTAGCCCCTACTTAAACCCCTCAGTGATGGATCTTTCACCCCTGTCCTCATTATGTATGGACAGTGCTCATTATTAAAATGTCCTTCTTCTTCTTTTTTAAAAATCTTTTTAAACATTTTTATTGATTTTTTTTTAAGAGAGAAAGAACATCCATCAGCTGCTTCCTACATGCCCCCTACTGGGGATTGAGCCTGCAACCCGGGCATGTGCCCTGACCAGGAATCGAACCGGGCAGGACCTCTCAATCCACTGAGCCACACCCGCGAGCTAAAATGTCCTTCTTTTATATGGGATTAAGTCTGTTCTTCAGTAACTGGATTAAGTCTGTTCTTCAGTAACTCCACCCTCTAGTACAGGGGTAGGGAACGTCTGGCCTGAGGGCCGTATCAAAATCAATACCAGCGTCACACGCATCACCAAATTAGCCTGATCAAATATAGCAGGATAATTTTTAAGTTGATAATTTTGTATGGCTCTGGAATAATGTTGCAAATATCCAGATGGCCGTTGGCAGAAAAAAAGGCTCTCCACCCCTGCTGTAGTGGGACCACATAGCATACGGCTAATTTCATTTCCACGTAGGTACCATTCCAGCTTCCCACCCTTCAGTCCTCTCTTATGTGAGCACCCCTATTTTCTTCAGCTGTTTCTCACATAGTATTTTTGAAAGCCTCTCTCCACCCTAGTCCTTGAGACCCCAATGTCCTGTTGTGAAGACATTTTAATCTCTAGGTCTTGAACTTCCATCCCTCAGAAAGAAAGTAGTTTTAAGCAAGTCTTTTTTTTTTAATCCTCACCCAAGGACTTTTTTTGCATTTATCTTCAGATAGAGTTGGGGGGAGAGAGGGAGGGGAAGAGAGAGAGAGAAACATCGACGTGAGAGAGACACATCGAGTGGCTGCCACCCGCACAACCCAACCAGGGCCGGGGACAAACTGCAACCGAGGTACATGCCCTTAGTGGGAACCGAACCCCGGCCTCTCTGGTCCATGGGCTGACGCTCTAACTGCTGAGCCTAACTGGCCAGGGCTAGCCTTTCCTTTTTGGTGCCTGTAGGTGGAGCCCTTGATAGCTGATTATTTTAACTAGCTTGAAGATAAACTCCAGGAGTTTAAGCTGTTCAGGTAGTTTAGGTTTACTGCCCTCCTGCCCCAGCTTTCAGCACAGTAATTTCCACAAGAGATATTGATGCTTGTCAATCACATATAGGAAGATTTTGGAAGGATGAGTGTCATTTATTAATTTTTTTAATTGGAACTTGGTTTAAGGGATGGGATACATTGTTCTAGCATGTATACAAAACCAAGAAGACTCCTTATCCAAATCTATAAGCATGTGTGTACAAGTCAATCATTGTGTTTATGTTGGTGACAGTTTTCTTTGAAAAGAAGAAAATGAAGATGAAGAAATGAATTCACCTCTTGTTGATAGTTTTCTTTTTATGATATGGTCCCAAAGAAGGCAGACGATGATATAGTCTCAAAGAAAGCAGATGAAGATGCAATAATAATTAAATTTTGTTAGTTACTGAACCTTTGTCATGTCTTTGGCACTGGACTACATGCTTTTCATACATTGATCAGAGGTTAGGTCACATGCTGGAGCTCACACAATTGGTCAGCATGCATCGAAAATGTCAACCCACCCAGTCTTGCCCCAGAGTTGGCTCCCTTTCTTGCTTGACTCTACTGCCTGTGCAGATGTAGATGCTCAGCAAACCCAGCTGGTTTATTTGAAGATCATTCATTCCTTACAAGCCACTTTACTTAGAGTGATGTTCATGGGAACCTGACCACTAACTGAAGAATAGAGAGAGGAATAAAGGCAGAAATGTCCATTCCCATCAGATCTGCATAGAACCTCCTGGGAAGCAGGGTGGGAGATGTGGAGAACACTAAGTTTGGCCTCAGAAACTTCAAGTACTAGTTTCTGCTCTGCCCTGTGCTAGCTGTGTGACCTTGGGCAAGTCACTGCATCCATCTCCAACTTTCTGACCTCACAGAGTTGTTACAAGGGTAATGCTTGGGAGAATTTTTCTAAACTCTTAAATGGTCTAAACTTAGGTAATATTTTTATTGGGCCTACAATCATTAAAACCCTTTCTTTACTACTTTGCTCCAGTTTGGACAAGAAGACTCAGGGGAATCAAGGGGTCCGTAAAATCTAATGTATAGGTGCCTCTTTTTTCTTTTTTTGAATTACAGAAATGTATATATACATATATATATGTGTGTGTGTGTATTTTTTTAAAGGACTGCTTTTTTTTTTTTTAATCCTCACCCGAGGACATTTTTGCATTTATCTTCAGATAGAGCGGGAGGAAGAGAGAGAGAAACATCGATGTGAGAGAGACACATCGAGTGGTTGCCACCCACACGACCCAACCAGGGCTGGGGACAAACTGCAACCGAGGTACGTGCCCTTAGCGGGAACCGAACCTGGGTCTCTCTGGACCGCTCTAACCGCTGAGCCAAACCGGCCAGGGCTAAAGGACTGCTTTTTAGCAAGTTATAGGATCTTTTGCTAAGGGAGATATCGCAAAGTGTCCCCACCTTAAGGACCTAATTGACATTATGCCACATGCCCAAGGCAACTTCTTCCCACCTGTTTCCCTTCTGGGCTTGCGCAGGTACCATGAACTGCCCATGCATGCAGTCACCAGCTAGGTCCCTTTTTCACACATCATCCTTTTTAGCACCCTTTCTGTTCTCTTCTACCATCTCTCCTGATTTCATCCCAGATATTTCGGGAAAATTTTGCATTTTTTAATAAGAAAATAAAGCTGTAATCATGGTGTGAAAAGTATATTGAGGTAAGTTTAACCTCTGTGACAGAAAAAAATCAAGTCATAAGGATTAAAGTTCAATGAACTGTAATAGGGAATTTTTTGTCATTGTTAGGGAAATAAGGTTCCTAATCTAGATAGTTAGAAATGACTCTTCAGCCCTGGCTGGTTTGTCTCAGTGGTTAGAGTATTGGCCCGGGGACTGAAGGGTCTCAGGTTCAATTCCTGGTTGAAGGCATGTATCTGGGTTGCACGTTCAATCCCCAGCCCCAGTCAGGGTCATGTAGGAGGCAACCAATCAATGTGTCTCACATCGATGTTTCTCTCTCTTTCTCCCTCCCTCCCTTCCACTCTTATCTAAAAATCAATGGAAAAATGTCCTTGGGTGAGGATTAACAACAATAAAAAAACTCAAATGACTCTTTAGCATCCTCTCTATTCCACCCTGCCCCTTCTCTGCCTGTATAAGTTCCAGCAGGTGCAACTCAGAGGAGTCAAGGTTTGGGTCAGTACATGTGACTGTGCATAGCAAGCATATGAAAAGCCTTTTTAGTGCCCACGGGTGGCAAAAACTCAGTGATATACACACTGTGTTTTGATGCAGGGGGCCACCACACAAACCAACTTTGAGTCAATGTGTATTAATGTTGTGCTGACAAAAAAAGGAGTATCAGATGTAACAGTGTTATCTACCTTTTCTGCTTTGTAAATTACTTGAGAATTTTATTCAGATTCTTCATGAATTCTTTATGGAATTCAAATTATGTAAAATGTTTTAATCAGTATTAACAATTTTTATTTTAAAAAAATACCCACATGCTAAACACTAAAGAACTAATAATTTTTTTTTATTAATTTATTTTTGTTACAGATATTTCTCCTTTTTCCCCCATTGACACCCTCCTCCCAGTCCTCCTCCCACCCTGCCCTGTTCCCATCATTGTCGTCTATGTCCATGGTTATGCATACATGCATATAAGTTCTATGGTTTATCTCTTCCCTCCCCCCAAAACCCTCTTCTGAGGTTTGTCAATCTGTACCCTACTTCTATGTCTCTTGGTCTGTTTTGTTCATCAACTTGTTTTGTTTATTATATTCCACAAATAAGAGATCATGTGATATTTGTCTTTCTCTGCTTGGCTTTTTTTGCTTAGGATAATACTCTCTAGGTCCCTCCATGTCATCTCACAAGATAAGAGATCAAGAACGAATAATTCTTTTTTTTTTTTTTTTTATCCTCACCCGAGGACATTTTTCCATTTTTTGTTCAGATAGAGCGGGAGGGAGAGAGAGGAAGAGAGAGAGAGAGAAACATCGACGTGAAAGGGACACATCGAGTGGCTGCCACCTGCACGACCAACCAGGGCCGGGGACAAACTGCAACCGAGGTGTGTGCCCTTAGCGGGAACCAAACCCAGGTCTCTCTGTACCGCAGGCCGGCGCTCCAACCGCTGAGCCAAACCGGCCAGGGCAAGAACGGATAATTCTTCACACCAGTAAAGACATTATGGTTTACAAAGCAATTTTAAACATGTTATCTCATTTGGTATCTTAGCAAGATTATTATGGGTTAATTTTGCTTCTGGGACCTAAGCTGGACTTAGGTATGTGCCCTTGACTGGGTATTGAACCCAAGACCCTCCAGTGCACAACTGATGCTCTAACCGCAAGTCACACTGGCCAGGGCAGGGATTATCTATATTTTTTATTTTATTTTTTTTACCCTCACCCGAGGACATTTTTCTATTTTTTGTTCAGATAGAGTGGGAGGGAGAGAGAGGAAGAGAGAGAGAGAGAGAGAGAGAGAGAGAGAGAGAGAGAGAGAGAAACATCGACGTGAAAGGGACACATCGAGTGGCTGCCACTCGCGCTACCAACCAGGGCTGGGGACAAACTGCAACCGAGGTACATGCCCTGAGCGGGAACTGAACCAGGGTCTGTCTGGACCGCAGGCTGACGCTCTAACCGCTGAGCCAAACCGGCCAGGGTGGGACTATCTGTAAGTATGTATTATCCTGTTCATATGTGTAAAACAAGATTATACAAACACATGTTACACATATAGAGGAAATTTCTAGAAGAGTAAACAAAAATATGCTAACAGTGGTTGCCTCTAGGAAGTGGTCTTTGGGGCTCATTGGGGAAGGGAACTTTTCATTTTATTCTCTTCAGTATTTTGTGGATTTTATTTTTCCTAATCATGAGCACACATCATTTTTATACATGGAGCATAAGGAGAATAAAATGTTCTAACTAGTTAGATTTATATATCTAAATACATAACTATACCCCCCCCACACACACACACACAAAAACTTTTGTATTTGTTTTTATAAATAAAATTAAAGACATTTTTACTTTTTCCTGGAGTATCACATAGGATCCCTGAACTAGAAACCACCCAGGGCATACAGTGGTTGTGGAACTGAGCCAATTTGGGGCAGTTTGTCCCTGAGGGTGCACTGGGAGCACTGACGTTTTCTGTGGTTCCAAAGACAGGGTTTTGGGTAAAGCACTGTGCCTCTGGGCAGAAGATAGGCGCCCATGCGATGGTGTTGCTGGCAGAGGGCTGAGCCTCCAAGAGTGCCTTAGCCCAGCACTCGCCAGAGCTGTGCTATTCATCCAATCAGGACTGAGGGATGGGTCTCTGCTTGCAGGATCCACTCATCAGCTCCACCCACTGGTTCTCTGTCTACATGCATTTAGTGAGCTCATGGCCATTTGATTGGAGGGTATCACTTTCCCTGCATCCCCAGGGCTGGTCCTCCCACTGTCAGAATGGAAACTCTAAGCTCAGTCAGCAGGAAAGAAGAGACTTGGAGCTGGGCATCAGTTGTGCCTACTGGGTAAGGGGATTATGCTGGGGTAGGGGTGGGGCAGACCAGAAGGAAGTGTGAGGCGAACGTGATAACCACTACACTACGGAAACAACTCAGACCAGAAGGAAGTGTAGGCTGGCATGTTGGCAGGTGGCAGAGCAGAGCTTGTGTATGGAGGTAGAGTCGGACTGTCAATAGATTGGGAGACTCTGGCTTTGCCTAGGGTTGGGGGAGGAGTTGAGGTCAGAGAGAATAGGCAGGAGTGAGTCCCAGAGGTGTTAGGCAGGTTATCCAGGAGACCTCAGGGACTTCAAAGCAGGGACCCCCAAATATCAGAGCTGGAGATTTTTCTTTATTAATTCGTACCTAATATCCTGTATTTTCCAAGATAAAATGTTCATTCAAAGATATCTTCAATATCGTAGGACAGCACGAGTAAGCAGTGCTTACAAATGACCAAGCAAGGGGAAAACAATTGACATCAATTGGGTTGATCAGTGAAGCCATACACAAATGTCCCCTGGGTCATAAGCGAGAGGAGCTTGGTCACTAGAGCTTACCCTCTTTTCCTCTGAGAATCTACTACTGCCAAATGAAATAGCCTGGGTTAGCCTGCTGGATGATTGCAAATACATGGCTGATATGAAACCAGTCACCAGACATAAGTAAGGCCATCTTACATTATCCAGCTCTATCTGAGTTGGCCGAGACTGGAAAAACTGCCTACTCAACACATAGAATTATGAGGGGGAAAATGTATGTTATTTTAAGTCACTAATTTTGGGGTTGTTTGTTATAAAGCAAAAGCTAGCTTATAAATTTAGCTTCCACACTCGTAAGCAGTGGAAAGCTGGAGTTTAACAGAACGGTTGACATGAAAAAAATCCTTAAATCCAAATTAAGCCCAAAGTAAGAAGCAGAAGAAAATAATAAAGATCTTTAGGGCAGGATGGATTTTTGTGATGAAAGTCATGAAAGAGTAATAAAAAATAATAGCTAACATTTATCAAGCACTATGGGTCAGGTATGCAGCTGAGCATTTTATATGGGTTATTTCATCATGAGGAAAGATAGTTCCATTGTATAGATGAGCAAACTGAAGCTCAGGGGGCAGTAAGTTATTTTATAAGATTATGTAGCTAGGAAAGCAGAAGACTTAGGATATAAATCCTGAGTATGTCAAACTGCAGAACAACGTTCTTTTTTTTATCCTTACCTGAGGACATTTTTCCATTTTTTCTTCAGATAGAGTGGGAGGAAGAGAGAGGAAGAGAGAGAGAGGGAGAGAGAGAGAGAGAGAAACATCGACATGAAAGGGGCACATCAAGTGGCTGCCACCCGCACGACCAACCAGGGCTGGGGACAAACTGCAACCGAGGTACGTGCCCTTAGTGGGAACTGAACCTGGGTCTCTCTGGACCGCAGGCCGACGCTCTAACCGCTGAGCCAAATCGGCCAGGGCAGAACCATCCTTCTTAAACACTAACTTCATGGTCTCTAGCCTAGGAGAATCTACAAATGGCAGTTTCATATATACAAATGGACAATCCAGAAAGCAGAACTAAAATGGAATTCACCACTACCTCTCTCCCTTAAATCACATCTCTAATTCCTGTATAAAACACAGAGTGAACCAAAGCATTTGTTTCTGCTGTGTGCTACAATTCCAATAAATGGTAGCAAAAAAGAGAGCAAATTAAGCCCAAAGGAAGCAGCAGAAGAAAATAATAAAGTTCAGAGCATCAATTAGTGAAGTAGAAAAAAAATAGAGGAAGTCAATAAAACCAAAAGCTGGTTTTTTCAGATCAATAAAATTGATAAACTTCTGGCCAAAATGATTTGAAATACAGAAGACACCAATTAGCAATATCAGGAATAAGAGGTGATACCTCTATAGATTCCATATATTTTCAAAGGGAAAATTATTTACAACTTTATGCCAATAAATGTTAAAACTTAGATGAAATAAAAAAAAAAGAAAGATACAAATTCCCCCAAGAAGAAATAAATAACCCAAATAGCCCTTATATCTATTAAAAAACTGATATTGTAGTTTAAAACCCCACACAGACAACTTCAGGTGCAGGTGGCTTTACTGGTTAATTCTACCAAACACTTAAGGAAGAAAGAAAATCTAAACAAACTCTTTGAAATATTGAAAAGGAGGGAATACTTTCCAACTCATCCTGTGAGCCCAACATTACCTTGATACCAAATAAGACAAAAATAGTACAAGAAAGAAAAATACAGACTAATAGCTCTCATGAGTATAGTTGCAAAATTTCTCAACAAATTTTTAGGAAATTTAACCCAACAGTATATTAAGGGATAATGTATCATGACCAAATAAGATTTATCCTAGAAATGTGGGGTTGTTTTAACATTAAATCAATGTAATTCACTATGTTTACACACTGAAAAAGAATAACCATATGATCATCTCAATAGATGCATTTGACCAAAGATTCGTTCATGGTGAAAAATCTCAGAAAAGTAGGAATAGAAGGAAACTTCCTCAGTCTGATAAAGGGCATTTACAAAATACATACAATCAACTTCATACTTAATGGTGAACAACTGAATGCTTTCCACTCTAAGACAAGGAGGTCCACACCACTTCTATGCAGTGTTGTACCGGAGTTACTGGCTAATGCAGTAAGGCAAGAAAAATAAATAAAAGGCATACAGATGGGAAAGAGAGTGATGTAATTGTCCTTGTTTACACATGACATGCCTATATAGAAAATCCTTAGAATAAACAAAAAAGACACTAGAATTAGTGAATTTAACAAAGTCCCAGAATATAAGGTCAAAAACATCAATTTATTTCTGTATATTAGCAGTGAACAACTGGAAATGTAAATAAAAATTCCATTTACATAAGAATATGAAATACTGGGTAAATTTACCAAAATATCTGTAATATCTGTACACAGGAAATTATATTGCTGAGGGAAAGTGAAGATCTAACTACATGAAGAGACCTACAATATTCATGAATTGGACAATGTGGTATCATTAAGATGTCAACTCCTAAAATTTATAGATTCAAGGAAATGAAGTAGGCTGGGTGTCTGAGGCAACGGGCTCTTCAGTGGAAAAATCCTGAGGCTGGCTCTGCAGCTCTACCTCCAATCTGAGTCTCAGTTCAACAGCAAGCTGTTCTTTAAGTCTTGGCCATTCCAGATCTTGGGAAACCCAACACTTTTGGGTTAGGAGGCATTCTTTGGTCACCGGAGCCCCTTGACCACTCAACCATTCAGTTTCTGTGGATCTCCTAGCTCGCTGGCTCTTAGGACATCTTCCAGATGTGGCTTAGGACTGACAGTCTTCCTGGGCTCTTTGGCTCTTGAAGGAATCCCTAATTAATCTCCAACATCCTATACCTAAAATGGAAACTCCAAGAAGATGCTTCCCTCTGTGGTGATCTTCAGACACTCCTCTCTCTTCTCGCCTCTGGAGCACTGCTCTTCTGTGACTGGAGTCTGTTGGGCCACAACTCCATTCTCATCACTTGGGTCATGTCCTGCCATTGTTTGACTTGAAGTGGCTCTGGACTGTCTCTCTTGTCCCCCCACCCTCACCATACAGCCCCACTTTGCTACAATTTATCCATGAGGATGGGTGTGAGGAGCTAAAAGATTTGTCTGTTCTCCTTGGACTAAGGACCTTATGTGAACCATGACCAATATCTCAGGGCCCTCTGGCCTTCCTTGCTCAAAGCTGAGGAGGCAGGAAAAGAACTGTCCAGGATGGGGACTGATTTTTTGTGATTTGTAAATGTTTCTTTTGAAGAGCTAAGCAACCTTGGCTTAGCCATTCTTGAAACATGTGTGGCTGAGAGAGAATGGTAGACGGGGGAAGGGGTCATGGTTAGGTCTCTATCAACTTAACAATTTTATGGATTTGAGGACCTTGAGAGGTAGGTAAGCTCTACCTTTACTATACCCCAAATCATATACTCTGGGCTTCCAGTACCTGTTTTAATGCCTGGTCAAGGGATGAAAGCTTCCAAGAAGTATTCAGGCAGTGTTCCTGATTTATTGAAGTGCAGAATTTCCAGTTTCCAGTGGCTATAGGACTTCACAGGGGGGAGCAATGTACAGTTGGCAACAAGCCATGAACTATACACATCTACAGAGCTCCTGCTGGAGACATCTACCCAACTTCTTGTCCAAGTAAATCTTGGGGATGTTTTCCAGTTGCTTCTGGTCTAGGCTTTCCCTTGAATCCCTTGATAAATCATTCCTTGAGTGACATAAAAGTCACTTTCTGTCTCCTCACAGTCAGACACTAGATGCCTCCTGGGGTAGTTTTCTAAATACCTAGATTATTTGGGGACCCTTCCTCAGACTGCTCCAGACTCTTTGTAGGTTATTGTCCAGCTGGCACTTGCCAGGCAGGCCCCTCACATGGAAACTTCCTGGATGCCTCAGTGTCGTCTGACCTAGATTCTTTCTTGCTGCTTTGACTTCACCACGAAGGGCTGTTAAGGTTTATGTTTGCCCTTTGGCAGAGAAACTCCAGCTAGTTTGCCCTGGATGAAGGTCTTACAAAGGTGGTGCTCCAACTGCCTCCAGATCTCATTGCTAATAAATTCTCCAGCAAGTATGAAGTCAGGTACTTGGGGTGGAAAGGCAACATTGCACTGAAGAATGTTGGGAGCTAGAGGATTAAAGCTGTCTTGAGATATTTGTACCAAAAGGGGCAAACACCACAAATATTCCAACTGTTTCTGTAGTAAGTGCTAATCCAGTGACTGAATTTCCTTTGGGATGGGGTCTAGGCAAGGACACTCCACAGGCCCTAATTGGGGGCGAGAGAGTGGGAAAGAAATTGAAGATGGGCCGAAGGTGTAGGGGCTGGAATTGGGCCAGGGTTTGAGATAAGAGTGGGCTGTACTTTGGGATGGGGCATGGGCTGGGCCTGGGGTGATGTGGAGATTCTTGAGCCTGAATTTGGACTGGTCTTATTAGGGAATCTACTGAATAAGACAAAGGGAGACACTAGGAGGGAATCAACCACCAGAAACCAGGACAGTAGCCTTGGGGATTTGCTGTGCAGAGAGGGGAAACCCTGGAAAAGCTGCTCTATTTGTGCTGCTTCCACCCCTTGGTTCCCAGTCTATCTATCCTTCCTGCTGGGGGCACACCACCATAGGGGTCTCTGAGTCAATAAATACTGCATCCTGAAAGATGCCCCTCCATGCTTTCAGGGTATTGCCTCAGAGATGGTGCATCAGTATGCCTCTAGAAGGGCATTGAAGCATTATACGAAGCTGGCTGCCTCTGGGTACAATATGGGATATCCAGATTATACTGCAAAGCCATTGTAATCAAAACAGCCTGGTACTGGCACAAGAACAGGCATATAGATCAATGGAACAGAACAGAGAACCCAGAAATTGACCCAAGACATTATGCTCAATTAATCTTTGACAAAGGTGGCAAGAGCATACAATGGAGTAAAGACAGATTCTTTAATAAATGGTGTTGGGAAAATTGGACAGCTACATGCAAAAAAATTAAATCAGACCACCAACTTACACCATACACAAGAATAAACTCAAAATGGATAAAAGACTTAAATGTGACTTGTGAATTCATAAAATTCCTAGAGGAAAATTAAGGCAACAATTTCAGACATCACACACAGCAGAATTTTCACTGATACAATGTCTAAGGCAAGAGAAACAAAGGAAAAAATTAAAACATGGAATTACATTAAAGAGCTTCTGCACAACAAAAGAAACAAGCATCAAAATGGAAAGGGAACCCACTATGTGGGAGAGCATAATTGCCAATGATACATCACATAAGTGATTAATTTCCAAAATATATAGTGTACTCATACAACTCAACAAAAAGAAGACAACCCAATTAAGAAATCAGGAGAGGCCCCGGTTTTCTCAGTGGTAAGAGTGTCGGTCTATGGTCCAGAGAGACTCGGGTTCGGTTCCCGTTAAGGGCACGTACCTCAGTTGCAGTTTATCCCCAGCCCTGGATGGGTTGTGCGGGTAGCAACCACTCGATGTGTCCCTTTCACGTCGATGTTTCTGTCCCTCTCTGTTCCTCTCTCTCCCTCCCGCTCTATCTGAACAAAAAATGGGAAAATGTCCTCAGGTGAGGATAAGAAAAAAAAAAGCAATTGGGATAGGACCTAAATCACCACCTCTCCAAACAGGATATACAAATAGCCAAGATACCTATGAAAAAATGCTCAATGTCACTAGTCATCAGAGAGATGCAAATTAAAACGACTATGAGCTATCACCTCACACCTGTCAGAATGGCTGCCATCAAGAAATCGTCGAAGAAATGCTGGCAAGGATGTGGAGAAAATAGAACTCTAGTACACTACTGGTGGGAATGCAGACTGGTGCAGCCACTATGGAAAACAATATGGTGTTTCCTCAAAAATTAAAAGTGGAACTGCCATTTGACCCAGTGATCCCACTTCTAGGAATATATCCTAAGAAGCCTGAAACACCAATCAGAAAGAATATACGTATTCCTATGTTCATAGCACTGTTTACTAATTGCTAAGATCTAGAAACAGCCCATCAATAGATGAGTGGATAAAAAAGCTGTGCTACATATACACAATGGAATACTATGCAGCTGTAAGAAAGAGAGATCTCTTATCCTTTGAGACAATCTGGAGGGACCTGGAGAGTATTATGCTAAGCGAAATAAGCCAATCAGAGAAAGACAAATACTACATGATAACACTTATTGGTGGAATATAATGAACAAAATAAGCTGATGAACAAAATAGACCCAGTGACAGAGAAAGGAGTAGGGTTCAGACTGACAAACCTCAGAGGAGGGAGGCGGGGTGGAGGGAAGAGATAAATGAGAGAACTTAAATGCATCTATGCATAATCAATGGCATAGGCACCAATGCTGGGGGAGAGGGAGATGTAGTGGGGGAAAAGGAGAAACATCTGTAACAAAAATTAATTAATTAATAAGAAATATATATATGGGATATCAAGCAGTGCCTCCCATGCCCATGGGTTTACTCCCGCACCTCACTCACTGAAGTGAGTCCCCTGGTCATATGCTGTGCTTGTGGGATTCCATGCTTGTGGATTGGGCAATCTTTAACAACCACAGGGGGTCAAAAGTATCAGGATGAAGATAATGGGGATCATATTAAGAAAATAGAGAGCATCCGTTTACAACAGTAGGCAAGGTGATGGGTAAAGCAAAGGGAAAGAAAAAGGATTCTGTAGAATCAGAAAGTTAATCTTGTTCTGTCATCTTCAGTAGAAGCTATCCACTTCCAAAGTCTTCAGATTCTGGAAAATTCCTAAGAATTATCAGTCTGAGGTCTCCTAATGGAATGGATATCTTGTACTCAGGAGAAAATGATATATGTCTTTTCAGTTGGCAAACTGGTATCCAAGGATGAACACTTTGGAATTTTATGCTGTGTCCGTTGTTAACAGTGGCAGATAAGACCCTTTCCATTGAGGCTGAAGGGCAGGTTTCCTCTGATGTCTTTTCAGAAACCATATCTCCATATTTCAGATTATGCAGAGGCTCTGTAAGTGTGTATTTTTTTTTTGGTACGTGCCCCAGTGGGGACCGAACCTGGGACTCTCTGGTCCGAAGGCCGATGCTCCAACTGCTGAGTCAAACCGGCCAGGGCTGGGCGTGTATTTTGGAAGCATAAAAACAGAGAGGAAAAAAGTTTCAGCCCCTTTTCCTTCTAGCATGCCTGTTTCTTTCACCAGTCTCCCCAAGGGTGGGAGCCATTTCATAGTCCTGTCTTCCTTCTCCAGAGACCCTGTGTGGACAGGGTCGGGTGCAGGTAAATATTTAGGGAAAAAAATGTTGACTAGAATGGCATTGTGCCCACCTTGCTCGCTGTGGGCTCGCTCTCAGCTAGCAGCCACTCGTTCTTCCCGCGTGTCCAGCCTGGTGGGTCTGTGCTGAAGCATGCTGCAGTCCTGAGAGACTGGCCGCGTTCCAGGGCAGTACTCACTGCTTGATGAAGCCAGAGGAATGCCTGCAGCGATGACCACATTCCCATCCAATGTGCAAATGGGGGTGAAATCACTGCAGCTTCCTGTGGGGAGTCAAACGCCACGACCCCGGCCCCAACAGAAAGATGCTGGCAGGTACATTAACAGAAACAGATTTTCCAGAGTGCAGAGTCCTTGCATCTTACTCTGAGGTCATTACCATTGGAGTGTAGCTTTATCTTTTCCTTCGACTTCCAGCATCGCATGACTGCATTTGTAAGAAAAGGTTTTCTGACATCCTTGCTGGCTCAGCGGTGGAATGGGCTGCCGTGGGAAGCTATGAGTTCCCTGCCTGGGGTGCTGGATAACTAATTGGCAGAGATATTGTGGAGGTTGGGAGGAGGACTCCCAGGCCTAAGATGCCATGAGTCTTTGGTGCCCATTGTCCCCTAGGACGCTGCCAGAGTACGCAATCTGATGCGGATTTTGCAATGCAGCTTTGAGGTTAGTGATGTAAGTTCATTCAGGACAAAACTGTGGCTGGTGCGATGAACCCCACCTGACTCATGCTTCATAGCCCCTGCCAGCATTTCAGGGGGAAGTGATGTTGTCTCTCATTCTTCCTCCCCTCATCCCCTAAAGGTAGGTGGCTGGTCTTCAACTCTCTTCTCTTTCATTCCACACAACCACCCTGGGAAATCTCAACCACACCCCTGGCTTTAACCCCTACCTCTGTGATGATAAATCCTAGCTCTGTGTTTCCAGCCTTGACCTCATCCCTTAGCAACAGAGCCATATAACCAACAGTTTATTGGATATCTCCATCTCATCATCCTACATCTCAAACGCAGTGTGTACCAAACTAGGATGTTTTCTCCTGCCTTCAAACATGACACCCTTCGCCCAGCCAGCCACCCATATAAAAATCGTCCTCCATCTCCATCTAAATTCCACTCTATTTTGTGTCCTTGATCTATGTATTCCACCCTACAGTGCCTCCCCCCACCACTGGGTTTTACTTATCTTTTTAATCCTTACCCGAGGACATTTTTGCATGTATCTTTAGATAGAGTGGGAGGGAGAGAGGGGGGAAGAGAGAGAGAGAAACATCAGTGTGAGAGAGACACATCGAGTGGTTGCCACCCACATGACCACAACCGGGGCCCGGGGCAAACTGCAACCAGTACATGCCCTTAGCGGGAACAGAACTAGGGACTCCCTGGTCCGCAGGCCGACGCTCTAACTGCTGAGCCAAACCGGCCAGGGCGTATTTTTATTTTTTATGTTTATTTTTCAATTACAGTTTGCATTCAATATTATTTTGTATTAGTTTCAAGTGTACAGCATAGACAGCGCCTTTTAAAAAACAGCCTTTTTTATTGCTTGGGTTGCCACTGATTTCATGACCCCTCTCCTGGGCCTTACTGCCTGACCTCGTGACTGCTCCCTTTGTATTAACTCCCTTTCCTTACCCTCATACTCTGTGTGGCTGCCAGAGTGACTATCCTTCAATCTAGGTGAGATCGTGTTACTCCCTTCTAAACAAATAAAACATAAAAATACTGCCAATACCAAGTGTTAGCAAGGACATAGAGCAACCAGAACGCCCATGCATTCCTGGTGTGTGTGTAAATAGACAAAAAACTTTGGAAAACTAGCAGTGTCTATTCAGGTAGATATGTGCATACCTCATGACCTAGCATTTTCACTCCTAGATATGTACCCAACCGATGTATATCCATAAAAGCACCAAAGGACATGTGCAAAATGATTGACAGTTCCCAACTGGAAACTACACATGCTCATTAATAATTGTGATACATTCATGAAATGGGATATTAGCAATGATAAAGAACAAACTTAATGTATGTATAGCAACATGGATGAGTCTTGAAATATTATGTTAAGCCAAATGCAAAAGGTAGGGAAGCCCTGGCCGGTTTAGCTCAGCAGTTACAGCATCGGCCCTCAGACAGGGTCCTGGGTTCGATTCCCAGTCAAGGGCACGTACCTGGGTTGCAGGCTTTATCCCTGGTCCCAGTCGGGGTCGTCCAGGAGGTAACCACTCCATGTATCTCTCTCTCAATGTGTGTGTCTCTCTCTCCCTTCCACTCTATCTAAAATAATCAATGGAAAAATACCCTTGGGTGAGGATTAACAAAAAATAAACAAAATAAAAAAGATAGGGAAAACTAATTTATGGTGTTACCGTCAGGATAGTGATTTCTCTTGTGATTGGGGAGCTCCCGAAAGGGTGAAAAAGAGAACCCTGGAGTGTTAGTAATGATTTGTTTCTTTATCAGGCTGCTATTTACATAGGTATGGTCAGTAAAAATGTTAGCATTTTATGTGTGTTATACTTCAAGAAAAAGTTTATGAAAACATGCCCACCTACACATACACACCAAAACAGAATTCCTTTCCTGTTCCTTGTACCCAGAGGAAGCATTTCTAAACCTAGCAGAATAGTCAACGTTCTGTTCCCCATGATGAGGCCCAGTCTAATTGGCCACCTTCTTCCCACCTGTGGCATGTGTACCACCCACACTAGATCTCTCCCCGTTCTCCTCACACATCTCTGCCCCTTGCTTTTGCAGTTCCTTCAGCCTGTAGTTCTTCTCTCTATCTGGCTCTATGCTGAAAATGCTACCTCCTCTGTGAGGCCTCCCCTGATTTCTCAGACCAAATTGATCTCTCCTACTGGTGTTGCATTCCCAGGCATTCTGCTTTCCCCCCTCTCGTGTCTCTTAGCTCTCTCTGCTTCCATGTGTTTCCTTGACTGGAAATAAGCCTCTGAAGTTGTAGGAACAGTGTAAAACCTCATTCACCTAGGTAAAACCTTCTGGGGACAGTGTCGTACCTGCTGCTACTGTGCTTGAGCTAATGAATGTTTGACAAATGACTGAATGCATACTCCGAGTTAAGCTGAGGTCGGTACTGCCAGAAAGCCAAGACACCCAACGTGCCCGCAAGAAAGCTTTTGCCAAGAGCCAAGTCCCTTTGGAAGTAAACACATCCTGCAGTCCTTTATTGGCTGCTTACAGCTAAGTAGATGTAAATGTGTTGTGCAGCATTGTGGGCGTGTCCATTGGCTGGGTGAGACTGAACAGCCCCACTAACGTGAATAAACCGTGCAAATATGTGGTTAATGACCATGTCACTTCATGTCAACTCTTAATCTCAGATAATTAGCAGATGGATAATTGGTGGAAGAAGGGAGGTGCTGATGGATGTCCCATCACTTGGGTGAAGCTAATGATCCTCTGTGGATTAAGACCCACCCTCTATAAGTGTTGATGGCTCCTATTTGAAATGCTCCTTTTGAAAAGGCCTAGATCCAAGCAAAGGTGTCAGGAGCAGGGTGTTGGCATCAGCATTCATTTACTGGGCTGCTTCCATGGAAGGTGGGTGGATGGGCCCCCCTGCTGCCAGCCTAATGCAGACAGCTAAGAGTCTGTCCTGCACCTGACTTGGTAGGTAATCCTGAGTATGTCCTTCCTCTGCTCTTGGTTTTACCTTTGTCTAATGGCAAAGGGTGGGTGGGATGGGGTGGCATGGTGATTTGAGAACTCATTGTAGACAAGTTTCCCTACTCTACTCCTTTTTGGGTACATCAGAGGTGTGGTTAGCTGGCCTGGATGATAGGGTGCTGTGGAGAGGACATTCTAGGGATGAAAGCAGACGTCTGAGATGTGAGCTGACAGTATCTTACAGGACCTGAAGCAGGGCCAGCTAGGTGTCTAACAAGATGAGTGCACCTGGTTCCACAGTGTTGAGTCATCACTGGGAAGTGGCTGGCCAGCCAGCGACTCCATTTCCCAGGACCCTTTGCACTGAGTTGTCACGCAAGGCAGTCATCTGGCACCAGGAACATCCCGGGTGGACTCTTCATGAGTGGGAGAGAAAATCCCATTGTGTCAAAGTTTCAATATTCTGGGTTTATTTGTTACAGAGGTGAGAGAGTTCCCTAATTGACTAGGTAATCAGGGGATCAGTTTTTTTCCATGAAGCTGATACTCTGAGTTAGAAAGATAAATTATTTATAGTCTACAAATATTTTCTATTCACCCTTTCTATTTTTTTTTTTTATCCTCACCCGAGGACATTTTTTGATATTTTGTTCAGATAGAGTGGGAGGAAGAGAGAGAGAGAGAGAAACATTGACATGAAAGAGACACATCACGTGGTTGCCACCCGCACGACCCAACCAGGGCGGGGACAAACTGCAACCGAGGTACATGCCCTTAGCGGGAACTGAACCTGGGTCTCTCTGGCCTGCGGGTCGACACTCTGACCACTGAGCAAAACACCCTTTCTATATCAGGTACTATAGATACCATGATGGGTGGCTGATCAGAGATAAAATAAGTCCATGTAAAGTAAAATATCAAGTTAATACTAGATTGGTTGCATGTAGATATTGCAAAAAACAGCATGGCCTGTGAATGACTGAAGGGTGGTCAGCAGTTAAACATATCAGACTGTATCTGGCACATAGTAGGTGCTTCATAAGTTGGGTTTTCTACACTGGTAACTCCTGTGTTCCAGAACAATGTTAGACAGTAGGGATACAAAGTGAATAAGGCACGGCCCTGTTCGCAAGGTGCTTATAGCCTCGGGCAGTGGTTCTTACCGAGGGGTGATTTTAAGCCTTAGTGGAAACTTGGAAATGTCTGGAGACAGCAGGTTGGAGGGAAAGAGGGGGAAAGTATTGGCATCTAGTGGGTAGAGGCAAGAGATACTGCCGAATGTTCTACAATGCATAGGGCATTCCCCTATAACAAAATATAATCTCACCCCAAATTTCAATAGTGCTGAGGTTGAAAAACTCTGGTTAGTGGATTCTTAAGAACCGAGGGATAAAGAGATGAATGAATGTACTAGAGGCTCCAACTTACAGAGCCAAACAGCCACGGTAGTGAGTGCTTTTATGGGGTAACAAAGATCCATTTCTCCTGGGGGGATTCTGCAGGGCCTCGGGGCTGGCTGGATGTGAGTGGGCTACAGACTGGAGTGCCCTGTGGGACATACAGAGTACACCCAGGGAACATCACTGAGCAAGATTCCGCCAGACAAGCATTGGCTGGGTGGGACTGGGATAACGGAGGAAAGATGTTTTGTAAAGGGTAAAATCTGGGCCATGACAATGGTTATTCTAAAGAGATGGACTATGTTGGAGAATGGTTCAGATTTAGAAGTTTTAACCTTTTAAACTCTTGTATAATGATTTTGTTGGCATAGAGTAGGCCATCTTTTTGTCTTGAACCCAGTGGAAAATTTCTTTTTTCAGAAGTTTTCCTCCAGGTGACAGGTGTGTGCATGGTGACCCTGGAGTCACACACCCTGGCAACCCTGGATTCAACAACCTTCACTGGTAACTTTTTATTTCAGCTGAGATTTATGTAAGTTTAATAAACAGGACAGAGTCCTAAAAGATTTATACATACTGTACTGAAGAAGTATCTTCAATATATTATATGATACTAGAAAAGTATATAATACCATCTAGAAACTAGTTTGATACAGCACATACAGGGTGGGGCAAAAGTAGGTGTACAATTGTTGAACGGAAATAATACAGTTATAAATAATAAGTAAGAGTAAACTGTGTTTCACGTACTCCCAACTGTAAACCTACTTTTGCGCCACCCTGTACATAAGTATACACACCTAAACTTTCCAAATTGCTCTTTTGTTTCCTTTGTCCTTGTAATATTAAACTCTTCCTATTCAGTTAATCCATTTCTATGCCCGAATGCCAGCATAACTAGAGACAGGAAATTACTTTAAAATACAGTGCAAAACATACAGCTAAGTGCTAATATTAAAAGCTTATAAAACACACACACACACACACACACACACACACACCCCAAAAAAGACAAATTCACCTGTAACATTTAACAGATCATTCATGCATAAGAGATTGGAACTTAAAAGAAGCTCTGCCACAGCAGGGGGTGTAGAGAGGAATAAGAACTGGACTACAAGTAGAGGGGCCAGAATGTGTTTTCTCCTATTGTTGGGTGTCATATTCCATAAATGACCTTGGGCTTATTAATTGAGCTGTTTAAGTATTTCTTATATTAAAAAATTGTTTTTGTTATTGGTTTTAGAGAGAGAGGAAGGGAGAGGGAGAGAGAGAGAAACGTCAATGAGAGAGAACATTGATTGGCCGCCTCCTCCATGCCCTCCACTGGGGATTGGGACCCACAACCTGGGCATGTGCCCTGACCAGGAATCAAACTGGAGACTTCTTGGTGCATGGGTTGATGCTCAACCACTGAGCCACACCAGCTGGGCTGCACTCTATTTTTTAAAGCTATGTTGTTAGGTGCATACAAGTTTAGAATCATTATCTTCCTGGTGATTTTAAAGTTGTTATTATGAAACGACCTACTGTATTTCTAGTAAGGGTTTTTTTTCCCCCATGAAATGTATTTGTCTGATAGTATTACAGCTATACAAGGTTTATTTGATTAACCTTACATATTGTATATTAAAATATAATGCTTTTAGATAATAGTAGATTCACATGCACATGTAAGAAATAATACAGAGAGATCCTATGTACCCTTTACCCAATCTCCCCCATTAGTAACATCTTGTAAAACAATAGTATAATGACACAACCAAGATAGCAACATGCATATATTTAAGATACAGAACATTTAAGTCACCACAAGGATCCCTCATGTTGTTGTCTTATATCTACACCCACTTCACTCTCACCTGCACCCTCTCTTTAACCCTTGCCAAACACTAAACTGTACTCCATCACTATAATTTTTTCAAAATGTTATATAATGGAATCATACAGCATGTAACTATTGGATTGGCTTTTTCCCACTCAGCATAATTCTCTGGAGGTTCATCCGAGTCGTGTGTATTGATAGTTTGTTTTTATTGCTAAGTAGTATTCCATGATATGGATGTACCATAGTTTGTTTAACTGTTTACCTATTGAAAGACATCTAAGTTTTTTCCAGTTGTTGTTGTTATTGTTGTTTTGCTATTACATGTATGTATACATTTCAGTGTGAACAAAAGTCTTTGTTTCTCTGGGATAAATACCCAGGAGTGCAATTACTAAATCGTGTGGTTGTTGCATGTTTAGCTTTACAAGAAACTGCCAAATTGTTTTCCAGAGTGGTAGTACATTTTACATTCCCACGAGCAATGTATGAGTGATTCAGTTTATCTGACTCCTTGCCAGCATTTAATGTTGTCACTATTTTTTTTTTTAATTTTAGTCATTGAGATAGGTATGCAGTGATATTTCATTATGGTTTTAATTTGCATGCCCTAATGGCTAATGATGTTGAGCATCTTTTCACATGTTTATTTGCCATCTGTATATCCTCTTCGGTGCAGTATATCTTTTGCCTATTTTCTTGTTAGATTGTTTGTTTTCTTACTATTAAGTTTTGGGAATATATTTATATATTCTAGACATAAGTATTTTGTCAAATATGTGGTTTGAAAATATTTTGTCCCAGTTTGTAGCTTGTCTTGTATTCCTTTTAGGAGGGTCTTTCATAGACAACATTTTTAATTTTATGTTGTCTTTAGCAATTTTCACTTTTATAGATTTTTCTGTTGTCAAGTCGTAAGAAATTTTTGCCTGCTTAGTCCTACATCCCAAAAGTTTCATAGTTTTACATTTTATGCTTAAGCCATAATCCATTTAAAGTGTATTTTTGTATAAAGTCTGAGACTTAGGTTGAGGTTTTTGTTATTATTTTTTGGTTTCCTATTCTTTTTCATTGATACAGTCTGTTCCTCTACCTATGGCACAGTCTTAATTACTGCAATATATAAGAAGTCTTGAAATTGGGTAAGTGATTCCTCTCACTTTGCAATGGGCTAAATGTTTTTGTCCCCTCAAAATGTATATGTTGAAATCCTAACCCCAATGTGAGGGTATTAGGAAGTGTGGAGTCTTTAGGAGGTAACTAGGTCATGAAGGTGGAGCTTTCATGAATGATATTAGTGACCTTATGAAAGGACCCCAGAGAGCTCTCTAGTCCTCTTTCCTCCATGTAAGGATACAAGAATCAGTAGTCTGAAACCTAGAAGAGGGCTCTCACCAGAACTCAACCATGCTGGCAACCCTGATCTTAGACTTCCAGCTTCCAGAACTGTAAGAAATAAATTTTTATTGCTTATAAGCCACCCAGTCTATAGTATTCAGTTATAGCAGCCCCAAATGACTAAGGTATACTTTTTCTTTTTCACAGTTGTTTTAACTGTTCTAATTCCATTCATTGTCTTTACATACATTTTAGAATAATCTTGTCTATATCAACAAAAGCTCTGCTGGGGTTTTGATAGGAATTACATTAATCCCCTATGTCAATCTGGGGAGAATTGACATCTTCATATATTGAGTTTTCTAACCATGAACGTGGTATATTTCTCCATTTATTTAGATTTTATTTCTTTCACCAGCATTTTATACTTTTCAGCATACAAGTTCTGTACATGTTTTGTTAGATTTAAATCTCAGTTTTAAAATGATTTTAAATAGTATTGTATTTTTAATTTTGTTGTCTACATTTTAATTTTTTTTTTATTGAATTTATTGGGATGACACTGGTTAACAAATGTATACAGGTTTCAGGTGCAAAATTCTACAACATATCATCTGTACACTGTATTGTGTGTTCACCACTCCAAGTCAAGTCTCTGTCCATCACCATTTATCCTCCCTATACCCTCCTTCACCTTCCCTCAACCTCCCGATGATATCCACATTTTCATTGTTAGTACATAGAAATATAGTTTTTGTATGTTTATCTTGTATCCTGTGACTTTGCTGGACTCACTTATTAGTTCTAGGATTTTTTTTTATGTAGAGTCCTTGGGATTTTCAATGTAGATAATCATGTCATCTGAAAATAGGGACAGTTTTTTTGTTTGTTTTTTTTTATCCTCACCCGAGGATATTTTTCCATTTTTTTGTACAGATAGAGTGGGAGGGAGAGAGAGGAAGGGAGACAGAGAGAGAAACATCGACGTGAAGGGACACATCGAGTGGCTGCCACCCGCACGACCAACCAGGGCCGGGGACAAACTGCAACCGAGGTACGTGCTCTTAGTGGGAACCGAACCCGGGTCTCTCCGGACCTATTTCTTCATTTCCAGTCTCTATGCCTCTTATTTCATTTTTTATCATTTTTTGCACTGGCTAGATCTTCCTTTACTATACTGAGTAAGAGTGACGAGAATGGACATCTTGCCTTGATCTTGATCTTTGGGAAAAATACTCAGTCTTTCACCATTAAGTATAATCAGCTATGGATCATCAAGTTGAGGAAGTTCCCCTCAATTCTTTTTTTTCTGAGAATTTTTATCATGAATGGGTGTTAATTTTGTTAAATGCTCTTTCTGCTTTGATTGATATGGTTGAGATCTTTTTCTTAGCCTGTCAATATGGTAGATTACAATGATTAATTTTATTACTATTGAACTATCCTTGCATCTCTGAAATAAATTCTGTAGAGCAGGAGGAAGAGAGAGAGAGAGAGAGAGAAACATTGATGTGAGAGAGACACATAGACTGGTTTCCACCCAACTGGGCCAGGGACAAACTGCAACTGAGGTACATGCCCTTAGTGGGAACTGAACCCCAGACTCTCTGGTCCACTGACCGATGCTCTAACCACTGAGCAAATCGGCCAGGGCTATTTTGTTCTTCTTTTTCTACCTTCTTCTTCTTCTTCTTTTTTTTTATCCTCACCCGAGGACATTTTTCCATTTTTCGTTCAGATAGAGTGGGAGGGAGAGAGAGAGAGAGAGAAACATCGACATGAAAGGGACACATCAAGTGGTTGCCACCCACACGACCCAACCAGGGCCAGGAACAAACCGCAACCGAGGTACTTGCCCTTAGTGGGAACCAAACCCGGGTCTCTCTGGACCACAGGCCGACGCTCTAACCACTGAGCCAAACCCTTCTATTTTCTTATAACTAATGTTTTCATGACACCTATTTTTGATCATTTACTTTCTGTACCGCAGGCCGACACTCCAAACGCTGAGCCAAACCGGCCAGGGCTGATCATTTACTTTCAATCTGCCTATATTGCTATATTAGAAGTGAGTTTCTTGTAGACAGATATATTAGTTTCTGTAGCTGCCAAACCAAATTACCACAAACTCGGTGGCCTAAAATGCCACATATTTATTTTCTCATAGTTATGGAGGTCAGAAATCCAAAATCAGTTTCCCTGGGCTAAAATCAAGGTTTTGGCAAGGATGGCTCCTCCGGAAGATCCAGGGGAGATCTGTTCTTTGTCTCTTTCAACTTCTAGAGGCTGCTAGTATTCCTTGGCTAGTGGCCACATCACTCCAATCTCTTGCTTTTGTTGTCATATCTCCTACTTCTGTGTTAAATCTCCCTCTCCCTCCCTGTTATAAGGACAGTGGTGATTACTTAGGGCCTACCTGGTCAATCCAGTATAATCTCCCCATCTCAAGATTCTTAATCACACTTGAAAAGACCTTTTGCCATAAATTAACATTCACAGGTTCCAGGGATTAGGACTTAGATGTCTTTGGGGACCATCATTTAGTCTACTGCAACAGCATATGTTGAGTCCAGGCTCCCCACTTGACCTTTGGGTGTGGGTGTGGGTGGGGTCACAGTTTCTCTGTGGTGATTGGCTGAACTAGAGCAGTTATTATCCAACAGTTTCCTGTCTTGGGAAGCTGCCCCTTCTCTGCTTGTTTGGCTAAGGAGAGCAGGCTTTTGGGGGCCATTTTTGGCTGTGCCATTTGGTGTTTTTAGATTACCAGCTTCTTCAGCTTCTAGTCCAGGATACATGAAGCAAAAAGAAATGTGTTTCTTTTCATTCACCCTTACCCTGAGTGTATAAGCCTTTGGGAATCCCAACTTTGTATAGTCTTCCTGTACATTCTTATAGAACAGGCCCTAGATTTGTATCTCTTGTCTCCTGCACCTCACGAAGCTTACAGAACAGCACTGGGCCTCTGGGATTTGGTAGATACCCTCAGGACAAGAGCTGCCTTTAAGGCTTGCTCACCTCCCCGAATTCCTGCTTTTATTTCATTTTGGGCTTCTATGAACTTTTTATATATATATAAGTTTTTCTTTATTGATTTGAGAGAGAGAGGGAGGAAAAGGGAGAGAGAGAGAAACATTGATGAGAGAGAACATTGATTGGCTACCTCCTGCATTGATTGGCCCCCCACTGGGGATTTGGCCCACAACTTGGGCATGTGCCCTGACCAGGAATCAAACTGGCAACTTCTTTTTTTTTTTTTTTTTTTTTTATCATCCTCATCCGAGGACATTTTTCCATTTTTTGTTCAGGTAGAGGGGAGGGAGAGAGAGAGAGAGAGAGAAACATCGACGTGAAAGGGACACATCGAGTGGTTGCCACCCGCACGACCAACCAGGGCCGGGGACAAACTGCAACCAAGGTACATGCCCTTAGCGGGAACCGAACCCGGGTCTATTAGGACCGCAGGCCGACGCTCTAACCGCTGAGCCAAACCGGCCAGGGCAAACTGGCAACTTCTTGGTGCATGGGTTGATGCTCAACCACTGAGCCACACCAGCTGGGCTGGGCTTCTGTGGATATTTAAAATTTTTTCTTGCCTGCTCAGCAATGGTTTTAGAAGATATTTTACCCAGATATTTTAATTGTTTCCATTGGAAAATCCCTTCAATGTGTTTGGTCCTTGCTGCTGATGGAAACAGAAGTTCTAGTGCTTCTTCCATCAAGATGTCTGTACCCACATCTCAAAATGTCAGTGTTACCCAGGGCCTTTACCTTGATACAATTTGTCTGCCTTTTATAGGATAAAGGAAATTCCTCTCACTACAATGGAAAATATAGAAGGAGCAGGTTTTGTTTTATTTTATTTTCTAGCTTCATTGAGATATAATTGACATATAAATGGAGGGACAGATACTAGAGTTCCCTTGACAAGTGTTGCTGACTTGTTCTGGCAAAAGCAAGATACAAAGCCTGATATCTCAGGGTCTTAGAGCTGGTAGAGTCTTCAAAAAGTTTTTGGACCCAGATTCCACCCAGGGAATGGATTTCCTTACAACATCCCCACCAACTGCTTTTTCAACTCTGTTTGAACATCTCTCCAGAATAAGGGGCTTATTATTACCAGAAGCAGCCAGTTTCACGCTTGGCTACTACTACCTATGACTATTTGAAATTTCTTCCTTTTATTAACTGAAATCTGATGCTACATAGTATTAATTCTATCTATGAGCTCCTCCCCCTCCCCCCAATGTCTCTGTCCTGGAAACTCCTCAGAGACTTAAAGAAAGGGAGCTGTGCTGTGGTCTGACTATCTTTAGGTCACACAAACCTAATTCTTCCAGCTGCTCCTCCAAGGACACAGGTTGCAGCCCCTTCTCCATCCTGATTGTCTTTTCATGATACTTTCCAGTTAATCAGTTTCCCTTAAAATATGTGAAGCTCAGGGACAATCCAGACAATCCAGAAGACACTCCGAACTGGGCAAAGCCAGGCAGGGCCATCACCTCCTTACTCTGAGTACTCTACTTCTTTTAATGTAGCCTCAAATAAAATTAATTATTATGAAAGTCTTATGACACTCCTTCCTGACTCACAGTGAGCATAGCGTTGTCTAAGCTGTCTTCACACATGCCGGTACCCATCCTGGCATCTCTAGCTGGCCCCTGTGCTGTTTCTTTTTTGAACTCACAGTGCTACTTAAAAATATAGCAGATCTTGCCCAGCTGGTGTGGCTCAATGGATGAAGCATCACCCCATGGACTGAGAGATCCCGGTTTAATTCCTGGTCGGTGCACATGCCTAGGTTGCAGGCTCGATCCCCGGTAGGGGCCATGTAGGAGGCAGCCAATTGATGTTTCTCTCTCACATAGATATTTCTCTCTCTCTAAAAAAATAAACAAAAACATATTTTTTTAAAAATGTGGCAGATCTTGTGTAATTTTTCTATGGCACAGTCAGAAAGATCTTACCATGGGTCAGGTAGTTTCTGGATTCTTCTTGGAGTATTTGCTCTCAATGTGCAGAAGAAGGGAAGGTTAGGAAACATGCCCTCTCAGATAGTGTCCAAACACAGCTTGAAGCAGAAGTCCTGGTCATAATTCTGAGGAAACCTCAGCCCAGATGGGGGTTGGCTGAGGTCTCCAAAGGTACGCCTCTTACTTAAGGTTGTAATGCATGTTACTCACTTCCTTCTGGGAGCAGTTAATCCTAATATTAATGTCAGATATAAAGGCCAAAAGAAAGTGGATTGAGCCCTGGCCGGTTTGGCTCCCTAGTTAGAGCATCAGCCCACGGATCATAGTGTCATGGGTTCGATTCCGGTCAAGGGCATGCACCTCAGTTGCGGTTCAATCCCAGGCCCTGGTTTGGGTTGTGCCAAAGGCAGCCAATTGATGCGTCTCTCTTTCATTGATGTTTTTCTCTCTCTCTGTGTCTCACTCACACTCTGTCTGAAGATAAATAGAAAAATATCCTCGGGTGAGGATTTTTATAAAAGAGTCTAGTGTGGGCTGCACCCTACTTGCTGATGGTTCCTCTTTGGACTTCAGTTCTCCATGCTATAAACATGAGTGCAATAAAACCTCCTCCATCTCATTCACTTTGGGAGATGGTCTGTAAAATAAACTATCAAACTACAATTTACAAAAACTTTCACATTATGTTATTCCATTCTCATGTTCGTGTTCAGGGGAGGGGACTCAGACTCACCAGATTTTGTACCAAAGGGACACTGGAGGCCATCTGATTGCCCCCAGTCATACACGCCTACCCAGTATACAGATGAGACTACCAAAGGCAAGGGACTCACTAAAGGCAAGGGACTCACCCAAGGTCACACACAAAGATAGTGGCTGGGGAGGGTGAGGTCCTGAGTGTTTTGACTTCTAGCTTAGTGCCCCTCTGAGAAACAGGAGCCTCCTGATACAAAGCGTTATTACTTAGAAGTTCTGATGGGCCACTGCCTGGCTTCAGACTCTGCTCCCACCATTTCCTAGTTCGTGGTCACTACCTTCTAGGGGAGATTTTGGAGACTGAAAAGCATTAAGTGCTTGCCACATATTTCACTGAATGTTAGCCACTGCAATTGTTACTAGAGAGGGAAGGCAGTGTTGTACCCATTTTATTGCTGGGAAAGTTGAGGCTGAGACTTCTCCAGGTACCAGACCCAGAACTCAAATCAGTGCTTTTCAAATGAAGGCAGGCAGCCTCTCAGAAAACAGGAAAGAGCCAAACAAAGGTAAGATTTGACCTTTATTAATAATATATCATAGACTCCAGGTTTTTTGTGCATGTGTGTGTAGTCTACTAGGGCAGTGGGGACAACTCAAGTTTCCTGAGGATGTACTAAGGAGGAAATCTTCAAAATGAGACCTGAAAGGCCCTTGCAAAGAAGCGAGGTGTCTGCCAGGGCATATAACTCATTGGGCCGGCCAACCTGGCAGTAGTGTTTCAGGAAAGCTGTTTATGTTCATTGTAGTTTGGGATTTGAGTGGAAAGACTGTTTCGGTTCTGGGCTTTTGCTCTCCTATCGGGCAGCTGCAGGCCCAGACGGGCCCCTGTTGGAAGGAAGTCAGCTCTCCTCCCCCAGGAGGAAGGGCCCTCCCGGCTGTGGTTGGCGGCATTGTACTGCTGGATTCCAGGCTGTCAGTCTCACAGCAGAGCTCCCAGGATGCTTAGCCTGCAGATTGTTTTGTTAGGTTTCTCCTACAATTAATTTGGAAATTACCCAGCTGCCCACAGCCTCTCCCAGGTGTTCTGTAACCTACGGGCCTGCTCCTGCAGCTTTCTCTTCGGTGGGACCAGCGCTGGCAGAAGTTGGGAGGGTCGGGGTGGGGTGACAGGAAGCATGGTCCCATGATGGGCTTGTCTTAAGCAACAGCCAGACTCCTTCAGCTTTGGAACTAAACATCCTACTTTGTAGGATGTGAAGCAACCAGATCCATACACTTCAGAACATTATCTTTAAGCCTCACTCACTTCCGTGGACATAAGTGAGGGGCGTGTGGAAGATCCACCCTACTCAGAGGCCCAAAGAGAGAGGATTTCCCTGGAGCGCCAGTCAAAACATACACACAAATCTGATTCCGAGATCCAGGGAGGAAAAATCCTCAGATTCATTTTGCTATGGACTTTGTTACACCTGGGTT
Source organism: Molossus molossus (assembly GCF_014108415.1). Classification (NCBI taxonomy): domain Eukaryota; kingdom Metazoa; phylum Chordata; class Mammalia; order Chiroptera; family Molossidae; genus Molossus; species Molossus molossus. Next base: position 31,281,058 of record NW_023425349.1, read on the forward strand.
GAGTCCCTCCCAGACAAAGGTCATGTGACCTTGAGCTTGTTCTCCTTTCTTGGCCCTCAGGTTCCTCACCTGAAAAAAATGCAGCTAAAACCTGCTGCTCCTCAGGGCCGCTGTGAGGACCCAAAGGAGAACGTATGTGGAAGTGCTTGGTACACCCCGAACACAGCCACTCCTCGATGTCTGGATTATGATTGGTCAGCTCTGCCACTACTGAGCCACTTGAAGCTGAGGAATAGCAAAGAGAGCCCTGGATGGGGCCCTAAGAGGTTATCTTACTGTGCCACCGTGGAAAGTTATCTTCCCTGGTCCTTGGTTTCTCCTTTTACACAAGAGGTAGACTAGTAACCTTTCAGCTGTATGTTTATTTATAAGAATGGCAAAGGAAATATCAAAGGGAATAAATCAAGAATCAAATTTTCTTCCCTGTAAGGTTCATCTTCTGAATCAGTTAGGATGCATTTGGCTGCAAGTAACAGAAAGCTCACAGAAGAGAGGCTTAAACTTGGAGGATATTTGTTATCTTTAACAGTAGGGGTCCACAGGTATAATGAATCACTCAAGGGATGGTTCTTTCAGCAGCTCAATTGATGGCATCAGGCACCCAGGTCCCCTTTCTGTTCTGCCATCCTCAGCAGGTTGGTTTGTTCTCCTAGGCTGGCTCCCTCTGGGTCCAACGTGGCTGCCATACTTCCAGGAGTCACACTCCAACAACACTCAGAGGGACAAAGGGCTGTTTCTCTTCCCCTGTCTCTTTGTAAGAACAAAGAAATGCTTCCCAGAAGCCTCCAGCAGACTTTTCTGGACATATCATTGGCCTGGAAAGTATGTGTCCATTTCTAAATAATCACTGGCAAGAACGATGGAGTCATCACCACATTTACCTTGGACAAGTTCAGATTGAGCCAGGGGTACCCCAAGGGGTAAGGCTTCTCTTAAACATGTGATCAACTGAAACCTGGAGGAAACCAGGGCCTTGTAAGAAAAGAAAAAGGGGAGGAGATGGCAGAGTAGACAATTAGTAGTGTCTGGCACATCTTGGATATTCCAGAGAGAGGGTGTATTGTTTTATTTCTGTTCAGAGTTGCCCACTGTACCATTGTCCTCAACATGCTCCATTTGGTCACTCTCAGTTCTACCATCAAGCCCCCTGTGTCCAGTCCCCATGATAGGACATTGTTCTTTCTTTTGAGCACCAGTGAGCAGACTTCATCCAAGGTTGAATAGTTGTATGAGGCTCTGATGAAAATTTAGGGTAAAAGGAAAGTGTTACATGGGAGGGGGAAACTTTGAAAAGGCTCATACTCAATATACTTTGCTCATAATGTAAGAAACCCTTCACACCCTGGCTGAGTAGCTCAGTTGGTTAGAGCATTGTTTCAATACACCAAGGCTGTGGGTTTGATCCCCGGTCAGGGCATATACAAGAATCAACCTATGAGTGCATAAATAACTGGAACAACAAATCTATATTTCTCTCTCTCTTAAAAAATCAGTAATAATAATAAAAGAAACCCTTCACAAAGCTGCCCACAGACACGCCATGCTCCTAGTCTCATTCCCTGGTCCTGAGGTCTAGACCTCTATGAGAGGACAAGATCCGTTGATGTCTGAGCTGGATCACACACTAGCTGCTGTGTGGCAAATGACTGACTGGGGGAGGAGTATTGGAGGGTAGCAGAGAGCCCTGTTAGGAGGCTGGTGCTGTGATTTAGGAGAGAGATGAGGGAGCCTCCCACTGGGGAGCCTTGGGGGTGCAAGATGGGGATAGATGGTTCCCGGAGAGGTAATGGTCAGAACAAATTCATGGTGACAGGAACACAGAGAGATGTCTGGGGAATAGCAAGTTGGCTGAAGCCTAGGGGTGCAGGAAGGGAAGCTATGGGAGATGAGGCTGGGCACAGGGTTGGCATAGGGATCATGGAGGGTCCTGAGTAACTGATGAGGGGCTCGGGCTTTCTGCTGCAGACAGGGAGCCTGCTCCCCAGGGCTGAGCTCAGCAGTGGGGCACAATGGAGGGAGGAGGGAGGAGAACCCATGGGGAGGTCCTGGCTGGCTGCTGGGGACTGACAGCAGAGGCCAGAGTTGGACTCTATGAGACTATGGTTCTCACACTTTATCTCTCATTGCTGAGTGCCTCCAAGCCTGAAAAGCCATGGCTGGGGTTCTGCTCTGCCCACACTCAGATAGAGAGATAAGCTGATTCTTTACACCAAAGCTGAGATCCACCCTGATTCCAGCTTCCCAATCCCTTCCTCACCTGGGAGGGGCTGACAGTTGATCCCTGACTACGTGCTTTTGCACCTAGTTAACCCTTCAGGGCTGAGCTGGAAATCTGAGACTCAGAAGAGGGGTTGCAGGCTGACAAAGGGGCAGGGGGAACTCTAAAGAGCAGTCATCCTTTCCTGGGAGCAGCTAGGGCCACTCCAGGAGCTCTGTTGAGAGAGGGCAGGGTCAGGGAAAGACCAGTGGCAAACTCATTAAGGACTTCCTATCCTTCCCCCACCCCACCTGTCCACCCTTTTTCTTTAGTTCACTGCTCAGTTTGGGCTGAGAAGCACTAGCCCACACTGCCTGGTCCTCTAAGTTGTTCTAAACTATTTATTAAACCAGTGCTGGGTTCAGTTTAGCCATCCATACAATGCGGGCCCTAAGAGGGAATTCTCCCAAGCTGCACTGCACCCCCAACCTCCACCTTTACCTACCCCAATGTGATCATTTCCATTGTCACATTGCCTTTCATTAAGATGATAATAAAATGCAGTCTCCCTTGGGGGATTGGTTCTAGTCCAGCTTGGGCACTTAGCTATGAGAGCTTGGGTCATGTGTCCCTTCTTTAGCTCTATAGAAACTCTACACACACTCATGATATTCCCATTTATTCTTATTATTGAGAACTCATGTGAGCACTTAGATGAGAGTCTTGGTCTCCCAGTGAATTGCTGTGTAAATCTGGGCTCTGGCCCCATTCTTTATGGGACAAGTCCCCTGTTTGAACTTCCTTCCCTCCTTCCCTTTCTTTTTCCTTCCTTCCTTCCTTCCTTCCTTCCTTCCTTCCTTCCTTCCTTCCTTCCTTCCTTCCTTCCTTTCTTCCTCCCTCCCTCCCTCTCCTTCTTTCCTCTTTCTTTCTCCTTCCTTCCTTCTCTTTCTTTCTCCTTCCTTCCTTCTCTTTCTCCTTCCTTCCTTCCTTCCTTCCTTCCTTCCTTCCTTCCTTCCTTCCTTCCTTCCTTCTTCCTTCCTTCTCTCTCTGTCTCTCTTTCTTGTTGATATTACAGATGTTGCCCTTTCCTCCCACCATTTACCCCCACAAACTTCTTTTAATCAAGGACATTTCCCCCCCCAGCTACCTGTCATTGCCACCTCCACTCCCCTGCCCCAGAAGTCAGCACTTCTGAGGAACAGAATGAGCACAGAAACCAAGTTCTCCAGAGAGGTGTGTGTATTTGAGGTGGGGAGTGGGGCAGGGACTCATTCAGATGCCCAGGGTTTTGGGCTGTGCAAGGGGCACTTAAAATGCTCTACTAGAGGATCCCGCAGCCCAAACGGACTCAGGGATAGAGCCCCTTCTGGCTGGCTACTGTGTCCTGAGAAGAGAGTTTTACTTCTCCCCTAAACCCCCAACTACCCCAGACTTGGAGCTGGAGCTGAAGGATCAAAGGCCAAGTTTATTCCATGCTTGGGCAAATGACTGTCGCTTAGGGAGGGTATGAAGACCAAAATGCAAGGTCCATAAAGTGCCTCAGGAGTTGGGTTCTTGCCCTGGCTCTAACTGGCACCCCAGCTTTCCAGATACTTTCAGATACACTCTCAAAAAATGTCATTGTCATAGTCACCATAAGGCTGGGGATATGAGGTGAGATGCATTCTGAAGGCTAGGATTCCAAGACTCAGAAGGTACACCTGAAGCAGGAGGTGAAATGCGTCACTCCAGCCCTGTCTTCCTCTCTCCTCTATGCAGACAGAGCCACAAGGTAGCACTGTATCGGGGTTCTGGATCAGAAACAGGAGACTCCTGGAAGTTATTCTGGATCGACAACATAACACATCCCCCTGCCATTTCTCTAAAGTTCTGCCTCTTTGCCTAGGGCACATGTATCACCTCAGGGGCTTGCAGAAATGCAGGTTCTGGTCCAGTGGATCTGGGTAAGGACTGAGACACTGCATTTCTCGCAGCTGGTCTGTGGCCCTCACTTAGAGTTGCAAGGCCTCAGGGCCTCAGTCTCGTGTAAAGTGGCCGGGAGGGCACGCCTCAGCTCTAAGCCTCTCCAAGCCCCTCTCCTGGCCCTTGGAGAAGTGCATCCTGGATTCAAATGACCAAGAAAAGAGGAGTTAGAGACTGTGATGGTGAAAGGGGAGCTGAGGCCTACCCAGTGCAGGAAGAAACTTGTTCAAGATCTCACAGCATTTCAACTGGGATTGAAAAATAAAAAAATATTTTAAAAAGATCTCACTGCATTTCAATGTCAAAATTTGGGCTCAGGCCTCCTACATAGAATAATGAAAACTAAAATAAATAGCCCTGGCTGGTTTGGCTCAGCGTTAGAGCGTCGACCTGCGGTCCGGAGAGACCCGGGTTCGGTTCCTGCTAAGGGCATGAACCTCAGCTGCAGTTTGCCCCCGGCCCTGGTTGGGTCGTGTGGGTGGCAACCACTCCATGTCGATGTTTCTTTCATGTCGATGTTTCTCTCTCTCTCCCTCCCTCCCACTCTATCTGAACAAAATATCAGAAAAGGTCCTCGGGTGAGGATAAAAAAAAAGAGAAAGAAAACTAAAATTAAAAAAATTACTGTGGTGTTTACTGTACCTTCTCTGGGTGAACTATAGATTCCTTTGAGTTTTTTTCTTTCTAACTTAAAAAAATGAATGTGTACCAATTTTGTATTAAGAAGAGAATTAATTTTAATAAAAGAAAATTCTCACAAGGGTCTTAGTAAGTGAGATTATGTATGAATGTGCTGAGTAAACTGCAACAACACACCACTGCTTCATGTCATGGGTGTTTAGTTCAAATTGTCCAAATTCATTTCAACAAAGTTCCTCTTCTAGGCACACAGATCACCAGGAGAAAGAGGAGCGCCACCACTACCCACCCCCCTGCAGCTTCCTGCTCCCCTACACCTCTGCTGTCTGAACTGGAACCTTGACCCTTAAACGGGAGAAGGTGCCCTAATCGGTTTTCGTGGTAAACGTCCTCGGGCCAATTCTGCGTTTGTTGCTGGTTTCCTAAGCTTAATTGCAAGCAAAGTTAATTTGAAAGAAAATAAATGTTACAGCTCTGGGGCGAATTCTAATGAGCCTTGGGCAATTAGGTAAGAACGCATCTAATTATCCAGGGCCTGGGGGCGCCTGCACACGCCGCTGGGGTGCAGGACCCAGAGAAGGGCAAACGATTTTTCTGGCTTCATAATAGGAAGAAGAAAAAAGAGAGAGAGAGAGAAACGCACCTCCCGACCCTGAGCCCGGAGATGGGGAACCGGGAGGTCCTGTTCTACGGTTTAGGGATTCTTGGAGTTGGAATGTTCCAAGATTGCAGTAAAAAGTTCTCAAGATCCTGCAGTCACGTGAACTGGAGGGTCTGACCGCGACTCCCCCACTTCCCCGTGTCGGAAGCCAGAGCGGGCGCTCGCTGGCCTGCCAGCCCCTCCAGGGTGGCAGTGAGCTTTGGGTGTCGCCAGCCAGTGGGAGGCTGAGAGGGCTAATGCCGTCAGTGCCTTCATTCCAACCCTCGCGGATCCCTTTTCTCTTCCCGTGCCCCCTGTACATACCCAGTTCTTTCTTCGCGCATCCTCTCTTTCTGGGCACAGACCCACGCTTTTGGCATAATCTTACTTGTCATCCTACTTGACACGGAGCGTGGGGGCGAAGACGCGAGCACGTTCCCGCTTCATCTTTCTCATTCCCGGGGCTTTATCGTGATGCTCCAGACGGTTTGAGGATAAGGCAGCGTTTTCTTATTTTTAAAGCCTTTCCTCCCTCCTGTGCCCGTGCTTTACAGTTTACAAAGAGAGGTTTTTCACCTCTTGTGTCTTGTTTAACTTTAGGAGGACTCTGTCAGGTAGTGGGTCACACATTCCCATCCACAAATGAGGACACTAGAGGCCAAGGGTCTGGCTTAAAGTTATTGGCCTGTCAAAGCACTGGACTTGGTAATGAAAACAAAACAAAACAGAAAGGGGTACACTCCTGTACTAACCAAGTGCATAGACTACCCTCTTCCTGTCCAAATCCCCTGGCTGGGCTGTTACCAGCCAAGGACAAAACCCCTACCGTGGAGGGCTCTCAATTTCAGGGATGCCAAGTAGGCAAGGCATCCTGACTTCTTTCTAGGAGAGCCAGACTGTATAGCTGTGCATGGAGGACCTTCGAATTTCATACCAGCTAGGGTCCATATGAAGATGATCCCCAACATTAGGCTTTTCCAGGTCATAAGGCTGGTACTCAAACCTGGACCCACTGGCAGCAGGTCAGTGCTCCAGCTGCCTTCTGCCTCCAGGTGGTCATGTACCACCACCAAAGTCAGGAAGGATCAGCATCTAGACCTGTGCTGTCCAGTACAGTAGTCAACAACCACACACTGCTATTGAGCACTTGACATGTGGCTAGTCTAAATTTAGATGAGCCATAGGTGTAAAACATACTCAAGATTTTGGAGACTTGGTATGAAAAAAGTAAAACATGTCAACAATACTTATATTGACTATATGTTGAAACGATAGTTTGGATATATTGGGTTAAATATAAAATATTATTAGTTAATCTTATTTTATGTTTATTTTATTAATGTGATTACTAGAAAAACTTAAATTACACATGTAGCTTGCATTATATTTCTATTGGACAACACTGAATTAGACAAATACCCGCCTGGACTGAATCACATTCACGTGTCTGTGAACGGGACAGTGCCATTCCCAAAATAAAAAAATAAAAAGTACCAGTGGTTTTTAGTCTTCTTTCTCACATACCCACCCCACCCTTCCCTAGCAAGTTAACTACACAGAAAGGCTGAGTTTCTCTTGCCAGAACTCACTTGCTCAAAGATTTTTATTAAAACAGTTCAGCTGAACATTCAAGTTTGCCTTAAAGCTGTGCCCGAGCCTCTGAAATATTTAACACTGGACACTTTTGCTCCAGAATAGAAACTTACACGATTTCTCAAGAGAAAAGTGGGAGAGTTGTTGGATTTTCTTCTTTTGGTTAGCTTGCTGCTCAAACCAAACAGATACAAAAAATAAAAAATCCAGTTTCTTTCTAAAGCTTACTTCACTGACCACCTCAATTAATTTTTCACTTTCTTTTTTGCATGGGGAGACTGCTGAAGTATGGCAGAGGGTGCAGGGATGGGACAGCCAACCTCATAAACTAAAAGCTGTCACCAGTGGGCTCCCTGAATCTTTGTCATCTCTTTGAACTTTAGTTCATCCTCTGGGTTCAGGGCTGCTTGATCAAAAGAAAGAGTGGATAATGGACAAATATATTTCTACCTGCCTCATTGGAAAACCACATTTAGGACCCACATAAAACAGCTGCCAAATGATCAGCACATCATGCTAAAAAGATTCAAGAAGTTATGATATAATTACTGCCTGGAGCTAATCCAGAGACTTTAGATTAGACACTTGCTATGAGCTCTGTTCTGATTCCCTGGAATAGGGTAAGTTTAGGTCCTGGGTGGCCCACAGATGCTGCCAAACATGCATCCGCGGTGATAGGGCCTTTAAAGATCATATGAATCCTGCAGCCCTCTTGTATAACAGATGGGGAGATTGGGGGTATGGGTGATGGGACTGGGTCACACTGGGAGCTGAGGCACAGTCCAGACTCAGCTGGCTCTGCTATTTTCAAAGGCAGGGAAAACCAGCCCCAGGCCAAGCGAAGCCTATTGATTTCTCCAATTAAAAAACAAAAGAAGACAACAAAATACTACTTCTTTTGTACTCTTGTCTTCCTCACCTTAAGAAGGAAGGCGCTATTGGAGCCTTTTATTGCAGTAACAGAGCTCAAGGCACAAGAGGCAGAACCCGTGTAAAAAGGCCCCAGTTTTCCGCAGTACTGGGAAGAGTGAAGTCATGTGATTCCCAACGATTCGGATCCTAGAGTCTGGTGTAGACACTATGCTGCGCCTCCTGAAAGGCATGTCTTTTGGAGCTTCACCTGATTGAGGGTTCTTTGTCCCAGTCCGTGGGCTGAGGCTGCCTCTCCGCACTTCCGTTAACAAAGTGAACCAAGTGTGTACGCGATGCACTGGAAGGCTGCGGATTCCTGTCCACCGTCATTCGGCCCCTCTTCCAGCCCTGTCCTCAGGTCTCAGGGATACTTTGTTCGTGTAAACAGCCGCGGCATCTGTTAATTTCCGACCGTATGCTCGGTTTACATGGCAGACACGAACCGATCCACCCCGCCGGGATAGGTGGCCACATGGCGAGCATGGTAGGCACCGGCACTGCCCGCTCCGAGCTGCCCGCCAGGATTGTAGCAGGGCCCCAGCGCTCCGAACTGGCCGGGCGAAGTGCGCCCATAGAAGTCCACGGCAGTCTCGACGCCGCCACTGCTGCCACCTGCGGGGGGCGAGGTGGGCCCCGCCAACCGGCCCGCAGCCGCGAAGAGGGCGCTGCTGGCCCCTTGAGGGTATGAGCCGTCGGGGCCCGCGTAGGAGGCCGCATAGGCGGAGGGGTTGGCAGGTCGGGCTCCCGCGCAGCCTGCGGGCTGGTAGCCGGTGGCAGTAGCAGAGGCGCTGGCCGAGGCAAAGGCGCAGGAACCCGCGGGTCCCGACGGCGCGGGTCCCAGCTCTGGGCTGAGCGGCCGCTCAGGCATCAGGCCGAAGACACGGCACGGACCTGGCGATGCAGCGGGGTAGTAGACCGGGGGCGGCGCGGCGAGCGACGGCGGGGCATAGCCGGCATAGACGGCGCCCGGGTAAGGCGGGCGCGCAGCGGGCACCGCGCCGGGGAAGATGGCGGCGGCGGCGGCGGCGGCAGCGGCGGCGGCGGCAGCGGCGGCGTCGTGCATGTAGGCCGGGTAAGTGGAGAGGTCCGAGCGCTTGAAGCGCTTGCGGCGGCGCAGGAAGCTGCCGCTCTCGAACATGTCCTCGGCGTTGGGGTCGAGCGCCCAATAGTTGCCCTTGCCCGGGCGCCCGGCCTCGCGCGGGATCTTCAGGAAGCAGTCATTGAGCGTGAGGTTGTGGCGGATGCTGTTCTGCCACTTTTTAGGGTTGTCGCGGTAGAAGGGAAAACGCTCGGTGATGAACTTGTAGATGCCGCCCAGCGTGAGGCGGCGCTCCGGCGCGTGCGCGATGGCCATGGCGATGAGCGCGATGTAACTGTAGGGCGGCTTCCCGCGCTGCAGGGGGCGCTTCCGCCGCCGTCCGCCCGCGCCGCGACCCGCCGCCTCCGCCGGGACCCCGGCCCCCGCTTCACCGCGTTCCTCCTTCACGGCCGCCAGTGCCTCCGGCTGCGGCGGCGGCGGCGGCGGTGGCGGCCCGCTTTCGGCTGTCATGGTGCAGCCGTCGCGTCCCCGCCTCACCCTTCTGTCGAGGATCGGGGATCCTGCAGGCTCTGAGAACTGCAGGCTCTGCACGCTGGGTCACGGGAACCGACGCTGGGCCCCTCGGCGGAGAGCTCACCAGGTCCTCGCGGGCAGGCACCCGAAGCACGATTTCCCCGGCAGGGGCGCGCTGGAGGCTTGGCACCCGCGGTTTCCGGTCTGGCTGGGTAGGGTCTGAGCCTCAGGAGTGTCCTGCCCACCGACGGCTCTGCTTGTGTTCTGGAGCTCGAGGCCAGGCGCCGACAGTGGTGTTGGGACCGGGACTAGGCGCCCGTCGCAGACTGAACGGCCCTTTGGGCGCTGGTGCCAGGTCGTCACGGGTGTCTGGAAGTGGTCCTGGGGCAGAGGCGCCTGCAGCTGGGTTTCCCGCTGATCTGAGGATAACCGTCGTTCGGACCCGAAGACCAGAAGAAAGAGCAATTAGTGACGGCGTGGGTACTCTAATGGGGGCCCTCTAGTCCGCGTCCCGGCGGCCCAGGCTGCGGATTGCGCGGAGGGCAAGGAAGCCAGGCGCGGGCGTCGAGGTTGCGGCTCCGGGCAGGTGGGGCGGCCGGCGACTCCCTCTCTGCAGCGTTGGCCTCCACCACCTAGTTCGCTGGCGAGGCTCTCCCCTGCACAGACCCGGACCGGCTCCTCCCTCCACCGGCTTCTTCTCCTTAAAGGCGCCAGGAAGCTTGGGGCGGCGCCCGTTCCCCGCCCGCCCTCACCCCCCCCCCGACTGCCCGCCCCCTGGGCCCCGACGCATTTCCCCAGGTAAGAGCTGTTGTGGTGGCGGGCGGGAGCCCCAAACGTCAGAGCGGGGAGGGTGTTTGGAGGTCCCCCGGGCCGGTCTCCTCTGCGCGCCGACGGGGAGACTGAGGACAGGAGAGGCCAGGGGCGGTCTTGGGAGATCTCAGCGCCGAAACTCAGCGCTTCTGGACTTTCCCAGCCTCTATAGAGGGCTGGGACCTGCAGGTGAAAGGAAGGGTTTGCTTTACTATTTGTCCACAGAGGGTGAGAACTGGCCGATGGAGCGCTTCATTCTTATTGGGTGGGGGACCGGGAAGGGAGAAGACGTTCCAAGTGCCTGGCTCCCTAGGTCTTTCAAGAATGATTTGCAAACCCCATTCAAGGCTGGCCTGCCCATTCCCCATCCAGTCCCTCATCTTTCAGACGAGGATTCCTAGGCCTGATAGGGGAGGTGACTTGCCATAGCCTCACCGTGACTTCGCTGGGTAGCGGAGCCGCACACCCGTGTCTGTTCCGACTGCGCTTCCCGGTATGTGCTGGAGGCAGCCACTTTCTCTTTTCGGGTCCTAGATTCCTCGACTGTACGGAGGGTTTGCATCTCTAGAGTCCTTCTGTTGCCAATATTAAAGGAAAGGCCGCCCCCGACCTGCAATCATGTCTTTAGGTGACTAGAGACCTGTGTGTGTGTGTGTGTGTGTGTGTGTGTGTGTGTGTGTGTGATGGTGAGTGACGCACAGTTAAAAGAGGATGAAAGCTGGGCTTCTGCCCTTTCGTGGTCACCTCCTCCAGTTCGCCCAGGTCAGGGAGGGCTCCAAGTGACTCCCAAGACCACGGGGACAACCGCACCTCCCCTTATTCAGCGAGGAGTGGGGGTTCCGAGAGGTAATGGACAACGGTGCTCAGGGTGGGCGAGTCTCCCGGGGAAGGGGCGGGCTGGCGGGATCTTTTTGCTTCGCAGGTGTCCGGTTTCTGAATTCGTTTCCTGCCAACCCCCTTATGCAAGCCTCGGGTCTCTTCCTAAACTCCCTGCGCGGGTAACCCCGCCGGCCAGGGTTTGCTACGTGGCCTTTCGCGAAAAGACATAGGGGATGTCCCTTCCTCGTCGCAGGACCTCAATTTTTTGCTCTGTGAACAGGAGGCAGGAAGGCACGTGCGGAGCTCGGAGGCCCCTTCTACCCTTAGGATTCTGGGCTTTGGTGCCGACTCCAGAGGCTTTTGCCGGGACGCAGCTTTCCACTTGGCTGCGGGTGCAGTGCGGGGCGGAGCGGAACAGAGCGAGCCGCACCGCCTTCAGGAGTTTTAGTTGTGTTCTTCATGGCGATGAGCTGGGGGCAGACTCAGCCCCGCCAAGCACTGGGCTACTGCCTTCGGAAGAAAGAGGCAGAGACCCCAGATCCTCGCTGCGCCGACCCGGGATGTGGAAGCGATTGCACGGTTTGAATGACGACCTTTTTCACCCTACGGGTGCTAGAACGACTGGAGTGGGGCTTTTCACTCGCCCAACGAAACTCCCTGTTTCCTTCTTCCAAAGTAACACAGACTGGAAAAATCCAGGTTTAATCCAGTTATGCATTGCCAAAAGGGAAAAAAAGTTTAATTTAAAAATTTTAACCGGATTATATCATATCAATCTTATAATACTTGATTTTATGGTTCTCTACATTTCCAAGATTCTAAGATAAAGATTTCTAAATGTTAAATTTTGGACCACTGTCCTCACATGATTCCATAAATCAAAGAATTCACATTCTTTAATCTTAAGATTCCATGACCTGGAGTCCAAATTTTTCGACAGTGACTCTATTCTTGTGACTTTAAGCTTCTGGGTAGAGTGTAAAAGTGTCTTCCTCACATTTTAAGGTGCTGGGACTAAGTTTTTGTGTCTGAAAATATGATACCACTTCTCGAGATTTTAGATATTTTGCAGCTCTAAGGTATATATATATATTACTTAATTTGTATTTCTGTCTAGGAATGTCTGATTGGAAGACTTGGTTTTTGTAAATCCGCAACTTTCCTCTTTCTTAAGCCCAAATGTTAGTACTGGATCCACTATTCTTTAACTCAAAGAATCTAGTTCTAATAATTCTTGTAGTATTCATGACCATTGACTTTGATCGATCAAAACTTTGATTTGGTCCCATGAGTTTATGATTCTGTACTTTTAAGCTCCAATGACTAAGGTTAGAAGCTTTCATGTCAATGAATTTCTTCATCCTCAAGGTTTCTTGTCTGCAGACCCATTCTTCTAGAATTCCAATTCCTCTTTCTCAAACTTTGCTGCTAACCGAGCAGACCAAGAGTTAGCATCCTAAGATTAGAATTCCCAGGAGTCTAAGATTTTCATGAACAAAGAATCCTAAAGATTTTAGTTCATAAATGTTTTATTCTATTGATGCATTTCAAAATTCTGTACTTTGGAGATTCTATGAGTCCACAATGTAAAATTTTAATTAAATGATTTGATGAGTGAACTGGGACAGTTTACCCGTTTGGATCAAAACTATACAAAAAGATCCCCTCAGTGCCTGGGCATTTCCTTGCTTTTCTCTGCTCAAATCTTACCCTTTTCTCTGGTGAGATGCTACTTGATGTTTGTAGATGTAACAGACCCGGTTGAGAACCATTCGAAAGCTAGTGAGTAGGTTCCAGCCCCCTGGAAATCATTCTTCTAGTCCAGCGGGGGTGGGGTGGCATTGGTGGGTGATTTACATGTTCTTTGTATCTGCGTGGACGTATCCCCACCGGCCCTTGGGAAAACCTGCCCTTTTGAAAGCTATTTTACGTACAGTTTGTGTGTGTGTGTGTTTGGGGGTGGGAATGCTGGTGATCTGTAGAATCACCCATAGGTTCAGTCATAGTCCCCTGTGACTTCTTTCCCGAGTTTAGAAGTGCCCTGAAGGGTTTGTAAAATATAAAAGAGGAGATCCAAGGAGTCATGGAAAATTTCTCCCTATCCCTTGACCCAGATGCCCCTTCATACAAATGCAGAGGTAACCAGCTCTTCTCCTTAAGGAAACCTTAAGAATTCAAGCTGGAAGGACATTAGGCCCAGATTGGCAAGGGACTGGGTTAAGGTTTTGCAGAGGAGGTTCTGCACTGAAAGGGAAACTTAGGTCTTGAGGCTCCTTGTACCTGCTGGCCAGCAGCCTCTCTTTTCCTGAGTTCTCAGAGCCTAGTTTATGCTTAATTGTCTGGCCTGGGCCACCTGCCTTACCCAGTGACAATGGAAACTCCTGGCCCCATTGCTTGCAAATCTTCATACAATGGCAGCACAGTGATTGTTGGGGTTGCTCTGGGACAGTCAGTCAAGGTCAGTGGCTGTATGGCCTCAGAGAGCATCAGAGCAATACACTGCCAGGAAGAGGGTCTCATGTCACACAGCATTGCCCAGGATTGCAGCAGCCACAGGGGGTGGGGGCTCTAATTCTCCTTGAGCCATCGGCTGACCTTCTTAAGCCTCAGTTTCTCATCTGTTGGGGGGAGGGTATTCCCAACCTGTCTCCATCTTCCAGGGAGTCTAGAGGATGAAGTGGGGCTCATCCCCTACTGGCGAAAGTTTTCTTCGTCTTTTAAATTGTTTTCAGATGTGAAAACATCTGAAACTCGGATGTGAAAACAAACAAAAAAGAGACAGGCTGGGGAAAATTCAAGTCGTACTCAAGCGTGGGCAGAGATGAGATTCTTCTCACCTAGAAGAAGTAGCAGTTGATTAAAGTAAAATGTTTTCTGCGGCCTGGCGGGTAATGGGAATGGGTTAGGATTTGGCCTCTTTTTGCTCCCTAAGCGGCGCCGCCTGGGTACCCCGCAGCTCCATAGGGTGCTTTCTCGTCATTGGTTCATTTAAACACTGTAAATGAATTATCGTCACCCCAGGGGTCGAACGGAGGAACTGGGGCCCAAAGAAGGGAGCCTTCTTCCTACCACCAGCCTTCCAGTTCACCTTGAGGAGGCACCTCGCATTTTTCTCGGCTCCCAATCCCTGCTCCGATAGCCTCTCCCAACCCTGCGAGTCCTCGGAGCCCAGAGCCCGAAGCTCAGAAACCGGCTGGGAGCTCAGTGGTGGCAGCGAAAAGGGCAACCTGGCGCAGAGAGTTTGTACTTGTCTGACCGCGCGCAGGGAGTCAGGGACCAGCGGAGAGCTCAAAGTCCTCAATGCTCTCTCGGACACTCAGCGAGCATTCCAGAGCCGAAGACCGAGGCGTGCAAAGGCACGACCCTTGTCTGCTCACACCGAGCCGGGCACCGGGTGAGAGAGAGCTCTGCGTTGGCGATGGATTCACTAGGGAAAGCCGTGGCCCCGGGCGGGCGGAGGTGGAGGCCGGCAGGCACACGTCGGTTCAATTCTGGGACCGTGGGCACAAGAGCAGTCCTCTGGAATCGTCGGGCATCCGGGTTTCTTGAGTTTGCTGAGCTCTTTGCACATCTTTGGGACTCCGAGAAGCCTGGAGTTTGCACAGAAGATTGTGGACGTTCATTTCGGGCCATAGGTTCAGGGTTTGCAGGCAATCTCAAAAGGGTCCCCCTCAAAGGGGAAATGCCCTAGCCTGGATTCCAGTTCAACCCCTGAGGCACAGGAAAGACTGACTTGTTCCCCCTTCCCAGGCCAAGCTCCGTGCCGACCCCAAGCCTCTGATTGGGATCCTTGACTCCTCGGGCCAGCCAGCCAGCATTGTAGCCTTCAGGGTAGCTCGCCCCACAGCTCAGTCTGGGCTCTCAGGGTGGGGGCTCGGATGGTGTTGAGTTCCGTCAGAGCTTGGAACCGTGCCTCATGCAGGTTTGGTTGACCAGCTCCCACAGCAGGAGGCGGGTGAAGGGACCCGGAGTCAGAAGACACTTGCACTCCAGACACACTGGAGCGCGGCTAAGCTCTTTTCCTCCTGGCCCCTTTCCTTCGGCATTTTTTTTTTTTTGGTTTCTCTCTGTCTCAAGGCTGTGTGTGTCTCTCTGGGGCTCGTCTTCCATCTTTTGGCCTCAGTGTATTGAATTGGCTTGCACGTGTCCTCTCTTTCTGGGTACTTCTCCCCAGTCACTACTGAAGAGGACCCACAAGTGGGAAGGGAGCCAGCTCCAGAACTCCAACCAAGACTCAGCTGCCCTGTCAGCCTCTTCCCTCCCGAAGGCTGGTGTGGACAGTGGCGAGGCTGGGACGGACTGACATCCACCCAAGGGAACACTGGAGCAGGTGGGAGTCATGATCCTAGGGCCTTTCTGCTCCAGGGCCTCTGGGAGCTCTCCATTCCCTGTGCTCTGCGGAGCCTGGCCCAGGGATTGGTGGGTGGCACATGGTTGCACCGTACCAGCCTTCTGGACAAGTCTAAAGTTCCAAACTGTCACCCTCAGCAGGGTGTTCCAGTTGTCTGTCTTTGCACAGACTGGGCCACTAGGCTGCTCAAAGGCCCTCAGTGGCTCCCCTTCATCCAAGGCAAGATCAAGTGTACTTTTCCTGGTCTGGCACTCAGGGCCAACACAGCCCCTTCTCACCCTTCCTCTCTTCCTTAGCCTTCCCTGTTCTCCACTTGAGAGGACTCCCCACCAAGTGTTCTCTAGCCTAAGTTCATAACCTCAGCCTGGAAAAGCTCCCCACTCCTCCCACAGCTCAAATGTCTCCTCTCCTGGGAAGTCCTCCCTGATCTGCCTGAGTAGGTCAAACACTCCCTCTTTGAGCATGCCCTAGCATGTTTGGATTTTGGCACTTGTCATACATTTTGTGATATAATGATTTGGCTATGTGACTGTCTCTGTTCTTTGGGAGCTCCTCAATGGTAGGAAGTATGACATCATGCAGCTGGGTACCTGAGTCACCAGCATAGAGCTTGGTCCAAAACACAGTGTGGCCTTACTGTGAGAACCGGTTAGTCACCCTGTTCTGGGTCAGTTTCTTTGTCTGCCTCTTTCTAGTCCTGTGATCTTTGGCCACGTTTCCACCCTGAGCCTCAACTTTTCAATCTATAAAATGGGGATAATACTGAATCTTGGATAACAGATGCCATTCTGAGTGCATGAGGGAAGGTTCAGACTCAGAATGGCATCTTTTATCCAAGATTCAGGTACAGAGGCCTCTGGGATGATTCTGGACCATCTTAGAGGGACAGTTTGGCCAACTTGGCCCTACTGGGCTTGGGTCTAAGGGTCTCACAGGGGCAGCCTAGCTCCCTAGTGTCCTCAAAACTTAGGGCCTTGAGTCTGCATGCAGCCCTGGTTTTCTGCCTAGGCAGATCTAGCCCAACCTTTTGGCAGGAGCGTTGAGCAAAGCTTCAGCATTGGGCTGGACATAGTCAGAGGCATAGTCTTCAGTCCTGAAGCCATCCATGTGCTACCACCCAGTAGGGTAGGACTTCAGGATCCACAGAGCAGGTTAGGGAATCTGGGCTTGCCCTCCTGAGGTGGATTTGGACATACTCCAGAAGTAGGGAAGAGGCGACAGACTGCTTCTGTGGTTGGGTGGGCTCCTCTGTCTTCCCTGAAACCTAGCCAGGCCAAACTGGCCCCAGGTGGTGGGACCAAATGGACTGCTGGGACTTGGCTCTGGGTCAGTAGAATAACAGTAGTGAAGCCTCTACCCTTTAATGACAGCTGGGCAATTAGGTGATTTCTAATATCTTTGATATAGGTGATGCTGCTATGAATGTGTTTATATAAAGAACTTTTTATTTATTTTGAAATATCCTTAAGACAAGGTCCTAAAAGTGAGATTTATGGGGCCCAGAATATTTTTATTGTCCTTAATATAGTGCTACCAAATTGTCTCCAAGGACATCTTTTTTTTAAAATGTTTTTTCTTTATTGATTTTCTTTATTGAAGGAGAGGGAGAGATAGAAACATTGATGAGAGAGAACATTGATTGGCCACCTCCTGCATGCCCCTCACTGGGGTTTGGGCCCACAACCTGGGCATGTACCCTGACTGGGAATCGAACTGGCGACTTCTTGGTGCATGGGTCAGTGCTCAACCACTGAGCCTCACCGGCCAGACTCCAATGACATCTTGCAATGCTTCTATTGCTTCCTTTTTCAAAGTTCTAACTTTCTCATAGAACACCTACTATTTCCTATATGTGGTTTATGGAATTGCCTTTGATTGTCAGATCATTTGCTTGCCAAAGATGATTGACATTGGCTTTATCCAATGAGTGAGTAAAACAGTCAAAGCGTAGGTAAGCAGCTCCTCCTCTTTCTTCAGGTTCACTTTGCTGACCACCTCATACTCCTCCCTTGGGAACTAGTTTCTGTCATTTATGGTATTGAAAACACCTAAACAGATTAACAGTGATGGAAAATTTCCACCAAGAGAAGAAAAGAGCGTGTTCTTCATACCACACCCTAGCACTGTTCAGCATTTTATCAATGATATAAAAGAAGGAGTAGAAGGCAAACTGATTGAGCTTGCAGCTGACCACACTGAGGTGCTGATGCTGGTAGCTGACAGTTACAAGAGTTAGAACAATCACCAGGTTGGAAGACTGAGCCAAAACCAACACAAAGACATTTTGAAAACTGTTATGAAAACATTGTAACATTACAGGTGACAAAACAGGAAGAAAAAAGTCACCCACATGCCAATTACCTATCATTCATCTACTAGATTTTTCTGTGTTATATTTTTCTTCTTCTTTGTGTTCTTACACTCACACATATATGTTTACATAGGTGTAACCATAGTATTTGTACAATTCTGTAGTCTTTGTATATGCATTTGCATTGTTTTGTAAACATAACTACATGTTGCCTTTTACTTCCCATTTTTCATCCGTAATTGTGAATGAAAAGGTCTAGTGTTGATTTAACCCTTTCACAGTAGCTGCCAAATTAGGTAATTTTCAGTATCTTTGATATAGGTGATGCTGCTATGAATGTATTTGTATAAAGAGCTTTTTATTTATTTTGAAATAACTTTAAGACAAATTCCTAAGAGTGAGATTTATAGGGCAAGGAACATTTTGATGGTTCTTAATATAGTGCTACTAAATTGTCTCCAAGGACATTTTGCAACTCACCACAATCAAGATAATTAACCTCAATCACCCCTAAAATTTTCCTCAAGCCCCTTGTGATTGATACAACCCTCCCACCCCCACTATCTGCAGGCTATCACTGATCTACCTATATCACAATTGACTTGTTTACATTTTATAGAATTTTATTAAATGAAATAATACAGTGCATTCTTTTTGTCTGACTGCTTTTAGTCTGCATAATTATTTTGATTCTCATTCATGTTGTGATATCAATAGTCAAGTCCTTTTTTTTTTTGCTAAATAGTATTTCATTATATATGGATACACCACAATTTGTTTATCCATTCACTTGTTGATGGACATTTGGGTTTCCATTTTGGGCTATTACAAACAAAGTTGCTTTGAGTAGTTCTGTACAAGACTTTCATTTCTCTTGGGTAAAATACCTAGGAGAGAATTGTCTGGATCGGATGGTAGGTGTATGTTTAAATTTTTAAGAAATTGCCAAACTCTTTTTACAAAGTGGCTGTATTTCTTTTATTTCCACTAGCAGTATATGAGAGCTCTGGTTGCTTCACCTCCCTACCAACATTTGATATATTCAGTCTTTTATTTTTTAAGATTTATTTCTTGTACATTTTTGAAAGAGCTGGGCAAATACATTTATCTGTCACTTAATTTTACACAACAAAAACTAAAAAGGATAAGAAAGCCAAGATTTGAATATCATTTAGATTTTCTCCTCTGTTTTTCTCCATCAACCCCAATTTTTTTTTCTTTATTGATTTTAGAGAGAGAGGAAGGGAGAAGTACAGACAGATAGAAACATTGATGAGAGAGAACATTGATTGGCCGCCTCTTGGCCCCACCCCCCCACCACTGAGGATCGGGCCCACAACCTGGGCATGTGCCCTGAATGGGAATCGAACCAGCGATCTCTTGGTGCATGTCTCGACTCTCAACCACTGAGCCACACCAGCCAGGCAACTCCAACTTTCTTAAGCTCATTTCTGTTATGTTTCCAGGGACATAGCTACAGTAATTTCATGTTGTCTCTTTCCAGATGACAACATAAGATGAATGGTTACACATTTGTTTCCCAAAACTGCAAAACTCTTATTGCAAAAGCTCCTTAGAGCATTACAGGGGTGACCAATATCATTAATCATTAATCAACTTGGACATTTTGAAGCTAATTAAAGGTATACTAAAAAGAAAGTTTGAATAATACGTATGTCAACAAATAAAAGAATAGATTTTCAAGTTATACACATAAAAGAGGAACACAGGCATATATACTGTGTTCCTTTCAGCCCCATCTCAGACCTAAATTCTATGAATACGAACTGCGTCTTCAAACAGTGCATGAGGAAACTATCCCTGACTTCCCAGGTGTGGGAGGAGCTGCTAGGCATGGCCTTATAACTGTCAGTGGTCATGGACATTGAGACAGCCCTGGCCGAAATTCTGGCTCGGGCTCTCTCTTCTTCGTCTTGCAACACCTCCTCATGCTGAGATGGGAAGGAACTTGGATCAGTCCCATGAGCCTTGGCCAGAAACTCAAGGACTTGCATCTTGATGGTTTCAGCGTGGGCTCTCGGGCCCCACAGGAATTAAAATTGTGCAGGGTCACTGTTGGCCACCTGCTGGTACTTCAGGTATTTCTTCTCCACAAAATATTCAGTGATGAGCTTCCTGGGCTCCTCAAAGATGCAGTGCTTCCTCCCAGAATATAACCCCATCATACTCAGAACTTCCCAGACTTCCCCTTCGGTGGCCTGGTTGCCCTTCATGAAGATTGCACCCAGGATAAATATCAGGATGCCGGTCTCGGGCATGCCCTTTTCACTGTGCAGTACCCCATCATAGGCGAGGCCCATCCTGATGAGGACGGCACAGCAGTGGTTGCCGGGATCCACTTGATTCATATCAAGGCCAAAGATGATCTCCATGCACACAGAGGCTCTCAGGAAGATCTCAAGGAAATGATCTTTGTACTCTTTGCTGACAATCTTCAACATACCTTTCTTGGTTATTGATTCTTTCATTTGATACCGAGCATCAAGAAATTCACCCACAAAGGCACATTTTCATTTAGAGCATCTGTGGGCAGATTCTTGGGGTCAGGCCCTGCCTCTGAGGCACTACTCTCTTCCTCTTGGCTACTTGGAGCCCTCACCAGATTTGCTTGATGAGGTGACTGGTGGTAATGGAGGAGGAGTGGAAACTCGAAGAGCTCTCGAGAGTACTGGGGATACTCAGGAGCATCGGGAGCCTCCTTCCAATTGCCAGGCACTGGAGGATGGGAGGAGAGGCAGACCTCCTCCAGGCCCTGGGTCTCACTGGGTCTGCAGAGGTTGATCAGGTGAGCATTGTGGATTCTTCTAATGACTCTAGTGGGTGGTGGTAATCAGGAGTGTGACAGGTAATGGAGGAGATTGCTGCCTGACACCCTGCAGCACTGAGGTTCTTCCCTCTGCTGAGTAGAATCCACCACACCTCAGATAGAGATGTGTTCAGTCTTTAAAATTTTGACCTTTTTAGTGAGTGTGTAGTGGTATTTCACTGTAGCTTTAATTTGTATTTCCCTCATGACTAATAATATAATTATTATCTATTGCTATGTAACAAATTATCCCAAAATTAGTGCCTTAAAACAACAAACATTTATTATCTCACAGTTTCAATGGGTCAGGAATTTGGGTGTGGCTTAGCTGGGTGCAGCTAGCTGAATTGACCTATCTGAGCTTAAAGTTGCTGTGGAGTAGTGCTGAATATAGGAAAATGGGAGAGAAGAAGAAATGAAAGACCAAAGGGTCAGAAAAGTGGGCAGAAGAAAAATCAAATTAAGGGACTTGAAAGAATTATTTTTCAGAACAATATAGTGGTTCTTAAACCAATTGTCAGGCTATAGTTCTGCTGAATGGAGAAGTTTGAATTTTCCTGGTGATGCTGGGAAACTGAACATATGTTGAGCAATGTACCTATATCAGGCTTTGAATAGGAGCTGTACATCTGTCAGTTGATTTAAGCAATTCTCAGAACAGTCCCATTTTACAGATTTAGAAATTGAGATCAGAAAAGTAAAACTTGGCCAAGGCCATATATCTGAGATGGATTTGAATTCTCTGTTTCTTGTGAAAGCCCTTGGTATTTCTTTGCAGTACCCTAGTATATTAATGCATTATTACTCTTCCAACTCTGTCTTACACCGTGCTTTGCCTCCAAACTCATAAGACCTCTTTGAGTGAATTGTAGTGAGCAGTAGATCCTCTGATCAGTCAGGTCTCAAGTTGTAGTCTGAGTTCTCTTTGGAGATTGAGCTGTTTTGCAAAACCTCCCCATTCCAGTGGCTTGAGTGGCCACTGATTGAGGTTGAAAGAACAGTAGGTCTTTGCCTGGCTACCTCCATGAATGATTTCTGCCCCATAATGGAAGAATCACTAGTGGTCGACCCACAATAGCCTCTTCCCAGTCAGCACCCCCGCACCACCCTTAAACACAGTAAACTTTGGATATGAAACCACGTCAAGTTTTAGCTCCAAGTTGTGAATGGGTTTGAGAAGGTCCAGTCTTCTCTTCCACCTCAGTTTCTTCAGCAATTGAATTGAGGGGGAATAATTGGTTGGCTAGATTAGTAGTAGTTTTTACCCTGTGGAGAAGGAGACTGTGAAATATGCTCCAGTCCCTATGAGCACTAGGCATGGTGTATTGACTAAGTCTCCCACAGGTCTTGCATATATACTTTTTTTTTTTTTTTTTATCCTCACCCGAGGACATTTTTCCATTTTTTGCACAGATAGAGTGGGAGGGAGAGAGAGGTAGAGAGAGAGAGAGAGAGAGAGAGAGAGAGAGAGAGAGAGAGAGAGAGAAACATCGACGTGAAAGAGACACATCGAGTGGCTGCCACCCGCACGACCAACCAGGGCCGGGGACAAACTGCAACCGAGGTACATGCCCTTAGCGGGAACCGAACCCGGCTCTCTCCGGACCGCAGGTTGATGCTCTAACCGCTGAGCCAAACCGGCCAGGGCTTGCATATATACTTATGATTGCTTTTCAAATATGTCTAAAGCTGTGCCATAAGTAAAATGCAAATTCATTTAAAGATGTTACTGAACTTTTGGTTAGTTTTTGGACATGAGATTTCTCAAACAATGTTTACTAAAAAGTATGTCTACTTTATATGTATGTGTGCATGTTGTGAGAACTCTGCAATTGATAGCTGTGTAAAAAAAGTATCTTCAGCTCTGACCAGTTTTGCTAAGTGGTTAGAGCATCAGCCCAAGGACAGAGTGTCTTGGGTTTGATTCCAGGTCAAGGTTGCAGGTTTGATTCCCGGCGTGCAGGAGGCAACCAATAGATGTGTCTCTCTCATATAGATGTTTCTCTCTCTTTCTCTCACTCTCTCCACCTCCCTCCCTCCCTTCCACTCTATCTAAAAATCAATGGAAAAATATCCTTGGGTGAGGATTAACAAAAAAACAAAAGTATCTTCACACTCAGAATGATTGAGAAGCACTAAGAGATTCCCCATGGTCTCTCTAGACAGATGGAGTAATATTAAACATTTAAGAACCAGTATAAGGTTACAGTTATACAAGATTAATGAATACATTGTAGATATCTGCTGTAGGACATAGTGCCTATAGTTAATAATACAGTGTTGTGCACTTAAAAATATGTGAAGAGCTCTGGTGAAGAGCCCTGGCCAGTTAGGCTCAGCAGTTAGAGCGTCAGCCCATGGACCAGAGAGGCCCAGGTTCGGTTCCCGCTAAGGGCATATACCTCGGTTGCAGTTTGTCCCCAGCCCCAGTTGGGGTTGTGTGGGTGGCAACAACTCGATGTGTCTCTCTCACATCGATGTTTCTGTCTCTCTCTTCCTCCCTCTCTCCCTCCTGCTCTATCTGAAGATAAATGCAAAAAGTGTCCTCAGGTGAGGATAATATATATGAAGAGAATAGATCTCATATTAAATGTTCTTAAAACATACATGAAAAGGGACACAATGAATCTTTTGGAGATGTTGGATATGTATGTTACCTTGTAGTGATAGTATCACTGGTGTATGCATATTTCTAACTCATCAAAATGTGCACATTAAATATGTGCTGTTTTTTGTTCTATTATACCTCAATCAAGCAGTTAAAAGCAAACAAACTGCCCTGGCCAGTTTGGCTCAGTGGTTAGAGTGTCGGCCCTTGGACCAAAGAGTTGCCGGTTCCATTCTGGTCAAGGGCATGTACCTCAGTTGTGGTTCAGTCACCAGCTCTGGTCAGGGTTGTGCGGGAGACAGCCAGTCGACAGTTTCTCTCACATTGATGTTTCTCTATCTCTTTCTCCCTCCCTTCTTCCCTCACTTCCAGTCTGTCTGAAAATAAATGGAAAAATATCCTCTAGTGAGGATTAAAAAAAAAAATTAAAACCAACCAACCAACCAACCAACCAACCAGGAAGGTAGGGTTATTGACCGATCAAAATGTATATACTGGAAGAGGGGTCGAATTAGAATGGAACCCTGCTAAGACCACACCCCTGACCCCTGCTGTTTGATGCTTTAACTCTTGAGCTGCATAGCCTTGGGGTGTTTCAGGGAATCCCAGGGGAAGGGCTTAGACAAGAAAGAAAGGCTGAGATCTCAGGGGAAGGGGACATGGGTAGGGAGGGTGGGGCTCCAGGAGGGGTTATTTATGTATGGGGCATCACAGTATTTCAGTATCTCCATGTTCAGAGGTTGCATATAGGTCATCCTTTCAGCAGCTGCACTGAGATGGCATAGGATGCCTGGGCATGGGCTGGGGCTTGGACTCTTACCTCCCTGTACTGCTGAGTCTCCAAGGCCCTAAGCCTACCTGGTATCAGTGCACTACACCCTTCTGCCTCAAATTTGACTTTAAAATGCTCTGTTATGCTGGTCATTTTTCAACCCAGGTGGTAAACTTGAGACCCGCCAAGTTTGATTTTGGTTAAATGAGTTTATCTCCTCACTGACTGTGTACAAGTAAGCTGTGTAAAGGAAAGGAGGCAGAATTTGGGGTAAGGAATTGGTTCTGGATTCATATCTTAGCTCTGCTGCTTTTCTCCCATATACATCCCCCCATACCCACCACCCACTGGCAAGTCACCTCATCCCTGTTACCTCAGTTTTTATGATCAGTAAAAGGCATGGTGACATCTGTCCTGTCCCACTCATAGGTCTGTGCTGAGGTTTAAAGGAGAGAAAGGAGGAAAAGTGCTTTGCAAACTGGAAAGCTTTGTGCACACATGGGCGAGTCTGTTCCATAGACTGAAGGAGCTGACTGTTTAGAATGTTGCTTGTCAGCTTCTGATTGGATCAGGGGTTACAGATCTACCATTTGTTTAGAATGTTCCCTGTCTATCTCAAATGTGATAATAATATAGCTTTAGCTTTTTATGGGGAAGGGAGGCTGCAGAAAGTATGATTGATCTTTCTTTCTCAACCCCACAAAATCAGAGCTGAAATGGCTGCTAGGGAGTACCCAACTCAACCTCCTTGTTTTATAAATGGGGTCGCCGAAGTGAGTGGCCCAAGGACATATAGTGAGTTAGTAGCAAAGCCAGAACCAGGTATTCTGATGCCCAGCTCTTTTCATCACAACATGTGATGTGTCTTGTGGCAAACCATTCACTCATGTCTTCATCCATTCAACAGCATTTATTGAGTCCCTACTGAATGCTGGACTCTGTGCTGATTATTTTGGGGGTAGACAAGTCAGGTGCAATTCTGTTCTCAAGTTGCTTATGACACTGGGCAGAGAATGCTCTTTCAGAGTTCTGAGAGGGGACCAGATAAAGTGTCATTCCTAGAGGTCTGGCATACTCCTTCGGGTGGGTGTGGTTTTTGAAAACAGTGGAAAAGTGCGGTGATGAAGCTCATTGATACTGTCCTTATACCAGTGAACAGCCAAGCATCCTCACCTGCCTGTCTCATTCAGTTTTTACAAGCACCTCATTTTGCAGATAGGGACACGGAGGCCCCAAGAAGGGAAGGGATACAAATAGAACCAGCGTCACAGAGCTGGAAAGTGCCAAAGACACTTAGATTGAAAACAGTATGGTTCCAGGGCCTTTTGAGTCTTGTGCACTGGTTCAATTTACATAGAAAGAGCATGGGTTTGTGTGCTGAGAACACTTGGGTTCAAATCCCAGGTCTGCCATTTCCTAGCTGTTTGATTTTGGCAAGTTACTCCTTTGAAGACTGTTTGCTTATGTGTAAAACAGAGATCACAGGGTACTTTACCTTATAGAGCTCCTGTGAAGGTGAAATGAGTGTCTCAGGGTGGACTCGTAGCTAGTGCCTGGTATGCAGTGTTCCTCTGCTGCCCCTACCAGCCCCTGATGTTGGTACCTTAATCAGCAGCCAAGGGGCCAAGTACTCCTGGCTCTCTGCACGAGTCCTGTGCTTCCATGGGAAAGGCCTGGAGAGTTTTCCTCATTTGAACAATAGTAAGGGTGTTGGCAAAGGTGAAGTTTGCTGAAGGCCCAGGTCTGAAAGTTGGGGCCCCCACCCCCAAAGCACATTCTCTTTCACACATGGGTGGGGCCTAGTCAGAGTTGCTGAGGGCCCAGTTTGGATGCCCTGAGTTGCTTGCCATGCCTGACTGCATGGGTGTCAGTTCTGCCTTGTTCCTGCTGCATTCCGGCTTCGTATGTCAGCACCTCATGAAAATCTCCCAGGCCCTGGCTTTGAATAGCCCCTTGGCTGCCTGGGAGTGAAGAGCCTGGCTCTGTTTTGTCTGTTAAATCATCTGCTTTGTCTATGGGCCAGCAAGATGGGTTCCCCCCCACCCCCTTACATAATACTCACCAGGCCATCACTGTCAGGGCTGATTCTGCCCAGCTCAGGCTGAACAAATAACAATTTAGACCTAGCTGCCGAGGCCATGTAGTGTCAGGAGCTGCTTTCTTCAGGAGCAGTTTGATGACAGGCTGTGAGCAGCTGCATGCACTCCAGTGGGGAAGGAGCTGAGCTCTAACTTGCTTACCCCAGCCATGGCAAACCTCCCTTTCTTTGCTGAATCAGACCTTCCGGAGGACTCCCATTTTTACTTCTGCACTTGCTGGGCTTGTGATACAGGGAGTGGGCAAAACGAAATGAGAGGGGGACCCTGATATACAAAGAGCCCTGAACGTGTACAGAGAACCCGGTGACCTGCCAGCTTTCTTCTTTTGCCTTAACTGCTAGGAGACTTGGAACAAATTCAGTACTGGAGGCAATAATTAACTCATCTCAATTGCCCGGTGACATCCTGTGCTCTTTTTAATTGGTTCTCGTGTTAGTCTTTAATCAATCTTTTTTTTTTTGCATCCTCACCCGAGGACATTTTTTCATTTTTTGTTCAGATAGAGTGGGAGGGACAGAGAGGAAGAGAGAGAGAGAGAGAGAGACATCGACGTGAAAGGGACACATCGAGTGGTTGCCACCCGCACGACCCAACCAGGGCCAGGGACAAACTGCAACCAAGATATGTGCCCTTAGCAGGAACCGAACCCAGGTCTCTCTGGACCGCAGGCCAATGCTCTAACCGCTGAGCCAATCTTTTTTTTTTTTTTTTTGTACAGATAGAGTGGGAGGGAGAGAGAGGAAGGGAGAGAGAGTGAGAAACATCGACGTGAAGGGACACATCGAGTGGCTGCCACCCGCATGACCAACCAGGGCCGGGGACAAACTGCAACCGAAGTACGTGCCCTTAGCGGGAACCGAACCCGGGTCTCTCCAGACCGCAGGCCGACACTCTAACCGCTGAGCCAAACCGGCCAGGGCTGAGCTAATCTTTTTAAATGTGTTTTTTAGTGTGGTAAAATACACGTAATATGAAATTTACCATTAGCGACCTTTAGTACATTGACACGCTGTACAACCATTGCCACTGTCTAGTTACAGACATTTTCATCACCCCCAAAGGAAACTGCTTACCCATAACCAGTCATTCCCCATTCTTTAACTCCGGAGACATCATAGATCCTTGTGAAGAGAGTAGAGGAGTAGGGATTTTAAATAAATATAATAAATAAAAGAATATGCAACTTGTAAATTTTATTGGATGAGCTAGACACATTCACTTTTTATTTTATTTTTCCAGATTCACTTTTGTTTCATTCTATACTCTGTTCAATTAGGGATTGAGTTATGGCTAATTTTTTTTTTTTTTTATCCTCACCCGAGGATATTTTTCCATTTTTTGTACAGATAGAGTGGGAGGGAGAGAGAGGAAGGAGAGAGAGAGAGAAACATCGACGTGAAAGGGACACATCGAGTGGCTGCCACCTGCACGACCAACCAGGGCCGGGGACAAACTGCAACCGAAGTACGTGCCCTTAGCGGGAACCGAACCCGGGTCTCTCCGGACCGCAGGCCGACGCTCTAACCGCTGAGCCAAACTGGCCAGGGCGAGTTATGGCTAATTTTTGAGTTATGTCTGTGTCATTCCAAATTCCCCCCTTTCTCTCTCCGCCCCAGCCTCTCCCACCCCCCATTCCCTTCCTTCTAACATTCAGATCTTTTTTCTATCTATCTATCTATCTATCTATCTATCTATCTATCTATCTATCTATCTATCATCTATCTATCTATCTAGCATCTATCATTTACCTATCTTCCTACTCTCCATTCATCTATCCATGTTTCTCTTTGTAAATCTAGATCATTGACTCTCAGACCTGAACATTAGAATCGCCAGGTAAGGCTTTAAAATCTACTGATGCTTGGACCCCATCTCAGGCCAGTTGAAATGTAAACTTTTAGTGTGGACCTGGGCATCTGTCTAGTTTTTAAGTTCTCCTAGGTGATTCTGATGCATAGTGAAGGTTAAGAATCACTCACCTAAATTAACCTTTCTGATATTTAACCTTCTACAGAAACTTATCTCAGTCTGGTCCTCAGTTGGTCTAGTTTTTACATAAATGGCCGTTTGCTACGCATATGCTGTATAATCTGACTTTTAACAAAATGTATAAACAACTTTTATGTACTTAAATATTTTTCAAGAGCATCATTTTAAAGTCTGTGTAGTATTCTATCAACATGTATATGTTACATTTTATTTATTTATTTATTTATTATTTATTTTTCTATCCTCACCCAAGGACATTTTTCCATTTTTTGTTCAGATAGAGTGGGAGGGAGAAAGAGAGAAAATGAGAGAGAATGAGAGAGAAACATCGACGTGAAAGGGACACATCGAGTGGTTGCCACCCACACGACCCAAGCAGGGCTGGGGAAAAACTGCAACCGAGGTACGTGCCCTTAGCGAGAACTGAACCCGGGTCTCTCTGGACCGCAGGCCGACACTCTAACCGCTGAGCCAAACTGGCCAGGGCGTGTTACATTTATTTAATTGGTCTCCTGTTGGGATTTTGATTAGGATTGTATTGAATCTATAAATAATTTAGGGGAATTTTATGTATATTATAAATATATAATTTAACTTAAAATTTTGAATTACAAAGACAAAGACAACTCATATAATGTACCCTCAGGTGCCCATTGTCCAGCTCCAACATCTATCATCAGTTCTGTTCACTTCTGTCCCATCCATATCCCCATCTTCTTCTACTATCATATTATTTTGAAAAAATCCCAGATATCATGTAAATTCACCTGTGTTTCTGTATATATCTCTGAAAGATAACAAAACTCAATGCTATTGTTGTACAAAAAAAAATAACACTAATTCCTTAGTATCAAGGGCAACTCAATGGCTTGTTAAAAGTGAAGGTTCAGATTTCCAGTCATCTCATAAATATTATGTTATTTTTACATTTTATTTGGGATTAACATTTTTTAAAATTGCGGTAAGAAACCTTGGGATTGATTTTGATTGGTTCTTTTTTTAAAAAATTTAATTAATTAATTTATTTTTGTTACAGATATTTCTCCTTTTTCCCGCACTGCTACCCCCCTCCCTCACCCTCTCCGTCCTGTCCCCAGATTTGTGGTCCATGTCCATTGATTGGTTCTTAAGTCTCATTTAATATATACATTTTCTTCCATCTTTCATTTTTTTCTTTGAATTTTTTTGTTACAGAAACTGGGTTGTTGGTCTTGTAAAGTTTTCCATATTTTGGATTATTATTATTATTATTATTTTTTATCATCCTCACCCGAGGACATTTTTCCATTCTTTGTTCAGATAGAGTGGGAGGGAGAGAGAGGAACAGAGAGAGAGAGAAACATCGATGTGAAAGGGACACATCGAGTGGTCGCCACCCGCACAACCAACCAGGGCCGGGGACAAACTGCAACCGAGGTACATGCCCTTAGCGGGAACCGAACCCGGGTCTCTCCGGACCGCAGGCCGATGCTCTAACCGCTGAGCCAAACCGGCCAGGGCTCCATATTTTGGATTATAGTTGATGGTGTAGTTTACCATGTTTATCTATTTTCTGTATTTCCAATATATTGATGACTAGGGCTGAAAGTTTATGAATGTTTCATTTATCATTTTAACTTAGTTTTTCCTTAGTGTCGATCAATAAAGTTTTTAAATTTTTCTCCATAAAAGTCATACACATCTTATTAAAATTATTTCTTATGCTTTTTCTTTTGGGGGGGATAAAACTTGAAATGTTAGCTGTCCCCCCACCAGTTTGATTGAGATATAAATGACATATAACATTGTGTACATTTAAGGTGTACAACGTGATAATTGGATACATGTATATATTGCAAAAAGTTTACCATAATAAAGTTAGTTAACACATTTTTCACATCAAATAATTACCATTTTTTGTTGTGATGGTGGTGAGAACATTAACCATACACTCTCTTAGCAACTTTTAAGTATATAATACAGTATTATCAACTATAGTTACCATTGAGGAATTTTAGATTCCCAGAACTTATTCATTTATAGCTGGAAGTTTGTACTCCTGATCAACATTTTCTCATTTCCCTCATCCCCTATCCCCTGATAACCCCACCAGTCTACTCTCTGCTTCTATGAGACTGGCTTTCTTAGATTCTACATGTAAGTGAGATCCTACAGTATTTGTCTTTCTCTGTTTAATTTAAGAAATGTTGGTGTTCTTAAATTGTCTTAAATTTGCTACTTGTTTGTTGCTGATGGGTACAAATAAAAATATAAAAAATTTTTTTTTTACATTGACTTTGTATCTAGCAGCTGGTTAAACTCTCTTAAAAATTAATAATTTAGCCCTTGCCGGTTTGGCTCAGCCTTTGGAGTGTTGGCCTGCGGTACAGAGAGACCCGGTTCGGTTCCCGCTAAGGGCATGTACCTCGGTTGCAGTTTGTCCCCGGCTCTGGTTGGTCGTGCGGGTGGCAGCCACTCGATGTGTCCCTTCACATCGATGTTTCTCTCTCTCTCTCTTCCTCTCTCTCCCTCCCGCTCTGTCTGAACAAAAAATGCAAAAATGTCCTCGGGTGAGGATAAAAAAAAAAAAAAAAAATTAATAATTTATCCTAAACATCTTTGGATTTTCAATATAGATAATGAGTAATGACACTTTTGCTACTTCCTTTTAAATACACACACACACACACACACATTTAAAAAAAATTTTTTCTTTATTAGTTTCAATACAATGATGAGTGGAAGTGATGATACCGGGCATCCTTGGTTTGATCTCTGTCTTAAAAGAATGCTTTAGCTATTGTGAATAGTACTGCTATGAACATAGGGGTACATATATTCTTTCTGATTGGTATTTTGGGATTCTTAGGATATATTCCTAAGAGTCAGAAGATGAGTGGATAAAAAAGCTGTGCTACATATACACAATAGAATACTATGTAGCTGTAAAAAGAAGGATCTATTATCCTTGAAGACATCATGGAGGGACCTGGAGAGTATTATGCTAAGCGAAATAAGCCAATCAGAGAAAGAGACAAGTATCATATGATCTCACTTATATGTGGAATCTAATGAACAAAATAAACTGATGAATAAAATAGAAACAGAGGCATGGAAACATGGAACAGACTGACAGACCTCAGAGAGAAAGGGGGAGAAGAGGTGGGAAGAGATTAACCAAAGAATTTACATGC
The DNA here is from genome assembly GCF_014108415.1 of Molossus molossus. Classification (NCBI taxonomy): domain Eukaryota; kingdom Metazoa; phylum Chordata; class Mammalia; order Chiroptera; family Molossidae; genus Molossus; species Molossus molossus. Next base: position 31,312,312 of record NW_023425349.1, read on the forward strand.
AAATATGCATTGCCCATGGACACAGACTTTAGAGAGGTGAAGGCCTGGGGTGGGATGGGAACCGGGACGAGGGGAGCAGTGGAAGAAAAAAAGGGGAGACATCTGTAATACTCTCAACAATAAAGATTTTTTTAAAAGAATGCTTTAATGTCTCACAATTAAATATAATATTATGCTGTAGTTTTTTGTTTGTTTGTTTTTACACTTATCAGGTTAAGAAGTTTCCCTCTATACCTAGATTTTTGAAAAAAATTTTCCCCATAAATTGTATGTTAATTTTTCAAATGCCTTTTCTTCATCTGTTGAAATAACTACATTCTTTAATCTGTTAATGTTAATCTGATTTTTTAAATGTTAAATAGCCTTGCATGTTGAGGATAAACCTTAACTAGAACATAATATTTAACATTATTATATATTGCTGGGGTTGGTTTGCTAATATTTTGTTTGGAAGTTTTGTATCTATCTGATCTATAAAGTTGGTTTGAATTATCCTTCTTTTAAGGTTATTTTCAAGATTTTACATCGAATTATGGTATAATCATAAAGTAACGGGGGAATAGTTCCTTATTTTTTATTAGAATTATTTTTTTCTTAAAGATTTCACAATTTGCTATTCAAATCTTTTGGGCTTGTTGTTTTCTTTATAGAAATATTTTCAACACTTAATTCAATGTATTTGATCATAGGACTACTCAGTTTTGTTTCTTCTTCTTTTTATTATTATTATTATTATTATTATTATTATTATTTTATCCTCACCCGAGGATATTTTTCCATTTTTTGCACAGATAGAGAGGGAGGGAGAGAGAGGAAGGGGGAGAGAGAGAGAAACATCGACGTGAAGGGACACTTCGAGTGGCTGCCACCCGCACGACCAACCAGGGCCGGGGACAAACTGCAACCGAAGTACGTGCCCTTAGCGGGAACCGAACCCGGGTCTCTCCGGACCGCAGGCCGACGCTCTAACCGCTGAGCCAAACCAGCCAGGGCTTATGTTTCTTCTTAAGTCATTAAAAAATTAATAGACTTTATTTTTTGTAGCAGTTTTTAGGTTCACAGAAAAATTGAATGGAAAGTACAGAGAATTCCTACACATTCCCTGCCCTATTACCCTCAGCTTCCCCCATTATCTACATCCCTCTAGCCAGAGTGGTACATTTGTTACAATTGATGAACCAAGATTTTTTAATTTATTTTTTTATCCTCACCCGAGGATATTTTTCCATTTTTTGTACAGATAGAGTGGGAGGGAGAGAGAGGAAGGGAGAGAGAGTGAGAAACATCGACGTGAAGGGACACATTGAGTGGCTGCCACCCGCACGGCCAACCAGGGCTGGGGACAAATTGCAACCGAAGTACGTGCCCTTAGCGGGAACCGAACCCGGGTCTCTCTGGACCGCAGGCTGACGCTCTAACCGCTGAGCCAAACCGGCCAGGGCTGATGAACCAAGATTGATCCATCATTATCAACCAACTCCATAGTTTACATTAGGGAGCACTCTTTGTGTTTATATTCTGTGGGTTTTGCCACATGTGTAAGGGTATGTATTCATCATTACAGTATACAGAATAGTTTCTCTAAAAATCCCCTGTGCTCCACTTATTCATCATACCTTTCTCCCTGCAAGCCCCTGGCAACTACCTTTTTACTGACACTGATCTTTTTATTTATTTATTTATTTATTTATTTTTATTTATTGATTTTAGAGAGAGAGGAAGGGAGAGGGAGAGGGAGAGAGATATAGAAACATCAATAAGGCCCTGGCTGGTTTCGCTCAGTGGTTAGAGCGTCAGCCTGCGGACCAGAGAGTCCCGGGGTTTGGTTCCCGGTAAGGGCAGGTACCTCGGTTGCAGTTTGTCCCTGGCCCTGGTTGGGGTTGTGTGGGTGGTAACCACTCGATGTGTCTCTCTCACATCGATGTTTTTCTCTCTCTCTTCCTCCCTCTCTCCCTCCCACTCTATCTGAAGATAAATGCAAAAATGTCCTCAGGTGAGGATAAAAAAAAAAAAAAGAAAGAAACATCGATGTGAAAGAACATCAATTGGCCACCTCCTGCATGCCCCGCACTGGGGATTTGGCCCACAATCTGGGCATGTGCCTTGACTGGGAATTGAACTGGCGACCTCTTGGTGCATGGGTGGATGTTCAACCACTGAGCCACACCGGCAGGGCAACACTGATCTTTTTATTGTTGCCATAGTTTTGCCTTTTCCAGAATGTCATCTAGTTGGAGTCATACAGTAATGGAGTCTTTCCAGATTGTCTATCTTCACTTAAGAATTTAAGGTTCCTCCATGTCTTTTCATGGTGTGGTGGCTTATCTTTTATTTTTAAAGCACTGAATAATATTTTATTGCATAGAGGTACCGTGATTTATTTATCCATTCACCTACTAAAGGACATCTTGGTTGCTTTCAAGTTTTGGCAATTATGAATAAAATTGCTGTAAACTGTGTGCAGGTTTTTATGTGGATGTAAGTTTTTAACTCATTTGGGTAAATACCAAGGAGCATGATTGCTGGGTCATATGGTAAAAGTATGTTTAGTTTTGTAAGAAACTATCTAACTATCTTATAAAGTGGCTGTATCGTTTTGCATTTCCATCAGCAATGAATGAGAATTCCTGTTTCTCCATGTCCTTGCTAGTGTTTGGTGTTTTCAGGGTTTCGAATTTTCACCATTCTAATAGATGTGTAGTAATATCTCACTGTGTTTGTAATGTGCCATTCCCTAACGATGTATGATGTCACTGGCCCTCTGTATTTCTTTTCTTGGTGTGGTGTCTATTCAGATTTCTTGCCTATTTAAAATATTGAATTGTTTTCTTATTGTTGAGTTTTTAAAGTTCTTTGTATATTTTAGATAACAGTCCTTTATCAGATATGTCTTTTGCAAATATTTTCTCCTAGCATGTGGCTTATCTTCTCATTCTTTTGACAGTGTCTTTCACAGAGCTGAAGTTTTTAATTTTAATGAAGTGCATCCAATTTATCAGTTTTTTCTTTCATAGATCATGTCTCGATATTTTATCTAAAAAGTCCTTGTCAAACCCAAGGTCATCTTGATTTTCTTCTGTGTTATCTCCTAAAAGTTTCATAACTTTGCATTTTATATTTAGGTCTGTGATCTATTTTGAGTTAACTTTTGTGAAGGGTATAAGTTCTCTCTCTTTCTCTCTGTCTCTACATGTGGATGTCCAGTTGTTTCAGCATCATTTGTTCAAAAGACTTTTTTCTCCATTAAATTGTCTTAGCTCCTTTCCCAAAGATCATTCCACTATTTGTATGAATCTATTTCTGGGCTCTCTATTCTATTCCATTGATCTGTTTGGTCTTTTGTTTCTTTGTTGATTTGTTTTGTTTTGTCAATACCACATTATCTTGATTACTGTAGCTTTATGGTGTTTCTTGAAGTTGAATAGGGTCAGTCCTCTGATTTTTTTCTCCTTCAATATTCTGTTGGCAATTCTGGTTCTTTTGCCTCTTCATATTTACTTTAAAATTAATTTGTCATTATCTACAAAATAAATTGCTGGGATTTTGATTGAGATTGTGTTGAATCTATAGATCAAGTTGAGAAGAACTGATGTGTTAACAATATTGAGCATTTCTAACCATGAACATGGACTGTCTCTCCATTTATTTAGTTCTTTTTGATTTCTTTCATCAGAATTTTGTATCTTTTCTTACATAAATCTTGTACATACTTTGTTAGATTTATACCTAATATTTCTTTTTCTTTTATTTTTTGGTGCTAATGTAAATTGTATTTTAATTTCAAATTCCAGTTGTCCATTGCTGGTATGTAGGAAAACAATGGACTTTTGTTTAACCTTGTATCCTGCAACTTTGCCATAATTGCTTATCAGTCCAAGGAGTTTTTGTTTAATATGTTTTTATTGATTTTCTAGAGAGAGAGGAAGTGAGAGGGAGAGAGAGATAGAAACATGGATGAAAGGAAAACATCAGTTGGCTGCCTCTTGCATGCCCCCCACCAGGGATCAAGCCTACAACCAGGGCATGTGCCCTGACTAGGAACTGAACTGAAGACCTCTTGGTGCATGGGACAATGCTCAATCCACCAAGCCACACTGGCTGGGCTTGAGGAGGTTTTTTTTTTCTTCTTTTTCTTGGTTGTTGTTTTTGATCAACTCTTTGGGATTTTTACATAGACAGTCATGTCATCTGTGAACTAAGATGGTTTTATTTCTTCCTTTCCAAACTGTGTAACTTTATTTTCTTGTCTTATTGCATTAGCTGGAACTTTCTGTTATTGATTTTGTAAGTTTAATTCTATTGTGGTCTGAGAGCATATATGGTATGATTTTTGCTCATTAAAAATTTTAAAGATGTGTTTAATTGGCCCAACATGTGGTCTATCATGGTAATTGTTCCATATGAACTTAAGAAGAATATGTATTCTGCTATTGTTGGGTGAAACCTTCTATAAATACTTAGTTATCTTTATAGTCATATGTTCATATTTTCAAGACCCTTATTTTTCATTACATAATTATACTGATAATTCTAATAGCTTAAGTCTGCAGTTACTGTGGTTCTGATCAGTCATTTTTTAAAAATGTGTTATATTTCTGACTGTGAGATATTAATTTTTATTAGAATTTTATCTTTGGAAATTTCTTGGGATTTATATCCTCTCCTTTATTTCTTTTAACAAGTAGAGCTACTCTTCCAGATTCTCTGTTTTCTTCCTATGTGAAAGCCAACTGGGTCTTATGTAAAGTTATAATATCACAACATTTTTACTTTCAAAACTCTATATATTACTTTATTATCTTTCACACTTCTCTTATAGATAGAAGTTTGAAGTCAGATTGAAGTTCGTTCTTTTGTGTTAACATTTTCTGTCTGGAGAGTTTTCTCTTTTTGCTACTTACGGTTCTGCTTTCCAGAATATATTTAAATGGAGCCTCATTCATTGATTTTGTACAGGAAATGATAAAGCCCTTTAATTTCTACATAGGTCATTTTTATCTCTAGAAACTTCTGTCTTTATGGCTTTTATTATAGCTTGTTTCATTTATTCTTTTTTTTTATCCTCACCCGAGGACATTTTTTGATATTTTGTTCAGATAGAGTGGGAGGGAGGGGGGGAGAGAGAGAGAGAGAGAGAGAGAGACAGACAGACATCGACGTGAAAGGGACACATTGAGTAGTTGCCACCTGCACAACCCAACCAGGGCCGGGGACAGACTGCAGCTGAGGTACGTGCCCTTAGCAGGAACCGAACCCAGGTCTCTGGGGACCGCAGGTCGACGCTCTAACCACTGAGCCAAACTGGCCAAGGCTCATTTATTCTTATCTCTTAAGAACACCAAAGAAGTGTTACGGAAGAGGAGCTTGGAGTGGTTGGAAGAACTTGAATCTTGAAGGAAATTTGCAGCAGATTAAACATGTGCTTGAGCTAGAACAAGGGGGCAAGGACAGGGAATGGGCAAGATTCAGCATGCCCTTTTTTCCAAACATCCCTCTGGCTTTTCTTTTACCTGGTCCTGACCTACCTCACCTCTCTCTCTTACCTTTCATGGGGTGATTTCTCATATGCCTCCAGGGAAGCTGTCTCCTTCCTGTAACCAGTGATTGAGTTGTCTGTTTTCTGGACTAGACTAGAATCTCCCCGATGCCAGGAATGGGTGTGCGTGACCACTGCATCACCACTTACTGCAGTGCCTGACCCAACAAAGGTGCTGAGTGAATGTCTACTAAATGGACAGATAATTGAATGAATGAAAATGAATGGAGGTCATTTGTCGATCACCTTGAATGAGGATTTGTTTGAAGATCAGCAGCCAAGTTATTTTTTAAAATAGTTTTTCTATATTGATTTTAGAAAGAGAGGAGGAGAGAGATATAGAAACATTGATGAGAGAGAACATCGATTGGCTGCCTCTTGCATGCCCCTCACTGGGGATTGGGCCCATAACCTGGGCATGTGTGCTGACCGGGAATCGAACCAGCGACCTCTTGGTGCATGGGTCGACGCTCAACCACTGAGCCACACTGGCAGAGCAGCAGCCAAATTATTTAAAAACCCATCCCACAGAGAGCTAGGGAAATGAATTGAGGATGACAGGCAAAATGGCTTCTAAAAATACCAGAGCCTCAGGATCTTCTTCTTCACACCTGGCTTGGCCAGTTTTGTTTATTCAGAATTTACTTATTTCCATGTAAATCACGTTCCCTGATATCAACCTGGCTTTGACTCTATGTCTTCCTGTCTTTTGGATTAAACAAAATACTATGGTCAGTGAGTTCCTGGATTGAACATCCTGCTGTTAATTAAGAGAAGCCATTTACTAGCGCCTCCTGTGTCCAGGAGTACACTGAGTGCCTGGCATCTGGCATATAATTAAGTCCTCACTGGTCAGTGCTGTTTCCCCCATTTTCTAGGTGAGGACACAAATCCAGAGAGGTTAACTCATTCCTGGTCACCCTTGTAATAAGCAGTGAAGTTGGGATTTGATCCCTTTGTATTCCAATTCTTGTCTCCCCAACTCACAAAGTGGTTCCACATCCATCATCTAAATGGCTTCCTGAAGGCACTCTGTGAGGGAAGACAGCAGGGCTCCCTGATTCTGCCTTACATGTGTGGAAGGTGAGAGAGTTGATGGCAAATTTAGGATTTTGGCCTGGTCCAGCAGACCCCTGGGCTCAGCCATTGCCAGTAATGTGACTGGGTGATGCTTCCCCTTTCCAAGTCTCAGGGTCCTCATCTGCAAAATGAGGAGAAGGGTTTTCTTTTCCTCCCCTGACACCAAAAACATTGTGTCTCTTCTAACACCGCTTTTACAACTAGGCGTCCTACAATTAATTCAATTCAGTTCTAACAATGACCCCGCAGGACTGCACTAACTCAGATGCCAGTTGCAAACAGTGAGTGGGTCCCCCTATTATACCTACACTTTTGCCTGACTTGGTTACAAAGTCAGGGGTTCGCACACCCCACTCCTCTCTTAGGTTTAGTAATTTGCTAGAACAACTCACAAAATTCCAGAGAATGCTATACTTAACACATAATAAACACATAAGGTACACAAATATATAATACACACATACGTAAATACATATATCAATACATAAAATACATATAAGTACATAATAAATTTACAGTTTATTATGAAGGATATAAATAAACAGCCAGATGAGGAGGTACATAGGGTCCTGAGTAGAGTTAGAATTTGTCATAGAATTAGAATTTGTTACCCTCCCAGCACCTTGATGTGTTTATTATAACTCAGAAGATCTCCTAATCCATTATTAAGGAGTTTTTAATGGAGATTTCAATACATGTGATTGATTCAATCATTGGCCATTGGTGACTGAACTTAATCTCCAGCCTGTCACCTGCTTGCAGGTATGGGAACGGGGAGGGGGGGGGGGAGAGGGAGGTAGTGCTGGAAGTTTTAACCCTCTAATCTGCCTGTTCTTTCTGGTAACCCTACCCTGAAGCTATTTGGGGTCTGAAAAAGTGACCTGGTTAGTGTAACCTCAGGTATGGTTGAAAAGAGCTTGGTCTGAATAACAAAAGATACCCCTATCAAACCCAACACTCAGGAAATTCCAAAGGTTTTAGGAACTCTGCGTAGGAACTGGAGACAAAAATAGGTTTTTAAAAATATTTGATAAAGCCCTGGAAGGTTTTTCTCAGAAGTTAGAGCGTCGCCTGTAGACTGAAGGGTCTTGGGTTCAATTCCTGGTCAAGGGCACGTACCTGGGTTTTGGGTTTGATCTCCAGCCCCCAGTGGGGGTCCTGCAGGAGGCAACCAATTAAGGTGTCTGTCTCACAATGTCTCTCTCTCTCTCCCTCTCTCCCTTCCACTCTATCTAAAAAGCAATGGAAAAATATCCTTGGGTGAGAATTTAAAAAATATATTTTTTTAAATAAATATCTCTCTTTCCCCTCCTACCCCCAGCCTCTGTTAATATGAGTTCTACTTTTGTTTTATTTGTTAGCTTCTATGTTTAAGTGAGATTATACGATATTTGTCTTTCTATGTCTAACATGTCATTTAGCAGATTCTTCAGATTTATGTATATATAATTTTCTTTACCCATTTCTCTGTGGATCGACACTCGACCACAGAGCCACAACAGCCGGGCGAGACAAAATAAGTTTTAAGTCAAAAGGTTGCAAGAGAAAAAGAACGACAATATATATTGATAAAAATTCAATCCATCCATAAGCACTGAATTATGTAACAATTATAAACATCTACACACCTGAAAGTAGAGTTCCAAAATCTGTGAAGAAAAAATTGACAGACTTGGAGGGAGAGTTCTACAATAAAAGTTGGAGACTAGTTGGGCCCTCGCAGTGTAGCTCATTTGGTTAGAGCATTGTCCCCTATGCCAAGCTTGCAGGTTCAATCCCTGGTCAGGGCACGTACAGGAATCAACCAATGAATGCATAAGTAAATGGAACAACAAATTAATGTTTCTCTCTCTCTCTCCCATTAATAAAAAAAAAATTTGGAGACTAGTTATATTTGGAATGTTGTTCTTCTCCAACTAGTTTAGGCAATTAAGGGCTGAAGGAGAGTTAATTGCTGAGCAATGAGTCACCATGGCTTTCAGAGTCAGGATGAGGGGCAAATAAGGGCAAATTTGGAGTAAGTGGATGGGATACGGAAGCACAGCTTTGAGGTTGAGGGCATGACAGTTCAGCTGGTGGACAGTCACAGGTTTAAAAATAAATTGCTAACCCTGGCCGGTTTGGCTCAGTGGTTAGAGCGTCAGCCTGTGGACCAAAAAGTCATGGGTTTGATTCTGCTCAAGGGCACGTACCTCAGTTTCGGTTTGGTCCCTGACTCTGGTTGGGATCTTGCGGGAAGCAACCAATCAATGGTCTCTCTCACATTGATGTTTCTCTCTCTTCCTCCCTCCCTCCCACTCTATCTGAAGATAAATAGAAAAATATCCTCAGGTGAGGATTAAAAAATAAAATAAATTGCTATATTCACATCATTGACAGCAGGCATGGGGACCAGCACCTCGGCCACAGCAGCTTGGGGGTTGACTACAGTTTCTTTGGTATGTAGCTGCCTTAACGTTGGAAGAGCCCCTGGTCATTGTGTGAGACTTTTCAGCCCCTTAGTGAGCATCTACTATATTCTGGGCACTGGTAAGGTGCCAGGGATAGGGAATAAATGAGGTAAGGAATAAAATACTGACACATGCCACAACATGGATGCACCTCCAGAAAAATTATGCTAAGTGAAAGAAGCCAGACACAATGGACCACATTTTATATGAGTTCATTTATATGAAATGACCAGAAAAAGCAAATCTATAGAAACAGAAGGCAGATGAATAGTTGTCTGGGGCTTGGAATGGAAATGGGGAGCAATGGGCATGAGAGATCTTAGTGAGGTGATGGAAATGTTCTAAAACTGGACTATGGTGATGGTTGTACAGCTCTGTAAATTTGTTATAAAGCATTGAACTGTACACTTAAAATAGGTGAATTTTGTGGTGTATACATTATACTTCGATAAAGCTTTAAAAAAAATCATGAGGTTTGTGCCTCTTCATTAGGAAGGTGGACCTTCCTCAGGAAGAGGAACTTGCAGGACACACATTTGACCTTGAGGTAGAGACAGCATGATTCAGACACAGTGTTAGGTACTTGAGGGAGGTGTGTGGTCGACTCATTTTCACTCTGGGAAACACATACTATACACACTGAATGTTCTATACCACCCCCACAAAGGATGAGGTATAGAACATCATGGAGGTGGACTGGAATTCCTTTGATGTGTAGCTGCCAGGAGGGGACCACCAGGATTCTGCCAGTGTCTGCTCTGATTGGTCTGTGCTATCCTGGTGTTGTTGTTTTTTTTTTTTTTCTCCTAGTAAAATTATTTTATTTAGTTATAATATCAATCTCCAACAGCTTAAAATACAAATTTCCATGGTCTTCAATTGAACTGTATGTCACTTTCTTTTAGAATGTCCTTTTTTTTTTTTTATTAAAATAATTTTTAAACCACTCAATGTGTTCCACTTTCTGTTTAACACTCAGATATGGGTTTTTGGAAAGGCCACAGGTTACCAGCTCCATGAAGTGGCGAATTGGTCCTTGTTTTGGAAAATCTTCCAGGTATTTATCCAGAAATATATGCTCCTGAAATTCTGAACCATCATCATCAAAACCTATTTCATTGTTAATTGGGAACTCCCACAGTTTCCCCTCTTTCGTCCACTGGATCATCTCTTCAAAACCATTCTGACAGGACAGTTCATTTACTGCAGCTAACTGCTTAGCAAATTCCACATCCCAAAGTGAAGGTGCTGTTTCTGTTTCAGGTGCCTCATCAGTAGCTGCCTTAGGATCAAAAATATGAAGTCTCTTCCCCTTGAATACATTTTTGCTAAAACTTTTTCTAAGATCAGCGGTCTTCTCCTGGCCAACATAATTGTCAGATTCTTCATCAAACTGAATCTGATGAACTGGTCTTGTACTAACTCTAGCTGTGGCAGATTTGGCAACTTTCAAATCTGATATTATGTTACTGAAACTAATTTTAGGTCTCTCTCCCTCTTTCTGCACCCTTGAGGCTGCCTCGTGCTGCTGGAGCTGCCTGAGCAGCTCTGACTTGGTTGTCTGCTTGTCAAAAGGGAGAGAATCTGCAACAGCAGATGTAGCAGCCACCAACTCAGGACTCAGGGACTCACTTTTCTTCAGGGCATCATCTGTAGCTTTTTGAAGCCTGCCAATTGTAGACTCCGAACTTTTAAGTGATCTGTTGGGTGGCTTTGTGGTTTTTACATTTACTGTGCTTAATTCAACTTTCATGTCCTTAATGATATTTAACAAGTCTCTTTTCGAATTCTCCTTTATACTGTCTTGGCTCTCTGTCTGCTTGGAAATCTCATGGGTTGGAATGGACTCCCCATCTTTTTTGCAATAGAGCACGTCATTAGTGCCAAAATATCTTTGGATATTATTTTTTGTTCTGACCGGTCCAAGCAGAGCACCGAGCAGCACAATCGCAGCCGCAGCCGCCTCTGGGCCGCCAGGGCCCAAAGGGAGGCGGGAAAGGGGGTGAAGTGGTAGGATCGCCAAGACTCTAGAAAACATGGCCCTGAAACAAACTGAACTCCCTGGTGCTTTTTTGATAGTCAGCTACCGGTGGGAGCATCAGCCCACCCCACCTAGTCTCAGAACACTGAGGGCTAGAGTGGGAAAGGGCTGTGACCCTGGTTCAGACAGCAACTGGGTGGATTTAAACCCAGGTCGCCAGCACCCCACACTCCTGCCTCTTCCCAACAGGCCTGTCTGTGCTCCTGCATAGCAGGCTCTTGAGGACAAGGCTGAGAGGCCCTGGGCTGATTCAGAGATACGGTCTTTCTCTTCTTAGATGGTAGAAATCTGGACTGGAGGCCCAGCTCCGACACAGGGGGAAAATCATGTTCCCTCTCTTAGGGACCAAGAGTCTGCAAAATGGGAGCGTAGGACAAGATGAGCTCTCCTGAATGTTGATCTTTTCTGAATAAAGACTTTATTCTAGGAGCTTGATAGTTCCAACCTGCCCAGGAGTCTGGGATATCCCAGTCGCTGGGCCAGGTCCGGGAGATGAGTCACAGGGAAGGAGAAGATAGTTCTATTACCGAGGGGGCCACCCACTGGGGCTTTATTAATCCAGCATAATAGTAAAGTAATTGCTTCCATTTATCCAATGCCTAGTATGAACCAGACACTGTGGTAGGTTCTTCCCAGACTTTATCCCACTTAATCCTCAAAATAGTACTTGAAAAGGTAGGTGGTATTATTTGTATTTTACAAAAGAAGAAACTGAGGCTCAAAGAGGTGGGTGACCTAACATGCATTCCCTGCCCACATCTGCCTGATGAAAGCTTACTCATGGCTCGAGACCCATCCCTGGCATGCGTGGCTCTTCTGGGAGCCATCTTGGTGCCTGCGTGCCCCTGTATCTGCTCGACTCCCGCAGCACGTGGGCTGTGGACTGTGGATCTTTGAGTATGTGTTAGTTGCAGCACTAGACTGGGAGCTCCTGGAGGGCAGGAAACTGCCCAGATTGGGCTCTGTCTCCCCAGAGACTGGCCAGGCCTTCTGGGAATGTGGGTTGGATTAGTCCCCAATATTGGTTCAAGACCCACAGATCTTGAAGAAAGAATACAAGGACAGCAATAGTGAAAGTAAGTCATAATCCTCATACCCACCCCATGAAGTAGGAATGATGATGACCATTAAAAAACAATAAGGAAACAATCTCATAGATTGAGTAACTTGATTGAGGTTACACTGCCAGCAAGTGGAGGAACTGGATTCAACCCCTGGCCTGATCCCAAAGCACATGTTCTTTTCATTGTTCCAGGGAAGTTCCTCCTTTACAACTTTTGCTATATCCACAGACCACCTGTGTGTTTAAGGATATTAAATATTTATTTAATCAACATTTTCTTTTAAATAAACTCACTTTAAAAAATCATACATTCTAAAAAGAAACTTTAGATGGCAGCCCGGTATCATTTACCATAATTAATGAATAAACTATTACAATAGTGAAGTTTGCCCAGGGCCACCTTTCGTGGTACGCATATGTGCTCTGAGGACTCCATGTCACACCCGCCTCGTGTTTCACTTCCCCAAGACGCCCTTTAAATCTCTTCTCTCCTCCTTTCTTGTTTACTGTTAATTTTGTCTCATGATGCTCCCAGTCCTAGAAAGTGTGTGTTGAAAGGGACACTCATCATCTCACTGTATCTGAGAGAGCTTGTGACTTGCCCACAGGCACACGTGGCCCAGGTCCCACAGGGGCTTTTCACTGCTCACATTTCATTGAGCAGAACCAGTCAGGTGGTGCCACATTACTAGGGGGCAGGAAGTATAGAATCCCACGGAAGAAAAGGAGAACCAAACACTGGTGAGAATTAGTAATCTCTACTGCACATCATTCCTCACACCATTCCTATGAGGGCCAGGGAGGTACTAAATATTCTTTGTCTTCTATGAATGACAGAACTGAAACCTAGAGAATTAAGTTGACCAAAGTCACACAGACAAAAAATGTTGGAGCCAGGAACTGAACCCCAGCAATCTGGCTCCAGAGTTCATGTCTAAAACCCAGACAGAGTGCCTAACATACAGTCAGTCAACAATCTGTCTGTGTTAGTTTTCTATGGCTGCTGAAACAAATCACCACAGACTTGGTGGTTTAACAACCCAAATTTATTCTCATATTTCTGGAGGCCAGAAGTCCAAAATCAGTTTTACTGGGCTAAATTCAAAGTATCAGCAGAGCTGATTCCTTCAGGAGGCTCTAGGGGATAATCCATTTCCTTTCTTTTTCTAGCTTCTGGAGGTGGCCTACATTCCTTGGCTCATAACCCCTTTCCGGAATTATTCTAACCTCTTGGTTCCATCATCACTTCTCTGTAGTCAAATCTCCCTCTGCCTGCTTCTTATAAGGATACTTGTGGTTACATTTAGGGCCCATCCTGGATAAGCCTTAATTTACTCACACCTGCAAAGGCCCTTTGCCACATAAAGCAATACCCTCAGATCCTGGGGATTAGAACATGGACATCATTGGGACTGTTAGTCAGCCTGCCACACTACTATAGGGTCTTATTATGTAGATTCTGGTTATCTTTGGTCTGTCCCTTTCTTGGGGCTCCAGTACATTCCACCTTGCAGGATAGCAATTTGTTGTGGTTTATTTCTTCTACTGGAATGCAAGCTCCCTGAGGGCAGGGATTTGGGTTGATTCACCTTCCTCTGTACAGTGTTGGTCATAGACAAATAACATGTAATTGTGGAAGTGATTACATTGAGTGAAGTAAAAATTTCCCTTGAAGGCATCAGAAACAGCTGAAGCAAAGGAGGAGCCAATGACTGGTGGTGCCCCAGTGAACCACCCTTTTTGAGGATGAAGAGGGTGTGGCTAGCTGTCCCCCAGGGCTTGTTACTGCTTTGCCCTGTGCCTCAGCCTCATGCCTCATATTGAGGAGATGAGAGCTGAGGGGAAAGTTGGTTGTCTTCTCTCTGCCTTTGACTCATTGACTCAGCAAATGTTTATTGACTATCCTTACACATTAGTAACATCTTCAGCGGAGGCAGCCATGGCCTTGGGAGCCCCTTTTTGGTGTTATGTGGAAAGACTTTGGGTCACATGTACATACGCCACTGGCAATTTCCTAATCCATGAGTTGGGATAGAAAGAGGCTCGGGATATTTGAGCTCAAGTGCTGATTCTGCTGCTTCCTGGGATAAGTCACATCTACTCTCAGAGTGTCCACAGAAGTCTATGTTATTGAGTTTACCACATTATTAAATTGTAATTATTTATGGTTTCTGCACTCTCCTTCCATACCATAAGTACCCTGAGAGGACAATGTCTGTGTCATCTTTTTCCCATTATTTTAACACCTGGTGCATCATAAACTCTCATTAGTAGTAATAAGAGTATAGTAATGATAATGTGTGTCAAGCCCTGTTTCAGTTACTTTAACATTGTAACTCATTTAATCCTTGTAACGATTCTGTGAATTATTATTGTCCACATTCTGCAGGTGAGGAATCTGAGGCATAGAGAGGTTAAGTAACTTGCTCAAAGTCACATGATTAGTAAGTGGCAGAGCCGGGTTTTTTGGTTTTTTTGTTTGTTTGTTTTTATCCTCACCTGAGGACATTTTTCCATTTTTTGTTCAGATAGAGTGGGAGGGAGAGAGAGGAAGAGAGAAAGAGAGAGAGAAACATCGACGTGAAAGGGACACATTGAGTGGCTGCCTCCTGCTCGACCCAACCAGGGCCGGAGACAAACTGCAACTGAGGTATGTGCCCTTAGTGGGAACTGAACCTGGTTCTTTCTGGACCGCAAGCCGATTCTCTAACTGCTGAGCCAAACCAGCTAGGGCACAGAGCTGGGTTTTAAGTTTAGGTCCTTTGCCCACACTTTATGGTGTAAACCACTCTGTACATCATGGTTTGTTTGAAGAATGAAACAAAAGTGAAATAAGGACCTCCAAGGTTCATGTCTAGCTCTGATCTTCTGTGAGTCTTAAAAATGCCTCTCAGCAGACTATAAAAAGGGACATCTGCTCTGGAGTGACATAGTAGACCAGGGACACAGATCTGCACTGGTACAGGACAGAGTCTATTGAGAGTGGACATTTGAATCCTTACTGTAGTACTTATGGTCATGACCTTGAGAAAGTTATTTAACCTCCTTGAATCTCATTTTCATTATAGGGCAAAGCACAGTATAGTTAAGTCCTCACCTAACATCATTGATATTTTCTGTAACTTTAAGTGAAACAATGTATGATGAAACCAATTTTACTATAGCCTAATTGATATAAACAAGAGTTAAGTTCCTAAGGTATCTTATCAGTGTTATATTGAAATGACATAGAATCACACAATGTTATTTGAGGACCTGCTGTAATACCTACATTGTATAGCTATTGGGAGAATAAAAATATAAACATTAGAAAGAAGCGGTTGCCTTTTGGAAAAGGGCTTGCCATAGATAAAGCAGTGGGGTTTGGAATATAACCATTACAGAGTTGGATATTCTTTAGAACAGAGCTTGGTGGGAGATTTAGGTGGGTCAACTTCTCAAGAATTAGTATGAGAGATCCCTATGGTAAAAAGTTAAATGAATCCAAGGGTGGTCTGCTTTCTGGATGTATGAACTTTGGATGGAAATCAACCAGGTTGACTCTGTGTGTGTGTGTGTGTGTGTGTGTGTGTGCGCGCGTGCGCGCGCGCAGGGAGTCTTGGTGTCAATTTCTGGGGATGGGGTGGGAATATATATTGGAATGAGGAGGGACTAGGGAAGGAGGAAACATGTTCAGCTCTGCCATTACCTTCATGTGCGATCTGGCAGGTTTGGCAAGTTACCAATCATCTCTGGGTTTTCGGTTCTCTGATTCCAAGATGAGGTGGTGGAATTTGAACACTTCTAAGGTCTCACTGAATACTACCAGTCTAAAAATTCTCAAGTTCTTCAATGAATAAAAAGTCCTCCATATCTTTTTCTACCAAAACAGCAACTGTTTTCTCTTCCTGCTGACATTGTTATGTATTTGATCCTGCCACATTTTGTTCTACTGTTCAGGACCCTCCCCTCTCAAATTGGTGCGGAGCTCCAAAAGGCCCAACCATCCCAGCCAGGTTGGCTCGGGCCTCTGGACAAAAATATCCCATCAGTCAACAAATATTTACTTCATTTTTAATAATAATAATAATAATAAACCCACATAATTAGAGAGAAAATACAGGATTGTGGGAGAAAACACAGAAATTGAAAATGAAGAAAATTAAAAGCGCCTATAATTTCATCATCTACAGATGACACTCTTGACATTTTTGTATATGTCCTTCCAGACACTTTTTGTCTAAGTGAACTTTAATTTAAAAATTAGATCCATACTGGACATATATAAATTTTTGCAATTCTCTTTTCCACCTAACATTATATTATGAACAATTTTCCCTACCCTTCTACATTTTTAATAGCTGTATAGTATTACATTGTATGGGTATAATATTTAACCAATACCTTATTGGACCTTTTTGGTTGTTTGAATTTTTTACTCTGATGAATGTCATTGTCCTTAAACACTGGAGTATATCTTTAAGGTTTTCTTAAATTTCTGAAAAGAGGAATTGTAGGGTTGAAAGATACAGGCATATTTAAGTTTTTTTTTTTTATCCTCACCCAAGCACATTTTTCCATTTTTTGTTCAGATAGAGTGGGAAGGAGAGAGAGAGAAACATCGACATGAAAGGGACACATCGATGGAGTGGCTGCCTCCCACATGACCCAACCAGGGCCGGGGACAAATTGCAACCAAGGTATGTGCCCTTAGCAGGAACTGAATCCAGGTCTCTCTGGACTGCAGGCCAACACTCTCACTGCTGAGCCAAACTGGCCAGGGCGGCATTTAAAAATTTTTTGACACAGATTTCCTTTTGCTTTCCAGAAAGTCTGTATCAAAATAAATTCACCATGAGAGGAAAGTTCATGTATTCCAATTTTTTTTTAACTTTTTTTTTCTTTATTGATTTTAGAGAGCGAGGAAGGGAGAGGGAGAGAGAGCTAGAAACATCGATGAGAGAGAACATCGACTGGCTGCCTCTTGCATGCCTCCCACTGGGATTGGGCCCACAACCGGGGCATGTGCCCTGACCAGGAATCAAACTGGTGACCTCTTGGTGCATGGGTTGATGCTCAACCACTGAGCCACACTGGCCAGGCATGTATTCCAACTTTAAGAGCAAATAGGAGGGGTGCCTAAGTTAGTTAGGGTTTTGCAGGTCAGGGGAAGCAATGCAAAGTGTCTAGGTGGAAATCCATAGAACAAGCAGGAGTGAGCCAAATAAAGAGGGAGTATAAGTGTTCCAGACAGAGGGAACAGCATGTGAGAAGGCCCAGCATTTGAGAAGTGCATGTTCTGGCATTGAGAACAGAAATAAGTTCTATGTGGTCAGAGTCTGAAGGGCTGGCAAGTAACGTGTGGAGTGACATGGTAAGATTTCTGTTTTAGGAAGGTTATTCTGGTTTCAGTATAGATAATGTATTGGAGGAAGCAAGACTGGAAAGAGAGTGCCAAGTTAGGAGGCTGCTGCAATTCCCCAAGTGAGCAATATGATAGTGGCCAAAAACTGGGATAGTGACAGTGGGAATGGTAAAGACAGACTGAGGGACATTAATAAGGTAGGAAAGATAGGACTTAGTGATTATTTGGATAGTAGGATGGGAGAGAGGGAAACCTTAAGGATGGCTCTTAGGTTTCTCTCTGACCTAGGGAGGATGAGAACTTAGACGTTGTCCTAAGGTTTTGGGATAGAAAGATGATGTGTTCAGCTTGGAATGTGTTAAATGTGAGCTTGCTTTGGAGTGGGTGTCCTCTAAATATCTGAATCTATAGAAGAGAGGTCTGGGTTACACGTGGCTCCTGGGACCTGAAGATTTGGTGAGGATGCAGTCACTAAGCCACCCCTCACCAAGGAATGCCTGTGAGCAAACCCCAAGGGACACCAACTTCTAAAGGATGTGTAAGGGAGGAAGGGCCTGGAAAGAGTTTGAAGAAGTAGCCAGAGGCAGGAAGAAAACCCGCAGTATCTGTTGTCATGGAAGCCAAAGGAAGGAATTTTTCAAGGACAGTGGTTGGCAGAGCTTCATAGGGTTATGTCCCTCACATTTTCTCAAGGGTTACCTCACTTTATCCTCCCAACAGATTGGTGAAACTCAGAAGGGGAAGGCAAATTTCCTAAGGCCATCCAACAAGTCAGCAGTAGACAAAACTTGATCAGGTCTTGATTGGTAATGTGTGGGCCAGGTGGGTGAGTCCAGCACATAAGATTTCAGCGTGAGGTCTTGGGGTGGGTGATAAGAGAATCATGCCCAGCACCACTCTAGGTCTCACCTGCAATATTTCGAATCCTCACATCTACTGCTGGGGAGGAGCCTTAGACCCAGAAGCTAAGCAGGTGCCAGGGCGGGGCTGGGAACCCAGGTCTTCCCACCCCGAGCTATGCTCAAGCAGTCAAGCGACGGCTCTTGCCATGGAGGGGGCAGTGTCTAAAGCGGGCACACCCGGAGGCGCCCCCCGGGACCCCCGCCCGCCTCGCCCCCGCGTGCATGCCTGGCCGCTGAGGCGTGAGAGCCGCCGCCCGGGGCCCTCCCTCCCGCGCGCCTTGCACAACCCGCCCAGATAAGTGCAGCGTCTCTGCGCAATTATCGCCCTCCCGCCGCCGGGGTCGGCCAGGCAGAAGGCCAAAGGCCAGGGGACTCGCAGCCACCCAAGGAGAGCGGTAACCGCCGATGGGGCCAGCCACCAGCGAGGCCCGGGATTGCCCAACACTGGGACCAGGGGACCGGAAGGCGGGGAGACGGCGCGGCGCGGTGACGTCAGCACGGCGGCCCCGCCCCCACGCCGTCCGCCCCAGGCCCCGGGCAGCCCTGAGGGCAGCGGGCGGGCGGTCTAGCGCTGCCCGGAAGTCCGCCGAGAGGCGCCCCTCCCTCCCTTTCCCTTCTTTTCATTTTCATTTTCCCCCTTTATTTCCTTCTTTATCTTTTCAAGTTTCCCTTTCATTCCCTCCTACTCCTTCCTCCTTCCACTTCTCCCTTTTTTCTTTTTCGTCCTTTCCTCCCTCCCTCCACCTTTCTCTTCCCTCTCGGTTCTTCGTCTTCCAGCTCCCTTCGTTCTCTCCTTCCTCCGATCTTCTCTCTTCCCCCTCTGCTTTCTTTCCTCCCTTTAATCGGTTTTTAAATTCAGTTTTTAACTGTGGTAAAACAAAACAAACAAAAGCCCACAGCCTGGAAGGCCCCCGGGACCACCGTCAGCTCGGTGGTGGTGTCTGCACGCCGTGTAGCCAATCTCCTGAAGCTTTTCATCTTGCCAAACAAGCTCTATCCACGAAGAACACCTCCCGCCTCCCGTCCCCAGCCCCGTGACTGCGTTCTACGTTCTTGATCGTTTCTTTCTTTTGCCTTTTGCTGCCTTTCTCCTTTATCTCTTTTTCTTCCCCTCCCTCTTCCCATCTTCCCTTCTCTTCTTGAAAACGCTGTGGCCCCACTGCCCCCTTGCCAGCCCCCCACAGCCTCTGCGGGCTGGTGAATCATCATTCCTCCCTGGTGTGTCAGGGCCAGTGGGCGGCCCCTGGAAGCCTCCCTGGCTTTCCGCTGGTAGGCAAACGTGTCCAGCAAGGCACTTCTGCCAGGAAGAGTTAATTAGACAGAGGCCCGGACTCCAGCAGGGTCTCAAGGTCAGACTGGGCCTTCCCGAACCCTGGGGCCCACCCTTCAAGACAGTGCAAGACAGTCGTGATGATGGTGATAGTGATGATAACCTGGACTGACACAAACCGGTACAGTTTAGAAAGCATTGCCATAGACATGAGCTCATTCTTGTTCTCTCAACATTTCTGGGAGGTAAGCCTTATTATTCCCATTTTACAGCTGAGGAGACTGAGCCTCGGAAAGGTGAAGGAATTTATTTGACTATTGCCACAGAGCTGGTAAGGGGCAGAGTTGGCAAAGTGGGTGCCCAGATATTTGGTCAAACATTATTGTTTCTGTGAGGGTGTGTTTGGATGAGATTTACGGTTGTCCCTCACCACTTCCTGCTTTGACTTTCGCCGCTTCACTCTATCGCTGTTTTTTCAGATTTGTAAAAACCGTGATAGAGTGAAGTGGCGAAAGTTGAAGTGTGAAGTGGCAGGGGCGACTGTGTATAAAGAATCCTACTTCGCCGAAATTCATTTATTGTGGTAGAGTCTAGAACTGATTAACCACGGTAAACGAGGGCAGACTGTACATTTAAATCTTTAGACTGAGTAAAGTAGATTCCCCCCATAATGTGAGGGGTCTTATCCCATTAGTTGAAGGCTTATATAGAATAAGAAGTCCAATACTTTCCCAAGTAAGAGAGAATTCTTCCTGTCTGACTGCCTTCAAACCAGGACAGGAGGTTTTATTTTTATTCCTTACCCAAGGATATTTTTCCATTCATCTATATGATGGAGTGGGAGGGAGAGAGAAACATTGACATGAGAGGGACATACTGACTGGTTGCCTCCCGCATGACCCTGACCAGGGCCAGGTACGAACCACAACCGAGGTACTGCCCTTGACTGGAATTGAACCCACAACTCATTGGTCCACAGATCAACACTCTAACCACTGAGCAAAACCAGCCAGGGCAGGAGCTTTTTTTCTGAATCCTGAGTCTGTTGGTCTTTCGACAGGGACTATATGATCAACTCTCCTGGTTCTCAGGCCTTTGGACTTGGTCTGGAACTAAACCATTGGCTCTTCTGAGTCTCCTGCTTGTTGATTTATCCTGCAGATCTCTGGAGAACCCTCACTAATACAGGCACTGACACCATGTGGCAATAATTAGGGGTAAAGTATAATTATTTTAGTATAAGTATGTTCTATGCAATACCTGGGATATAATTATACTGCAAAGTGTTGTTCATCTGAAATTCAGATTTAACTGTGAGTCCTGAATTTTTTCTGGTAACCCTACTTCTAGATGATACAGAATATGATTTTATTATTATGATTATTAATCAAAGTAGAGAAATTAAAATTCTCCCTGCAAACTTGAGGATGGATCTGCACACTCCAGCTGAGAAACTGCCATGGTGTTTCCAGTAGTCCTTCTTCCTACATTTAATCTTCACCTCTCCCACTACTCCCACTCTGTCTTGGTTGGCTTCTCCACAGGTGAAGGGTAATTGTGTAGAGAAACCTAAAGGGTTGCTTCTCTTGACCTTAAAGTTGCTGCTGAAGCCACTATGGAAAGGATTGATCTCGGAGCTGAAATATTTATTGTTGAGGCTTTCCAAACCTGGGAGGTTGCTGTGTGAAGCCCCAGGAGAGGGTGTGGGCAGGAACAGGGAGGAGAGCTTCACACCCAGCTGGGGTCCTCTTCTCAAGGCAGGCCCCAGTCCTGTATTGCTGCCTACACAGTAAAGTCCATTCTCCTTGGCCTGACCCTAAGGCCTTTTGCCACCTGGCCCCATTAACCTCTCCAGCCTCACCTCCCCCTTCAGCCAACCATATGACACATCTGTTACGTGGATACAGCACATCTTTCCTGCCTCCAGACTTTGTCTCATGCTGTCTCTCTCTCTTTTTTTTTTGGTTAATCCTTACCTGAAGATATTTTTCCATTGATTTTTAGATTGGAAGGGGAAGAGGGAAAGAGAGAGAAACATCGATGTGAGAGAGACACATTGACTGGTTGCCTCCTGCATGACCCCAATAGGGGCCGGGGATCAAACCTGCAACCCAGGTACATGCCATTGACTGGGAATCAAACCTGAGACCCTTTGGTCCTCAGACTGATGTTCTGACCACTGAGCAAAACCTGCCAGGGCTCATGCTATCTCTTCATTCCAGCGGTCTTTTCCCCAATGTTTAGCCCCTCAGATCTTCTCTGTTCTCCAAGGATCAGGTCTAATATCACCACCAGGGAAGGTGGAAGGTGGTGGCACCCTCCTGTCCCCCAGCTCCCCATAGCCCATTTCTGGCCCTTTCTGTGGCCCTGTTGACCATACTTGACTGTGCTTGGGTCTGTTTCTAACAGCCATGGGGAAAGCCATCTTTGGCTTACTCCATTCCTGCCAGTGCTCACGCAACACCTTACTCATGGAGGCTTCTCAGTACGTTTGTGTGGAATGATGAGAACAGAGATATGGGACCCCTGCTCCCCATATGCTCCCGGTCACTGAGCAATGACCATTTCATGGTGACCCTAAACTTGATGAAAGGTGACCACTGAGGCTCTCATTTTTTCTTTTCTTTTCTTTTTTTTTTATCCTCACCCGAGGATATTTTTCCATTTTTTGTACAGATAGAGTGGGAGGGAGAGAGAGGAAGGGAGAGAGAGAGAGAGAAACATCGATGTGAAGAGACACATCGAGTGGCTGCCACCCGCACGACCAACCAGGGCCGGGGACAAACTGCAACCGAAGTACGTGCCCTTAGCGGGAACCGAACCCGGGTCTCTCCGGACCGCAGGCCGACGCTCTAACCGCTGAGCCAAACCGGCCAGGGCGAGGCTCTCATTTTTTCATCCAGCACTAGGGCTGAGGGCTCAAAGGCAAAGGAGGGAGCACAACCTTGCTCTGAATGGAGGAGAGTTTAAGGCTTTTACCTTCCTGGGAGGAGACAAGATGCCATGTTCCCTCAGCCACAATCACTCTGCAGCCCAGACCATGTAGCTCCCCTCCAGCAGAACCTCTGACACACCTCTGGATAGAGAAGCTGATGACTGGGAGGTCAGTTGATGGTGGAAGAATTTAATTTTTAATTTTTAATTTTTTTTATCCTCACCTGAGGATGTTTTTCCATTTTTTGTTCAGATAGAGTGGGAGGGAGAGAGAGGAAGAGAAAGAGAGAGAGAAACATTGACGTGAAAAAGACACATTGAGTGGCTGCCACCCGCACAACCCAACCAGGGCCAGGGACAAACTGCAACCGAGGTACATGCCCTTAGTGGGAACCGAACCCAGGTCTCTCTGGACCACAGGCCAACACTCTAACCACTGAGCAAAACTGGACAGGGCATGGTGGAAGAATTTTAAAAGTAGTTTTGATTATGTGGAGTTTTTGCCTCCTGTGTTGAGTTTAGCCCACAACTCCCCTGTCAGTTTTGTCCACTTTAGCACTAGCAGTTGGTGTAGGGCTTGGCAAGAAATACGTGCTGTATAGATGAATGACTCCTCAAGCATTAGAATTAGGAGGACCCTTATCAATTGTTAGAGCCAAGCCACATTTTATGAGAAAATAAATAATAGTAATAATCATTTAATGAGAGGACTCGTGCTAAGCACTTTATGTACATTATCTAATTTTGTCCTTTTAACAACAATGTGCGCTAGAAATGATCATACCTACTTTTTTTATTTTATTTATTTATTTATTTATTTTTATCCTCACCCGAGGACATTTTTCCATTTTTTGTACAGATAGAGTGGGAGGGAGAGAGAGGAAGGGAGAGAGAGAGAAACATCGATGTGAAGGGACACATCGAGTGGCTGCCACCCACACGACCAACCAGGACTGGGGACAAACTGCAACCGAAGTACGTGCCCTTAGCGGGAACGGAACCCGGGTCTCTCCAGACCGCAGGCCGACGCTCTAACCGCTGAGCCAAACTGGCCAGGGCCATACCTACTTTTTTTAAATTATAAGAAGATTTCTGTGTTTCTTCCATCAGGTAAGTGTCGTGGCTATTCAAGAAATAATACTTAGCTCAACGTGAGTACTTTGAGTACTAATGGAAACTGGTGGTCCATATTGAGGCTGCATTTCCAGATCAGATAGTGTCAGTTTGAGCAGATGAAAAAAGGGTGCGAATTCTGGCTGGATATTTGCTGGTGGCTCCAGTAGAGCTGCTAGTGACCCATATTGCTTTCAGGGGTGTAGCAGGGCAAAAGGTCACACAGCTGGTGATTTGTTCAGAGTTCAGTGAAAGGTAGAAACTTGGCCTGGCCCCACAGCCTCTCAGGATGGCCACTTTTTCCAGAGGCGCCTTTATTCCTGGGCCTTCCAGGACACCTGGCTGCAAGGACACCATGAAGAGGAAAAAAGAATTTCAAGTGCATTCTAATAACCACCTCCCTTCTCTTGCTGTGTAGAGAAGGAGCACACACTCAAAGACCCAGCCAGGAAGGAAGATTTGATCTCCTGGGCAGGATCCACTTCCCATGGCGACGCCTTCTTGAGTCGAAGCTCTGGTATGAAGTAAGACTTGTTTAAAGCAGTTAAAAGCATCAATCCCCATTGTGTCGAGTGGTGACAGTATAATCCTCCTTAATAATTTTGTTCCCTCTCCAAATTCCCCTCCATTATGCATCCTTAAAATGTGACTTCAGACGCCTCTTTAGGATTCTAGTCCTATAAGTGCAGGGGCATTTGGTGAGAGGGGGAGAGGTAAAGACTGTCCCTCTTGCACTCAGATCACTCAGAGATGCATCACTGGACATATGCCCCCCCCCCCCATGTTTTTGGTGAGAGCTATTATCTCCATAAAATTTTAAATGAAAATTTGAATTATATGCAAAAATAGAGATATTGGTATACAAAACCTCCACATCCCCATCATAGAACTTTAATAATGTCAACATATGGCCAGTCTTGCTTCCTTTATACCCTATCTACTCCTAGCCCTTGGCCACTGGGTTGTTCTGAAGGAAATCCCAGATCCTCTGGGATATATTTATAAAAGATAAAGATTCTCTAAAAAAGTATCTATAATTCGATCGTACCTAAACATTTAGAATGATTTCATCAAGTATCCAGTCAGTGTTCAAGCATTATTATCCATGTTTTGGATTTGCTGATCACATCCCCAGAGGATGTGATCATTTAAAATGTTCCTCTGGTCCCTGGGATGAAATCTAGACGTGCTCTCAAGTTCAGATTTGGTTTGGGGACAAGAAAGTTTCAGAGTTGGTGCTGTGTACTTCTTGTTGCCTCACATCAAAAAGTATATGATATCTGTTTTTCTCTCATCTCGGCTTATCAAGATATTAATCATTGGGTTGAGGTGTTTTTAGTCTGCTGCATTCATTATAATGTTCCTCGCTGGCCTTTTGCCTAAAGACTTGAGCAGTCATCAACGACTAAACCTTATTTCATCAGGAGTTTTAAAATGGTGATATTCTAATTCTGATATTCCTTCTTTGTTTATTAGCTGGAATTCTATAAAGAAGATCTTGAGCTCATCAACTCTGGTTATTCTGAAGTACAGTTCATAAAGTAAAGGAAAGGCAGGATAAACGCTTGATTCTTTACTTACCTGTTCCTGGAATTATGAGTTTATTCGCGAGCATCCTCTGAATATGATATGCTGGTTAAGTGTTGCTGCATATTAAGTAACCTCAAACTCAGTGACTTAAAACAATAACCATTTTATTATGTCTCATAATTCTGTGGGTCATAAATTTGGGTCAAGATCCGCTGAGTGATTCTCTTTCTTCAAGTGGCATTTACTGAGGTCACTTTTGGAGGATCCAAGACAGTTTTGCTCATATCTGTGATGTTTTCGTGGGAATGGTTGGAAGGCTGAGCTTTGCTGGGACTGTGGGCCAGAGTGCTGGCTTTTCCAGGATGGCAATCACAGGGCTTCTTGCCTGGTGGCCCAGGGCTCTCAGACAGTATTCTAAGAGACCCAGGTAGAAGCTGGAAAGCTTTTTCTGACCTACCTTCAGAAGGCATACAACATCACTTCTGCTGTGTTCTTGTTTACAAGTAAGTCCTAGGACCAGCCCAAGTTCAAGGAAAGTGTGCTATATAGGCACATGAATACCGGGAGACACAGTTCATTGGGGCCCCGTTACACTTACATGGAGCACAGAATCAAAGGCCCTCCCAGCCTCTTTGAATATACTTGACTCTTTCTCTGCAAGGGGTCTGGTCATCCTCTTAATTTTGCCTGGGAACTGGCTGCAGTGGACACAGCCATGCTCCAGGTGTCCACAGTTTCCTTTAAGGCCAGCAGAATGTGAACAGCCCCATTGCAAGCAGAGTGAACAGTATGTTGCCAAGCTCCTGCAGTGTTAGAGTGCCCATTGCCACCTCCTGCCAACCCACTGCCACATGGTATCCTGTGGGCTCTTAAGCAGAACACCTTCATTGGGAACATCTTGGGAGAACTTGGCCTTGACTTGCTTCAAGGAAGGATCTGTTCTGAGACCTTGGCCTTCCCCTGATTATAAAGAAGCTGTCCAAAAGGACTCAAGGGGTTTTATGGATGGGACTAAGAGCACCATGGCCATGTACCCATAATGCCATGGCCATGTGCTCACACAATCTAAAATATAGATTAATTTTTAAAATTGATTTTAGAGAGAGAGGGAGAGAAACAATGATTTGTTGTTTCACTTAATTTGTGCATTTATTGGCTGATTCTTGTATGTGCCCTGACCAGCAATTGAACCTGCAACTTTTGTGTATCAGTATAGCACTCTAACCAACTGAGCTACCTGGCCAGGGCTAGAATTATTGTTTTTTTTTTTTTTATCCTCACCCGAGGATATTTTTCCATTTTTTGTACAGATAGAGTGGGAGGGAGAGAGAGGAAGGGAGAGAGAGAGAGAAACATCGACGTGAAGGGACACATCGAGTGGCTGCCATCCGCACGACCAACCAGGGCCGGGGACAAACTGCAACCGAAGTACGTGCCCTTAGAGGGAACCGAACCCGGGTCTCTCCGGACCGCAGGCCGACGCTCTAACCGCTGAGCCAAACTGGCTAGGGCATGATTGTTTTTAATGACTGTAAAATATTTCATCCAGTGCATGAAATATGCTTTACCAAGCCATTTCTCCACTGTGGTCGTTGTTTGTACTTTTTGGTTATTTATGAGTAATACTATATGTTTTTGTACACAAAACCTTTTTATTCTGTCAAATACTTCCCTTAAGATCAATTTCCAAGAGTAGAATTATGTTTTGACTCTTGATGCATGTTATCAATCTGCTTTCCAAAACAAGTGAACAGCTTGTATTTCAACATCAGAGTATGTGATTTTAGAAATAACCACAACACTGAGGGTTTTTATTGTAAAATGTTTTTGCAAATTTAGTAGGCATAAAACTGAATTTAAGGTTGCTTTGAACTTTCCCCCCCTATTTTGCTCTAAGATGTTAGTTCTTTCCTCTTATACCAGTAGTATAAAGGGTTGTTTTGTTTAATTTTATCAATGTAGTATTACGTAGTTGCTTAAGTAGAACTTTTGTTATTTCCAGTAGTGCCTCTGGTATAATTTCCAGAACAATATCAGTGGAAATAAACCATTTAAAAATCAAAACCAAAACATTTAACTTTTAAATATGATCAGAGTTGAGCAATGGCAGTATTTCTCTTCTTGGATTCTGAGCCTATAGAAAATTCACAAGTAGGAGCAATACCTAATTATATCTGGAACAACCCAAAGAAAATGCAAAAACCCCATACAAACCTACACAACCCAACCCTGAAACATTTAGAAATAACCCCTTATGCCCTGGCCAGTTTGGTTCAGCGGTTAGAGCGTCGGCCTGCGGTCCTGAGAGACCCAGGTTCTGTTCCCGCTAAGGGCATGTACCTCGGTTGCAGTTTGTCCCCAGCCCTGGTTGGGTTGTGTGGGTGGCAACCAACCACTCGATGTGTCCCTTTCATGTCGATGTTTCTCTGTCTTTCCCTCCCACTCTATCTGAACAAAATATAAAAAAATGTCCTCAGGTGAGGATTGAAAAAAAAAAAAAAAAGAAAGAACCCCTTATTTGTGTAAACCAACTTAGAAGTTATAAATAGCTCTCACATTTATTTTCTCATTTGATCCTTATATTTAACTCTAAAGGTAGACCGGGCAGGACTTATTACGACCATTTCACAGATGGGAACATTGAAGCTCAGAGTGTACTTAGTGACCCAGCTACTTAATGGCAGATCTGAGTAGAATCCAGGCTTTCTGAGTCTAAATGAGTTTGTTCCTACATTTATTTTAAAAGTTGCCTTGGCCGGTTTGGCTCAGCGGTTAGAGCGTCGGCCTGTGGTCCAGAGAGACCCGGGTTCGGTTCCCGCTAAGGGCGTGTACCTCGGTTGTGGTTTGTCCCTGGCCCTGGTTGGTCGTGCAGGTAGTGGTCACTCGATGTGTCCCTTTCACATCGACGTTTCTCTCTCTCTCTTCCTCCCACTCTATCTGAACAAAAAATGGAAAAATGTCCTCTAGTGAGGATAAGATAAAAAAAAAAAGTATTAGTGCCCTGACCGGTTTCTCAGTGGTTAGAGCGTTGGCCCATGGACCAAAGAGTCTCAGGTTTGATTCTGATCAAAGGCACGTACCTTGGTTGCAGTTCGTCCCCGGCCCTGGTTGGGGTCATGTGGGAGGCAACCAGTTGATTGTCAATGTTTTTCTCTCTTTCCCTTTCTTTCTCTCTCCCTCCCTCCCACTCTATCTGAAGATAAATAGAAAAATATTCTTGGGTGAGGATTTTAAAAAAAGTCATTAGTGGTGACTTATTACATCTCAGGTAATAGTCTAAGGAGCTGGGGTGCAATCATAAATAAGAACCTTTCCTCTTGGAGCTTATAGTCTAATAGGAAAGAAGAATATTTTCTATATAAACTAGGAAGAGCAGGAGACCTAAACTACCCAGAGAACAGATACTCAGCCTAGCCTAAAGGGGCAGGAATCAAGGCTTCCTAGAGGAGGTCAAGATTAAAGTGAACCCTGAATAATGAGCTACTCAGGCTACGGGGAATGGTGCAATATTTATCTAGGCCAAGGGAAGTAATTGCTTTATCCAGAGGTAAGGGAGTGCACAGAGATAAGCATGGCCAGCTTTGGTTGGATGAAGGAGGTTAGGTTGAGGAATTCAGGAAGGGTGATGCTCAGGCTCCTGGCCTGAGTCACTGGGACGATATGGGCACCACTCACTGAGAAGAAGAATAGAGGAGCAAGAGCAGGTTTGAGGCGTGTGTGTGTCTGTGTGTGTGGGGGCGGGGGCAAGGATGGGGGGTGATTGCCAAACTCTGAAAATCCTCAAGTAAATAAGAACCTTTCCTTTCTGTAGAGAAATCTATAGTCCAATGAGGGAAGCAGTGACATAAACAAATAATTCTGACGTAAAGTGAGAGGTGCTGAGTGGTAGACATCTATCTGAGGTTCTGGGAGACAGAGGAGTTCAGAACTAAATCTGCAGGGTAGGAAGAAAGAATCATCTGACTAGGTTTCCTAGAGTTGGTGATAAAAATATAAAGGCAGGAGAGTTCCAAGTAGAAGAGGTGTGAGGGAGCTGGTGAGTTCTGGAGTTGGCAGCCTGAAGTTCTGTTTGGTGAGGTGCAGGGTGTGTGAGTGGGAGTTCTCTTGGAGCTGGACAGGTTGACAAGGGTTGAGTGATGTGGACTTCGTCTCACTGATGAAGGGCTAGGATTTAAGAAATCCTTCTTCAGTCAGTAGAATGTAAGTTACACAGGGGCAGATCATTGAATAGTGTCTTGCACGTAGTAGGCACTCATGAAATATTTGTTGAATGAATGATTGACTGGTGTTATTGAAATCTTTGCCTTTTCTTCCATGTTGTTGGGGATTTCCCAGCACCATCTGTTTCTTTTGATTGTATGTGTTTTATCATAAGAATAAGGTAAAATTTATATGCCAAGTTCAAAGCAGACTTTATTCATTTATTTATTCCTTCTTAAGCTAATAACCAACAATTTATTTTTTAAAAGTAAAACCAATGTGTAAGTGGTTCTTGTGGATCTACACATTTCCCCCACAAGGGTTGAATATTATTAAATAATTGAGAAATGCAGCCCTGGCTGGTTTTTCTCAGTGGTTAGAGCATTGGCCTGCATACCAAAGAGTCTCGGGTTCAATTCCGGCCAAGGGCATGTACCTTGGTTGTGGTTCGTCCCCAGCCCAGATTGAGATTGTGCGGGTGGC
This sequence comes from Molossus molossus, assembly GCF_014108415.1. Classification (NCBI taxonomy): domain Eukaryota; kingdom Metazoa; phylum Chordata; class Mammalia; order Chiroptera; family Molossidae; genus Molossus; species Molossus molossus. The sequence goes on from NW_023425349.1 coordinate 31,342,258, forward strand.
AACCAGTTGATGTGTCTCTCTGACATCGAATCGAAGTTTCTCTCTCTCTCCCCCACCTACTCTGTCTGAAGATAAATGTAAAAATATCCCCAGGTAAGGATTAAAAAAAAAGAGAGAGAAATACATGGATCATTTTGAAAATATGAATAGATGCTAAAGCATTTTAGTTGGTGCTGTTTTTATTAACATTAGAAAGTTGGGAAAAAACAGAAAACTAAAGTAAATATGAAAAATTTCTAGATATTTCTTGTCTAGGTATTATATCCTGAGCCAGCAATCTAAAAGCAGGTATTTTCAAATGTCATCATTTTTGTAGTGATGAATAATACTTAACAACTAACTAGAAATTATCAAATGTTAGAAGAGGAGGGATATCCTTTGACTTCTGGTCTACTGTTTTGTTGTACAGATGAGAAACAGGCCCTGAAAGGGAAAGGAACTTATCTAAGATCACACAGCAAGTTAGAGGCAGAGCCAATAATAGTATCCAGATGTATTATCCCATGCTGTGTTGGCTATTGTTTATGTCCATCTAGAACCCTTTCCTCTACTTCAGGAAACAGTTCATCCCTCTAGCTATGGGTGGGTATGTAGCATAGGCTAAATCAATCATTGTATTAGACTACTTCACTCTCTTTGGCCTTAGTCATTGGTTTAGGAGATGAACATGTGACCCAATCTTGACCAACCAGAATCCTTCCCTGGGATTTGTAATAGTGGATCTGGGAATGGAAAGGACCTTTTAAATCTCTCTGGTTGTGAAGCTGTGAAGACATGAGCTCATAGCTAGGGTGGCTAGTCCTGTGTCATATGGAAAGAATAACAGAAGGAAGACAGAGAGAAAGATGAGGTGCTCCACATGGGAGTTGAATTACTTATTCCAGTTGCCATCCTGAGATTATGTGGAATGCTTACTTTTTTTTAAAAAGCAATGATAATACTTTTCCAATAACCCCTGTTCTTTTATTATTATTTTTCTTCTTTTTCTTAAACTAGTTAGAATTGTGTTCCTATCACTTGTAGCTAAAAAGTCTAGCCTGGGATTCTCAGCAGCTGCATTATTGACAATTTGGACCAGATAATTCTGTGTTGGGAGAGGTTTCTCTGTCCCTGTAGGATGTTTAGCAGCAGCGTTGGCCTTTTCCTCACTGCATGCCAGGAGCACCCCCACCCCCCAATTGTGATCACCAAAAATATCTCCAGACATTGCCAAATGTCCCTTGGGGTGGGGACAAAATTGCCATGGTCTTGTCTGATAACCATGGTGACTCTTATTTATAAAACAAAAATGGATAGGGAAAACTGAAATTCAGTGAGATGTGGGACTTTTTTCAAGGTGCCAAAGACAGGACTATCAAATCAGGCAAAAAGGATCCAGGAAGTGATACTACAAAGAGATGTTGGTACATGCAAATATTGGCTCCCTCTAATAGCTGTTGGAACAATAACAAACTCCGCAAAATGATTTGGGATTTTACCCATGTCACAAGCCATAATGCTCTACCTAAGAACTCTCATGCATCTCATGAGATGGTGAGACAAAGCGATGCCAATTAGTTTTATTTCTGTTGTTTTAAACCTTGGAGATTTGGGTTCAGTGAACTTTAACTAGGCGTCTCCAGAAAGCTCACCATGTGTTCCTCTGAAGCAGATATCCAAGAAGCCAACTCTTACTACAATTAAATTGTAATAAGATTCATTGCACAATGATGTCTACGTGAGATCAGAAAAATACACGAAGAATCAGCTTCATTTTTGATAGAACTATTTCTGAGGAAGTACTCTTTAGAAGAGACATTGTGAGGAAAAGAATACTAGCACAGGCATGAGGAGGGCTAGATGTGAGCTTGACTCTGCCACTAATGCTGTGTGACATTGTGCAAGTGTCTGCCTCTCTCTGGGCCTCAGTTGTCTTCTCTGTATAATGAGGGGTGGAGCAGACAAATGCTGAGGAGCTCTCCTGGCTCCTCAGTGATTCTCATAGGCAGACGCTATGTCATATCTATCCTGGCTTCCCTATCCTTAATGTAGGACCTGGCGCAGTACCGGAAACCAAATAGGTACTAAGTAAATGCATATTATTAAATGCACAGATAAAATATTTACTTAGGAGATAAATGACAGTAATATCTCAATTTACACAGATGCATAGAATTCGATGGGATCATAGAGCTGACAGGGATCCGTAGATTTATTTAGTCCAGCTTCCCAACCTGAGCTAGAAACTCTACCTTATTTCTGACAGATGGACATACAGTTTCTGTTTAAATACTTCTGATGACAGGGAACTCACTATCTGTAGGGGCAGCCAGTTCCACTTTTGAATAGATTAAATATTAGAAAGTTTTTTTTTTAATCTGGAACCTAAATTAGCCTCCTTGTAGCTGTCACTTGCTTCTAGTTTTATTTATTTGTTTATTTATTTATTTTAAAAAGTCCTCACCCAAGGATATTTTTCCATTTATCTTCAGATGGGGGAGGGGGGGCGGGGAGGGAAGGTAGGTTGAGCCGGACAGATAGTCATCAATGTGAGAGAGACACAATGATTGGCTGCTTCCTGCATGACCCCGACCATGGCCAGAGACTGAACCACAACTGAGGTATGTGCCTTTGACCGGATTCGAACCCGCAACTCATTGGTCTGCCGGCCATTGCTCCAACTGCTGAGCCAAACCGGCCAGGCAGGGCTAGTTTTATTTTTTAATTAATTTTCATTTTAATCCAAGAACATATGCACATAACTAAAAAATTCAAATGATATTAAATGTCTTATTTAGAATGAAAAATAGCTCTTTCTTACCTTCCCCTTTCTTATCCCCCAGGGCTGCTTCCTCCATGATGCCACTTTCCACTCTGTTAGTTCTTTCTGCTGCTACTTATATCTGCATTTCTAACTACTATGGTTAAACTGTTATTTCTAGATTTATCAACTTTGGACATTATCTATTTTCTATTTGTATAGAAGAGGGTTTACCCTCTTTAACCTTTGCCAACTTTCTTTCCCTTCATCCATCCTTTCACTAAACTATCACAGTGTTCGGTTCAATTAGTATGACTGTGTAATGCGAAGCGTACTGAAATATTGTGCCTTTCTTGTACTTCTTTTAGTTTTTCCTAGAGTTAATAATTGCTTTGATTAGTTTTCTGTGTTCTTTCCCCTGATTATTCTCAAATGTTTCAACAAAACTGTAAAACGCTCACCAACACATCATTTAGAAAAGGATTTTATTTTTATTAAAGTTATACATATACTAGTTTAAAGAGTCAAATAACTCTATAAGATTTGACAATGATAAGCCCCTGAATTTGTGCCACAATATACATTTCAGAAAGCACCTTCACCTAAGCATGAACAACAGATGTGGCTTGAGGTTATTATGTTTTGGTAACAGGTTAAGAAATGGAAGCCCAGAGAGGAAAAGTGACTTGCCTACGGCCACTCAGCAAACACCGCAGGAGCAGAGCCTTCAGCGTAGTCCAGCATCTTCCCAGCTACACTTGTGTCTGGAAACAGAACTCTGAGTCCAGACGGGTCAGTAGTAGAAGGTGCTCTAAAAATAAGGGGCTCCTGGGATGTAACTCCTTTTTTAATAGACTGGAATAAATCGCTTCTGTGCATAGCAGGGCTCAGCAACTGGCAGGACTGAACGGGGTTGGCAGCCATCCGAAGCCTTGATGTGAAAGGCGAGAATGTCTCCACACCCTGTAATCCCACAAATAGGGTCTCTGTTTTTTAAGATTTTTAAACAGTATTACACAAACCCTCCAGGGGCTTAAATTGAACACACAGACAGGTAAGCAGGGACAGGTAAGTAATCTCCTCACGTGTCCTGTTGCCACCTTCCTCGTTGGTAAGAGTATCATCTTAATCCCCATGAGGCAGATCTCTTCTTGCTCCTGCTGGGAACAAGAAGGGAAGGAGTGAGAAATGGCCCCAGGCCTGAAGTCAGATCATTCTTATTTTGCAGAAGTGAGCTCTACAATGTAAGAAAAGAACCAGCATTTAGAAACAACCAGAACAATCCCTGCACAGCTAGGACTGGGGAGAGGGCCCCTTTGACACATGACTGAAGGGTTGATTGAGACAGAGTCCTAAGTCCCACAGGGGTGTTTTACCTGAAACCAGGCAAAAAGGAAGAGGGACGTGATGCTCTCCGTTGCAGCCCCAAATATTCCTGACTCTCTTTCTCATCCCTAATCTCCACATTCTTGCCAACTCTCTGAGGCCCAAGGTCTCATACTTTGCAACCACTTGCAAGCCTTTGGAACAGCGCCGGGAGCGACTCAGCAGCAGCTCTGGGAATGGACAGACTGTCTGCTGTGAGGACTGTCACCTAGAACAGCCTGGAGCAGGTGTGTGGGGGCCAGGGGCGGGGCCAGCAGCCTGGCCTAAGAGGGGAACAGGGGAGTGACTTTCCTGACTCTGGAGTCCATAGTTTCAATTTGGGTTGGGGAAAGTGGGTGGTAGAGTCTACAGAGCCCTTGAGTTAGAAAAAATATTTGTGACATCTTATTTGAAAGAGAAAAATATGAAGCTCAGCGAGGTTGGGGGCCCTGCCCTGAGCCATTCGATGTTTTGGTGCCACCAAACAATAGCAATAGCAGTAATTGTGTACTTACTGTATGCCATGCATAGAGCAAAACACTCTGCATCCATTAACTCATTTACTCATCTCAATAACTTTATGAGGGGGTACCATTATTTCTTGCATTTTGGAGATAAACAAACTGAGGCTCAGAGTGGTGAAATAATTTGCTAAAGCCATGGGTCTAGAAAGAGGCAGAAACAGGACTTGAACCCAGGCCTCTCGGCTGCCAAAGCCTGTGCTTGTGGACTTACTGAGATATCAGGTAGGACGATGCTTTGGATAGAAATTGGAATATTGCATTTCCCTCTATTCCAGTGTTCATATGGCTCTCAACATTAAGGAAGACTTTGGGAGGCATGGGAGAGCGGGGAGTCAGGAGGCCTTGGGTCCCAGCCTCGTAACTCACTTGCCGTGTGACTTGGGACAAGTGTCTACCTTTTCCTCTCTGGCACCCAATTTCTTTCTTCTTGGGGGCAATGTGATGAAAGTGCATTCTATGCTTCAGACAGGGATGGTCATGTGTTGTAGGCATGTTTCCATCTAGCCCTCGGTGGCAAAGGGGAGAAGGCCACCAGAGAAGACTCTGGGCTGTGGCACAGAGCCTGGCCTCCCAAGAGGCTGGGCGGCTTCTAACCCACCAGCCAGGCCAACACAAAACCTGGGCTTTTGTTTGACTTGGCTTCTTGTACCTTGTTTAGTCTGCAGAGCAGGGAGCTTATCCTGCTGCTTTTGTCACAGGCCATTAGTACACACATAATCCCCGGGGGTTTACTGCTGGCTGCTTTCTCTAGGAATTTGAGGAGGGCTACAGAGAGAGCCCAGCTCTCAGGAACCATCCCCTCCCAGCCCCCATCCGAGCAGCCTCACTGAGAATCCGTGGCACTGTGTGCTCCTGGTCTTTGATTCTGGCTGTGTGACCTTGGACTAGACTCTCGTCTTCTCTGGGCCTCCATCTGCCCATCTGTTCAGGAGAGATCAGGCTCAGATGCCCTCCAAGGGACCTCAACTCCACGAGGATCAGAAATGCATTCCTGTGTGGTTTCTCTCCCTTGAGGCCTCCCCCATTCTTCTGCTGCCCCCTCCCCCAATTCTGGAGCAATTTGTACTGTCTTTGCACTGATCTCATTCCTGCCCTAAGCCTAGGGCCAATCCCTCTCTCATTCAATCTCCTGCTTGTAAATGGAGGATAATAATACCTGATAACTCACCCTGCTGCTATAGGGATTAACTAATTAGTGGTTATTGAAGGATGGAGGAACACAGTACACTGTTCCCAGTTAGGAAGCATTTTCTCCTCTGAGTTCCTGCTACTGTCTGCATAGTCAGAAAATCTCCAGAGTTTTGACTTCCAGCACCCCCACTATACAGATGGAGAAATTGAGGCCAAGGAAGGTAAGCAGTATCCTGGGATCACTCACAGTTGTTTTGCAGCAGAGAGGGGAGCAAACTGAGGGCTCTGGACTTGGGCCCAATGGTCCTCTGCCACACCCTGCACGGTCATTGAGGCTCAGGTCTGGGCGGTCCCTATGATGGGTTGGAGGATGCACCAAAATGTTCCCACACCCTACTTCATAGCTTGGTGTTAGGGAACACAGTTTTTCTTCAGGCAGACCTGGGTGCCAATCCTGGTCTTGACTTACTGAGTGATCTTGGGCATATCATCCCTGCTTGCTACTTAATTGTCAGTTTCTTCATCTGCAAATGGGGAAAATGACACCTTCCTCAAAGATTACTGTGAGGATTGGCTTACAGCTGGTATTCAGAAACAGTAGTAACTATAGTATTATGATGGCTTTGTTTTGTTGTTTTATCCTCACCCAAGGACATTTTTCCATTTTTGTTTAGATTGAGTGGGAGGGATAGAGAGAGAGAGAGAGAAACATCGACATAAAGGGACACATTTAGTGGTCACCTCCCACAAGACCCCAACCAGGGCCAGGGACGAATTACAACCAAGGTACATGCCCTTGACCAGAATCAAACCTGCAATGCATTGATTGGCAGGCCGACGCTCTGACCACTGAGCAAAACCGACCAGGGCTTATTATGATGTTTTTATTGACTGCCTCGATGGCCAAAGCTCACCAGAGAGCTGCTCAGTGAACCTCCGGGGGCAGCCACGCACCAGGAGCTCCAGCGGGCTACACCCTGGTGGGGGGCACCTCGCTTCATCCTTACCCTGAGTTAGCAGGGGAGGTGTTATCACCCCATTTAACAGAGTTGCACATGGAGGCTCAGGGAGAACAAGAACTTGCCCAAAGCCATGTTTGCTTTAGGAGGGAGATGACCTCATTTTTTGTCTCTTCTCTTGAGCAGAGGCTGCAAGATAACTGGCCACAGTGTTGCAGAGGGCACTTTCGTGGCTGTATCAGATGACTTCTGTGGTCTCAGGATGGGAAGGCTATCTAGAGATAGATTGTACTGCTTCAGGGAATGGTAGTGAGGTTCATATCACAGGGAACACTTAAGCAGAGGCTGGATAAACACTTGACAGGAATACTGTTGAAGTGATCAGTGCATCAGAGAGCAGGTTTAAGACCCTTTAGTGAGTGGGGACATGGCACTGGAGGAAAAGAAGGGGCTGGAATCAGGTCTGATCCAGGCTCTAGAACCCAGGGCAAGAATCTTCACCTCTCCGAGCTTTGATTTCTTCACCTGTAAAATGAAAATTATAATCTCTATCCTGCTTACCTTCCAGGACTGTAGTGAAGGGTCAGAGATACAGACTACAGATGTGTGGGAGTGAAAGGAGGGAGCCACTCAGTTTGGGTGCCGGAGGCTGCATCAGAAAGATGAAGTGGGGTGTTCTGTGCAGGAAAAGGCCTTCTTGATGAGGTAACAGCATAGGCAAAGGCTTGAAGGCAAGAAAGAGCAGAACATATTTGGAGAGAGAAGGTTGGCATGAGGATGGAGGAGGGCTATTGGCAGGATCAATCTCAAGTTTCCTGTTCCGTCACCCAAGGAGTGCACACTGAGCTGTCTGGGAGAGGCCATCAGGGGAGGGCCTGGTGAGAGAGAGGCCTGTCTGTCTAACCTGTCCAGCACCATTCAGGGGATGACTTTGGTGGGGGGACAAGTCTCCTCGCTTGCTCCCTCAGAGTCTTCACTGATGGGCTCCAGGTCCTGATGTCCTCTCACACACCCTTCTCGTATTCAGCCTTCCTGCCAAAAACCTACTCATGACTCAGGCGTTTGCACTACTGGGCTGGGCTCTCTCCTCATTTCACAGGTCCTGGGCTGACAGCCTGATTGACCTCATAACGAGCACTCCTGCCTCCAGCCCCACCTCTCTCCGATCCAACCCCACATCAGCCACGAGAGCCTTCCCTAACGTGACTAGAAGAGCAAACATCAGTGCCTCAAGGCTGGTTGTGGACAAGGTGTGTGCATGTCTTCACAGAGCACCATCCTCTTGCAGAGACTAGTGGGAGAAAACGTCCTGCCTAAGGATTTGAAGTAGCCCAAGTTGAAGGACAGCTTTGGCCAGGTGGCCATTGGATACAGTGCAGTGCACATGGTTGCTGCCTACCCAGTGCCCTCTCTCCTCTGTTTCCTTCTGATGGAACCCCACTGTGACTGAGGTAGCCCTATCATGCACAGCCACAGCCATCTGCCTCTGGGAACTCTGACCCACCCCCGCCTTCAGAGATGAGCCCAATTGGTCTAAGGAAAATTCCATTTCACTTGCCATTGTCCCTGCCCCACTTCATTGGTTGAGGAAAGGCATAAGAGCCAATTTTGTTCAATGAAGCACAGGACATGCCTATTGGAGATTTTGGGAGAAAGTTTCCTTGCTTTATCCCTGAGAAAGAGAGGTAGTAGTAAAAGCTGGTCCCTCTACTTCCTCAGATCAATGCCGTGTGGATGATTTCATGTGGATATCAGAAATCGCCATGATCATCTCGGTTCTAGGCAGAGTGGGGAACTTGAAAGAACCTTGAAGATGCCAGTGAACCTCTGAATCAACCTACCCTGAGGGCCATCTCACTCGTAGAATTTCTGTTTTGTGAGGTAATACATTTTTGTTCTTTGCAGCTGAAAGCTTCTTTACCAATGCAGAGGTGAGATGCATTCCTCAGGATTCTTTCAGCCTCAAGTGGTAGAAACTAATTCCAAATGGCTTGAGCAAAAAGAGGGACAGGATACTGCTTTGCATAGTAATATAAGATAGATCTGATGAGCAGAGAAATTCATGCAGATTATGTGGATTTCAAAAAATGCTTTTCTTCTGATAGTGTAGAACCTATACTGGCTTTGAGAATTATTGTTTAGCTTTGGAAAACTGTGTGTTTGTGTGTGTTCCAAACATTACTCTTTGGAAGGCTGGGAAAAATGAGTAGGCCTCTTTAGCTTATATAGATGGAGACACGTTGATAAGGACCATCCTTTGAGTGCCAAAGCCCACCCCATGTTGTTCTGCAGGGGCTCTGCATGGTTATTCTAGACTCAGACTTTGGGAGAGACCACTGGAAGGTCACTGTGTGCTGTGGATCGCTGTGGCTTTGGGTTAGTCCCATCCCTGTGATCAGCGTTGAGCTTTTCCTAACTGGTGGAGCTCCTCTGGTGAAAAACTGGCAGAAGGAATCCGCTCTCAGAGAAGGGAATGGGAATGGTCTTCAAGATAAGAAACCTGGGGAGACCCCTGTGTGGAAGGTTGCTGTTTCTTTGTTTCAAACTCTTGGAAGCATTCCATTTAGAGCCCAGCTTTATGGCTGCATTTCTGTTGTTCTCTCTGACCTTCACAAGAGGCCTTGTGGGTAGGTGGCAGGTGTTGAGGATGGGCTGGGGGTAGAAGTGAGGCCCTGCAGTGGTAGCTACAACATGTGGCAGAGACTGGAGCAAAGCAAATGGAACCCCAACAAGGAGCTGAGAGTGGTGGGCAAGTGTGAGGAGGTATCCAGGTATTTCCCTTTCAGCCCCCAGAGTGGGTTAAGATGGGACTTAAAAGTAGGTCCAAGATCTGAGAAGACACACTTCTCCGTCCAGCAGCTTTTCTGCCCTCTTGGGTTCTTCCAAAGCCACCCCACTGGATGGGTTCCCGCTTTCATCTTTGGGTCTGAGTTGGGGCCCAAGATGCCCTCAGTCTGAGGTATTGTCCTCTGCAAAGAGCGGTGGTATCTGTTACCTCCTCCCTTGTGTTGGGAGACTTAGGAACTTAATGTAGCTATTGAGAAATAAAGCTATTTAAGTGGTGAGCATTATATTTTGATCCACAAGCCTGTCTGTTTCTAAATTCCCTTGTAGACATAATCAAGCAAAGCCTGGCAGGGTTTTTTTCATCCAAAAGATTGCTAAAATTGCTTGGTTAGACAGGATACAAGAAGCCACCTTCCTTTGTGTTGTTGGATTCTACCTTCTCCAGTGAGGCCACCAGCTCGGAAGCTTTCTGGATGCAAGAGGAGAGCTGCTCCTTGACCCCTGCCTTAGCCTCTGCTCAAGGGTATACTTGGCCCATAATCTGTAGCTGACTCCCTCCATACTCTACCTTCAAGGATCACAGCCAAACATGTCTCAGGCCAGCCTGGGATGCTTGGCCCTGCCCTGTTCTTTGCTGGATGGGAGTCTCAGGACTCACACCCTGGCCATTCTGCCCCTGAGTGCTGACTACAGACTCGCTCAGCTTTTCTTCACCACTCCCCTTCTCTGGGACCTTTGTAGAAGTAAGGTAGCTTGTCCATGGCTAAGTTCTTAGCAGGAAGTGATCCAGCTTGGGAAGTCTTCCTGGAGGACCTCCATGGTGAAGATGTATCAGGTGAAGTAACATGTAAGCAAAGGGAAGAGACGCTTGAGGCCTGTGTGGGAAAAGGCAGGGAGTTGAATATGGCTAGAATATTGAGGATGTGATGGAAAATGCTGAGAGGCGAGGCTGGGAAGTTAGAGCGGTGCCAGATCGTGGGGTAACTGGAGGTGTAACTTTACGCCGAAGACAAGGGAGCCACTGGAGGTGTTTGTGTAGTGGAACGGCAGTGTCCAGGAGACTAAGGGAGCCAGTGGAGGTGTTTGTGCAGTGGAATGGCGGTGTCCAGGAGACCAAGGGAGCCAGTGGAGGTGTTTGTGCAGTGGAACGGCAGTGTCCAGGAGAACAAGGGAGCCACTGGAGGTGTTTGTGCAGTGGAACGGCAGTGTCCAGGAGACCAAGGGAGCCAGTGGAGGTGTTTGTGCAGTGGAACGGCAGGTCCAGGAGACCAAGGGAGCCAGTGGAGGTGTTTGTGCAGTGGAATGGCAGTGTCCAGGAGACCAAGGGAGCCAGTGGAGGTGTTTGTGCAGTGGAACGGCAGTGTCCAGGAGACCAAGGGAGCCAGTGGAGGTGTTTGTGCAGTGGAACGGCAGTGTCCAGGAGACCAAGGGAGCCAGTGGAGGTGTTTGTGCAGTGGAACGGCAGTGTCCAGGAGACCAGGGGAGCCAGTGGAGGTGTTTGTGCAGTGGAACGGCAGTGTCCAGGAGACTAAGGGAGCCAGTGGAGGTGTTTGTGCAGTGGAATGGCAGTGTCCAGGAGACCAAGGGAGCCAGTGGAGGTGTTTGTGCAGTGGAACGACAGTGTCCAGGAAACTAAGGGAGCCAGTGGAGGTGTTTGTGCAGTGGAATGGCAGTGTCCAGGATGCATTTGAGAAGAGCACTATGAGGGCAGCATGGGGGTAGGTTGGAGTAAGCGAGACTCAATGCAGGTGATTCATGCAATAGTCAGGAGCCAGGGAAGAAGGGCCTAGAAACTGTAGATTTTGGAAGACAGGATGGAGTGAGGATCTCCCCCTAAGGGCATGGACTCCTCTGTGCTCATCTTCCTCTTCGGCTTCCCAGTTTCCCAGACTCCCATAGGTGCTGAGCCTCTCATCTGGGAACCAGGGGTATGAGTTCTCCCTGTTCCTCTCTATTTTGGCCTCACCTTATTCCCCCTACCCCCCAGCTTTGGTTGCTCCTTTGCTGGTATTGTTAACTCTTTCTATACAGAAAACAACTTGAAACAAATTTTGTCTGAAGTAGCAATAGCCTCCAAACAGGTCTCTCTGCCTCTATTCTTACCCTGATAATCTAATATTCACCCAGCAGCCAGAGGGAGCCTGTGAATGTGTAAGTCAAATAATGTTACTCCTCTGCTCCAAAGTCTCCAGTGGCTCCTCATTCACCCAGAGTAAAAGCCACCTCCTGCCCTGGCTGGTTTGGCTCAGCGGTTGGAGCGTGGTCCCGCAGACCAAAAGTTGTGGGTTGAATTCCAGTCAAAGGCACATATCTTGGTTGTAGTTCAAGTCCCCGGCCCTGGTTGGGGTTGTGCAGGAGGCAACCAGTTGATGTTTCTCTCTCTCTGTCTCTCTCACTCTATCTGAAGAAAAAAAATGGAAAAATATCCTTGGGTGAGGATTTTTTTAAAAAGCCACCTCCTTACAATGGTCCTCTATGCTCTGACTCCTTCCCAGCCATCTCTCTGAAATTTTTCACTCCTACCTCCTACCCCAGCCTCCTCACAGAGCCTCCAACGTGCCTAGCCTTCTCCTCAGGGATTTTACACCTGCTCTTCTTCTGCCTGAAACACTTCTCCCTGTGGATGCCCTTGACTCTTCCTTCACCTCCTCCATTTACTTGTCCAGGTATCACTTTGTGCTAAAGCCTTCTCTGATTATCCTATTTCAAGTTAACTGCTCCCTTTTACTCACACTCCAATCCTCCCTTGTGTTATTCTTTCCCTTCACATAGCACCTTATACTATAATGCATAATTCTTTTTCTTATGTTTATTTTCTGTCTTCCTCTGCTAGAAAGTAATTTCATGGAGGAGAGAGAACTTTGTCTGTTTATTATGTATCTTCCAATACCCCAAACAGTGACTCTATAGCAGGGCACTCAATATTTGTAGAGTGAATAGATGGAGAAGAGTGAATGATCTTTGACTGTCTTTGAGTCCTGAGAGCCACTGAGAGCTGTCCCTGGTGCTGCCCTGGCTCTGCCTCTCCCTGTCCTTTCTGCGCTGTGTGCTGCCCTCAGCTTGTCTGGTCACTCTCAGCCCCTCTGTAACCTGTCCCTACTCACTCCTCAGCTGCTGATACAGCCAGTCGGAGGCAGACGAGGAAGCCACAAGATTTAAAATGAGGGGTATGAGGCCCTGTGAACTAGACTTTCAAGTCCCAACTCCTTGGAATCTGCTAGAAGGCTCCTGCCTCCTGCTTCAGATGATCCTTGTACCAAGTTCTCCTGCTGCCTGTGCTCCTGTTCTCTTTCTGTTCCTTGACCACCTGTGGCTTCAGATCCCATACTGTCCCCTCCCCCTGACTTCTTGTCTGGCTAGCCTTCAGATGTTATCTCAGATCACTTTCAATGGAAGGCCTTTTTGATTCTCAGATAAGCTTCACACTCCCGTGGGGCTCTGACCCTCCCCTTTGGTGAAAATTATACTTGTAATTATTCCTCATGGCTTCTCTTCCCACTAAACTGTAAGGCTGTGAAGGAAGGTGCCAGGTCAGATTTGCTCCTCTCAGTATCTCTGGCGCCTAGCACAATGACTGGCACATAGAAGGGGTTCCGTAAGTCATTGTTGAATGAAAGACTGAAGAGGAAGAAGGAAGCTGTAGAAGGCAGTGCAGGAAGAACAGGCTCTGGAATCGGAATGACCTGGGTTCCAACCCTAGCTCTGTCACTTGCAGTCTGTGCAACCATGGGTAAGTCACCGCCCCTCTCTGAGCCTCCATTTCTCATCTCTGAAATATAGGTAGTGATATAGCTGCACCAGGGTTGTTGGAATAATTACATGTGATGCTGAGCAGATATTTGGTACTCAGAAGATGTAGCATGACTCTGGAGTCCCTCTTCTAGGGACCTGCCATTCTCTCCTTTGTATTTTGGCCACTTGGGTACATATCTTACTAGATTGTAAAGGGCAAATATCATGCCTGATTTCACTACAAAATCCCTAGTTCCCAGTGCAAAGTCTGACAGAGCAGGTAGTTGGCAAATGTTTGTTGAGTAAGTGTATACGCAACTCCCACTGCTCATCCAGCTCCCTCTGGGTGCTCAGTTCCGAGCAGGACCCCTCGACTAACTCCCACAAGCCCCTCAGGAAGGGCCAAAGGCAGCCTCCCAAGAAGCAGTGTGCCCTCAGAGGAAATAGCCATGGTGTCACTGGAGCATGTCCTTGGCTCCACTGAGACAAGTCAAGTGTCCCCTGGAGCCCTGGCCACCTCTCTTTCTCAGAACCTGCTTGGGTATTCAATCACCCGTGACAGCGGGGTCAGAGCAGTGCTGGACGGCATTGTGTGCAGCCAGGTGCCCTGGGATCCAGCCGGGCTCCACCCCGGGGCTCTGGGGCTTGAGTGTCATCCCAGAGGCAGCCAGGTCAGAACCTGTGGACTAGACTGGGAGACATGCCAGCTTCGGGTCCTTCGGGCAGGTAGAACCCTGGGCCTGGAGACCTCTTCTGCTCACTTTCTCGGGGAATTGGATTTGCTGGGGGTTTGAGGACCTAAAGTATTTGTTTCATTTTGTTATTTCTGAGTACTCACTACCTTATATTTATTTCCTTTTTTATTTTATTTTTTATATTTTTACTCCTCACCCAAGGATATTTTTTCCATTGATTTTTAGATAGAGTGGAAGGGAGGGAGAGAGAGAGAGACATATCAATTGGTTGCTTCCTGCACAACCCCTACCGGGCCTGAGGATTGAACCCACAACTGAGGTACATGCCCTTGACTGGGAATTGAACCCGTGACTCTTTGGTGTGTGGGCCAGTGCTCTAACCACTGAGCAACTGGCCAGGGCTATTCCCCCCCCCCCCTTCTTTTTTATCCTCACCCAAGCACATTTTTCTATTTTTTGTTCAGATAGAGTGGGGAGGGAGAGAGAGAGAGAAACATCGACTTGAAAGGGACACATCGAGTGGTTGCCACCTGCACAACCCAATCAGAACTTGGGACAAACTGCAACTGAGGTACATACCCTTAGCTGGAACCGAACCTGGGTCTCTCTGGACCACAGGCCGATGCTCTACTGCTGAGCCAAACCGGCCAGCACCTATTGCCTTTTTTAATAACATTTTTATTTATTGAATTTTAGATAGAGAAAGCGGGGGAGAGAAGGGGACAGAGAGAGAAAGAGGAAGAGGAAGAGAGAGAGAGAACAATTTGTTGTTCCACTTACTTATGCATTCATTGGTTGATTTTTGTATGTGCCCTGACCAGACATCAAACCTTGGCAAATGGGGACAATGCTCTAACCAACTGACCCGGCCAGGGCTCTATTTTCTTTTTGAATCGAAGACACATAAAAGAATTAGAGGAAAGGGAAGAGTTGGAGAACCCGGATTTTGTCCCAACTTGGTTTCTACTGCAGTGTGCCTGGAACTTGTCTTCTGAGGTTGAGAGGAGCCTTACTGTGAGGCTCGCTCAACGATATGCTCTTCCTTCCCAGTCACAGATAGACAGGCAGCTCTTGAGACCATAAGACCACTGCATTCCAAAGCAGGAGACTCCTGTGACCTTGAACAAGATGCCTAACTTCACAGAGGTTTGGTTTTCTCATCCGTAAAAGGAGGATAAATGTACCTTTTGGACCACATCCTAGGCTGCTGGGGGCTCTGGGGGATTCCTAAATGTCAAGGTGCCTATTAAGAGTAGGATGAGGCTCCCAGCTTCAACATCTACATTTTAAATCATTAAATCAACTAATATTTCTTAAGTACCTACTGTCTTCAATACAGGAATGCATTGAAACACACAGATATATGCCCAAGGATTTAGAACTTCAGGTTTCTGGGCCCTTTGCTTTCTAAAAATCCCAAATATAATGACTCTTAGATGTCAGTGTTATAATCACCTGGGATACGTTTCCAGAGGGCTGAGAGAAGTTAAGAAACACGTGGAGAAGATGTCTAACAAGGCAGAGGGCAGAGTCAGCCATCACTGAGGGCCTACTGTGTGCTGGGTACTTTGTGATGTCCTTTAGTCCTTAAGATCACTCCTAAAAGACAGGTGGCAGTAGTAGCCCAGTCTGTTGCAAGGTTAAAGGAAAACACAAGATGTTGAGAGACGCAGAGGCTAGCCACAGTGGGAAGGGGCAAAGGGAAGGCATGGGATTACCACTGCCCAGAGAGGGTTGAGACTATAGGGGAGCGTTGCTCAGCAGGAGCCATGGTCTTGGAGAGCTTTGCCCAAGCAGGGTGAAGGAGAATGTGATAAAAATATATTGTGGTCCCTCTTTCCTCTCACCCTCCGAATCCCTGCCAGTGCCCCTATAGCCAAACCCACCTGGAAGTCAGCCAGCAAGGGAGCCTGGGAGATGCAGTCTGCAGGGTCAGTGGTGCAGGACACAGAGCAGGACAGAAAAGGGTGCAGATAGGATTGAGGGGTAGGAAATGTGCAAATGGAAAACAATCAGCACATTTGCCTGACGTCACTGTACTAGTGAGATGCAAAGCTTGGTCTAAATGCTTACCAGGACCTGGCAGGTTACATAGGAGGACAAGAGGGGACTATAGTGAGTAGGTAACCCTTGCCCCATCCAAAGAGGCCAGCTGCTATCCAGTTCCAGCCAGTTGTTGCCATCTGGGAAGATAGACCTAGTGTTATAAAATCTTCCCTTTTTAAAATTAATTAATTAATTTTTTGTTAATCCTCACCAGAGGATATTTTTTTCTATTGATTTCTAGATAGAATAGAAGGGAGGGAGGGAGAGGGAGAGAGAAACATTGATGTGACAGAGACACATTGATTTGTTGCCTTCTGCATGACCCCAACCAAGGACAGGGATTGAACCTACAACCCAGGTATGTGCCCTTGACCGGGAATCAAACCTGTGACCCTTTAGTTTGCAAGCTGATGCTCTAACCACTGAGCAAACTGGCCAGGGAAAATCTTCCCATTTTTTAAAAGAAGCTGAGAATATGGATTTCAATATAACGCCTTCCATTCTTAATTATTGGCAAATAATTCCAGTTTAAAATCATACTGGTGAATGGATAGAGAATGTGGCACAGCCATACAATGTAATATTACTTAGCAATAAAAAGACATGAGCTGTCAAGCCCTGAAAAGACATGGAGGGCCCTGGCCTCTTTGGCTCAGCAGTAGAGCATCAGCCTGTGGACCAATGAGTTGTGGGTTTTTTCCCCCAACAAGGGCACGTACCTCAGTTGCGGTTCTTCCCTGGCCCTGGTCGGGGTCGTGCAGGAGGCAACCAGTAGATGTGTCTCTTTCACATCGAGGTTTCTCTCTTTCTCCCTCCCTCCCTCCCTCCTACTCTATCTGAAGATAAATGGAAAAATATCCTCAGGTGAAGATTAGAAAAGAAAAGAAAAGAAAAGAAAAGAAAAGAAAAGAAAAGAAAAGAAAAGAAAAGAAAAGAAAAGACAAGACATGGGGAACCTTAAATGCATATTGCTAAGTGAAAGAAGCCAGTCTGAAAAGGCTACATACTGTATGCTCCAAGCATGTGACATTCTAGAAAAGGAAAAACTATAGAGATAATGGAAAGCTTAGTGGTTGCCAGAGGTTTGGGGGGAAGGGGAGAGCATGACGAGGTAAAACAGGATTTTTAGGGAAGTGAAACTTCTTACACTGCTGTCATGGTGAATACATGACGTGATACCCTGTCATAATTCATAGAACTGTATAACACACAGAGTGAAACCTGGTATCAAGTATGGGCTTTAATGAGTAATAGTGTATCATGCTCGTTCAGCAATTGCAACATGTGTATCAGATGTATCATATTAAAGCAAAATGAAACTGTTGGAGTGGAGGTAGGGAGAAGAGGCATATAGGAACTCTCTACTTTCCACTCAGTTTTTCACCTAAAACTGCTCTAAAAAATAAGGGCTATTAATTAAACAACAACATACTGAAAGTGCCTGGTGGGCCAAATGCAATACATGCCTGCTGGATCTAGCTACCAGGTGGTGACTTCTGATCTAATTCAATACCCTCATTTTACAGATAGGAAAACTGAAGAACAGAGAAGGGGAGGGGCCCTGGCAGTCTTCAAAACAAAGTGGGAGCAAAGCTTTCCATCCTAGGGTGCTGGGGATCTTCCCAACAAAGGGAGGGGCACCCCAGGAAGGTCTGCTGCTGTGGAAGAAGAGGCAGCTGAGGGCAGAGGTCAGTGGAGAGCTGGTTGGGCTGAAATGTCCCAACAGGTAGTGAGAGCTTCCAAGAGCCCAGGTGCTCTTCGTGTCTGTGTTTATTTAGCGAGAGACCGAGCTCCTTCCCAGCTTGGCCTGGATCAGACCCACTGAGTTGGATGCAGAAAGGAGTGGACCCTTGTGACCCTTGTACGTGCCTCAGAGCAGGACAAAACTCAGAGACTAGGAGCTGCCATCTGCAGGGCCCAAGCCTGGAACTCGGGGACTGTGATGTTATGATAATATCAGGAATGTGAGGACTGCTGGGCAGTTCTTCAGCCCCTTTATGTACTTTATCTTCTTAATTCTTCCCTTCCCATCAGGGCTGTGAAGCAGGTAGGACAGTTTATTATTCTGGTTTCATAGACACGTGAACTGAAATGAAAGAGAGGTTAAGTGTGTGCCTTTCATTGACATAGCCAGTGAGTGGCAGAGCTGGGGTTTGAATCCAGGCTTTCTTTTAAATATGAAAAATTATATTTGGCTAAAGACCAAACAAAAGAACTGTTTATAAATACTATTCTAGTTGGTAAATGTGTTTCTTGTAGGAGTAGAGGTTAGCATTCTGAAACTACATGAATATGAGGGTTGAACAAATAAGTAAATAAATGGAGGTCACACATGAGCACGGGGGAGAGACTGGAATGAACTCTGTGGGGATAGATTAGAGTTGCAGGTATCAGTATGGATTCACGTCTATTCTAACATATATACAAATAGATATAGAAACTAATATAGATATGTATGATGCACAGGTTAGCGTACACCTATATTTCCTTTCTCTCTCTGCTGAGAGGGCCTAGAAACAGTGACACCCCAGTAGCAGTGAGTATGTTCAGAATCCAGACCTTGGTTCCTAAATTCAGTTCTACAGAAAAGGAGCCAAGGATCCCCTCAGAAATGGCTAGTTCTAGGACTGAGTTGGAGAAAACACAAGATGATATAGAGCCTAAAATAGTGCTAGAAAGTAAGGATGCATTAAAAAAATGAATAAATAAAAGATGGGCATGTTAAAAGGACAGAAAAGTCAATCCAAAAGAGCTTCCAGTGGCTAAAGTAAATACACATAATATTGGATTATAACCCAGAGAATAAAAATAAAACCCCGAGTCCATACTGATTAAATAAATAATTGAATAAGGAAGAAGATCCAAATCTTGTTTGGTTCAGTGGTTGAGCGTCGGCCTACGGACCAGAGAGTCCTCGGTTTGGTTCCCACTAGGGGCACATACCACCAAAAAAAAAAAAAAAAAAAAAAAAAATCCAAATCTTTTGTACAGAAGAATTCCAAATGATAAGTATAGAAGGAATGAGGGAAATAGAAAAAGACCATTCGAACACCACAATAATCCAAGATCCACTGGTTGTGATAAAATTGGGGAGCAAAACTTAAAGGAGAAGCAAGATATTTGTATAGCCTCCAAAGGACCTCCCACCAAAGGTGCTAGTTTTAACACAACATCTACAAAGTCCTTGATATTCCTCCCCAGGAGGGGAACTTAATTCCTCATCTCTTGAACTCAGTGCCTTGTACAGGCTGAGCTCAGCCATCCTCTTCTCTGAGTAGAGCTTAGAAAGGGAAACATAGTAACTTTATAGTGATGAAACCTGGCAAACACCACCTAAACCAAGTAACCAAATTTAACCTCACCAGTAATAACATTATTCTATCAAACCCCCGATGTGCTGCAATGAGAAGAGACTTTCATCTTTGTGACATTCTTCCTACAAATTCATTAGCTGCGTCATTTCATGAGAAATCAGCAGGCAAACCAAAGTTGAGGATTTTCTACAAAATACCTGAGCAGCTTCAAAATGTCAAGGTCGTGAATGAAAGAAAAAGGAAGACAGAGAAACTCATAGATTGGAGAAGAGAAAGGAGACAAGGACCACTAAATGTAACGTGTTACCCTGCACTGGATTTGAAACAAAAAAAAGGACATGAGTAGAAAAATTGGTGAACTCTCAGTGAAGTCCGTAGCTTAGTTAATAGTTTTGTGCCAGTGTTGACTTCTCAGTTGTGATAGTTGTACAATAATTATGTAAGATGTTACTATCAAGGGAAGTTGGGTGAAGGATAAACGGTAACTTCTATTTTTGCAACTCTCCTGTAAATCAAAAAGTGTTCCAAGGTAAAAAAGTTATAAAATAAAATAAATTATGTTTGTTGCCCAAAGAAGTTGATAGCCACCACCAAGGAAATCTCAAAGCCAGTGACAACGTCCCCTGCTTTAGTTCTAACACATCCTGTTAAAATTAAGCCTTCAGTTTTCAGAGCTAGTTTACTTCACATTATTCCTTGTTGATCTTTATCACAACCTGGAGAGTGAAGTTAGATGTTTACTGCAGTGCCCGTTGCACGGATGAGGACACTGAGACACAGATGACAGCACTCACCTTCTCATTGAACAGAGTGGGGACGCTAGCCCGGAGAAGGGGAAGAGTTTGCCCCTGGTCACATAGGAGGTTAGGGGCCAATCCAGGACTAAAACTTCTGGTTCCCTGTTTTTGAAACCACCTTGGCTGCTGTTTCAGAGCAATGGCAGACAAAGCTTAAACGTGGACTCTTTGGGAAGGCAAAGGAGAGCGAATCTCATCGCACCCCCGCCCCCTTCTCACCTTTGAGTTAAGCAATAAAGCTGAAAAGATCCTTCAACAAACAAATCCCTCTTCATTATACAATCCATGGGCACACTGGCTTTTAGGAAACCTGAAAGGCAAGCTCCTTAGGAGGGAGGGCTGTTCGTACATGCCTGTCCAGGTGCCCTCTTCCCTGTTCAGACTCAAGAAGGCAGAATGTCTGCTTCAAGAGCAGCAGCTCGGTGGACATTCAGGTTAGGTTCCCACACTTCCGTGGCGGGCTGGGCCGGGGTGGTGGGAGCAGTCTGCTTCCAGGGCAGGTTTCCAGGGAGGCACGGTGGCCGAGGCATGGTCGACACTCCTCTAGTCCGAAGTTGGATTCCTTCTCGATGTTGGAAAATGCTCCAGTGTTCGTCGTCGGTGGAAAAAGGCAACTGTGGAGTCAGGCCCATGTGGGTGATCAGATGAAGGCTGTCCCCAGGCCAGAGGATGAGTCCAGAAAAGATGAGCTCTTTTTTCTTCAAATGAAAAGTGAAGCCCTGTTCTCCCTTTTAAACTACGAGGAAACTGGATTAGTATGAAGATGCTTTTGCTCCTGAAATTGGGGCCAGGAACTCTGGGCAAAGTTTGTTTGCACCAAGAGGAGGAATTACCTTAGAGAAGGAAAGTGTCTGCTTGAGTCATAGAAAAGCAGAGGAAAGACCCCACTTGGGCATCTTCTTAGAAAGATGGAGAAGGGTTTCTCCATTTGCACAAACAAAATATTAAAGCTTTCTGTTCAAGAAACTTATATCTCAGGGGAAAGGAATGCAATCATTCCAGTAATTAACAATTTCCCCAAGAAGTGTGGTTTACATCATACATGATCTTCTCATTTTGATCCTTTTTGTTCCCAGAAAATGCAGTGTTTCTTCTCCGGGGCCCCATGGAGGAGAGATGGTATTGACAAGACGACTTTGCATTCCTATGATGTCAGAGTCCAAAGTTTCAACTCTTGGCTGATCAGCTTTTAAGATTAGAAAATACTGTGTGTTTCAGAGAAAGATTCTGAGCATTGCTGTCACATCAACCTGGGCTTGAATCCTGGTCCCACTTGGTAGCAGTGTGACCACCTTCAGAGAACTGGTTAACCTCTCTGTCTTCGATTTCTCCTCTTTGAATTGGGATAACTCCTACTTAATGGCATTGTTGGGAAAGCCACTCAGAGAATTCCATCACATAGTGGGCACTCAGAAGACATTCTTGTTGAGTATCTCTTGACTGTTTTCTCTCGAATTTACTGTTAAGTAGTTTTGTTTTCCAGGATGATTTGTTGATCCATGGTTCCTTTTTATTTCTTCAGATAAACAAGAACTTTCTTCATGAAGGCAGGGTTAGTGGAGGTGGTGTCTGTCATGTTTACTGCCTTGTCCCACATGCCAGGTGCTGTCTGGTGAGTGTGTGTGCGTGTGTGCGCGTGTGCACGTGCGTGTGCTTGTTCCATTAAGTATTTGCACGAACAAATGAATTAATGAATGACTAAACCTTGGGACAAAATCAACCACCACAAGGAAGATCTTTCTATAATGGAAGAAAATGTTTCAGATGATATTATCAAAGATGGCAGTGCATTGGTTTTTATCTCAGTTTTGACTGAATTTCCTATGGCATTTTAAGCTATTAACTGTGAGAGATGACCATGGCCATATCACTAGAATTAATAGCTTTAAATTCCAATTCTGTCACTTCTTAGCTGTGTGGTTTTAGACAAGTAAGTCCTTTTATACCTGTGAGCCTGCATTTTTGAGGGCTTTGCTCTGAGCATTACAGATCATGTCAGCGATGCTTTGCAGAGTGCCTGGCATGTAGCCCATGCTGGATAAAGACAGCGCCTTCAAGAGGTGGCATGGCACAGTGGTTACGAACATAACTCTTGGTGTTGAAGTGCCTGGGTGCGAACCCTGATTCTAATATTTATTAGTTGTATTACTTTGCATAAGTTAACCTCCCTGAGCCATATTTTTTCTCATCTACAAAGTGGGATGACAATAATAATACCTACCTTTGTTGTCACTGTAAGATTTAAATAAGTTAATATAGGTAAAATGCTTAGAGCAGTGTTCAATATGTCTGTGTGTGCGTGCACATGTATTACGCATAATAATGTCGCTCTTATTCTCTGGTAGCAAATGTTTCTCCTTTGAGGGTATAGTCATCTCAGGAGCAGCCAAAAGTTAATCTCAGCCTTGTAAGTGATCAAGCTGAGAAACAGAGTTTTTGGTAAAAATCAAATGTTTTATTTATTCATTCACTTAATCAATAGTTCTTTAGCCCTAAATGTCAGGAGCCACCAGATCAGGCATGAAATGGTTACTTCACTCTCTAGGCCCTAGGGGCCCTAGAGTCTAGGGGCTTCTGACCAGGCTGAGGAGATAGACATATGTATCAGCAGTTGCAGAAAAGGCCAGTCAGAGCAGGAGGCTTCAAATCTAGTTTCAGCTGTGCTTTGAACTTGCTGTGTGGCCTTGGACAAGTCCCTTTCCCTCTCTGGGTCTTTGTGTTGGAGGAATTAAATTTGATGTGATCTGTGGAAACACCCTACTTTGTGATCCTCAGATTTTAGGATTTTTTTCAATAAGATGGTGCTTCTTCCAGCAGTTTCCATCTCCTGAAGCCAGTGCGGCCTCTACAGGAAGGCCTGTGAATTCCACCGGCTGAAAGGTTCCAAAGGGCCAGACCCACCAGCCTGCCTCAGTAAAGGCCTTCCTGGGCCCTGAGGAGGGAGTCAGAGACCGACTCCCTCCCCTCACTGACTGTGAGATGGGAGAGCACATGCCACTGTCTGACCCCACATGTGCAACAAGAGGCTCTGCCCAGAGGTCTCCAGGGTTCTGTCAGCCCCCCTGTCCCGTGCTCTCAGGGGTGATGAATAGGAGCTGATGTTTCTAGTGCCACACTTCACAGACGATGTTGAGTGAAACATTATGTTCTGTGGGATGTGAATTGGATTCAGTAAAACGAAAGGTGGTGGTGAGAGGGGGTTGTTCCAGCCTCAAATAAACATGGGAAATATCTAGCTAAGAATCCTCAGGATGTTTAATATGTGAATTGCACGTTGAATTTCCTCAAGGGACTATGCAGTAGACAGACAGAGGCAGGCTCACAATGTGGCTAAGAGCACAGGCTGAGGTTTGAACCCTGGTTCTACTACTGTCTGGCTGTGCGACGGTGGGGAAGTTCACTGGCCTCTGTGAGCTGCAGTTTCCCCACTTGTAGCTATAAGAAGAGATGGAGCCTGCCTGGTCGCATCGTTGTGAGGGTGAAATGCAGCATTACACGCAGAGCGCTACACAGCGCCCAAGAGGGAAGCGTTCCATACGCAAGCATTACCAGTATAATGCCCGCCAGGCTCCTTTGTGGAGAAATAGATGTAAACATCTCTCAGGATGCCCACCCTGCGGGAAGGGCTGGTCGAGCTGTTTGTTTTGAGCACTGCACTGTGTTAGCACCCTGGTGTTGGAAGACTCCTTTACACACTTGCCCCACCTCTTTCTTCAGTGGCACTGATCATGGGTCTCAGGATGTGACAGGGACAGAACTTGGGTACCAAGTGCAGGGTTCTGAAGACTACGGTGAACCCAGAGAAGAGTGAGTAGGCAGGTGTGGTGAGAGCATAGGGACCGGAGAGGGAGTTGTAAGGATGAGGCTGGAGAGGTGGTTTGGGAAAGGCTGTGGGAGGCTCTGAAGGCAGGATGAGGAATTTGGGCTTTGCGCTGCGGTGACAGGGAGTTGTGCTGGAGGTGTTCGAGCACAGCTGCCAGCTCCACACTGCCCAGAGGCACTGCCTCCTGCGAGCTGTCTCAGCTCCTTTGCCCCGGGGGCGTCTGGATGGCCTGGGGAGGGGGCGGCAGCAGGAGCAGCACTGGACCCGGAGAGAGGTGTGGGTGCAGGGGACACGTCACTGCCTCTCTGTGTCTCAGCCTCTGCTTCTCTAAAATGAGAGGGTTCATCATTCCTGAGCAGCCTAATCCACAGGGCTGTAGTGAGGGTTCAGTGAGATGAAGTGTTTCAGCAAGCACATCAAGGTGAGATCCTGCCACGTGCCATGTGTTCAGACCTGGGGAAGATGGAGATGAATGAATTGATCCCGCCCTTGAGGAGTTCACAATGTGCTGGTTACACTGCAGCGAGGTAAATGCAATGGTCAAGTTCAACCCATGCAAGGGCCCTTCTCCCAGTCAGAGGGTGGAAGGCTGTGAGAGAAGGGAGGAATTCAGAAAGCTTACCCAGAGGAGCCAGCCAATGCCTCACCAGAGTCCTGAGGCCCCCTGGTAGTTAGTGGATGAAGAAGGAGGAAAGGAGGTTCCAGGCAGAGGAAATAGCATGAGTAAAGGTATGGAGAAATGAAATGCCAATCTGTGTAGGCAAAAAAGTAGCAAGTGGTGTTATTAGGATATTAAATTTGAAGTCTGGAAGGAAACTTAATGAACAGTGCTGGCAGTAACAATGCTTGTATTTAAACAGAGAACGTAATGTAAAGCCAAAGAAATGAATCTCTAACTGGAGAATTTCAGGCATTAGCTAGTACAGAGCTTTTGTTTCCCCTGAAATTGTCCCACGGACCCCTTGGTTTCTATGACAGTCTACACCAGTGTAGACTGCAAGCCTTGAATGCCAGACTAAGAGGTTTGTTCTGTAGCCTGCAGACTAATGGAAGAATTAGCCACGAAAGCCATGGGATTTAGAATGGAATCCTTGGCATTCTCTGCATGCGCAGGGCTGGCTAGGCAAGGAGGTTCCCAGAAGCAAAACAGGGAGACCTTTGCCCTTCTCCTGCACTTAGGCAGAGAGTAGAATTAGGATAAGGTTGGCTGAGTGACCTGGCTATTGTGCCTGCCCTTGGGGCTTCACCATCCAATCTGCCATAGTGCACAGGGCTTAAGGCATAGCACTTGGGAGGCTGGGTGGTAAACCCCAGCCACTGCCTGGGCTTTGGGGAGCTACTGAAAGCAAATAAGCCTGAGCTGAGGAATTAGTTTTGTTGTTTCCCAGAGAAAGGAGTGTGGCTGTACCTTCCCAGCTGGGGATGCACACTGTCCAGCCTGTCACTAGGGGGAGAGTCTCTCAGTTGACTCCTCCAGGCCCCCATAGAGCCTCTGAGCTTGACAGTTGAAATCTCCCATGGTGAGGCTCCGGGTGAAAAGAAGCACAATCTGGGAGACACAGGGCCTGGGACAGGGCCTAGTTCTGCCTTTAACCTGTGGGTGTGACCTTGGGCAAGTCCATTTACCTCTTTGAGTCTCAGTTTCCTCATTTCCAAAGTGGGGAAAGTTCTCCAAGGCCAATATGAGCACTGAATATGACAATGTGTATGGCAGGGCTTTGCAGTAGAAGAGGTATCATTATCTTTATTTTTAATTTTTATTTTTTTATTGATTTTAGAGAGGGGAAGGGAGAGAGAGAGAAACATCAATCAGCTGCCTTCCACACGTGCTCAACTGGGGATCAGACCCACAACCTGAGTATGTGCCCTGACCAGGAATCGAACCCACCACCTTCTGGTGTATGGGACAACACTCCACGCTGGCCAGAGCTCATTATCTGTATTGAGAGTGGCAGAAAGGGGGGGGGGGGGCAGAAAAACATGACAATAATTGGAAATGAGAATTCTGCATTATTTCTAGATAATCTTAAATTATTGTAAAGTTTCACAGCATAGTAAGGGTATTTTAGTTATGTTTTAAAAATTAACTTTATATCTTAAAGGCACATACTGAAATATGGATAAAACTATATAATATCTAAGATATGCTTCAAAATAAAGAAAGTTGATCTGGATGTGGGTAAGGATGAAGCAAGATAGGCCAAGAGTTGAACAATGAATTTGAGTGACAGGTGCATGGGGGTTTATTATTCTATTCTGTCTACTCTTCTATATGTTTACAATTTAATTTCCTGTAGTAAAAAGTTAAAAAGCAGAGCACTTGGAGTCAGATTGACTTGTTTTCACTTCTTTTAAAACAATCTTTATTGTTGAAAGTATTACAGATGGTCCCCCTTTTTTCCCTATTGACCCCTTCCTCCCTGTTCCCACCCTCTCCTGCTTTCTGTTTTCACCTCTTAATAGTTGTGTGACCCAAGGCAAGTTACTTAACCTCTCTGCTCATCTGTTAATCAGTACACTATAATAGTACCTGTTTCATAGGGATCTCACAAAGACCACATGCGGTAGTGCCTATAGAAATGTGTACCCCATGCTTGGCACACAGTAGGCTGGTGGTAAATCAAGATTCCCTTTCCCCCAGAGATTTTTACCAAACATCATCTGTCACTCCACCACCGTGCTGGATGCAGCCAGACTCGGCCAGGGTCTGTCTCCTCAGGTGTAGGAGGACAGCCATGTCTCAAGCCGTTCTCCAGTGGTTGTTGCTGGGGCTCTGCTGGGAGAGGTGCAGGGAGCTAGTGTGGTATCCCCACCCATCCTCCTCATCTGGGAGAAAGGGGAATGGGTGTGGGGAATGCACTTCGACTGGACATCTCTGTACTGACCACTGAGATCTACAGCCACCCTGTGAGGTCAGGGCTTTCACTCAGAAAGGTTAAGAAACTTGCAAGCGGTTGCATAGCTGGCGAGTGAGGAGGAAAGAGGGAGGAGGGAGTTCGCAGAGGAGGTGAAGGAAAGCGACTCCAGAAGAAGAGTGAGGAGGCTAGAACCGGGCGCAAGAAGAGGAAGAGGATTAGGGAGAGAGAGGCAGCAAAGGACAAGCGGTAGGCAGAAGAGCAGAAGCAACCAGCCCTCCCATCTCCTTCTCTTCTGGGTCCCTCAGGTGACGAAATGTCTCCAGTCCCCTCAACCACTAGTAGAGAAGGGTGGGCAATGGGAAGGCCACACCCATTTCCCTGAGGGTCCCGTCTTTCCCCAGCAACAGGAGACTGGTCAGCCCTGCTGAGCGAACAGCATGCTGGCCATACCCCAGATAGGTCAGGTGGTGCCCTCACTCCTTGGACCTATGTTTGGTGCTGGAGCTGAACCCCACAACCCCATTCTCAACTCCTCTCCTTTAGGTGACTGTTCTCAGCTAGCTTAGGTGGGGTGTCGTCTCCCCAGGGGCAGGGCCTGACACATCCTTCACAGACCAGCCCCTGAGCAGGTGGGGATGGGGCTTCCCAAGAAGGGATCTTCTCCCAGAAATGCTCAGTCTGCTTGGAGAGACCGGAGAGGTGGGCATGAACTCCTTGGAGAGCAATCGGAGGCATTTGGACAAAGCAGAGCCAGCACAGCACACCTGGAGACCTGGTCTTGGACCCTCACTGAAACCCAGCCCTGCCACTCAGCAGCGGTGTGACCCTGAGACAGTCTCTTCACTTCTCTGGACCTTGGTTTCTACATCTGTAAAATGCAGACACACTGTGTCCTGCCTGGCTCTCAGGAGCTATTGTAGTGCATACAGGATGCTGGGATTAAAAGAACTGAACTCTGGTGCCCTGTCTCCATGGGAGCTCTCATTCCTAGGTGCTACCGTGTGGCCTGGATGTTGAGTGGCATTTCTCTGTCGGGCTGTAGTTTTCATCCAGGGATTACACAAGAACCCTCTACATGAGGACAGTCCCCTGATCTCTAAGTCACTGTTGATGTTTTATCTCTTGCTTTGTTCAGTGTGTGCAGACACACTTGCTCAGTTATTCTTAGAATACGTTACAAGGGAAAGGTGTGCTTCTTGAAGAACAGATATGGCGCCTTTTTATCAGAAAATGAAAATTATATAATCTATCCCAATTCTTTTTTAACCTCAGCAACCAGGAAGCTCAGAGTTTAAGCTTAATAAAAACAATATAGCCCTGGCCGGTTTGGCTCAGCAGTTGGAGCGTCGGCTCGCGGACCACAGAGTCCTGGGTTTGGTTCCCACTGGGGGCACATACCTTGGTTTGTCCCTGGCATGGTTGGGGTTGTGTGGGTGGCAACCACTCGGTGTCTCTCTCTCTTCCTCCGCCACTCCCACTCAATCTGAAAATAAATGCAAAAAAAAAAAAAAAAAAAAAGTCCTTGGGTGAGGATAAAAAACAAACAAACAAAAAACCCAATATACCTGGTTATTATATAATTTTCTTTCTCCCCTTTCTGCCTGATTTCCTCCTCTCCTGTGTCAAAGCTCCCTCTGGTTCTGTGTTATGAGGATACGTGTGATCGCAGAGTATCCTACATGGATACTTCAGGATAAGCTCTTCCTCTCAAGATTTTTCACTTAATCACATCTTTTCCCAGATAAGGTAATATTGACAAGTTCCAGAAATTAGGACACGGACATATCTTTGGGGCCATCACTCAGCCCACCAGTCCATCTGAGGACCCTGGACTCACAGAGTCATTGATAGTCTCTCATTCGTTGTATAACTGAGTGGTTAGGAGTAGACGCTCTGGTGTCTGACTCCTGGGTTCCCGTCCTAGCTGTGGCATTTGCTACAGGACCTTGGAAAAAGTCCTTAGTCTTTCAGTATCTTAGTTTTCTTGCCTGAAACATTGAGGATAGTATCTCCCTCTTGTAGGGTTGTAACAAGGATGAAATAAAATGCTCTGTAAAAACATGGGATAGCACCTGGTACTTAGTAAGCACTCAGTACATGTTAGCTATTAGAGATGGCAGTTTTAGGGTATGTCCACAAATTCTTTAATATTCCTCCCTTCAGAAGGTGGGGCTTACTTCTCCTCCTCTTGAGTATTGACTGGACCGACTGCCTCACTTCTAATAGAGAGAATAAAGCAGAAGGACCACGTGTGACTTCAAAGACTAGGTCACAAAAGATGCTACAGCTTACTCCCTACTCTCTCTCTAATCACTCGCTCTGGGTCCATGTGGCAAGGAACTGAGACCTCCCGCTGACAGCCAGCGGTGAGTGAAGCTGGAAGAGACTCCTGCAGCCCCAGTCAGGCCCTGGGATGACTGCAGCCCTGGCCGGTACCCTCTCTGCAGTCTAATGAGAGACTCTGAGCTCGAGCACCCAGCTGAGCCACGGTTTATCATCCACAGAAACTGAGATAGCAGATGTTTTTTTAAAGTCACTAAGCTTTAGGGCAACTTGTCACACACAACGGATAACTAATAAATGAGCCATTATTATTTATCTTTACACAGGGGGGATGGCAGGCTGGGCAGAGGACCTGTCCAAACGGGGCATTCGGTGTGGAGGGATTGAAAGGGGAATGGGTGTAAGACAGTGTTTGCAATAGAGGCTGAGACAGTGCCAATGTGGGGGTAGCACAAACAAGGAAGAAAAAGTTTTTTTGTTTTTTTAATCCTCACCCGAGAATATTTTTCTATTAATGTTTAGATAGAGTGGAAGGAAGGGTCGGAGGGAGGGAGGAAGGGAAGGAAGAAGGGAGAGGGAGAAGGAGAGGGGATAGGGAGAGAGAGAGAGAGAGAAAGAGTGACACAGAGAGAGAGACAGAGAGAGAGAGAGAGAAACATCGATGTGAGAGAGACACATCAATTGGTTGTCTTCTGCACGACCCTAACCAGGGATGGGGATCAAACCTGCAACCCAGGTTCGTGCCCCTGACTGAAGTCAAACCCATGACCCTTTGGTCCTCAGGCCAGTGCTCTAACCGCTCTAAACTGGCCAGGGGAAAATGTTTTATTAAGACAGAATTCTCTAAAGAGGCTGCTGATCTGGTTGGGCTCATCTAAAGCACCAGAATATAGGCTGAAGTTCAGGTGGAATCCGGCCAGTCTGGGGGTCTGCATATAACGATACCTGGAGGGACCTCATGAAGGAAAAACCTTGGTCATTGTTTAAAATTGCAAACTAGAGCTAAATATACACCTATCCTATGACCCAACCATTCCACTCTTAAATATAAATAAATGAGAAATGTAGTTCACCAAAAGACAAGTATGTATAAGACTATTCATAGCCGCATTAGTCACAATATCCCTAAACTGGAGATGACCCAGTGTCCATAACCAAGTTGTGATATATTCACACAATGGAACACTTCTCAGCAATAACAAAGAACAAGCTACCGATATATGCAACAACATGAATGAGTCTCAAAAACATGTTGAGCAATAGAAGCCAGATATAAAGGAATAAAGGAATATGTATGCATAAATCAAGGTCAAGGTATAGGACATTTCCAGTACTTTACTGTGTGCACATAATACCTCAGTTTAAAAAAGTGTAAGATAAATAGGCCCACTAAAAATGAAGCACATTATTAAATAAAAATTATATGTATTTTTATATATTTACCTGTGCCTAATTGTATCTACAACATGCTACAAACCAACAGCTCTGACACAGGCACCCGGTTCCTGCCGGTGGGTCCCATTGGCTGAGAGGCAGCAGTTCCGAACGAAGTGCTCACGGTTCCTAACTGCGATACCACAAAGTGCAAACTCATTTTCAGCCACAGCGATTCCAGGTGTGGCTGGAAGATTGAACTGAGGGATTATGAAACTGAGGGTAGTTAGCGTACAACTCATGAGCAAGAAATAGCACAAGTAGCAAGAGGTCATCTCGACATGGGATTACACACAAGAACTCTGCCCTGTGGGCAAAGGAAAGACAGCCTGAAGAGCCACCAGCTCTATTAGATGATGTCACAATGCTGAGGGACAGGCAAGTAAACCTGCACACCTGGAGTGCACTGATCCCTTCAGGCATGCCTCCAGAAACCCCAGCATTTGAGAGCGTGTCCCCAGCTCCAAAGAGCAAGGACCACTTGACTAAGGAAGGGCCTCATTCAGGTCCATTCTGGGTTTGTCTTGTCCACACATCTGCCTCTGGACTTCTGTGCCATTAGCAGGAGGTGATGCTTTCCTGCCTCATGGCCTTTGTTACTATTTGAAGAATTTCCTTAGGCTTGTCTATGGCATTGCTCAAAGTCTGTGACAAGTGCACTTTGTTTACTTATTCCCAGAGGAGCCGGTTTCTTCTGTCCACTCTTCAAGGTGCCGGCACCCTGCCTCCTGTGTGTCTCTGGAGATGGCTTTCCTTCTCTAGTGGCGACAGCCTGCGCCGGCTCTGTTTTCGCAGTGATGTGACAGTGGTGAGAGTTATAATCTGTTTCTTGGGGTTGGAAGAATAATTTCCTGGTTGGGATACAAGCTGAAAAAGAATTCACCTTTGAACAGAAACATGGAAAAGGTGAGCTGCAGGTCAGCATTTGGCCACTTTATCATCTCTTGACCAATGTCAAGATAATTGAGGTAGTGTCGTGGGACTAAAGAGGGTATGGTCCCCTCTGCCTGGGACCAGGAAAGGTGCGATGGTCAGGACTCTCAGTCCCAAGTGAAATGTATTCTCATCAGCTGAGGGAAACAGAGGCCATTGGTTCATGTGAGCAAAGCATGGGATGGATAGGATATGGTTTGATGTAGGTGTGGCAGCTTCATGATTGCTGGCAGTTCTGGGCTTGTCTTCCTTTCTTCATCAACAGAGAGGAGAAGGTTCTTTATTCTAAGCTCCAATTTTAAAATCCGAGGAAGAACTCTGATTGGCTCGTGTTGGGTCATATGGCCTGTCACCATGGCCAGAGATGAGACACAATGATGAACTCAGTTTACTCATCCCTGCGTCTGGGAGAGGGATTTTGGTTGTGTGAGGAGGGAAGAGTTCATCGGGGGAAAGGAGGGTGGTGTTACCATAATAAGGGAGAACTATGTAACAGGAAGGCAAAACAAGAGTTTTGTACCACAGAAAATTTTGGAAATAGTGGTACTTTCCCGAAGAGCCACAGTGACCTCCCACGCTAATATGCACTCCCATTGCAATGTGACTGCTTCTCTTCTAATCTTGACCCCTTGCATCCCGCCTGGTCATGTGACCTGCTTTGGCCAGTGGACATTTGCAAATGTGAAGAAGGCAGAGGTTTCATAAGCACTTGCACCTGGGGCCTGCCCTTCCCCTTGCTGCTGGGAACCTGAATCCACCATGTAAACAAGTCCAGGCTAGCCTCCTGGAAGGTAAGATCACATCAAGAAAGACTCCAGACATCCCCGCTGAGGCCCTGCACAGGCGAGTGAGGCCATGCAGGGCCACCTGGCCCTAGCTGAGTCACCCAGACTAGAAGAGTCACCTACTCAATCCACAGACTTGTGAGAAATAATCAGTGTTGGTTTTTGTTGTGATGGTTTTAAGCTACTCTGTTTTGGGGTGGTTTGTTATGCAGCAGAAGCTAACCGATGCAGAGAGGATGAAGCGGTTTAGTAAGAGCCTAAATTGGCTAGACATCTGAGGAAGGAGGTCCGAGAGGGGGAACGCTCCTGGCAGAGGAGGAGAAATCAGCAAAGGCACAGAGCATGAAGCAGTGTGTGGACCCCTGTGTGTCCTGGCGTCCCTGGAGCACAGGGACAGAGCTGGGGAGTGACGGAAAACACAGCTGAAGGAGGAGGTGAGGGCTGTATCGGAAAGAGCCTTCCTGACCAGGTTAGGAAATTCCCTTTTATCCTGAGGTCTATGGGGAAACCATGGAAAGCTTTTAAGCAGTGAAAAGACTGATTAAATGTCTGTCTTCAGTATCATAACTCTCTTAATGGAGCATTTACTGTGCTCTAGGAGGGTTAGTGTGCACAGCAAACAGAGGACTCTGGTTGCACCGTGGAGAGTGTATCAGAGGCAGTCAGGAGGTGGCAGGCAGACCAGCGAGGGAGCTGGTGCAGGGATTAGGGTGACGGGATGAACACCTGACCCACTGGGATGGGAGAGGTGCTGGAGGCAGGAGACTAGTGACCACATCGAGGGAGCAAGGGAGGAAGAAGACTCTGGATGACTCTTGAGTGTGTGGCTTAGGTGACTGAGTTGAATTTTGGAATCAGTGGCATTGAGGATTCTCAGTATCATATAAACCCAGCTCCCAAGAATTGAAGGGGGTTTAGAGACTGATCCCATTTCTCCACTTCACTACCACTGATGATTCCCAAGCTGATTTTAGGTAGTCTAGGGACAAGCCATTTTTTTATGGTTGGGAAATTATTTTTATTGTGTTAGGAACCACTAGCACATAAGGCCCATGGTTTCACAGATTGCTTAGCAAAGGGCTAAAGAAGTTATTTCAATTTAAAAGACAAGTTAAAAAAAAAGGTTGGTAGTAGCACAGGTGGGCACAGATAGGGCTGAAATGAGGAAGGAGTGAAGTTCAAAGCACTCTGCACCACGTGGAGCAGGATCTCCCCAGGACCCCGCGGTGATGCCCATCTCTGCAAGTGGCTCAATGGGACCAGCCTGCTGCCGAGCCTGGTGTCCAGTCCAATCTGTCCCATCAGCCCTTGGGAGCTGACTGGGGCATCTCTGTCTTTGCGTTGCCTTCAAAGCCAGATCCAGCTTGTTCAGATTAAGGATTAGATGGTTTCTGTGAGAAGGTTGAGAAAATGAGCGTGCCTGTTCCCCAGAGGCCTTCACGGAGATGAACTTGTCCTCACCTGCCTGCCTGCTGCCTGCTCGCCTGCTCGCCTGCTCGCCTTTTGTGCAGATCTCGGCATTGTCCCGAGAAAAGACTCATGCATGCAGGCTGAAACTTCACGCGAGGCTGGTGCTGTGAGGGATGGCACCGGTCGTGCCCCTGGGAGCCCCAAGCCACCCACTGTGCAGGTCAAGGACTGCTCTGGGCATGGCAGGGGTGGCCCTCACGAGTGGGCAGATGGGTACATTAGCTCTGCAGCCTAGCAGCCTGCCCCAGCCACCATCCACACAGGAGGTTGGTTCCCATGGGGACACGGCCTTCCTGTTGGGCTGCGCCTCCTTTTATGGGAGTCCCAGCACAATGCCGGTAATCCTGTAGACCTGCCCAGCAGTGGAGAGTGGGCAGGAGCACACTTGGCTTCCTGTCTTGCTGAGTGGCTGGAATGGGTGCTGGGCCCACTCTTAATCCCCCAGCGGCTGCCTGTCCCGGCAGGGCGGGGGAGGGGGAGGTTGAAGAGGAGAGCAGCCCTGTCTCCTCGCCAGGCAGGAGGCTGCTGTGGCGCTGCCTGCAGTTCCCTACCTTTCATGGACAAAACGTGAGACCAGAATGGGACTGCCTGCTGGCACCCTCTTGGAACCCTCTTGGAACCCTCTGTCCATCTCCCGGCACTGTCCTAGGTCAAAGCTGGGTGTGCCAGGGTTACAAGCAGCAAGCGAATGGTGGAGGAGAGCTTCAAGATCCCAGCATGCTGAAAGTGGAAGCACCCTTAGGGATTCTCTTTCCTCCTCCTTCACAGACCGAGACACAGAGGCCCGTATGGGTCAGGGACATGCTTAAGGTAACACAGTGAGTAAATGGCAGACACTGAATAACAGAGTCAGAGTTTTCTGACTACAGTCAAGTGGCTTTCCTAGGGGACAGAAACTTTCCCAAACTATTTCCTGGAGCACCTCTAACTACTGAGCAACATTTAATGCTGCTGACAAAATCCATGTGCTCAGAAAATGCTGCTCACGCACACAGTGCGTCAAGACGCAGAGGCTGTGGCCCTGCCGGTAGCTCAGCTGGTTGGAGCATCGGCCTGGTCTGCCCAGGTTGTGGGTTGGATCCCCAGTCAGGGCACATACACGAAGCAAACAATGAACCCTGGCCAGTGTGGTTCAGTGGTTAGAGTGTTGGCCCGCACACCAAACAGGCCCAGCTTTGATTCCCGGTCAAGGACACATGCTTGGGTTGCAGGTTTGATCCCCAGCCCCGGTGGGGGCATGTTCGGAGGTAATCAATGGAAGTGTCTCTCTAATATCGATGTTTCTCTCTTTCTCTCCCCCTCCCTCCCTCCTTCCCACTCTCTCTAAAAATCAATGGAAAATTATCCTCGGATGAGGATTAATAAAAAATAATCAACCAATGAATGCATAAGTAAGTGGAACAATAAATCAATGTTTCTCTCTCTTTCAAATCAATAAATTAAAATTAAAAAAAAAAAAAGCAGAGGCCATGAAAAGTCCTGCAGCATGTAAATGTGATTGATGTTAAAGCACTCCCCACGACTCTGGTCCTCAGGCCCAGGCCCAGGTCATCTTGGAGGGGGCATCAGTGCAGGACCAGTGTGACATGAGGCTGGACTCGTGTGGCATAGGGACAGCCCAGCCGCCTGCCTGAGAAGGCAGGGCATGGGCCAGCTCACTCCTGGCACCTTGTCAGAGCCATGGGAACTGTCACCCAGGGCTCAGGGATGGAGTCAGCCCTGCATGGTGCTGGTTCTCAGCAGCATGACCTGAGACACCCTCACAGGTAATGACCTCCGTAATGAGTGGTGGAGGAACTTGCAGGACTGGTGAGGGTGGGTCCAGGAAAGGGGCAGGCAGGTGGTAAGAAGGCTTCGTGGCATTTTAGACCTGACTTGGATTTACTTTTAGGCTGTATTTGTCATTTTTTTAGCCAATTGATCCTCCCTCCCCCTGCTCTTTTTTTTTTAAGAGGGTGATTTCTTACTCTAGAACAACGATTTTCAACTGGTGTGCCAAAAGAATTTTTAAAACATGCAATCCCTGACTATTTAGTCAGGGGCACTGACCTCTTTTCCCTTGGACTGTCAAATGAAAATATGACAACAGTCAACACAACAATAGCCATCTGATGTGAATGAGTCAAAATTATACCTATGTTGTCAGATTGGGGAAAAATATATATTTTTTGGTGTGCTGCAAAATTTTAGTTTATGTGTGCCGTGTGATGAAAAATGCTGAAAATTGCTGCCCTAGAAGCAGATGTTAGTCAAAGCTCCAAGTGCGAGCAGTTTGTTTGGGAGGGGAACCCCGGGAGATGCTTGCCGGGAGCATGGTGGTAAAGCAGGGAAAGAGTGACAGGCACGTTCCCGAGCAAGTGACCCCTGTGGGCAGCTGCAGCTCGGTTGTGCTGGGGGCTCTGGGCGCCAGTGTGTGTTCAGCCTGGGCGTTATCCCACCTGAGGGGCGAGGCAGCTGCAGTAGGTACCCCCCCAACTTGTGTCAGCCACTGGTTGGAGACTGCTTCCAGTCCCCTAACATGTCTGGCCTGTGCTGGCGATGCGGACAGGCAGGGAGCCTAGGCAGAATGGCAGGACTGAGGGCATGTGGGCGAGGCAGTGAAGTATCTACCTCAGAGGGTCAGTGGGCCAGGCTGAAACACCTACACCTGCGAAGGGTCCGAGCTCCTCCACAGTTTTTGCAGGGGGTACAGGGGAGGAAGTCTGAGGAGTCGCCCGTCCTCTTAAGCTTCAGTCTCCTCATCCAACAGATGGAATCCTTGCCCTGCCCATCACACACAGGACCAAACCGTAAGTTGTAAAAAGTTGATGGATGAGTATATATTCACTCCTCTCTGATCAGTTCTCCATCATCTGCCTGCTCCAACAGTTCCCTTTCACTTCTGCTGGAATTCTGAGCATCCTGGCCGAGGGCCCATCCCCCCCAAAATGGGAAATGACTTTAGATCTAGAAATTAAGATTTTTAGGTTCAAGGGGAAACAGAATGATATAGCAGAAATAATTTGGGAATCTGATCATCATCGTCATCATCGTCATCTGAGAATCAAGAGGCCTGGATTCAAATCTCAGTTTATTCATTCATTTACCTAGTATTAATTGATAACCACAGGCTGAGGATGTTTGATGAAGAAGATACAGTTCCGAAAGGAACTCTGTGTCCTTGTTCTTTCTTAGCATCAGTCTCTCCATGTGAAATGGGCCAGGTGGGTCCTGAGGTTCCTTCCAGCACCGTCATTTTCTGTTGTAAGTACAGCACCCCCAATGTCCTTGAGATCTGCAGCTGAGGGTCAGTAGAGGGCCTGGGGGCTGGGGTCCTGCAGCAGCTGCTGCTGCTGGGCTGGTGTGGGGAAAGGTCTCCTCTGGGCCTCCAGCGAGACTGCCACTGTGCCTGGGCTTCGTCTGTGAGTGCCGCGTAAGCTCTGCAAACAGCAGCTGAAGATGGTGGATTTAGTTAGCATTAAGCTGTATTAAGTCGAGCTGTTTCTACAAAGAGTACTGGTTTTAGGATAAACATGGTACCAAAAGTGCACTCAGAGGATGTAGCACTTGTCAGAAATGGCTTTATGCCATCACCAGCACCCAGGGTAGGGAACTGTTCCCCGACTTCACCCATGTGCTTGGACTCTAAGAAAGTTGATCGGCACCCCCTTCCTCTGTTACTTCTAGGAAGACATTCCTGATGCCCAAGGCACATGACCCAGGCTCAGCCAGTCAGAGGGCTCCTGGCTACCATGCTTGGCCCAATAACGACCACGTGACTCCAGCCAGACACAGGCGTGTCCTTTCCTGGGATATTTGTAGCCGGTGGAGAAGACTCTCTGCTGGTTGGTGATGGAGATGTGAACCTGGAGCGGGCAGGAGCCGTGCCCCAGCATGGAGAAGCCTGCCTGTGTCGGGAGGGAGTGAAGCCAACACAGAGACGAGAGGCTGAGCAGAAAGTGTCTTGGTGTCCGAGGCCTTGGTCCCAGACTTCCCGGAGACCAGCTGCACCCCTGCTCTTCCTGGTTACTTGAAACAATGAAATGCTTTCCTACGGTGATGTGAATTTTATTCCTATCACCCCAAACCAAGAGGATCTGAATAAGACCACCGTCTCCCGTTGACTGAGCTGTGCCGGGAGCTTTTCGCATTGCAGTACACGAATCCTGCCGAGGGCGAGGGCGTTGGGGGACTCTGTAAGGCCATTTTCCGTAGTAAGTGGCCACGCAGGGACTCAAAGCCAGGTCTGCCTAATGCCAAAACCCATGTGCTCTAACCTTTTACCCCGGTGGGGCCTCTCCAGATCCCCCTCTCTGGGCGGCTGCCTTAGAACACACACCGCTTCCACCAGCTGACCTTTTGTGCCTCGGCTTCTGGTGCTGCATTTGAATTGCAAATACAATTGCTCCATAAGTAATATTTCAACAGTAAGCTCCTGTGATGGCTCTTAGCAGCTTAGTAGGTTAGAGGAAAAGTCTCCACGTTTGATCTTTCCTCATACCTTCACCAAGCTGACCAATGCTTTCTGTTGACGTCCTTTGGAATGAGAGACATTTCCCAGCGTAACAAACCCCAGCCTTAAGGGCAAACCAGTCTTGCCTCCAAGGCTCAGAGAGGTAAAGGGGCTTGCCTAGGTCACCCAGCTTGTCAGAGCAGAGCTGCAACAGGAGACCAGTTCTTCATTTAGGTTATTCCTTTTCTGATACACTTCTGGGTTCTTACATCCCCTGGGCCTTAGGGGATAAAACCCTCTGCCACAAGTCCCCTGTGTCCCGGCACAGATACAGTGCAGCTGATACTACTGC
Source organism: Molossus molossus (assembly GCF_014108415.1). Classification (NCBI taxonomy): domain Eukaryota; kingdom Metazoa; phylum Chordata; class Mammalia; order Chiroptera; family Molossidae; genus Molossus; species Molossus molossus. The sequence continues at coordinate 31,380,718 of NW_023425349.1, forward strand.
TGGTAGAGAGCGGTGCAGACAGCCCGGCTGTTTCCTTTGAATCAGCCATAGCCTGAGTTTCCGCCCTTAAAATCTCCCAGACAGGGCTGTGGGCAGGGAGCTGGGGTAGAGCAGCTGCCCTTCCGTCTAATCACAGAGGGTTCCTACAAAGCCAGTGTAGATTGGAAGGGGCACGGGAGACCTCAGGCTAGCCTTGGCACTGGCGGCGAGTCGCTGAGTGACCTTGAAGACATCCATCACCCCTATCCTGCTTCCAAAGGAAAACACCCGCTCTTATTGAGGAGTTTTGTCTGTGCGGACACTCGTGGCTGCCCAGTGGAGTAGGTACCACAGTCACCCACCTGACAGATGGGGGCCCGAGGCACCAAACAAACAGCACATCCCAAGCAACAGGACACAACTAGCAAGTGGCAGACTTGGGGTATGAACGGAGGTAGCTTGGCTCCGGAGTCCATTCTATTAACCACCTCACTGTGTCATCGCCTTTTTGAATTGTGAATCTCTGCAACCAAACCGTTCCACATTTGGTCAGGGGAGGGCACACCAGACAGAGTGATTCTGAGGTTGAAATCACCAATTCTGTATTGAGATAAAACTAGAGTGGATTAATCTCATTTAAAGGTAGCTCACATGGCTTATTTTATTATTTGGAGAGAAGGGAAAAAGGCCCGTTCTCTGATGTTTGTGTGGGCAGACTGGAGGAGCAGTAGCTCAGCAGGATCTTCCCAGTACTTGACAGTTTGCAAGCCAACTTCAATGTCTCTGAACTCAGAGGCTCCTCTGGCAAGGCAAAGAGAGTTGTCTCCCATTTTACTGATGAGGAAACTGAGGCCAGAGAAGGGAAAGCATTTGCTAAGTGTGTGCGTGAGGGTGCATTTCTGTATGTGTGTGTGTGTGTGTGTGTTTGTGAGCATGTACAAGAAGGGTCATGCGTGCTCCTGTGGGCCTGGATCCCAGCCATGAGATGAGCTTGTCAGTTGTGATGCTTGGAGGGGAGCGTTCTGGTCCACTGCCTATGTATGGAGTCACTCAGACTGAGCTAAGTACACAGCAGCTGAAATCAGTGGGCAGCACAAAAATGTAGGTGTAGCTCCCTCCCTCCTCCCCTCTCCCCTCTTCGCTCTCCTCCCACAGGGTGGAACTGCCTGGAACAGGTGGGCCCAGCCAACAAGTCTGCACATGCAGCATCCAGGAACAACTGCAGGGCAGCTCTGGGGCACATGTGGAAACATGAACCCTGACACATACATGCATGTACATGCACATGTGCACATGCGTAGCTTTCTAGGAGTTGCACTGAGGAAAAGTGTGGGGCTCTGCATTCTGGTCTGGCTCAGCCTCTGACTCTTTGGCGACTTCTCACTCTTCCCTCTTTTGAGCCGTGACTCTCCATCTGTAAAATGGGCCTGATGTTGTCAGGGCTCTTATAAGTTCCCCAAAATGATGGCAAGATTTAAGAACTCTGGATTGAAGGAGTAGTGGGAGACCATTAGCCTAATGTTTGCGTTTCACAGGCAGAGATGCCGAGGTCCCGAGAGGGACAGGAATTGCCCAGGTCACAGAGCAAGCCAGGCACAAAGACCAGCTGGAACATAGGCCTCCTGATTCTCTGGTCCCACACACCAAGCCCAGGCCCTGATTTTGAAAGAGCAAAGTGCTGTCCCAGGTGAGGTCTTGCTCTTGCATTTGATGTCCACGTGGATGTGAATGTGATTCTGAGACTAAAATACTTTGTAAACACCACTTATTAACACAAATTCACATGTACTTAGCCGGGGGTAGGAGATGTCCTTCTTTGTGAAATATTAGCTTAGAAAGGCATACAAAAGACTGTGACTCTCAGTTTGCTTAACATATTTGGTTTGCTTTATGCCTACAAGTTCATACTAAGCTCTTGCATATCTGCTGGGCTCTTTATTGACACTGTATCAATCCAGCTTTCCCTAAAAGTTAAACTCTAAAATAGAGAGGCAGGGAAGCCAGGCTACTGGGAGTGTTTGCCCAGGCCCCTGCCCTTCTGCTTGCCCATCTGTAACCTGCCAGACTTGTACTCATCTGTGTTTTCCCTGCCTGTGTCTGCCTCGGCCCCTGGGGCCCACCTCACACTCCACTTTCTCACCCAGACTCTCGCTTTGCCTTCTGTGCTGTGGCTCTCCATGTACATGCCTGTTGTCTGTCAGGGTTGGGTGCTCCTCAAGGGACCCAGCCCGCAGTTACAGCTCAGGAAATGTGTGTCCAATGGAACAGCTCCCAGGTGCACTTGGAGTTCAGGCATGCAGGTCACAGGAGGAAGGAAGGACCTAAAGACAGTAGGTAGAGCACTGGGAAACCAACATGCCTTCTTCCCCCACCTCTGCCACTAGCCTGTGTAATCTGCCAGACCATGTGACAGGACTTCCTCATAACAATAACATCTATTGACTCAGCATATACCATGTGCCAGGTACTTCTCATATGTTAGCTTTAATCCTAACATCGCTCTAATCCTACTTTCAAGGTTGGGCCAAGGTTCAGAAACCTCCATGTGTTTGCTTCAAGCAGAGGACTGAGGATGTGGCCTCAAGTCTGTCTGATTTCAAAGGCCACGCTTGTTCTACGATAACACAGGCCTCTTTCCGAATACTGATATCGCAGGAGATTCAGGTGATTTCCCTGAAAAACGCAGGGCGTTTTTCTTATTGTGGAGCCAGGAAAGATGGGGGCTCTTCCGTGACCCTGCCTCCTTGTGAAGTCATCCCTCTGACCTCAGTTTATTCACAAGTGTGGCAAGGAAAGGGTCCAGATCCACCCACATTTATTGGTGGTTCTGATAAACCATCACATTCTTTATTTTGGCTTTTAGGAGCAAAGACAAGGAAGAAATGGGGCAGGGGGAGAACCCAGTCATAACCGCTGTCCTCAGAAGGGGACAGAGAATGACTTGGGCTATCTGGGATGGTCCACAACCCCTGGAAACATGGAAACTAGGGACATTTCCTCGCCTGAATGAGCAGTAGAATCACTGGGGATGCTTACTAAAGTGCAGATTCCTGGGGGAACCAGGGTGATGGGTTTGGTTTGGGATAGCGACAGGATTGCACATTTTTAACAAGCACTTCGGTTGATTCTGAGGCAGAAGTTTAGGAACCACTGTTTGAAAGATCTGGGGGTCTAGAATGCTTCCAAGTTGGGACGCAAAGGGGCCTGGAGAGCTAATGGGAGGGTAGTGCTACTCTGAGTCATTTGACAAAGTCATACAGGACAAGATATTTTTTATATCCTACCTTGACCCAAATAAGATTTATAGAAATATAGGAAAATTTTCACTTATTCATTTATAAGACTTTAAAAAACTAACAAATAGAAAAACTCATCATGATGTTACTTCTGAGGGGTATTGACTAGGAGGGACCAAGAAATCTTCTGTGGTCTGGTAATGTTCTATGTGTTAATCCATAGGATGGACACACACACACACACACACACACACACACATATTTTGAAAATTCATCAAGCTGTACACTTAATATGTATATACTTTACTGAGTGTGCACTATACTTAATTTTTTAAAATGTTAATAAAAAGTAATAAGTAGTGGAAATCTCAGTGAATTCCAAAATGCTGCCACCAAATTAACCATATTCATTAACTAGAATACAAAGCAACTGAAATTCAACTATTGAAAGATAGCTTCTCCTCCCAAATCCATACACTTGGAAACAAAAATACACTTGTAAATGACTCTTGGGTTAAAGAGAAATAGAAATCACACTATTCAGAACTGTATGACAGTGAGGGAACCACTTCTTAGTTCCTGGTTCATAGTAGATACTTAATAAATATTTGTTGACTGAGTGATATCAGAGATGTGAGATATTACCAAAGCAGTACTCAGAGGGAAATTAATAGCTTTAACTGTCCTCACTATTAAAAGAGAAAATTTTAAAACTAAGGAATAGGACCACTAAACTTTCGATCCAAAAGGCCAGAAAAAAGAATAAAATAAACCCAGAGGAAGTAGAAGAAAGAAAGTGATGATGTTAAAATGAGACATTATTGAAATAAAAACAACCAAATCAAGGGGAGAAAAAAGTACAGATGATCAACAAAACAAAGAGCCAGTTCTTTGAAAAACTTATAAAATAGGCCAGCCTTAAAAATATTTAAGGAGAAAAAGACACAACATAAAGAACAAAAATAAGGACCGGTTGATGCGGAAGTCTGACTACAAACACAGAGAACAAACTGTACAGGAAAAGCAAATAGTGAGGAAACCATGGTAAAAGAAAAATAAGGACAGGCACGCACAACAAAGGGTAAAGAACTTGGAGTTTCCAGTCTCACTAGGACTCAAAGTAATGGCAGGCAGAAAAACAGTGCATTCAGGGTCTGCAGTGTGTGCCTTTGAAGAGCAAAAGCCTCAGGTCTCAGATTGGATATGCAGGGTCCCCTGGAGACAGCTCAGCCTGCACAGACCTCCAGTCCCTGCCTTGGACTTGCCTTCTCTTTGACCTTGAGAGAGCTGGCACTGTGTGAGGAGATCTCTGGGCCCTCCCAGTTCTGGCTGGGATGCTTTGAATGTGCAGGATCCCCTCTCTCCAATGACTCCAGGGCAAATTTCCTCCTAGGGTTGTTGGGGCTCGGTACAAGCCCCAACCAAGCTCACTCACTGGGAGGTCGGGAGCTGCCCCACCCACGGCCTCCTCCTTCCTCCAGAACACTGTTTGGGCCAAGGACTGGGGCTAGAGGAATCTAAGGCAATGAGGATGCTGGTCCTCTGGAAATAACAGCCACCTCATGTCCTATAGCGTCTCTCTGATATGGAATGCCTTTTACATTCCTTACTGTAACCTTCACTCCTGCCGTCTCTTCTGCCTGAGTGCTTGCCAGTGGTGTGTTGGAATGTTTAACAAGCCTCTCCTAACAAAAAAACACGTGTGTATACACACACACACACACACACACACACACACACGTATGTAAGTTTAATATACATTTGCCTGATATAAAGAATGCATAACATAACATTTACAAATGATAATAATATGCAATACTCTTTATTGTAAATTCCACACACCTTTAACTTTAGTGGTGCTATTCCTTATAAAATCTACCATCAGTTTTTATAATTCTATCACCAACAATGGTGTCAAAATCAAACTGTGAACAAAAGCTTGGTTACTATAGGATTCAGCAAAGAAGTCACTCATGTCATAGAGTGAAGTCCTTTCATGCATGTCGACTGATATTTTCATTTATACTAATGTTAGACTTAGACAAAAATGACATGTTGAAGACATATAATGGAACTTCGCTCATTCATTATGACAGATAGTTTTATTGCTGAATCAGATTAGTTTTCAAATACTAGAATTTCCTCATATTTTGATACTATCCATAATATAAAAAAACTATAGACATGACAGACTTCTAAATTTAATCTGCATTTATTAACATTTTCTTCATAATGTTTTAATCCAGAGTCTAAACTCGAGACAATCAACAAAACATTAAAGCAAGTCCTGATTTGTAGCATTGCGCATTTCCATGGTGTAAATACTCCCATCATCACCACTTTCAAGCTCCTGACATGTTGTCACTGAACATGGAGTTGGGAAGAGATGCATAGTAGCACACCATTATCTAGTAGTCTCACCATTGATACCATACATGTCAACAACCTCAAGGGCAGAGATAATAGTAAAATAAAGTAAGGTAATTGTGGATGTGATGAATTCTGACTATTACCTTTGTTTCTAATATTATTTCTAAAATTGTAAGTTTACATATTTAAAAAAATTTTTTTGAACCCTGGCTGGTTTGGCTCAGCAGTTAGAGTGTTGGCCTGCAGACCAAAGAGTCTTGGGTTTGATTCTGGTCAAGGGCACATACCTTGGTTGCAGTTCGGTCCCTGGCCCTGGTCAGAGTTTTATGGAAGGCAACCAGTTGATGTTTCTCTCTCTCTCACATTGATGTTTCTCTCTCTCTCTCTCTCTCTCTCTCTCTCTCCCCCCCCTCCCACTCTACCAATAAATGGAAAAAAAATCCTCAGTTGAGGATTAAAAAAATTTTTTAAAATTGATTTTTAGAGAGAGGAAGGGAGAAGGAGAGAGAGAAAAACATCATTGTGAGAGCGAAACATCGATCGGCTGCCTCCTGCACACTCCCTACCAGGGATCAAGCCTGCAATCTCGGCCTGTGCCCTGTCTGGGAATGAAGTAGCAACCTTTTAGTGCATGGGATGACACCCAACCAACTGAGTCACACCAGCCAGCACTATATTTTATTTTTAATAATGGCTACGTCTAAGCACCTGCATGTAAGATTCCTGAAAGTTTAGCAGCCAGCTCTCATGAACTGGCACAAACTGGCTTCAGCACGCCACATGTCCCCACCCAGCTTCAAGCTCCAAATGACATTTCCTCCTCGCTTCAGGCAGAGGTCATCTCTCCCTCCCATGCCCTCTGTGAGGGTGGGCACCAGGTCTGGCTGCCCTCTGTCCCTCAGGGCCTGTCATCGAGCAGGCTCATTGCTCAGTAAGTACGTGCTGCAGCTACGTGTTGAACCAGCCCTCTTCACCCCGCCCCCAGATGTCTTCTACGACCTGACCCTCCAGGTACATGGTCACTGGCTCCTCCACCACACAGGCTCGTGGAGACTGTAGTAACAGGTTCTTAGCAGCGGGGATAGGTACTTGGCCTCGGTTTCCCTATCTGTAAAGTGCTAAGAAAAGAGGGATGGAAAGAAGGAACACAGAGTGGTATGCCTTCCAGCCTCTCTTTCTTAGGCATAGAGTTGTGGGCCATTGGATTTGGTCTGTACATGCAATTTAGTGTCTTGTGGCTTCTCCTGTAATATAAGCAAGTTTCCACATTCTTGTATTGTTTTCACATTTTCCGTTTTTAGTGAGATATAGAATGTCATATTTTAATTAATTAAAATTTAATTTCCCTTCCTTTATTTGGAAAAGAACTTGAATAGTTTTTGTTTTTCTGGAACCAATTTTAGCTCATCATCACCAGCATCGCGTGTTTTTATTTCAGAGAATACATACTAACTTAAAATCAGAGGCTTTGTTATTGTTTAGTGTGCTTTTGTTTGAGTTCCTAGTGCTACTGGGCATTTTTTTCCATCAGCTTCTCTCCCAGCTGTCCCTGTACTCTCAACTGGCGAGCACAGGTCGCAAAGCAACCTACTCTTGGTGGCTCGCGTCGTCGCTGACACCGCGGCTCCTGGAATGTGGAGGCTCTCGACCCCAGACCAGGATTTTGAGTGAATACAGCTGTCATTTATACTCTTTTGGACATTTCTCCTGTCAGGCTGTTAAATATTGCTTTTGGCTAGGGTCAGTGGGCCAGCTTCTTAAGTCTTTGTTTGCTTCTGCTCTGAAAAAGCAGACGCAAGAACGAAGCTTGTTAGACTGGCCTCGAAGAAAATACACTGAGCGCCGGAGCACGGTGCTTCATTGTGAGGAAGGTGCACGGGTGTGTTCGTGCCACCTGTACAGCGGCTGGAGGCCTCACACATTCAAATCCTGGCTCTTGGCTGGTGTCTGGGTGTCTGAGGATGTTGGATCAGTGATCCTGAGAATGGGGAGCGACTGCATTTGTTTTTTTTTATCCTCACTCGAGGATATTTTTGCATTTATCTTCAGATAGAGCGGGAGGGAGAGAGAGAGAGAAACATCCATGTGAGAGAGACACATCGACTGGTTGCCACCCAGTTGATGGCAACCAGGGCCAAGGACAAACTGCAACCGAGGTATGTGCCCTTAGCGGGAACCGAACCTGGGTCTCTCTGGACCGCAGGCCGATGCTCTAACCGCTGAGCCAAACCAGCCAGGGCTGCATTTGGTTTTATAAAACCCTTGCGGTAGAGCAAGTGTGGATCATAATACCTTCACGTGTGCATTGAGCTGGACACCGTGGAACCCTCTAGATATGTCCTGGACCTTCGCAGTACCACACAGACACGTGTGGCTGTGCCACTTCATGGATGAGGATGCTCAGACCTGACAAGAGTATGTCTTGCTCACGATCCCTGGCTGGTGTGTGGCAGGGCAGGCCCCGGACCTCGGGCTCTGGACTGTTGCTCCAGAGCCCGACGGGAGGTTTGTGTGACTTAAACCTGTGCGTGTCTGGCTCCTTCACATGTTTGCTCATGTTCAGAAAGCAGGATGTGGGGAAATTGCCTTTAAGTACAATAAAGGAGAAATAAGTGGATGATCTCACAAGGTCTTTTGTTTCGGATGGAAACTGTTTATCTAACTGACTCTCCCCAATCACTAATAATTTGTTTGCAGCCAGGACATGGGCCACCCTGTATCTGAGACATAGACATCTCTGGAGTTCAGAAAGTCGTGATCTAATCCATCCTGGTGCCTTGTGTTGAGAAAATTCAAGAGAGAAAGGTGACCATGGGAAGGGGCCGCTGATGCCATCCTGAGGACGGACTCTGGGATTTCTGAAGGCAGCAGGTCTGTAAGATTCTGGGGCACATGATGGGTTGATGGGTGGCCTCCATAGAAAAGGCACGAGTCTCAGCGTAGGGAGTAATGTGGCTTAGAAGAGGGTACACTGGCTTTGGATAGACCAGATGGACCTAACCTAGACAGACCACGGCTGGAATCTTGATTGCCACCTGTGTGACCCTGGGCAAGTCACTTCAGCTCTCTGGGCCCAGTCTCCGTGTACCTAACTGTGGTGCCTCCCAAAGGTCTGTCCTGTGTGTGACACTGGTTCTCACTTTACATCTTTGGTTGTGAATGTCCAGCCTCCTTTGGGCTGAAGCCGTCAGTGTTCTACTCCTATTCACGGGGACCCCTTTCCCATTTTGGAGCCGACCTCTGGCCAGTGTCTGCATCTCTTTGTCAGAGACTGTTGTCAGGTGCCGGAATCTGCTTGGCCTACACACAGGAGAGCTGCAAGTGCTGAGAGGAGGTGCACCCCACCCCCTTTTCCATTAACAGGTGGTACAGAGGTATGACTGCTCTGGTGCCCCTCCTGACCAGGAGGACGCTGGACCGTGACTTTCACAAGCCTTCCCTTGCAGGGGTTTCCTCTGAGTGACTGGCTTGACAAGGTGCCCTTGCTGGGCCTCCTGTCCTGTCTGATCCTACTTCCCGCTTCCATACCGGTTTGCCTGGGATCACTTCCTAGTAAGTCACTTTCACACACTCCCTCCTCCCAAGGTTGCTTCTGGGGACCCTGACTTAAGGTGCAGCCGCGGACAAGCTGCTGTTTGGCTGTCTGAGAGAACCCACGGGCTCCCAAGACTCCCAGAGGGCTTCTCTGCCGCTCATTTAAAAGGTAACTGCTGCCCGGCCAGTGTGGCTCAGTGGTTGAGCGTCAACCTATGCACCAAGAGGTCGCTGGTTCGATTCCTGGTCAGGGCACATGCCCAGGTTGTGGGCCCAGTCCCCAGTGGGGGGCATATAGGAGGCGGCCAATCGATGTTCTTTCTCATCAATGTTTCTATTTCTCTCTCCCTCTCCCTTCCTCTCTCTCTAAAATCAATAAAGAAAAAAATATTTAAAAAATAAATAAAAGGAAATTGCTAAGAATTTAACCTTTTAATAAAGCTGAAAGCAAACATTTTTCTAAAAACCTTTTGAAGAAAACTATTTACTTTTGTAGCATTTTAAAGGAGTTCTCATGTACACAGTTTCTTTAAGCTTCATTACATTGTTAATATAGGAAGAAATTATCTCCGTTTTCAGATGAGAAAATTGAGGCCCAAACTGACAAAGCGATTTGCCCAAAGTTACCCCGGTGTACGTGGCAGAACCAGGTGTAGGACCCCCGTTTGCTAAGACCTGGTTCCCTGCCAGGCTGTGGCACAGGGCTTTGTTTTAATCGTGTAATGGATGATGATCAAGATATATTTTCAGTATACATATTTTTATTAGTGTTTATTAACATGTTTGTTAATGTTTTTGTAATGTTCTCAGAGCTGGCCCACTCCGATATACTTAGAAAGAATAAAAATATTTTACATAATTTTTCTCAATATAATTTTTTCCCAACATTCTCACCACATAAAATCTGGAATATACAGAAAAAGAGCAATATGAAAAATATTCTCACCATCCCAACCGAGTTTCTTCTTGTTTTCTAGCATTTTCTTCTAGTCCTTTCTTTTTTCTATGCACAGTTATTTCTCGGCGTGTTAAATACTTAGAATAGTTCTTTTCATTTACGACCCTTAATTGCCAATGCAGCGTCATCTTTATTGAACTCTGAGTGCCGCTTTCTTTTTTCCAACCCCCATGCTTTTCCTTTGCGGGATGAGCTTGGTACATTTCGTGTTGGAAAGTAAAGCAGTGTTTAAAAAACTGATGCGGACATGTCAAAAGGACATGAGGATCAGCTTTAGGAGGCTCCTAAATCTGGAATAATTTGAGCATCAAAATAATTAAGAAAATAAGGAATAATAAACCACAAAATAGGAATCTATGAATCTGTACTGATAACTAATACATCAATAGTAAATGGATGAATACATAGGGAAGAGGAAAGGGCTCTTGCTTGTAGTAAAATACCAACCAATTAATATGATGGACATACAAGGGTTGGAAGATTATCATTTTGCAACCGTCATGGTAAAGCTTGGTTTGAATAAGAATCGGCATGTTGAGCCCTGGCCAGTGTGGCTCAGCTGGCTGAGTGTTGTCCTGTGCACCCCAAGCTCACCAGTTTGATCCCTGGCCGGGGTGCAGGCCAGAGGCAGGGGATCAATGTTTCTCTCTCACGTCGACATTTCTCCCCCTCTCTCCCTTTCCCTTCCTCTCTCTCTAAAATGAATAAAAACATATTAAAAAAAAAAGAAGAAGAAGAAAAAGAATCAGCATGCTGAAAGGAGTCCTTCAAGCTGAAATGAAAGAATGCTAATCAGTCACATGAAAACATGTGAAAGTACAACATACACTGGTGAAGGGAAGGATATAGTTGCCAGGATACCTCTCTGTATTATTATTCCAGTCTAGACTATCTGGTTTGTTTTAGGTGAGAACTGATTGATTCCTTTAAATCCTGCGGCTTGTTTGCGTGTTTGTTAATTCCTGGTGTGTCTAGATCTGGGAAAAGGGAAATGCGCGTTGGGTCTTCTTGTCGTTGTGGAGGAATGTGGCCAAATTTCCTTTCTTGTCGTTGTGGAGGAATGTGGCCAAATTTCCTTTCCGCCGTTCCCGCTGTTCAGATGCCACTCCCCCCACAGGGTAAACGGCCTTGCTTCTCCAGATAGTATTATTTGCTGTTTTGTTTTCAATGACAGGTAAAGGGGAAGAAGACATTAGATTTTGGGTTGTGGTAAACATTTATTAGAAACCTCCCAAGTTGTTTTCCAGTTTCATACAACTTGGAAAGAATAAAGTCCAAGTCAGGGAGACAAATATTTGAGAATTATGTGTGGGTTGAAAGAATGTTTACCCAGTCCAGGTAAGAATCATTTGCCACTAAAAGGTTCTCTGCACCCTGTCCCCATCACCATGTCACCCTGAGAAGGTCAAGTGGCCTTATGAACGAGACTAATTCCCTGCATTCCTGATTAAGGAGCACAGAGGGGTGGGTGAAGTCATTGTTGTGAGGAGCAGCTGGAGGACAGCAGGGGATTGGGACAAGCGCCCATAGTTGCAGGGGTAATTCAAATAGCCCACACCCTTCCTTCAGACACCAAAAGGCAGACGATTGGGGTTTGCATCCATTTTGGACAGAAATTTAGAAGAAGAAACAGGTGGACCAAGGTCTAGCCATCATTAACACGAGCCACCTCAAATGACATTTACATAGTATGTTATGGTTTTTATCACATACATCTCATCAGCCTGCTTAAGAGAAAAGGGGTCTCCCTTGAAGGCTGAGCTCCAGCCCCAACTCAGCTGCTGACTCGTTGGGCAATCTTGGGCAGGTAACTTGCCTTTTCTGCATCCCAATTTTGTCATCTGTAAAATAAGGGATGGAGTAGGCAATGTGTAAGTTGGTCCCTGATTCTTCCATAAGAACTCTGAGATAGGCAGGGTAAAGAGCATTATCCTCATTTTACAGATAAAAAACAAACAAACAAACAAACAAAAAAACAGGCTCATCAAGTGGAAGAGTCCTGGCCAAAGTTGCAGTGTAAATAAGTGGGTTTGAATCCCCTGACTCCTATGCTGTTTCTATTACATTGAAGACCCCATGCATAGTTGCCATTGGAACTTTTATACTTGGGACAAAAGTCATGGCAGGTGAAGGGACAATATGGGCCAAGGCTCAGAATTCTGTCTTTGTAGCCCGGGCACATCTGCCATCTGCTTCCCCTGATTGCTCACGACTTTCTCTTAGGAGTTTAAAAAATGGGCTTACTGATGTTATGTAACCTTGGTTTTCCATCAACACTTAGAGCAGACACCACAGACAGTCAGAAATAACCCTGGAATGACAAGAATGCAATCATTCCTCTTAGGCTGTCAGTAAAAGACACGCTGGCTGATTCCAAGTGGAGAGATGCTGAGCTGAGAAGCACCCCAACAGACCACGTGAGCAGCAGTGACATTAGTTCACAGGATGGGGACTTCCTATGCAGCCACCTGCCAGCCTGCTGTGAGCTTCACCCCCTTCATCCCATCTAATCCTCACAGCAGTCCTAAAGGTGGGGAGCACTAATGATAATCCCCCTTTACGGAGGAGAAAACCAAGGCCCCCTGAGGTTGGGGAGCTTGCCCAGAGAATCTCTGAATCTGTGTTGAGACTGGGATGGAAAATGAACCAGGTCTGTCTGTCTGCAAGGATTTCTCCATTACTCTGTTTTCATTACTCCTTGACCACATGCTACCTTCCAGATTATTTTGGGATAATTTACAAAATTCTATAGTCACACACACACACACACACACACACACACGATTAAGTGGTCATTTAAAGCCAAGTGGATCTCTCTGAGGAGGAAAACTGGTGACTCATGGGTATAGAAAGGAGGGAGAGCCCTGGCCAGTTTGGCTCAGCGGTTAGAGCGTCGGCCTGCGGTCCGGAGAGACCCGGGTTCGGTTCCCGCTAAGGGCACGTACTTAGGTTGCAGTTTGTCCCCGGCCCTGGTTGGTCGTGTGGGTGGCAGCCACTCGATGTGTCCCTTCACGTCAATGTTTCTCTCTCTCTCTCCCTTCCTCTCTCTCCCTCCCACTCTATCTGTACAAAAAATGGAAAAATATCCTCGGGTGAGGATTAAAAAAAAAAAAAAAAAGAAAGGAGGGAGATTTTCTTTTCAGCATATGTCCTTTACCCTTTAAAATTGTTGACCCATGCCCGGCCGGTGTGGCCCAGTGGTTAAGCATCGATCCATGCACCAAGAGGTCACTGGTTTGATTCCTCATCAGGGCACATGCCCAGGTTGTGGACCTGATTCCCAGTGGGAGCATGCAGGAGGCGGCCAATCAATGTTCTCTCTCATTGATGTTTCTCTCTCTCACCCTCTCCCTTCCTCTTTCTCTAAAATCAATAAAGAAAAATTATTTAAAATTGTTGAACCATATGCATGTAATAGCATTTCAAATGAATCAATTACATTTAACAAAAGGTAACCTTATGCATTCATTTCCTGTGGCTGCAGTAACAAACTATCGCAGGCTTCATGGTTTAAACCACAGAAATGTATTCTTTCACAGAGTCCTGGAGGCCAGAAGTCTGAAACCCAAGGCTTACAGGGCTGTGCTCCTTCCCAAGACTCTTGGGGAGAATCCATTTTTGCCTCTTCAAACTTCAGGTGGCCTCAGGCATTCTTTAACTTGTGGCCACATCACACACTTCTCTGTGTATCTGTCTTACAAGGATACATGGGGTGGTGTGCAGGGTTTACCCGAATAATCCAGGATAAATTCCTCCTCTCAAGATCCTTACATGATGCACATAGTTTGCCAGAGAAGGTCATATTTAGTCTTTTTGCTATATAAGGTAACATTCATGGGTAGCAGGGATTAGGCTGTGGACATATATTTGGGGGGACTACCGTTCAAGCCACTACACCTAGGAACTAGCAGGTGAATCTTCACTCCTTCCTATCAGATGTTTTCTTCTCCCAGTGTCTCCCTCTGGATGGGATGCTGGTGTCTAAACACAGCTGTTGTAGACTTGAAGCTCATTAGTATGTTTCTATGGAGAGTTATATGCACAAGCTAGGGAGTCGGTCTGGGTGGGTTCTAATCTCAGGACCTCCCTTTACCACCTGGAGGGCCTTTAGGAAAACCAACATGCCCATTTTTCCAGACTAGCATTTCTAAAGTATAATGCTAATGACGTTACAGCTCTTATGTCTTCATTGGCTCCCAGTGGCCATCAAATGAATGGCACACCCCTTGCCTTAGCCTCCTAGTGACTCCCTGCTCAGGCCTGTGTCCCACGCACAGTCCTCTCATGGCTGTGTGGGCTGGCTTTGCTCTTTCCTTCTTCTCTGCCTCCGCTCACGTTCTCCTGCCTAGAATTCCTTTCTCCTCATCTCCATGTGTTGAAATCCTTTTCATCCTTCAGGGCCAATCAAGTGCCACCTCTTCTCCAACGTCTTTCCTCGTCTTTTCACCTTCCATTACCCTCTGGCCCCTGCATCTCCTGCCCCATGTGTGCACTGGGCTTGGCTTTGTGTTACAAGCTTCTCCCCTGACCTCATTGTCCTCCTGAACAGTGGCCCCCTTCGGGACCATCAGAGCTGGGAACAAGGCCTGCCATAGAGTTGTTTGTTAAGTTGAATTATATATAAATAATAGAAACTGTATTAGAAGTACCCTGAGGGGTTGTGTGTTTAAAATCCTTCATTTTGCCCTGGCTGGTTTGGCTCAGTGGTTAGAGCATCAGCCAGCGGACCAGAGAGGCCTAGGTTTGGTTTCCGCTAGAGACATGTACCTCGGTTGCAGTTTGTCCCCAGCCCTGGTTGGGGTTGTGTGGGTGGCAACCACTTGATGTGTCTCTCTCACATTGATTTCTCTCTCTCTTTCTCTCTTCTTCTCTCCCTCCCGCTCTATCTGAAGATAAATGCAAAAAAAAAAAAAAAAAAAGGTGTCCTCGGGTGAGGATAAAAACAATAATGAATGAATAAATAAATAAATAAATAAATAAATTCCTTCATTTTACAGATGAGGGAACTGAGACCCAGACCGGGAAATTATGTCTCCCAGGCCAGTCTTTCTGGAAAACTTGAGGGATTAGAATAAAAGATTGAGTCCACACCAAGACACATCATCATCAAAATGCCAAAGGTTAAAGACAAAGAGAGAATCTTAAAAGCAACAAGAGAAAAGCAGTTAGTTACCTACAATGGAGCTCCCATTAGGCTGTCAGCTGATTTCTCAAAAGAAACTTTGCAGGCCAGAAGGGAGTGGCAAGAAATATTTAAAGTGATGAAAAGCAAAGACCTACAACCAAGATTCCTCTATCCTGCAAGCTATCATTTAGAATCAATGGACATACAAAGAGTTTCCCAGACAAGAAAAAGCTAAAAGAGTTCATCACCACCAAACCAGTATTACATGAAATGTTGATGGGTCTTCTTGAAGAAGATAAAATAATATGAACAATAAAATGACAATAAATACATATCTATCAACAATTGAGTCTACAAACAAAATGAGCCAACAGAACAGAAACAGACTCATAGATTCAGAGAACTTTTTGTTGGTTGCCAGATGGGAGGGGAGTTGGGTGAAAAAGATGAAGCGATTAGGAAGTACAAATTGGTTGTTAGACTGAAGAAACTCAAAGGAAGTGGGGAGGTGGGGTAGAAAGAGAGAAACCAAAGAACTTATATGCATATATACATAACCAATAGATACAGACAATAGTGTGGGGAAAGAGGGGGGGGTGACCTTGGGGAGGAGGGGGTCAAGGGGGAGAAAAGAGGGACATCTGTAATACATTCAACAATAAAGATAAGTTTAAAAAATAAAAAGAATAAAAGAGTGAAAGATTCACCTGGCTGGTGTGGCTCAGTGGTTGAGTGTCAACCCATGCACCAAGAGGTCACTGGCTCAATTCCTGGTCAGGGCACATGCCCGGGTTGTGGGCCTGATCCCCAGTAGAGGGTGAGCAGGAGGCGGCGAATTGATGTTCTCTCTCATTGATGTTTCTATCTCTCCTTCCTTCCTCTCTCTAAAATCAATAAAGAAAAAAAAAAAAGATTGAAAAATTCCATGTGGGGCCCTCTTAGCCCCTGGCTTGGGAAACTATATCATTTGTAATGATGTGAAATGGCAAAGGGCATGCCTTTCATGGTGAAGTTGATCGGCTTTAAAGGAACAAATACAAACACTTGGCTCCTTCCTTGCCACTCTCTGGCTGTCGCGAGCAAATTCCGGCTCTCGTCTCACACATGGCCTGGTTAGAAAGTTCTTTTAACTTCACTCCAATTAAAAAAAAATCCTTACTCACATTTATGCCTAAACTACCCTCTAGACCCAAGGTTTTGGAGCTGTTTTTGAGAGTCCTACTTTCCCAGGGAAGACATAGGCAGGTCCAAGAAAGGTAAACCAGCCTCCATCGTTATGTCGCTGTCATCTGGCAAAGTGCACAGAGGGTAGCAGAGAGCAGACCAGAAGGCCTGTGGCGGTTAGGCAACCACAGCCGCCCTCCAGCCCCGCGTGTATTTTGTTCTGAAAGTGCAACCTCTGTCAGCTACAGATGAAAACCCAGCTGCTGAGGACCCGGAGCGAGGGCTCAGACGAGTTGACTAAGGAATTAGAAGGATTTTGTGATAAGCCCATTAATTCTATCGGATTGAAATATCTTCCAGTTCCACACAGCCAAAGACAGCCATGCTTGTCTGACATTTTACACGGCTTTTTATGGCTGCCCGTGAGCAGGGATGCAGGTCTGCAGAGAGGGGGAAGGCCAGAGACCAGGGCTGGGACTCTGATCTGTCGCTTACAGCTGAAAGGGGTCTTGGCCCAACCAGTAAGCCCCCTGAGCCTCAACTACCGCATCTGTAAAAGGTTCTCCTCCGGACTACATTAGACTATGCATTTTACCCTGAATTCAAACCGTAAAGTAGCGTGCACTTGTTCATAATATTATCACTAACTTGGGAGAAAAGGGAAAGCAAAACTTGGTGGTTAAGGAAAGATCACTTCTTTCAATTTCCTCCATAACGTAAATGGAGAATTCACCCGTTCCTCTTAACCTTGGTCCTCTGACCTAAGTCTGACCAAGGGAAGGGATGGTTTCAGCATCTGGGCTTGGAGGAGCTTTCAGGGTACGCCGAGTGGGGGCTGAGATGCAACCTCATTGATGCTCAGAGCAATGTCTGAGACAGCCCTGCATTTCTCTGCATTCTGTGAGGAACATCTTCGGTCACTCCTTCGGGACACCAGATAATCAAACCACCTACATCTCTTGGAAGGCAGCCTTGTCTTAAATTGTTTTCTTTGTTTCTACAGTCATTGAATATAAAAACAAATGCTATTAGTCTTGTCATAATGTTCAATCAATAAAGTAAGAGACAACATTACAAAGTGGGATCCCAACTATATGTAGAAACTATATACGGATAGAAGAAAAGACTTGATGAAACTGTTAAAGTGGTTTTTTTTTA
Source organism: Molossus molossus (assembly GCF_014108415.1). Taxonomy (NCBI): domain Eukaryota; kingdom Metazoa; phylum Chordata; class Mammalia; order Chiroptera; family Molossidae; genus Molossus; species Molossus molossus. The sequence continues at coordinate 31,398,242 of NW_023425349.1, forward strand.
TCCTCATTCGAGGACATTTTTTCATTTTTTGTACAGACAGAGTGGGAGGGAGAGAGAGGAAGAGAGAGAGAGGGAAACATCAATGTGAAAGGGACACATCGAGTGGCTGCCACCCGCACGACCAACCAGGGCCGGGGACAAGCTGCAACCGAAGTACGTGCCCTTAGCGGGAACCGAACCCCGGTCTCTCCGGACCGCAGGTGGACACTCTAACCGCTGAGCCAAACCGGCCAGGGCTAAAGTGGTTTTTTTTAGAGAATAGATAATGGACTTTATTCTGCTTTTCTGTATTGCCTAAAAATTTAAAAGGGCCCATCAATCACTTTTATAATAAAAGAAGATTCTATTAAAAAGTATTTTAATGCTCCAAAGGAAAAAAATCTATTTCTATATTTTCAAAAAAGTTACATATGCAGCTTCAATAAAAATTAATGATGATATAATACTGAAAAAACTTGAAATAAGATTTTTTATTAATATTAATAGAGACCCCAAATTACTCAATAAGAGCAGTACAGATGGAAGTATACTAAAGTGCCCTGGCCAATTTGGCTCAGCGGTTAGAGCGTCGGCCTGCGGACTGGAGAGACCCGGGTTCGGTTCCCGCTAAGGGCACGTACCTCGGTTGCAGTCTGTCCCTGGCCCTGGTTGGTGTCACGTGGGTGGCAACTACTCGTGTCTCTCTCACATGATGTTTCTCTCTCTCCCTCCCTCTCTCCCTCCCACTCTATCTGAAGATAAATGCAAACATGTCCTTGGGTGAGAATAAAATAAAATAAAATAAAATAAAAAATAAAACCATTAAAAAAAAGTATACTAAAGTAAATTTCTTGTACAATAAAACTATCTGTGACCAGAAAAACATTGTTTCTGCAAATAGTACAGTTATAACAAGAAATATTTGATACATTTAAAAGTATAGTTTAGCCCTGGCCGGTTTTCTCAGTGGTTAGAACATCGGCCCTCTGACTGAAGCGTTGAAAATTCGATTTTTGATCAAGGGCACGTAACTTGGTTGCAGGTTTTGATCCCCAGCCCTGGTGGGGGTCCTGCGGGAGGCAACCAATCGATGTGTCTCTCTCACATCAATGTTTCTCTCTCTCTCCTTCCTTTCCTCCCTCCTTCCCTTTCACTCTATCTAAAAATCAATGGAAAAATATTCTCAGGTGAGGATTAACAACAACAACAACAACAAAAACATAAAAAATAAAAGTGTAGCATAAATGTAAAAGAATTTGGGCAGCCTCTTGGGATTTGTTATGACAGAATTTAATCTGCAATTATTTAGGCTCAAAGATGTCAGCTGCTCAAGCACTGTGCAAAGCTGGGTTCCATGGAGTTGTCATTTGGCAGGAAGTCTTGAATGTTACCCGAGGAAAGGGTTCAGTGGTAAGAGACTTTAGGACCTTAGTTTTAAGTATTCAACAGTTTTCATCCCTGCCCCACTTCTTGGAGCCCTCAATATACTAATTTTCATTGTGACTCTGCAGGAGGGGTATGTAATATGTAGCATTTGCTCAAAACATTTGACCAGGAAATCTCTTTAATCCCCACAAAGAACACATCACACTGAGATATGCAGTGTCACAGGCACGCAAAGACTTTATCTTGTCTTATTTTTATTTTTGAGCCCGCGAAGCAGAGTTTGTCTATCTCTATTGTCACAAAAGGGGTGTTTTATGAATCTGACGCACAGGCACGGATCCCAGTAAGCCATTCAATGAGTCGTCCCATGGAACCGAAGCCCAGTTCCCACCTTCAGGTCGCATCTCATTCTGTCAGAAGCTTGCAGAAGCCAGTCTCTGATGAGACAGCAGGAGAGCAGTAAGGGCTTGTGAGCTTCCTCACACATTCAGTGCTTTGGCCTCCTTTATAAAATCTCTTAGGAATGACATGCACCCCTGCAACTCCCCCCCTCCCACCCCAGCACACAGATGCACACCCTTTGCTGGCATGCAAAGCAGTGTGCTTAAAAAGGGGACTAAAACCCAAACCACAAAACCCCGCATTCCTTTGGAGGGCTGTATGTGTACACACCCTGGACCTCTGACCCTCTTTCCTCTCTGCACAGGGGTTTTTCAGGCTTAGAGTCAGGAGTTCCGGACTGTTAGGATGCGGCTCAGCCATGTCCTAGCCTCATGATTTCAGCGATTACCTCTCGGGGCTCCACTTCTTCATCTGTGAAATGGAGCTGATGAACCCTGCATTGTAGTAAGGATAAAACAGAATGAAAACGCTATGAGAAGTTGGAAACATGAGGCTTGGTTATAACATTCCAAACCGAAACAGTCCACTTTCTGTTTCCGAGGCGATGGGGAAAGTGAGAAAAAACAGGAGTCAGGCCGGGAAACCAAACGAATGTTCCTTAAAGATCCCCAGACTCTCTCAGATTTCCAGGTGCCTTCACCACCTATCCAGCCAATCTTTGCATTTCACCAAACGCAAGGTTTCCATGCATTCTAAAGAAAACAAGCAAGAAAAGACGGGCCATGGGCCACGTGAAATAGAGTGTGTCTAGAATACCATCCACAGCCTTTTCCAATTCTGATACAATGTTTATGCCACCGAAAAATTCATTCACACGAGCACTTTCTTTAAACATCATAGGCTAAAAAGAAAAAAAAAGCATTTGATTAAAAGTGTCCAAATCAGCCATAAAAACTTCTGAAGAAACAAGAAAAGAGTCCAAAAACAATTAACCACATCTCCGAGTACAAACAGGCTAGAACGTGGGGGAAATTGCGACTAATTATAAGGCAGGCAGAACTAGATTAAGAAGTGCATCAAAAAGGCAGAAAGAGCAGGAAGATCTGGCATTGCATAATGTGGATTCCAAGGGTTGTTTAAAAAGTTTAATTACAGCCCTGGCCGGTTTGGCTCAGCGGTTGGAGCATCCACCTGCGGTCCGGAGAGACCCGGGTTCGGTTCCCGCTAAGGGCACGTACCTCGGTTGCAGTTTGTCCCCGGCCCTGGTTGGTCGTGCGGGTGGCAGCCACTCGATGTGTCCCTTTCACATCGATGTTTCCCTCTCTCTCTCTTCCTCTCTCTCCCTCCCACTCTGTCTGTACAAAAGATGGAAAAATGTCCTCGGGTGAGGATAAAAAAAAATAAAAATAAAAAGTTTAATTACAAAAAGGAAGAACACTATTTCTATAATTTTGGAATAGGGAAAGCCTTTGTAAGAATGGCTCAAAGACAGAAACCATAAAGAAAAACATTGCTTTATTTTACTATGTAAAATTTTTTTTAATGTATATATTAAAAAACCACAAACACATCATACATTGCTAGTGGGAATTTTAAATGATGTGGCCACTTTGGAAAACAGCCTGACAGTTCCTCAAAATGTTAACCAGAGTTACCATATGACCCAGAAATTCCATTCC